>NC_141879.1:45015000-45640000 GCF_056163025.1 Triticum urartu | reverse complement strand
AACAGAACGGTAAAGTTTATACTCCCCCTCCACCAACAAGCATCAATCCATGGCTTGCTCGAAACAACGAGTGCCTCCAACATACATCAGGTCCCAGGGGGAGTTTTGTTTGCAATTAATTTTGATTTAGTTTGCATAAAGCATGGGACTAGGCATCCCGGTGACCAGCCATTTGTTGGAAATATGCCCTAGAGGCAATAATAAATTGGTTATTATTATATTTCCTTGTTCATGATAATCGTTTATTATCCATGCTAGAATTGTATTGATAGGAAACTCAGATACATGTGTGGATACATAGACAACACCATGTCCCTAGTAAGCCTCTAGTTGGCTAGCTCGTTGATCAATAGATGGTTATGGTTTCCTGACCATGGACATTGGATGTCGTTGATAACGGGATCACATCATTAGGAGAATGATGTGATGGACGAGACCCAATCCTAAGCCTAGCACAAAGATCGTGTAGTCCGTATGCTAAAGCTTTTCTAATGTCAAGTATCATTTCCTTAGACCATGAGATTGTGCAACTCCCGGATACCGTAGGAGTGCTTTGGGTGTGCCAAACGTCACAACGTAACTGGGTGGCTATAAAGGTTCACTACAGGTATCTCCGAAAGTGTCTGTTGGGTTGGCACGAATCGAGACTGGGATTTGTCACTCCGTGTAACGGAGAGGTATCTCTGGGCCCACTCGGTAGGACATTATCATAATGTGCACAATGTGACCAAGGAGTTGATCACGGGATGATGTGTTACGGAACGAGTAAAGAGACATGCCGGTAACGAGATTGAACAAGGTATTGGGATACCGACGATCGAATCTCGGGCAAGTATCGTACCGATAGACAAAGGGAATTGTATACGGGATTGATTGAATCCTTGACATCGTGGTTCATCCGATGAGATCATTGTGGAGCATGTGGGAGCCAACATGGGTATCCAGATCAAGCTGTTGGTTATTGACCAGAGAGTTGTCTCGCCCATGTCTGCATGACTCCAGAGCCCATAGGGTCTACACACTTAAGGTTCGATGATGCTAGGGTTATAGGGAAAGTATGTACGTGGTTACCAAATGTTGTTCGGAGTCCCGGATGAGATCCTGGACGTCACGAGGAGTTCCGGAATGGTCCGAAGGTAAAGATTTATATATGGGAAGTCATCATACGGTCACCGGAATAATTCGGGGGGTTACCGATATTTTACCGGGACCACTAGAGGGGTTCCGGTGGTCCACCGGGAGGGTCCACCTGCCCCGGAAGGCCCTATGGGCTGCGTGTGGAGAGGGACCAGCCCCTTAGTGGGCTGGGCGCCTCCCCCTAGGGCCCATGCGCCTAGGGTTTGGGGGAACCCTAAAGGGGGGGCGCCCCCTTGCCTTGGGGGGCAAGGCAACCCCCCTGGCCGCCGCCCCTCCTCAGATTGGATCTGAGGGGGCCGGCCCCCTGCCCCTATATATATGTGGGAGTGGGAGGGCAGCCGCACCCAATTTCTGGCGCAGCCCTCCCCCTCTCCCAAGTCCTCATCTTCTCCCGCGGTGCTTGGCGAAGCCCTGCAGGATTTCCACGCTCCTCCTTCACCACCATGCCGTCGTGCTGTTGCTGGATGGAGTCTTCCCCAACCTCTCCTTCTCCCCTTGCTGGATCAAGGCGTAGGAGATGTCACCGGGATGCACGTGTGTTGAACCCGGAGGCGTCGTGGTTCGGCGCTTAGATCTGAATCAACCGCGATCTGAATCGCTATGAGTACGACTCCTTCATCCGCGTTCTTGCAACGCTTCCGCTTAGCGATCTACAAGGGTATGTAGATGCACTCTCCTTCCCTCGTTGCTAGATTACTCCATAGATTGATCTTGGTGATGCGTAGAAAATTTTAAATTTCTGCTATGGTCCCCAACACCATTTTCTCGTGAGTGAGGAGCGGAGTCCACTCCTCTTGAGAATAACCCGCCTAACACAGAAGATAAGGACAGCCTTTGTTGATACATGAGCTATTCGAGCATACAAAACAGAATATTTATTTGAAGGTTTAGAGTTTGGCACATACAAATTTACTTGGAACGGCAGGTAGATACCGCATATAGAAAGGTATAGTGGACTCATCTGGAATAACTTTGGGGTTTAATTGATTGGATGCACAAGCAGTATCCTCGCTTAGTACAGGTGAAGGCTAGCAAAAGACTGGGAAGCGACCAACTAGAGAGCGACAACAGCCATGTACATGCATTAAAATTATTAAATATTGGATGCAAGCATGAGTAGGATATAATCCACCATGAACATAAATATCGTGAAGGCTATGTTGATTTGTTTCAACTACATGCGTGAACATGTGCCAAGTCAAGTCACTTAAATCATTCAAAGGAGGATACCACCCCATCATACCACATCATAACCATCTTAATAGCATGTTGGCACACAAGGTAAATCATTATAACTCATAGCTAATCAAGCATGGCACAAGCAACTCTGATCTCTAATTGTCATTGCAAACATGTTTATTCATAATAAGCTGAATCAAGAACGCGGGACTCATCATATTTACAAAAACAAAAGAGGTCGAGTTCATACCAGCTTTTCTCATCTCAGTCAGTCCATCATATATCATCATAATTGCCTTTCACTTGCACGACCGAATAGTGTGAATAATAATAAGAGTGCACGTGCATTGGACTAAGCTGGAATCTGCGAGCATTCAATAAACAGGAGAAGACAAGGCAATATGGGCTCTTGGGTTAATTCAACAATAATGCATATAAGAGCCACTTCAACAATTTAATTATGGTCTTCTCCTACTGACCCCCAAAGAAAAGAAAAGAAATAACACTATTTACATGGGAAAGCTCCCAACAAGCAAAAGAAGAACGGGAAATATTTTTGGGTTTTCTTTTAGTTATTACTACTACAGCAGAAAATAAACTACTACTATTTTTTGTTTTTCTTAAGGTTTATTAAACACGCAAGAAGAAAGCAGGAAAAGGAAAATAAACTAGCATGGATATTACAATGAAAAAGTATGAGCACGGACATCTAGCAATGAGTGTGTGTGAACATAAATGTAATGTCGGTGAGAAATACGTACTCCCCCAAGCTTAGGCTTTTGGCCTAAGTTGGTCTATGGCCACGGCTAGCCTGGCGGATATCCGTAATAATAGTTGTTGGGGTCGTACTGTGATGAAGAAGGATAGTTGGGATAATACTGGTGTGCAGCGGTTATCGCCTGCTGAGCTGCAGCGTGGAGTCGAGCTGCCTCTGCTCTCCTCTCGTACTCTTCTGCCTCCTCTCTGGTAATAACATATCTTCCTTTTGTCTGTGAATCAAAGAAGGCAGGAGCAGGGAGAGTAATACGGAAAACACGTCGTTTATCAAAAATTAAGCGATATAAGAGAGGTGATTCAGGCCTCTCGACAAACTGGTGCGAAGCCATAGAGTTATAATCTAAATATGCAGGAGGCAACTCCGTATCACCCTCACGAATGTCTATTCCAAGAAAATGAGCTAAGCGAGTTGCATAAATTCCTCCAAAGAAATCTACATTATGTTTATTATGATGCAACCTACGAGCTACAATGGCTCCCATATGATAAGATTGGTCTCCTAACACATCACTCCTAAGAATGCTGAGATCAGGGACACACATGTGACATGCTTCATCCTTAGCATTTATGCATCTACCGATGAAAAGAGAAAAATAATTTATAGCAGAAAAGTGAATGCTCCCTATGGTAGCCTGCGTTATATGTCTGGATTCCCCCACAGTTATACTAGTAAGAAAGTTTCTAAATTCAGATTTAGGGGGATCCCTATTACTGCCCCATGATGGAAGTTCGCAAGAAGAAGTGAAATCCTCTAGGTCCATGGTACAAGATTTGTCATAAAGATCAAACATGACTGGAGGAGAATTACGCGAAGATGAATACTCAAACCTCCTCACAAATGAACTTGTGAGATCATGATACTAGGGGCATTTGTTAGCCTCAAAATCCTCAAGACCGACATTGCGCAAATATGATTTGAATTCTTCTTTAATTCCCACATGGTCCATAAAATTTTTCGACGGCCATTCGCAAGGTCGTACTGGAGCGTCTCTTGGTGGATCCTCGTCAGCATCGCGCATAGCAATTCTGGGTCCTTGCTTCTTAGAGGAACCACCTTGGAACATCTTCCTAAACATATTGTTTTTCTCTGAAAAATTCTGAAATTTTTAGTAACTTCAAAATAAAAGTAAACTAAACTCAATAAAACTGATAGTAACTACTCCTACAAGTGCCTAGTGCCTATATCAAGCATTAGAACTACTTGGAACCATATAAATTTGGCATGCAAGCTCAAGAACATGGTCACCTATGCAGCACAAATTTGCAAAGAATAAAGCACTAGAACAAAAACTAATTGGACCAATGGAGGAGTCACATACCAAGGAACAATCTCCCCAAGCAGTTTTGCGAGAGGTGCTTTGAGCAAGGAGATCGAAAATCATAGCAAAAGTGGCTGGAACTCGTGCTTGAGTTGGTTTTTCGGGTTTGTGTGAGATAGAGGAAGAACATGGGTGCTGCGATAAGTGGAGGAGGGCCACCGTGGGCCCACGAGGCAGGGGGCACGCCCTATAGGGGGGGGGGCGCCCACCACCCTCGTGGCCAGCTGGCAGCTCTTCCCGCGGTGTTTTTTGCACAGTAAATCCTCAGATATTCCCAAAAAATCATATTAAATTGGCATGGCATTCTAAGGACTTTTATTTTCGGGATATTTTTATATTGCACGGATAATCAGATAACAGACAGAAAATACTATTTTTACTTTATTTAATATAAATAACAGAAAATATAAAGAGGGTACAGAAGTTTGTGCTTCTAGTTTCATCCTTCTCATGCTCATAAAAAAGAATCCACTAACAAGGTTGATCAAGTCTTGTTAACAAACTCATTCCGATAATCATGAAACCGGAGAAATTTTGAATAACACTAAGTTACCTCAACGGGGATATGCACATCCCCTATAATAAGTATATCATATTTTTTCTTGACAGTAGGAAGAGGAAATTCAAAACCTCCAAATATAATAGATGGAATTTTTCCGATGGAGTTGATACAATGAACTTGAGGTTGTTTCCTCGGAAAGTGTACCGTATGCTCATTACCATTAACATGAAAAGTGACATTGCCTTTGTTGCAATCAATAACAGCCCCTGCAGTATTAAGAAAAGGTCTTCCAAGAATAATAGACATACTATCATCCTCGGGAATATCAAGTATAACAAAGTCCGTTAAAATAATAATGTTTGCAACAACAACAGGCACATCCTCACAAATACCGACAGGTATAGCAGTTGATTTATCAGCCATTTGCAAAGATATTTCAGTAGGTGTCAGCTTATTCAAGTCAAGTCTACGATATAAAGAGAGAGGTATAACACTAACACCGGCTCCATGATCACATAAAGCAGTTTTAATATAATTTCTTTTAATGGAGCAAGGTATAGTAGGTACTCCGGGGTCTCCAAGTTTCTTTGGTATTCCACCCTTAAAAGTATAATTAGCAAGCATGGTGGAAATCTCAGCTTCCGGTATCTTTCTTTTATTAGTAATGATATCTTTCATATATTTAACATAAGGATTCGTTTTGAGCACATCAGTTAATCTCATACGCAAAAAGATAGGCCTAATCATTTCAGCAAAGCGCTCAAAATCCTCATCATCCTTTTTCTTGGATGGTTTAGGAGGGAAAGGCATGGATTTCTGAAGCCAAGGTTCTCTTTCTTTCCCATGTTTCCTAGCAACAAAGTCTCTTTTATCATAATGTTGATTCTTTAATTGTGGGTTATCAAGATCAACAACAGGTTCAATCTCTACATCATTGTCATTACTAGGTTGAGCATCATCATGAACATCATCATTAATATTTTTACTAGGTTCATGTTCATTACCAGATTGTGTTTCAGCATCAGACATAGAAATATCATTTGGAGTATCAGGTGATTCAGCAATAGGTTCACTAGAAGTTTGCACAGTTCTATCATTTTTCTTCTTCTTCTTTTTAGAAGAACTAGGAACATCAATATTATTTCTTTGAGAATCTTGCTCGATTCTCTTAGGGTGGCCTTCAGGATACAAAGGTTCCTGAGTCATTCTACCAGTTCTAGTAGCCACTCTAACAGCATAATCATTTTTCTTACTATTCATTTCATCAAGCACTTCTTTTTGAGCTTTAAGTACTTGTTCTACTTGAGTGGTAACCATAGAAGCATGTTTGCTAATAAGTTTAAGTTCGCCCTTAATATCAGCCATATAATCACCCAAGCGTCTAATCATATAAGCATTTTCTTTTAATAGTCTACCAAAATAAGCATTGAAGTCATCTTGCTTATACATAAAGTTATTAAACTCATCCAAGCGCTTGCTAGCAATTTTAGTAGGAGGAACTTCAGCTCTATCATATCTATAGAGAGAATTTACCTTTACTACCTGTGTCGGGATATCGAGATCAGGAGGTTCTTCAACAAATAAATAATTGAGATCATAAGTTTCTTCAACAGGCGGTGAATTCAGACCATGTATTTCTTCAATAGGAGGTAAATTCTTAACGTCTTCAGCTTTAATACCTTTTTCTTTCATAGATTTCTTTGCCTCTTGCATATCTTCAGGACTGAGAAATAGAACACCTCTCTTCTTCGGAGTTGGTTTAGGAATAGGCTCAGTAATTGGAGCAGGAGCTGGCTCAGGAGGTGCCCAATTATTTTCATTTGTCAACATATTATTCAATAGAATTTCAGCGTCATCCGGTGTTCTTTCCCTGAAAAGAGAACCAGCACAACTATCCAGGTAATCTCTGGAAGCATCGGTTAGTCCATTATAAAAGATATCAAGTATTTCAGATTTCTTAAGAGGATGATCAGGCAAAGCATTAAGTAGCTTGAGAAGCCTCCCCCATGCTTGTGGGAGACTTTCTTCTTTAATTTGCACAAAGTTGTATATTTCTCTCAAAGCAGCTTGTTTCTTATGAGCAGGGAAATATTTAGCAGAGAAGTTATAAATCATATCCCGGGGACTACGCACACAACCAGGATCAAGAGAATTAAACCATATCTTAGCATCACCCTTTAATGAGAATGGAAATATTTTGAGTAAATAGAGGTAACGTGATCTCTCATTATTAGTGAACAGGGCAGCTATATCATTTAACTTAGTAAGATGTGCCACAACAGTTTCAGATTCATGGCCATAGAACGGATCAGATTCAACCAAAGTAATTATATCAGGATCAACAGAGAATTCATAATCTTTATTAGGAACACATATAGGTGAAGTAGCAAAAGCAGGATCGGGTTTCATTTTATCTCTAAGTGATTCTTTGTTCCATTTAATTAATAATCTCTTAAGCTCATATCTATCTCTGCAAGCTAAAATAGCTAAAGAAGCATCTTTATCAAAAAGATAACCTTTAGGAATAACAGGCATATTTTCATCATCACTATCATCATCGTATTCAGATTCAATAATTTCTCTTTCTCATGTCCTAGCAATTTGTTCATCAAGAAATTCACTAAGGGGCACAGTAGTATCAGGCATAGAAGCAGTTTCATCATAAGTATCATGCATAGCAGAAGTGGCATCATCAATAACATGCGACATATCAGAACGAATAGCAGAAGCAGGTGTAGGTGTCGCAAACTTACTCATAACAGAAGGTGAATCAAGTACAGAGCTAGATGCCAGTTCCTTACCTCCCCTCGTAGTTGAGGGATAGATCTTGGTTTTTGGATCTCTTAAATTCTTCATAATGATAAGCATATATAAATCCCAAGTGACTCAAAGAATAGAGCTATGCTCCCCGACAACGGTGCCAGAAAAAGGTCTTGATAACCCACAAGTATAGGGGATCGCAACAGCCCTCGAGGGTAGAGTATTCAACCCAAATTTATTGATTCGACATAAGGGGAGCCAAAGAATATTCTCAAGTATTACCAGCTGAGTTGTCAATTCAACCACACCTGGAAACTTAGTATCTGCAGCAAAGTGTTTAGTAGCAAAGTAATATGATAGTGGTGGTAGCGGCAACAAAAGTAAAGACAGCAAAAGTAATGTTTTTGGTATTTTGTAGTGATTGTAAGAGTAGCAGCGGAAAAGTAAATAAGCGTAAACCAGTATATGGAAAACTCGTAGGCACCAGATTAGCGATGGATAATTATGTCGGATGCAGTTCATCATGTAACAGTCATAACATAGGGTGACACAAAACTAGCTCCAATTCGTCAATGTAATGTAGGCATGTATTTCGTATATAGTCATACGTGCTTAAGGAAAAGAACTTGCATCACATCTTTTGTCCTACCCTCCCGTGGCAGCGGGGTCCTATTGGAAACGTAGGGATATTAAGGCCTCCTTTTCATAGAGAACCGGAACAAAGCATTAGCACATAGTGAATACATGAACTCCTCAAACTATGGTCATCACCGGGAGTGGTCCCGATTATTGTCACTTCGGGGTTGCCGGATCATAACACATAGTAGGTGACTATAGACTTGCAAGATAGGATCTAGAACTCACATATATTCATGAAAACATAATAGGTTCAGATCTGAAATCATGGCACTCAGGCCCTAGTGACAAGCATTAAGCATAGCAAAGTCATAGCAACATCAATCTCAGAACATAGTGGATACTAGGGATCAAACCCTAACAAAACTAACTCAATTACATGATAAATCTCATCCAACCCATCATCGTCCAGCAAGCCTACGATGGAATTACTCACGCACGGCGGTGAGCATCATGAAATTGGTGATGGAGGATGGTTGATGATGACGACGGCGATGAATCCCACTCTCCGGAGCCCTGAACGGACTCCAGATCAGCCCTCCCGAGAGGTTTTAGGGCTTGGTGGCGGCTCCGTATCGTAAAATGCGATGATTTTTTCTCCCTGATTTTTTTCGTCTCTGAAAGCAAATATATAGAGTTGGAGTTGGCGTCGGAGGGTCAATAGGGGGCCCACGAGGTAGGGGGGCGCGCCCTAGGGGCGGGGCGCCCCCACCCTCGTGGAAAGGGTGTGGGCCCCTAGTCTTCATATTTGGCGAGGATTTTTTATTGTTTTTTTCTAAGACCTCCTGTGGAGTTTCAGGTCATTCCGAGAATATTTGTTTTCTGCACATAAAACAACATCATGGTAATTCTGCTGAAAACAGCGTCAGTCTGGGTTAGTTCCATTCAAATCATACAAGATAGAGTCCAAAACAAGGGCAAAAGTGTTTGGAAAAGTAGATACGACGGAGACGTATCACGTGTGTTTCCTAGGGCAGGCCGAAGCTGGATGGTATGTGCCCTAGATTGCGATGAAAAACTTTGGACCAAAGCTTGCTAGATGCTAGCAAAGGTGGTATGGTTCGAGACTTGCATGATAACATCAGGAGAGAGAGAGAGAGAGAGGCAATCAGGAACGTAAGCACATGTTGATCTAGAGTTACCCAGATGGCGTGCTCGGGGTTGGGCGTGGTGACGGTCTCCTTCTGCCCGTCAGCGATGTCCCTCTCAGAGAGGAGGACGGCGTTCGGCTCCTTGACCGAGCCATCAAGGTACCCCATCAAGGTACCCCATCACGCCCCCCGCTTTGATGTGCGGCAGGACTTGCGCCTTCCATACTAGGAAGTTTTCCCTGGTCAGCTTCTCGGTGATGCTACTGCTGAGTGATGCATGGGAAGGGGAGGCCATGGCGATGGGAGAGGAGGAAGACGACATGACTTAGATGCGTTGGAAGGGAGAGGCTTTATATACCATGTGAAAGCTGAGGCTAAAGCGTATGCAACTAAGCAGGGGCGCGTACGTGTTATATAAGAGGAAAGATTACAAAGGAGGTTTGGTGGTTATGGATGTGGATTGATCTACAAGGAAACTAAACAATCTCAACAGCCCTGACCTATCCTAACTCTCGGTTACAACAAACACGCACGCAATCTATATCTACATACGGTTTATAGAAATACCGTATTGTACATTGCTTGACAATTTTATCTGATCGATTATTGGTCGGAGCTGCATAGTCTTGTTACTCTTGTAGCAACAGTACGTGGTAGCAAGATGGTCCATGCACGCATCCACGGCCGGACATGGCGATGACGTAGTGGCAACAGAACGGATCGAGGTCCAGTAGTAGTGTGCTAGTAGGGATATTTCAGAAAAGTAAGGCAAGCAAAAGGGTGGGTGCACTGTAGTAGGGCCATTACGTTCAGAGGCCAGCGGCAGGACACAACAAGGCCGGAGTGGTCATTAACGGCTCGACACAGCTGACAGCTCGCGATTACCATCGTTCGTACAGCGAGCCATGACAGCTTGTGACTAATCTCATTATTAATTAATTCCCTACGACTAGCTTAGCTATTGTACCATCGGTTTGGTACATGTATCATGTAAATTAGCTGAGGCTAAATAAGCTAGGATTGATTAGGATGCATGCCGGCAAAAGCCTCCCCAAGAAGATTGATTACCAATTAATTCCTCCAGTACTAACCGAGAGATCGATCGAGACCGGGGTTAATTGACATATAAAAGCTCTGCCGGTACCCTAAAAAGGGGATGAACACACAAGTTAGGGATAAGGAACAAGTGCTTTATCAGCTAAAAAGGAGTATCTTTTGATGCTGGTTTGACCATGCTTCCTGGTAAACCTAGCAACAAAAGACAATCTCCCAAATGTAAGAAAAAATGATTAGCCTCTTCTGGAATTGTAGGGGAGTGGGAAAGAGGGGTATGACAACTTGCTTATCTGATCTGATTAGAGATTATTGCTTAGACTTTATTGGTATTCAGGAAACAATGAAGAAGGATTTTTCCTCTAAATTCTTGAGGAAAATTGATCCAGGGCAGTATTTTGATTGGAGATGGATCCCTTCAATAGGCAAATCTGGGGGAATTCTTTGTGGTACTAAAGATGATACTTTTGAGGTTAGATCCTGTGTGACAGGTAAATATATCATGAAGCTTGACTTATGGAGGAAAAAAGTGTTATACTGTATTCTGGTAGTGTATGGCTCTGCTCATGAAGAGTATAAAATGGAATTTTTGACAGAGATGTCTGATATGTGTAGCACCACTACTTGCCCTTACATTGTAGGGGGAGACTTTAATATTCTTAGATATGCTAAGGAGAAAAATAAGAAAACCAGAATGAGTCATGCTACTGATCTCTATAACTCTATCATTCATACATTCGGTCTCAGGGAAGTTGACATGAATGGTGGTATATACACTTGGTCTAATAATCAACAAATGCCTACCCTTGAAAAATTGGACCGTATACTTATGTCCAGTTCTTGGGAAAGGCAGTTTTCTTTGACTTTTGTCAGGAAACTAACTAGAGAGATTGCAGATCATAGCCCTTTGATCTTGAATACTTAAGACCTTATTCCTAATACAAGGCATAAGAGAGATTTCAGATTTGATCTTTATTGGCTCAAAAACCCTGAGTTTATACCCTTAGTTGCTAAGGTGTGGCTGAAACCTGTGAATGCAAAAGATCCCATTGATGTTTTAAATATCAAAATGAAGAGATTCAAGAAATTTTTTCAAAGGTTGGGGATCTAACTTGTTTGGGAAATCTAGAAAGAGAAGGAGAGAGCCTAGAGAGGAACTTGAACATCTAGAAAAACTGGAAGAAACTGATGTGCTTTCCCCTGAGTTATACTACAAGAAGGTTGAGATTTTGGTGAATTACATAATCTACTAGTAGAAGAGGAGATTGCATGGATGCAAAAGTCCCATGAAAATTGGCTGTTGAAAGGGGATAGAAATACTGACTACTTTCACAGATTAGTGAATGGTAGAAGGAGGAGGAATACTATTTTCTCACTTAGTTGTGGAGATGAGATGATAGAGGGGACTAAAAACCTGTTGAAACATGCAACTGAGTTTTATAAGGATATTTTTGGACCCACAACTAGAAATCTATGCAAGTTGAGGGATGATATGTGGGAGTCAAATGAGAAGTTGACAGATATTGACAACTTCATCCTTACTAGGCCCTTTTCTGAAACAGAAATAAAAAACGCTCTCTTCTCTATGAGGCCAAATAAAGCACCAGGACCAGATAATATCCCCATTGAATTCTTCCAACATTGCTGGGAAATAGTAAAAAGCGAGGTGATGCTTCTGTTTGAGTGGTTTCATGACAATAAGCTAGATGTGCAGCGCTTGAACTATGGGCTCATCACTCTACTACCTAAAGTTGCTGGTGCTAATAAAATTCAGTAGTTTCGCCCCATATGCTTGCTGAGACGCATTTATAAACTAATCACTAAGGTGCTTACTATTAGACTAGAGCCTTATGTTGATATCCTATTTAGTAGACACCAAAATGCTTTTATTAAGAAAAGAGATATAATGGATGGAATCATGTCTTTACATGAAATTGTCCATCATACTTATAGTAAGAAAAAATCTGGGATCGTGTTGAAACTAGACTTCGAGAAAGCTTACGACAAAGTTAACTGGAATTTCCTGTTAAACTGTCATAAGATGAGGGAGTTTCATCCACAATGGATTGAATGGGTTAGGAAAATCCTGGTAGGAGGCACAGTTAGTGTGAAATTGAATGACGAGGTGGGGACCTATTTTCAAAGTTCGAAGGGGGTGCGCCAGGGAGACCCATTCTCACCTTTCCTTTTTAATTTAGCCGCTGACTGCTTGACAAAAATGGTGATTAAAGCTCAGCAAAATGGCTTGTTCAAAGGGTTAGCGTCTGATTTGATCCCAAATGGGGTGGCTATCTTGCAATATGCAGATGACACGATCCTATGCTTCGAGGATAATCTTAGAAATGCTCTTAATATTAAGCTGCTGTTATATCTTTTTGAAGTCATCACTGGGTTGAAAATCAATCTTCTAAAGAGTGAAATATTTTCGATACGTGCTGATGATACTACTATGCAAAAATATGCTGAGATGTTTATCTGCCAGATAGGTAACTTTCCTATCAAATACCTAGGCATGCCTGTGAGCTATGCTGGTTTGAAGTGTAGTGACTGGGCCTTTGTAGATGACAAATTCATTGATCATTGTGAAAACTGGATTAGTGAAGCTCTATCCATGGGGGGAAGGCTGATTAAAGTGAACGATGTACTTTCGCATATTCCTACCTTTTACATGTCTATGTTTCTTCTGAACAAGACTACCTTGGAGAAGTGGGACAAACCCAGAAGAAAATTTTTCTGGCATAGAAAAGGAAAAAAGAAAGGCTACCATATGGTTAAATGGAGCCGTATATGTCGATCCAAAAAGAAAGGGGGTCTGGGTGTTAATGACTTGAGGAAACAGAATATTAGTCTTCTAGTGAAATGGTGGTGGAAGCTTGAGAAAAAGAAAGGGCTCTGGCAAGATATAGTTAAGTCTAAGTACTTCAAGAAAACTTCGGTTGCTGTGGTTAAACACAAGGCCAGTGACTCACCTTGTTGGAAATCACTCCTGAAAGTGAAAGACCTTTATATGCTGGGTAGAGGTATTAATTTGAATAGGGGAGATGTGGCTAGACTCCGGCTTGATAGCCTGGATGGTAGAATCCCCTTCAAAGACAGATCCCCACTGCTCTTTGAGACTTGTATTGATCAAAACTGTACTGTTGACAAATTTAAGAATCTTAACCAGATCTCCTCATTTAGGAGGAGGATGTCTCATGAGATGACGAAACAATGGGAGGAAATGAATAAAGAGATGTTAACGTTGAAACAAAGTGATTTGCCAGATGAGGTTTATTGGAAATTGGATAGTTCGGGCAAATATAATACAAAGTCCATGTACACATGGCTAGAAAGGGATATAGCAGGATCTAAATTTAAGTGGATTTGGGATGCTAAACTTCCTCTTAAAATTCAGATATTCTTGTGGCAGATGGCACAGAATGCCATCCTGACTAGGGACAACATGAAAAAAAGATTATGGCATAGGGAGCCATGCTGTTCTTTTTGTGACAAATTAGAAACAACTCAACACCTGTTATTTTTGTGCCCTGTTTCCAGGGTGGTGTGGAGAATCGTAGGTTCCATGCTTGGAACCGATTGCTGCCCTAATTCTGTCTGGCAATACTATGCGTGGATGTATAGTTTCTTACCTGGGCCGGACAAAATTTACACCGTTGGCTTGGCTGCTATATGTTGGGCTATTTGGCTAGCCAGGAATCGAGCCACTTTCGAGCTCAAATGGATTAACTCTCCATTTGAAATTGTATTTACAGCTTGTGCCTTTTTGATGTACTGGGCAGGTCTCCAGAAATCAGAGATAGGAGAGATGGTGAAAAAAGGAGCGGAGATGCTGAAGGAGAACACAACACAGATGATGCTGCTTTGCGGTCCCCAGATTCCAGCTAGGGACGGACGTGATGGGAACTGAGGAAGAAGACGTTGCGGACCCTGATCAGTAAGTGTCTGACGTTTTTGCGAAGAAGAGCTGTTGATGCATCCTAGAGTACGTGCAGGATGAACAGGGTGGTATATTTTGGTCCTTGCTATGGGTGTTCTGGTAGTTTCTTTTGGGTTGCTTTTGATATGGCTGCTGTGGCCTGGTACCTGATGATGGAGTTTGTAAGACTTGTGATACTTCCAGTAGGTGTTCGTAGTGCGGTTTTGGGTGACACCCAGGTTTTCGCCCCATGATCTGTTGTTCCTGTTGACAGGCGCAGATAGTGGGTTTCCTGGTGTTGCCCCGAACTCGCTTTTCCTCTTTCTCTCTAGCCTTGCTGGTTTCAGTTCCTGAGACGATGTATTTCCGTTATGATAAGTAATGGAAAGGGGAAAACCCGGTTTGAAAAAAAAGCTACTAGAGCATCTGGGCCGTACGTGTTCTTTTAGGGGAACTACGTCTTGTTTAATTAGGGTGGTGGACTTATGTCGACGTACGACTCATCCTCCTTTGTGACGATCCCGTACACCGCGTGATGGTGTGTGCATGTGTATGTCGGTGCGTGCGATGGAGCAGTTTCCAACAAATTGTGATGCCTCGTCGATCTTCTGACGGTTACAACCTAGGTATCGCACCAAAAAGATGAATTGACTGGTGCTATGCCGATAGTGCATGTTCGCCTCCGCGGCAACATGTAAAAATCCCCTCCTCTCTTGTCAGCGCTGCCCTCGTAGGCGACCAGGCAAGCCCCTTCATCCAACATCGCACATCCTCCTGCCCCCCTCTGCACCGCTATCAAGTGGGTACCCCGGGCAGTGTTTGTGAAGGCGGCGGCGTGAGCACACCTGGTTGGAAGGGCGCAAGGGGCGCTGCACTGTGTGCAATGCATGGAGGTGGAGTTGCATGTGACCGATGGCATGCAGGGTACACAACACAATACAACTCTCCTGTTTTCCGTCACTGTGATATATTACCTGCGAGAACAAACTCTACCAAGATAAACTCTCTCTTGGAGATAATTCATCAAAACATGACCAGTGCAGTGGAGGACTAACAAATCGAAGAGCATACATGTCTACAAATTATGCAGCAAAGAACTCATATGAATCCATGAATAAAACATATATAGATCTGGTCATAAAGTGATAATTCATCACACCGCAACAAACACACCACAAAGATTACATCAGATGGATCATCATTATGTAGAGTAGCTCATGTGATCATTTTATTAAATAAGGTCTATCACTCTTGTTAGGGTAAAACTTACTGAATCATAGCTATAATAAAAGTTCGATATGCATGTGTTAACAGGTGGTTCCTGAATGGTAGATGCACTCAGCTTTGATCATTAACAAGGTGGAGCAACTTTCATTAAGTGGAGGGAGCTATATGCATGGTAAAGCAATAGTCTTAGCATGATCCCTTTTTGGTTTGGTTAACATCAGATCTTTAGAGAAGGCACTTCCTCCTTATGGTTGATTTGATTTGGTGTTGAAAACTGCATGCTTCCTTGTCGTGAAAGGGCCATGCATGTTTCTAAAATAAACCAAGTTTGTTACTCCTCCGTGGTTGGTGCGTGCACTGTGTTGTCACGAGCGATTGCCGACTTAGCTGTACATGTCACATACAGGGACAATTTGTTATTTTGGTATGGGCTCTCCTTGTAACTTTTCTGCTATACTAGTAACATGCTACTGCTTAGCTAGGGCAAGATTGCATGCATCTTCTCCATGAATGACTTTGGTTACTTGTCGCAGTCTAGTTTCCATATGATGGCTGCCTTGATCTGCATTGTTGCCATGTTCCCTATCCTCTTCACATGCATTTGCAGTGGAGTTGGACTCGGTCCGACGAGCCCTGAGCTGCAACTTGGCCAATCTTGTAATCTTGCGAGTTGTGATGGAGACTACTGCCACTTTGCTTGCTCCTCTCAAGCCCGATGCAGTGCAAGTTGTCGGATTGACAGCAACGAAAAAAGCGACGCATTTGCAACCCTTTTTTCATGTGATTGCAAGATGGACATGGATTAGGAGTGACTACGGTGTTCCAGAATCTCATTCCTAAATCCCCCACATGTGCTGAGTAAAGCGAATATGACGTGACGTGGCAAGCTCGATCGGACATGAGAGGATCAACCAACAATGGTCACTTTATGAGTAGCTACATGGATCAGATCAAATCAACTGAAACTACATGGATCAATCATTGGAGAACAAACAATCCGAGGAGAGGCCTCGCCCACTCTGGCTAGGAATCCTAGTACTGCTGCTCCCTAATCTTTTACGAGTGAGCGTGATGGGGTGTTAGGTGCTGCTTAATGCAAATTAGATGCCCGGTCCCCGACGGCAACGTACCGGCGATGGCTACATCCATGGACGCCGCCATGATTAAGCCGCTGACCCTCGGCTAGGGAGATTACGCTGCAAAGCTGCTTGCTGAGTGAATGGAGAATCCATGGCCTTTTGATTGCGAGTGTGCTGCCTTTGCCATGCACGAGTTAGGCCGTTACATGATGATGCCACGACGGGCCGGCCCATGCATGATGCCAAAACTTTAATTTGGCACTAGTTCATTAAACTAGACTTTTTTGGGAGGGTCATTAAATTAGACTTGTGAGTAAACTCAACCCTACCCATGACCATGTGCCTTTTCATTAGGACTGAATGATTCAAGCATTTTCATTAGGACAAGTTTTTTTTAATTAGAGAACTTTCATTTGGCCTAGTTAACTAATTAGTTGAAGCTGTGTTCACCAAATACCATTGAGCTAATCTTACATTCTTAAGAAGTTGATCCCTACTCACACCAATTCTCTCAACATGCAGCCCATCCACACCATCAACTAGCCACCTCAGCAATTTCCACCCATGTCAATTCATCTCTTTGTTATTTTTTCTGTTCCACACTCACGTAGCATCGAAGATTTTTTACCAGTACGTCGCTTCCTTTGTTTTTCAAGCCACCATCCACTATATACTTCCATTTAATTCCCAGTATCCCACGACGCGAACAATAGTCCGTTCCATTTTTCCTTTTAGCGTAGCCCGTCCGATTCCTGCGTGTGTACTTTCAGTTTTTGTCGCTGGCAAAACTTGCAACATGCAGCCCATTTACTCCGGCTCACATGAAGCCCACCAGAAACGAACCGCACAGAGAATAGATGGAGGCGATCTAAAAAAAGGGAAACTGACGGAGGCATACTAAAAGTCCGACCTAAATTCTGCACCATCTTCCTATTTCAATGGCATGCCTATCTCTTCCCATTCCTTGCACCTTCCTATTATATACCAATGAGCCATGTCTTCATAGGATGAATCCCTTCCCCATCCCGCTCACAGACCAAATATTGGTACTCCTTGCCCAGCATGAACTGGCCATGGCCATCGCCTCGCCATCACTCCATTGGGTCATCTGCTCACCACCGCAGCCTGCTCGGCAACATTGATGGAGAGATTAGTATTTCGAGGATTCTATGAGTTTGAAGGCTGATTTCCCCACATGATTTGCTTTTCATTTGTGAAGATCAAAGCCTTTCATGATCGAGTACAATTCTTGATATTGCTTTATTTGTTCATGAAGATCACGAGGAGCGTTGTAGGTAAATGATTTTTTACTTATTTGATAATGAAACATATTTCTACCTATTGCTTTATTTGCATCTCTTTGGCGGTAGCACTTTTTTTTTCTCAAGCCACGGTGGTCAATGCACTATAGTATAGTAACATCGTATTCCCTTTATTCTGTACCATTCCCAACTGACAATTTATTGGTCTCTAGAAGATAGCAAAGTGTCCATCATATGATTAATCATGTACGTGGTATTTGAGGCACTGATAGAGTTGCGACAAATATCAAAGTTCCACTTATTACTGCAAGTGATTTTTTTATCAGATCAGATAATTACAGAATTGAGGTAAGATCATTTTACCATTTCTTCAGATTTGTTGGTCCCTATGCTATAAACTGTTTCTTGCTTAATGATTTCTTTATCTACACTAGGAAAATACCACAAGTACATTGTACACAGATGTCATATAAGTGGATGTGCATATTAATCATTGTTTTTCCGACAGTTTCAGTTTACAACTATAAGTATAATATTCAATTGCTGAGTCTCTTGGTTTTCATGGGATCAAGACCGAATTCTACATGAAGGACCGGTAAGAAAATATTTCCGGCCTTAGTTGGTACTCGCTAGAAAAGTTATCCAAAAGTTCTTATAAATGTTTACAGAGGGAGTATATTTCTATTTGCCATACTCTAAACTGTAAAGTTTGGACATCTAGATAATTGCAATTTAATTAGATTTTTTTATCTATCATGTACTATTGCTTTGCTCATTTGTCTGACTGTCAATGGAAAGATGAATAGCCAACAAAATTATAGTAACGCTAACATGCTACTTCGTAGCATGTGTTTCAATAGAGATCCATTGAGTATATCTTTAAATAAAAAAATAGGTACATAAGTCTTTTGAGTTATTACATGAATTTTTATAGCTGCAGCTTACAACGGAAAATGCAAGTAAAACATGTTTTAAAGTATAGCTCAGCTGATCGGAAGCAAACTAGCAGCTTTGACTTCTTTATACAATCGCCTCTGCGAACCGTCACCTTTTCTTTTCGTGCCCAATATAATGTAATCTCACATTAAGGATGTTGTAACGAACATATCAATTGTAGTTGATTTGTTTACTAACATAGCATTCCGAGTTAAACTATTTCTACAGACCTTTTTTAGTAAACATTTATTTATTGTCTTTGTATAATCTTTTATCAGCTTCATTTTCCGCAGCAACGCGCCGGGTATCATCTAGTAAACTCTGTGGGGGAAGAAAAATCTGCCACTCAAAAGTCTAAACAAATGAAGTCGTTGCATGATATGGTACGAAGTGGAGTTGGATCTTCATGCGCTTCCAACTTAATACATAAATTAAAAGCAAATGCCCGCGGCTTTGGAGCAGCCACACACGCATGATTCTGTCTCCATCTCATGCATGCAAAATTAATTAAAAACGAAGCTACAAAAACACACACCACACTATATTATCCATAGGAAGCAAGCTAGCTAGTGTTAGCTCATGCACCTCCCCACTACTCCCCACCGTATGATCCATACATCTTGAAATAGTCTTTCGTCTCGCTTTATATACATCTCGAAACGTCGTTCGTGTGTGTTGCCGTGTTTATCTTGTCCTTTTTGTTTTCTCATTATGTGTAGTCGATGTATGGATCATCTCCCAAAAGGATGCTGATTTCCTTCTTTTTCTCTTTCAACAGGACCAGTAATAGCTAGCAGCAGCACAAAGGAGGGAGGAATTAAGGGACCGCGACTGCTCCTGACAAACGTACGTGCGTCGCCAGTGGAAGTGGCGGAGCCAAGGCCCCTAACGATCGACAATTTTGCTAGGAGCTACGAGTAATTAGCAATGAGATTGGATCAATCTACGTACTAGGCCCCCCTGGCCCAGACGGAGAGAGTAAAAACAATTCTGGAGAAAGGAAGTCCATAGAAAAGCCCACTAATGCCATGGCGTCCTTTCCATCTAGTACTAACTACTAGCCCATTAGGCCATGACGTTACACTAAAAGGATAGGTTAGCCCTCGTGTTTAAGGCTGCCAGCCGCCGTCATGGCCTCGCCTCGGCGGCGAAAACTCCCCTCTAGTTAGGGTTTCTTCTCCCCTCGGCGGCGACTTCGATCGCTACCGTAGGGTTCCGGCTACCCTCCTCCCGTCTACGCCGAAGGGCTGCGCTTGGACCGATCAAGGGGCGCTCTAGCAGCGCTGCCCGGTCTTGGCGTTCATCCTTTTGGTTCGGGGTAAGGCTAGGGTTTTGGTGAAGTACCCGATCGGAAGTTTTCATCGGGTTAGGGCACATCATGGCGGCGTCAGCATCGAACTCCAAGGCGAGGGACCTGGAGGTGTTGATGAGCGAGCTGGGCCTCCAGGAGGAGGACATGGATGATGTGGTGGTGGAGAAGGGAGATCCACTGCCGCCGGTGACAACTAGATGGATGGCCATAGCGCGTGTCCACACGGAGAAGAAGTACAGTCAATATGGTTTTTTCAAGACAATGCGAGCGGCATGGGACCTTGCGCAGCCGGTGCAGATCCGCCCCCTTGAGGAAAATCTTTACACGATGCAATTTGCGTGTTTGGGAGACTTGGAACGTGCTATGCATGATGGGCCGTGGAACTACAAGGGCAATGCGGTGATCATGGCTGAATATGATGGATTCACAAAGCCCTCGCTAGTGGAGCTGGACACGATGGAGTTGTGGATGCAAATACATGATCTGCCTGATGGCTTCTATCCCCTCATAAAAGCCCTAGCCAGGAAGGTGGGAGTGTTTGTGTATGCGGAGCCAAAATCTCGGGATTTCGAAGGTAATTTCTACAGGGTGAGGATCAAGATCAATGTGTTCAAACCCCTAAAAAATGCGGTCAGCCTGGTTCACAAAGAGGAGCGGCAGATCTTCAAATTTAAGTATGAAAGGCTTCCGGATTGGTGCGCCGTGTGTGGCCACCTAGGGCACCAGTTCAAGGAACACGGCGACGGCATCCACCCAAAGTCGGCGCTAGTTTTTAAGGAGCTGCGTGCAGAGTGGTTCCGAGGGGCTGGACCGGGACCTGGCCAGAATCGCTTTGCTGGAAGAGGTGGCCGAGGTGGTCGAGGCAGAGGGGCTGGGCGTGCAGGCCAATCAGGTGGGCGAGGAGCGGCATCAGTTGAAGAAGCAGACAAGGGCATGACACACGACACCACAATGGCAGAGATTGATGAAAGCCGCAAGCGCACTAAGGGGGATGTGGGTGATGGGAATCAGACCTTGAACCCCCAGACGCAGGTGGCACCTGCAGCACCGAGTACATTGGCGGGGGAGCCTACTCTCCTACTACTAGCTCCTCCATCGGCGACCAGCCCGTCTTCCAAGCAGGAGCCCAAGAGAGCCAAGATTGGTACAGCCTCAGAGACCGCTCCCAAGATCTCGTTGGTGTCCATGTTTCAAGAGAACTCATCGGCGTCCTCCAACCTGGAGGGTCGCCGGGAGCAATGAATACCCTATGTTGGAACTGTCGTGGCGTGGGCAATGCCGCGACAGTTAACGAGCTTCGCAAGCTAGCGAAGAAGTTTGCCCCCCCTATTCTCTGTATTGTAGAAACTCAAATCGAGAGAGGTAGGGTAGAATCACTTGCTGGTACGTTGGGTTATGATAATAGTTTTGCTATAGATAGCCAAGGAAGAAGTGGTGGCATTGGAATTTTTTGGAACAATCCAATAAAAGTTGAGATTTTGGGTTATTCTATTTACCATATTGACTGTTCGATTCTGGACCCAGGCAAAGATCCTTAGAGATTTACATGTGTGTACGGGGAAGCCCAAACACATTTGAGACACCAAACATGGACTGTACTCAAGAACATAAGCAGCATGAGCACGTTGCCATGGTTGTGTATCGGCGATTTCAATGAAGTTCTGCGTCCAGATGAGCATGAAGGAGTTGGGCAGCGCAGCAATGCCCAGATGCAGGGTTTTCGAGATACCATTGACGTGTGCATGTTGATGGACCTGGGACATACAGGCCGCTTTTGGACTTTTGAGAAAAAGGTAGCGGGTGGCACTTTCACCCGAGTTAGACTAGACAGGGCCCTAGGATCGGCCGAGTGGAGTGCTCAATATCCTCTAGCGAGCTTGTCTCACCTAACAGCTGCTACGTCGGATCATTGTCCAATTTTGTTGGAAATAAATGAACCCAATGCATCGTTGTGACGGAAAGGCTTCAAGTACGAAACTATGTGGGAAACGCATGAGCATTGGAAAGATACAATCCTGGAAAAGTGGAGTTCCAAACATCCAGGTCATACAGTAGAGGAAATCCGACGAAAGCTAACAGAGCTAGCAACTGATCTGTCGAGATGGAATAGGGACACTTTCGGCAGTGTACGCAAAGAGATTCGTGCCCTAAAAACAGAGCTGGATCGCCTACGGGGTGACGCTGGGAGGACGGGGCCTTCACATGTGGAGACAAAGATCAATGATAAACTCGTGGAATTGTATCATCGAGAGGAACTGATGTGGCGACAGAGATCTCGGATTGAGTGGCTTGCTGCAGGCGATAAGAATACTCGGTTTTTTCATCTTAGGGCGAGCATAAGGCGAAAGAAAAACATGGTGAAAGCGCTAGCAAACTCTTTGGGAGTGCTCATCGAGAACCCAGAGGAGCTAAGGGAGATGGTCAATGATTTCTATCAAACACTATACACGTCGGAAGGAGTGTCTGGGCTAGACGACGTGGTGGCGCATGTCCCAGTTAAGGTGACAGCAAGCATGAACGATATTTTATGTGCTCCCTATACGAATGAAGAGGTGAAGGTGGCCCTCTTCCAAATGTTTCCCACAAAGGCGCCAGGACCAGACGGCTTCCCGGCTCATTTTTACCAAAGACACTGGTCTTTATGCGGGGAGGAGATCACACGAACCGTCCTCAGGATTGTCAGGGGGGAAGAGAGCGCGGAGAGCATCAATGATACTGTCTTGGTGTTAATACCAAAGGTAATGAATGCAACCCTTCTCTCTCAATTCCGACCAATAAGCTGGTGCAACGTCCTATACAAGATTGCTTCAAAGGTTGTGGCGAACAGATTAAAACAAATACTTCCTGACATCATCTCCGAGGAACAGTCAGCTTTTGTCCCAGGCAGGCTAATAACAGACAACATCATTTGTGCCTATGAGTGCCTGCATTTTATGAAGAGGTCCAGGGCTAAAGCCAACAGCACATGCGCCCTAAAGCATGACATGATGAAAGCCTATGATCGCCTGGAGTGGCCATATCTGAGGGCTATAATGTCCAAGCTGGGGTTTGCACAACCTTGGGTTGACATAGTGATGAACATGGTATCTTCAGTGTCATTTTCAGTTCTTTTCAACGGAGAAAAACTAGAGCAGTTCAAGCCATCGAGAGGTATTCGACAGGGAGATCCAATTTCCCCTTACTTGTTTTTGATTGCAGCGGAGGGCCTTTCGTGCCTTTTAAAATCCAGTTCTCAGTCATCGGTACTAGAAGGAATCAAGGTGGCACCATCAGCCCCGGCTGTGAACCACCTCTTGTTTGCAGATGACAGCCTGGTGTTTTTCAAAGCGAGTGTTGAGGGGGCAAATGCGGTGTCAAACCTATTGGATGCTTATTGTGGGGCATCTGGCCAAAGAGTAAATAATGATAAGTCGACTATTTTCTTCAGTAAGGGGTGCCCTCAGACCACTCGAGATAGTGTGAAAAATGCCATTCAAGTCCATAGAGAATCATTAAGTGATAAATACTTGGGTATGCCAACAGATGTGGGCCACTCAAAAAATAGCACATTCAAGTACCTGCGAGACCGAGTGTGGGAGAAGGTCAAGGGTTGGATGGAGAAGCTACTATCCTCAGCAGGAAAGGAGGTTCTAATCAAATCTGTTGCTCAGGCTATCCCAGTTTACTCTATGGCGTGCTTCAGGTTACCGAGAGGTTTATGTGACAGTGTTACGTCCATCATAAGGCAGTTCTGGTGGGGCAGCAAGCAAGGTAAACGGAAACCAGCGTGGGTATCGTGGGAGATCATGGCGAGGCCGAAATATATGGGAGGTTTGGGCTTCCGTGACCTTGAGATATTTAACCTTGCGTTACTGGCCAGGCAAGCATGGAGATTGCTAGACAATCCAAACAACCTAAGCTCTTTAATCATCAAGGCCGCATACTTCCCGGAGACAGGCCTATTGGAGGCTGAACTGGGATCGCACCCCTCACAAATCTGGCGGGCCATACTGGACGGAAGGGATATAATGAAGCAAGGTGTCATTAGAAGAATTGGGACAGGAGAGCACACGCTCATATGGGAACACAACTAGATCCCGAGGCAAGAGGTCCCACGGCCAATCACTTCCTTAGTTCCCAACCCGCCCATCAGAGTTCATGAACTAATAGATGCGACGACATCCACTTGGAAAGAGGAGACAGTTCAGTCCATATTTATCCCTATAGATGCTGAGGCAATATTGAGGATACCCTTGTGCACAAGGAGAGTGGAAGATTTCTGGGCTTGGAGCAGAGAAAAGAGAGGTAATTTTACTGTCAGGTCAGCATACCGCATGATACAAAACACTAAGCTCAACCGTGAGAATTGGCTGTATGGCGCCGAGGGCACTTCTGGCAACGATGAAGGAAGCAGCTGGTCGTCTCTCTGGAAGACAGAAGTACCGAACAAGACCTGTGTGTTCCTGTGGCGTTTGGCGAGAGAGTCTATTCCCACATATGATATCCTCCACCACCGCCATATGGCAACTTCGCCAGCATGCCAGCTGTGCGGGGCGGCAGATTCCTAGAGGCACGCCTTGCTCGAGTGCGCGTTGTCGAGAAGTGTCTGGTCCTTGGCACCGGAACACCTGGTCGAGAAAATGAGCACATGTGATGATGCCTGCGCCAAAACATGGCTGTTTACTTTGAATAGCACATTATCGCATGCAGACTTCACCAGACTCGGGGTCACGTTATGGGCAATCTGGAGTTCTAGGAGGAAATTGATCCACGAGGGGATACACCAAATGCCATATGCAACGAATGGTTTCATCGCAGCCTTCATCAGTGACCTTCAGGTTGTGGCGAAACCGCAGGGTCAGCCCAGGGTGGTTCAGCCTAGTCGGGCAAGGTGGATACCGCCACAAGAAGGGAATTGCAAGATCAATGTGGATGCTGCGCTTATGAGGACCAGGCCGGTTGGTGCGGTTGCTGCAGTTTGCCGGGACAGGCAGGGGATTTTCTTGGGAGCGTCCACAATCACTTTTCACGGCTTAGATGACCCTGCGACGCTGGAGGCGTTGGCAATACGGGAATCACTAGCCTTGGCGGATGATCTTTACGAGCGCAGAATTTCAGTAGCCTCATACTGCAAGGTAGTTGTTGACGACATCAGGCAAGGGAGTGCAGCGTCATACGGTGCTATCATTAGAGAGATTGTAGATCGATCAAAGTTTTTTATTTCCTGTCTTTTTAGCCATGAGTTTAGGAGCTCGAATGTCGAGACTCACAATCTAGTGAAGCATGCTCTCTCACTTGGGGTAGGCCGCCGTGTGTGGTTGGGCAACCCAAGTGATCTATCATTCGTCCCTGTAAACATTGTGACGACTTAAATAAAAGCTTCGTGAGATTGTCTCAAAAAAAAAGCCGCCGTCGCTGCTCCTTTCTTGCCTCACTAATCCTGATTAATTTTTTCTCAAAAAATATCCTGATTAAATTTAGTCCGATTAAACTAGGCGACACACCGGCTCCGCGTTGGGAAATCCTTCATACTACACTCCAATTCTCCGATGGTCAAGCCAACTAGTCAATTCGACTGGAGTATTGTCTATTAGTCTCTCAACCATCATCTTATGTACAGCGAAATTGTCCATTCAATTTTTAATTATCTTGATTGTGTGATCTATTATGCTAATGACTCTTAATTTCTTTGATTGTGTAATCTGCAAAACGGTTATAAATAGAACAACGTCATCAAACACCTTAAGGATTAATTCGATTTTTAAGCCTGTTGTTTCAGTTGCTCTA
The DNA here is from genome assembly GCF_056163025.1 of Triticum urartu. Lineage (NCBI taxonomy): Eukaryota > Viridiplantae > Streptophyta > Magnoliopsida > Poales > Poaceae > Triticum > Triticum urartu. The sequence continues at coordinate 45,614,048 of NC_141879.1, read as the reverse complement.
TCTATTGATAATCTAAAGTGCAAGTTATCAATTCAGTCCAAGGGGAGATGACTTGCTTCAGAATTGAATGATAATTTCCACTAAAATTTAATTACCTGCCAACTAAGTTATGATTTGAGAAAGTATTTTATTTTTTTGATTGTATTGAAATTTGCCGGGCCAAATTTAAACGAACACAATTGTATCGATGTTCTAGTTGCGCACACTTTTTTTAGCACTAGACAATTATTTTCCAAGTTGCCTTGGCCCCACGTATACCCAAATCCTGGCTCCGTCCCTGGCCATTGGTGATTGCCGCTCGCTCATAGACGGCACTGTTTCCTAACCAAGCTTGTAGTGTACGCGTTGCAACACGTACTAGCTAGCTACCAGGGCACATAGATATCGGATAGATGGCGATCGCGAAGAGCACATCATATCCATTCCCCACATTCCATACTCCACCAAGAAGAGCTTTGGAAAAGGGATGACATGCGATTGATCCGGCCAGCCAGCACGGACGCCACACGTATACATACCTCCCTCTGCCACTAACCGATAGCAGGTGGTTTGTTGCTTGTTAATGTAGCCGCCGGCTTGATGAGTTCGCCGTCCCGCCGTGCTGGCATTGGAAAGTTAGACGGGGGTTGACATGCAGCTCGACGATGGGCAAGCCAGCCCGCTTACCCACTCACTCGCACTGACCAACAACAAAACCACCGTTGATCCGGTCATGTGCGTTCTGCATGGCCCCAATCCGCACAGACGCTGACACCACGCGTGCATGTTACACGCGTATCTATTTTAATTGGGTGACTAATTTCCCGCCAATTACTACACTACATGCATGCGTACGTACGTACGTACCCACTACTTAACTGGGTGATCTTGTCGTTGCTACGTCTATCCATCTATCAGTTACTAATAGATCCCATGATAATTAAAGTTAACTTGTATAATTACGCTCTGGAAGAAGTGTGCACAGCCTCCACTAATTAATCAAAGCGAGAGGACAGATGATCATGCCCGACAATTCAGTTTTAACGGTGCCGGCACTAGCAGGGTCAATGCAAGCTCCCTCACACCGAGTGAGAGTGAGGATATATATATTTTTTAGAACGAAGGTTTGAGGATGAGCCCGGCTTTAAATTAACAAAGCCATCAACCGGCCAGATATTACAGCCAACAAGTGCCAGCTCAACGCCATTTACAAAGAAAATAAAACACGAGCGGCCCAAAGATACATGGGTGCTGAAGAACACAGCTTACAACACAGTCCCAAACTACAAGCACCTAAACTAGTTAGAGATGGAGAACCGCATGAAGAAAGGACTGCCCTTGAAGCTCGAAGCACCGGCGCCAAAGAAAACATCAGCGACAATGGCATTGCCAACCGCCTTGGCCACCAACACGCCTAAACTCTTGCACTGGACCAGAAAGATACCACACATTCCTTCTCCCTCGCCGAAGAGGGACCCAACCCCCTCCTCCTGGCTCGAAGGACGCCGCATCGTCGAGCAAGGGATGAGTTCACCCTAGAACAAGGAAAGTCACGATCTTGGAGTTGCAGACACAGAACATTTGCACGCATCCATGTCGCAGCAACGGGCATACCTCACTGGGCATTTAAGCACAGACCGCCGGTGTCCAAACGAGAAGAGAGTAAGCTGCAGGAAACGGCACATCGGAGCTGAAGAAGCAGCGAGCTTGCGGCGAACAACAGGGAAGTAGAGCATCCACATGATGCGAGGAATATGGCCCTGGTGCCCATTGAGCTGCCACGGATCTGTTGCCGGGAAGAGGAACCCTTTCCTCTCACACCCAGGCTCAAGGGAGCGGAGCACCGGCGAACAAGGGACGGCCAGCAAGCACCAAACATAGAATGGCAAGCCCGGCATCGCTAGAACCCGAGTTGTCACACGGACCCCCGCTGCAATCACAAACCTCGTATCTAGCACCACACACCTACACCCTTCTAACCAGACAACGCCCCCAGGGAGGTTACGACGCCGAGCGCCGCCACTGCCGAATCCGCATGGGATTACAGGATTTAACCTTGGAACAGAGGGGAAGGGGTGGGTAGAGGGGATCTCGCCGATGCCTTCAAGAAGGGGAGCCGCGCCCGCGGGCCTGGCCACCGCCGTGGTCGGAGACACCAACCAGGGATTTCTCCCGGTCCCGACAAACACCACCGCAACCAGCAACCAATAGACCGGCGAAGAAGCACCGACGCTAGCACAGGTTGTGAGCGGGCTAGAGGGAAGGGGAGAAGCAACCTTCAGATCCGAGATCAGAGGGCCACCGGAGCAGCCCACCGACCATGCACCATGTCCACCGTCGATTCGCCTCCTGCGCAGCCGAGGACGATGACCCACACCTGCGGGCGCGCCTGCCGCCCAGGTGCCGCCGCCTTGCCAGATCCGGGGCCGCCGCCCCGGCTGCCTAGGCCCTCCTCGCAAGTGAAGCCGCCAGATCCCCGCCGCCACCTTCATCGGTGTCGCGCGCGCGTGCCGGAGGGCACCTCGGGCAGCGGCGGAGGGTAGGGAAAGGGGAGGGAGGGGTGGCGACGGCGGCGGTTATGGCAACCCCCGAGTCGCCTCAGAGGAGAAGACGCGCGGGGGGGGGGGGGGGGGGGGGGTGTCTGTCAGGGCCGGCCCTGAGGGGAGGCCGCCGCCTCGGGCCCCCCAAGCCAAGGGGCCCCCTCTCCAGGTATATGTGTGAGCATTGGTACCCTGAATTCAGCCATTGGAGGCGCTCCAACTGCTGTTCTGTTGTCTCAACGAAGAAGAAAGACGATACGTTATGTTTATGCTTTAGCGCAATGGGCCTTGGGCCTTTATTTCTTTATTAGTATTACTATAACGTGAGTTACGTGGTGGTGGGCTGGTTGTCTCAGGGCCTTTTTTAGCACAAAATAGCGATCCTATTTTGGAAGGAAGCGATCGATTGCTTTATACCTTCCTCGTTTAGCTGCGGCGGCCGAAAAGCAGCAGCACACCGAGCCAAACCCTAACAAAGTAAAATAAAACGGCGGTGATCTACGAACTGCACGCACGGCCAACGAGGCTTCCCTCCTGGGCGCACATCATGGTGATAGCGAAACAGAGGTGCGGCACCGTAGGTATTTTTGTTTTCCCTGGTTTTTATGGCGTCCAAATTTATGTTATAAATTACAGCTGATTGTTTTATCACTATAATTTAGTATAAAATTTCAGGATCCTTCTCTAGTCCTTATTTTTTTTGCATTTGCTGATCGTAATTGTCAACTGGCCGATTGTACATTTTATGCGATGGAATTTTCTCATGCCGTCAATTTTTTTGTTTGTTCGTGAATGGTTATAGGAGGATAGGTTATTGGTGGATAGACAAATTCTTGCCCACCTAATATATGGAGTTTCACTTGTGTCTGATTTCACGAGAGGTGTGTGAAAATCAAATTTACCTTTCATCTAATATGAAACATCGTTGCAACTTATTTCTTGGAGTAAGTAACTTAAGTTTCTCGGCAAATTAATGAAACTATACATAGTTATTAAATGGAATTTAGGCATGCTTACTATTATTTCGATGTTGTATTAAGAGCCCCGGGTTCTAGTTTCGCTCCGAGCTCCCGATATCTCAGGACCGGCCCTGGGTTCTGTCGTATATTTCGCAGGAAGCTAGCTAGCCCTGCAGTGAGTGTTACATGCACCATAAAACCGCAGAAACAAGTACCACACCAACAACAAATTAAAGTTGTCTGTTTGTCTGTAGCTGCTACTGGTGGCGTCTAGAAGGTTGAAGTACGCGTGTGTCCATGGACACTCCAACGCGCACCACGACGGTCCCTGCCACGGCCACCACGACGACGACGGCGACAAAGCGGAAAAGGAGCAAATATTCCCACTCCTCCGGGCTCCGGCGGTCCGTGGGTAGGGTGTGTACGTGCTGACGATCGGTCGATAAAGCGCCCCTTTGGTCGCTGGCAGCGTCGCTGGCGCTCCAGTGCCGATCGAATCTGCAGGACCCAGCTCTGCACCCCTCTCTCTCGCTCTCTATGTATCCCTAGTCGTGCCGCTGTCCATCTAGATGCATTGCGTTTGGATCGGGTTCCAGCTAGCCTGAGCTTGGCAGGATGCATATGGTCAGGCGCGTGCTGCATGCTGGCTATCGTCGGTAAACGGGCAGGAAATTTCTTGAGCTCGCTGGACCGACCTCTGCCACCAAACAGCAGCTTCACCGGGAAGACGCCTCTGATATTTCCCACACGAATTAAACCTGCACTACCTACAGATCGATCACCAGAACAGTACTGTAGTAATGTTGCAATGTGTTCTTGTATAGTACTAGTGTCTAGCACAACGACGTGTTGTCCTCTCCTAATTACGTACGGTCTTACTGACTGGCAATCAGCATTCATCGATCGATTTCTGGGTATAAAGAAGTTCAGATCGAACAGTATATATAGGTGCCTTGCCACAAACGAGGGGGGCAGATAAACAGTACAAGGTCGATCCAGCGTTGTTGTTCTTTCCGTTTCAAGTAACCAACACGGATAGATCCATGTCATAAAAAGAAAAGAAAATCGTAATTCCTATGCATATTTAGTCATGAACAGTAGTTGATATGTTTAGGGATATATGCCAGGAGCTTATCGGTTGCTCTGTCCATTTTTTCTACTGTCACATATACGTACGTACAGTACATGTACACGTAGCTGCTAGGACGGCCGTCAACCTATCTGCCGGCAAGTAAGCGTATGCCGACTACAGCTGATCACATCACCGTCTACCCTTCGATCCCATGGAGTAAAATACTGTCAAATCCCCATCTCTTTGCCGCCCGCCGGTACGTTCACGCAATACTATCAAATACCGCCCACCGTCTACCCTTGGCGGTGGACTCCTCGCTCACTTTTCTGGTAAAACTCGTCATCATCATGTGCTATGCGCAACGCCCATTAGTTTACGAACGAAAATCCTGCGAGTCGACACGCTGGATCGAGTTGGATTGATTGGGTTTTGATTAGATTAGATTCGTTTGTAATCCATCCATCAATCTGTCGATCGATCTTCGTTCACCACTCGCTTCAGTTATTATTAAGTAATCCATCCATGGTAGCTTGCTAGTTGCTATATGGTCTTGTAGCAAATTTTTTTTTGAGAATCAGTGTAGCAATAGTACTCCATGGACTATTGGCAACAGCAAGAATCAGGTTCGCAAAGAAAACAAAAAACGAAGGAAAGGAAACAGGGTGCATGCAGTAGTAGGGCCGTTTGCAGGCCAGCGGCAGGACACATCAAGGCCGGAGTGGGGCATTAACGGGTCGACACGGATCGCGATTACCATCGGTCGTACAGCAAGCCTTGAAATCTTGTGACTAATCTCATTATTAATTAATTCGCTACGACTAGCTTAGCTAAGTACCATCAGTTTGGTATATGCATCATGTAAATTAGCTCAGGGTAAGCTAGGATTGATTAGGATGCCTCCCTGCCGGCAAAAGCCTCCCCAAGAAGATTTTTGATTACCAATTAATTTCTGCAGTACTAACCGCGAGATCGATTGAGATCACGTTAATTAACATAAAAATGCTCTGTCAGTACACTAAAAAGGTGAAGAACACACACGTTAGGAACCAAGAACATTTGCTTGATCAGCTACTAGAGTTTTCTCACCCGTCTTGGTTGCTTGGAACGAAAAGAACAACAACGCAGGTCTCTATCATCGTTGTTAATTAGGGTAAACCTTACTGAATCATGGCTATAATAAAAGTTCGTTATGCATGTGTTAACACGTAGTTTCTGAACGGTGGAGCACTGACCTTTGATCATTAACAAGGTGGAGCGACTTTTCATTAAGTGGAGGGAGCTATATGCATGGTAAAGCCTGGTCTTAGCTTGCATAGTAAAGAGCTCTTTTTGTTTGTGTTAACATCAGATCTTGAGGAAAGGAAGTCCCTCCCATTAGTGCCTAGGGGTGATTTGATTTGGTGTTGAAAACTGCATGCTTCCTTGTCGTGAAAGGGACAATTTGTTCTGGTGGTATGGGCTCTTCTTTTACCTTTCTGTTATTCCGGTAGCATGCTACTGCGTAGCTAGGGCATGATCGCATGCATCTTCTCCGTGAATGAATTTGGTTACTTGTCACAGTCTAGTTTCCAGATCGTGTCTGCCTTGTTTTACACTTGTGGGCATGTTCCCCAATCCTCTTCACCTGCATATGCACTGGAGTTGGACTCGGTCTGACAACTTGGACAATATTGTGAGTAGTGATGGAAGCTGCTACCCCTTTGCTTGCTCCTGTCAAGCCTGGTGCGGTGCAAGCTGCCTGCTTGACAGCAAGGAAAAAAGCGATGCATATTCCCACATTTACAATCTTTTTTGCATGTGATTGTGTGATGGAGAAGGATTAAGATTGGGCTACCATGTTCCAGAATCTCATTCCTGAATCCCCCAGATGTGCTAAGTACACCGAATATAACGTGACGTGCCAGCTTGATCGGACATGAGGATCAACCCAACATTCGTCAGTGAGTATGTGATGACCTGCTTTTGCCAATCTTCCTCATGTGCTCTAGCTCTGCTTCCTTTGGAATCCAAGTGCTTGCAGAGTTCAAACTGTTTTTTTTTTGGGGTCACCTAACCTAGAAGCTTTCGAAATAATTTGTAAAACATACTACATCTGTATCGAGATACTTGTAGTTGGGGGAACTTGTACAGAGGGAGTACTTACATAGAAGTAGTGTATGCTTGTCAAGCTGAACTTTTATTCACTATAGACTTTGGACACGTAAAGAGGCTAGCTGCAGGGCCTCTACCCCATGTGAGGTGTATGTAGGTCATCTGTCTATTTTCATCTGTATTGGCAATATCCAAGAAGCTTTCTAATTAAGCAGGACATTCCACATAGCGCTTGGATCGATCGCGAGAGCTCTGTAGGAGAGCTTCAGGCTGATGCTTTCCAGGCCTGGGGCGACCACCTATGGCTGGCAAGATGGAGACCGTTGCCATGACTAATAGTAATACACTTTGGTAGTATATACTGGTACGTACTGGACGTCCGTTGGGTGAGACGAGCTTGGAGTAGTGGAGTGTATCTTCGAAATGGCGAAGCAGGACCAGAAAATCGACGGATCAGACCACTGATTTTTGCTTCTTCTACTGAAAAAATCTACAAATTCTTTGTCTTAATGGGTGCCTATTTTATTTGACTGTATTAGTAGACAACCGGTGAGCCCAGGATGCGACAAAATCAAATGAAATCAACTGAAAACCACATGGATCAATTATTGGAAGAACACACCATGAGAGGAGGCCTCGCCCACTCCGGAATGTAGCTATGGCTAGGAATCCTAGTACTGCTCCATGATGGGCTGTTAGGTGCTGTTTAATGCAGATTAGATGCCCGAACCCCCGACGGCTACCGGCGATGGCCGCCGCCGGCCGCCATGATTAAGCCGCTGACCCTCAGAGGAGATTACGCTCCAAAGCCACTTGCTGAGTGAATAGAGAATGCTTGGCCTTTGCCTTTTGATTGTGCGTGGCTTTGCCATGCACGAGTTGGGCAGTTAGAGCGCATGATGATGCCTCGTAGGCAACCTCCGGCCCATGCATGATGCCAGCCTGATGCCAAAACTTTGTCACCAGCGGATTAAACTAAACTTATGAGCGGTTTGTTTCTTTTGGTTCTTGTTGTATGTGCCCATGTGGTTTGGTTAGCCAAAGTACCACTGAATGATTCAAGCCTTTTCGTTATGACCAAGAATATGTAGGAACCAATGCAAACTGGCAAGTAGTAGGATGAACAAATAAGTAATACCTTGTAGTACTATGCTGTGGATAGAAATCATCACATGGAACGGAACTATATTTGAGGAGCCGGCATGTTCTTTACAAGTTTATGCAAGATGAATAGTACTATGCTTAAAGTACAAATCTGGTCATTTTGAATGAAAATAATAGGAAAGGTCTTGCCTCCCTCATGAATCATGACTGTCGTCTCTTGCCACATGTGGAATGAACCGAATGTCGGTTCTCTCCTCATACTGTCACCCTTCAGAATACCATCTTCGGAAGAATCTGTTAGATAATAACGAGAATAAACGAGACAGAGAGACACGGATTTTTACGTGGAAACCCTTGCGGGAGAAAACCACGGACGCACGAAGGCGCAATCACTATGAGGAGGAGTATTACAAGCACGAGACGACAGACCGTCTGAGGTGCGACTACATGGGGTATATATGAGGGGTAACACATAGGAGTCCTTGTAGAACAAGTAAACGAGTTGTACTCGTACGCGTCGGTACCAACGCAAAAGGCCCACACCGTATGTACTACGTCTAGTCCAATACGGTATTAGAATTTGGATCACAATTTAACAATCTCCACCTTGAGCCAAATTCCCTCCAGTAGTCGAAGAAAGTGAATAACTCCATCCAAATCAGCTTAAACACCTTGTGCGTCAAAGCCCATAGGACTAGTGAGAAATACCAACTAAGCCTGAGCAAAGCTCAAACTTATTGGTCGGAACTGGCTTTGTCATCATATCAGTAGGATTATCATGAGTACTTATCTTACATACCTTCAAATCGCCTTCAGCAACAACATCTCGAATATAATGAAATCTGACATCAATGTGCTTTGTCCTCTCATGATACATTGGATTCTTTGTAAGATATATAGCACTTTGACTGTCACTAAATACGGTAGGGCAAGATGAGTCTCCACAAAGCTCAGTGTACAAACCTCTCAACCAGATAGCTTCTTTGCATGCCTCAGAAATAGCCATATACTCGGCATCAGTAGTGGAACAAGCCACAATAGACTGCAAAGTTGCTCTCCAACTCACAGCACAACCACCAATGGTGAAAACATAACATGTGAGTGATCTTCTCTTATCCAAATCATCAGCAAAATCAGAATCAACAAAACCAACAAGTCCATCTCTAGTTTTCCCAAACTGTAAATAAGCATTAGAAATATCACGCAGGTATCTGAAAATCCACTGAACTGCTCTCCAATGCTCTTTTCCAGGATTAGCCATGTATCTACTGACAACATTCAATGCATATGATAAATCCGGACGAGAACAAACCATGTCATACATAAGTGAACCAACTGCACTCGAATAGGGAACTCTAGACATGTACTCAATATCTGCATCTGACTTAGGACATAAAGCTGATGATAATTTAAAGTGTGCAGCTAACGGAGTACTTACTGGCTTGGCATTATGCATATTAAAACGACGAAGAACTTTATCAATATATCCCTTCTGACTTAGATATACTTTTCCAGACGGTCTATCTCTGGATATTTCCATGCCAAGTATTTTCTTTGCTGCACCCAAATCCTTCATCTCAAATTCATTACTCAATTGCTTCTTTAGTTCATTAATCTGTGACATACTCTTTCCAGCAATTAGCATATCATCAACATAAAGAAGCAAATAAATAGTTGAACCTTTGACAGTTTTCAAATAAACACAACTATCATAATTAGACCTTTTGAAACCTTGAGAGAGCATAAAGGTGTCAAATCTCTTGTACCACTGTCTAGGGGATTGCTTCAATCCATAAAGAGATTTCTTTAACTTACAGACAAGCTTTTCTTTTCCAGGAATAACAAAACCTTCAGGTTGTTCCATATAAATATCATCTTCTAATTCTCCATGTAAGAATGCAGTTTTAACATCCAATTGTTCAAGCTCAAGATCATGCATGGCAACAATACTGAGTAAAGTGCGAATAGAGCTATGCTTCACAACAGGAGAAAAGACTTCGTTATAGTCAATACCTGAAATCTGACTGTAACCTTTAGCAACTAACCTTGCTTTATATCTTGTCTCATCATTAGGAGAAACACCTTCTTTCCTCTTGAAAACCCACTTGCAACGAATAGGTTTCTTCTCTCTAGGTAATCTTACTAAATCCCAAGTGCCATTCTTTTCAAGTGATTCCATCTCATCATGCATAGCGGTCATCCACTTATTACTATCACTAGAAATAATAGCCTCGGAATATGAAGAAGATTCAACATTATCTTCAATTTCTTCTGCAACAGATAAAGCAAAAGAAACAATATTGCACTCTTCAATTAACCTGTCAGGTTTGTTAGTACTCCGCCTAACTCTGTCACGTGCAAGATTCCAACTGGGTGGAACAATAGGCTGATTTGGAGTGGGAGTGACATTATCATCATTAACGACGGGTTCATCATGTGCATCAACAATTTCATTACCAGATGTATCACCTGAATCAATAACATGCTCCACCTGAACAGTAGGCTCCTGAACAATAGGCTGTTGTTCACTCTCAACGGGAACATTAGTAGATGAAACATCATGTAACATAGCAGATTCATTAAAGATAACATTTCTGCTAATAACAACCTTCTGGGTTTCAGGATTCCATAATTTAAAACCTTTAACACCAGACTTATAACCAAGAAAGATGCACTTAACAGCCCTAGGCTCCAATTTTCCATTATCAACATGAGCATAAGCAGTGCAACCAAAAACTCTCAACTGTGAATAATCAGTAGGTGAACCAGGCCATCCCTCAATTGGAGTTTTCTTATTAAGAGCAATAGATGGTGAACGGTTAATGCGATAACAAGCAGTGGAAACGGCCTCAGCCGAAAAACGCCTATGCAAACCTGCATTGGACAACATGCAACGGGCTCTGGAAATAATGGTCCTGTTCATACGCTCAGCAACACCGTTTTGTTGAGGAGTATAAGGAACGGTGTAATGTCTGACAATGCCTTCAGACTTGCAATAATTCTTAAATTGCTTAGAACAGAATTCCATACCATTATCAGTGCAAAGTATTTTTACCTTCTTTTCAGTCTGCCTTTCAATCATAATCTTCCACTCTTTAAATGCTGAGAATGCTTCATATTTATGCTTCAAGAAATAAGGCCAAACTTTTCTCGAATAATCATCAATAATAGTCAGCATGTAACTAGCACCACCTAGTGACTTCTTGCGAGATGGTTCCCATAAATCAGAATGCACATAATCAAGAATACCTTCGGTTGTATGAGTCAAAGTGTTGAACTTCACCCTTTTGTGCTTGCCGAAGATACAATGCTCACAAAATTTCAATTTACCAGGTTCATATCCATCAAGAAAACCTCTCTTATTTAACTCTGCTAAACCAAGTTCACTCATATGTCCAAGACGCATATGCCAAAGGTTAGCAGCATCACAATCAGAATTCTTTGAAACAACTGGAGTAGCGTTACCTGAAACGGTAGAACCTCGAAGGTAATAAAGACCATTGGTCGAACTTAAGTCACCTTTCATCACAACAAGGGAGCCTTTGGTGACCTTCAAAACACTATCTCCACCTGAATATTTGTACCCCTTTGCATCAAGGGCACTCATAGAAATAAGATTTCTCTTCATCTTCGGAATATACCGAACATCTGTCAAAGTTTCGATTATGCCATCAAACATCTTGATTCGAATAGAACCTATGCCTTCAATCTTGCATGGTGAATTATCAAAACCCAAAACAGAACCAGCAGAAGTAGTGGAATCAAAAGTATTAAACCAATCTCTATGTGGACACATATGAAAAGTGCATGCAGTGTCAAGTACCCACTCATCATTGGTCTCAGCACATCCAGCAATAACGACAAGAGCATCATCGGAACTATCATCACGAGCAACGTCAGCAGAATTTTCACCTTGTTTGTTACCTTTCCTCTTTTCCTTATTCTACAACTTGAAACACTCAGAGATGTCATGCCCGTCTCTTTTGCAATACCTGCAATACTTCTTGTCTCCGGATTGCGACCGGCCCCGGTAGCCGTTCTTACTTTTGCCTTTGTTTCCATTATTGGAGTTCTTCTCCTTTGTCCTGCCACGAACAGATAATCCCTCTGCTTGGGATGAACTTGAACCATCATGAGGCACCATTAATTTCATCTTCTCCTTAGAGTTCAAAACTTCATAAACTTAATTAAGCGTGAGAGTATCACGACTGTATAATATGGTGTCTCTAAAATTGGTATAAGAACTTGGCAGTGAACAAAGTAACATTAAAGCAGTATCTTCCTCTTCATACTTCACCTCCATTGCAGCTAGATCGGATGTAATATCCTTAAATTCTGAAATATGATTCAAAACATTACCTCCCTCGGGTAACCTGTGCAGGAATAATTTTTGCTTCAGATGCATCTTGCTGGTGAGATCTTTAGTCATGCAAATCCCTTCCAGCTTTAACCATAGAGAGACGGCAGTTTTCTCGCTCAAAACTTCCTGTAAAATATTATTATGCAAATGGAGTTGAATTTGTGACAAAGCGTTACAATCAATTCTTTTCTCCTCAGCAGTCCAGTCCTCAATTCGGTTCTTCCCAAAACTATCCAGTGCTACATCATAGTCGGCCTGTGCCAACAACGCCCGCATCTTGACTTGCCATAGGATAAACCTTGTGTCACGGTCCAGCAGCGAAAGTTCGTACTTCATGGATGCCATGAGTCGATAAACTGTGCACAAAGTAGTACAAGCCGGTAGAAAAAGTCTTGACAGAATTTAATATGCGGAGCAGACAAAAAAGTAAAACAGATAGCACCTGATACGCTGGGTGCACGTAGCACACCGAAGACCAAAAAATCTTGAACTGTAGCTTGACGTGAAGAATAGTACTAGTAGCTAGCTGATCTGACCTTGTACTATTTCTTGATCCTTCACGTGAAGGGGGAGGCAGCTAATCTGAAGTCTCGGGACTTGATCCTTGTACACCGCAGCGAAGGAACCCAGCGCCTTTACAATTTGATGCGACAGTGCGGCGGAAGTTTGTGTCGGCCTCGGACAACTGCTTGCGTATGAAACCCTGTCGGTCTCGGATTCTGCGTAGGGTGACGCAGGGGAAATCGATCCGGTGGATCGCCAGCTCGGGTGCAGCGGCGCACACGACGAAACCCTAACTCTCTCGTCTCAAATCTCGTATAGAAACCTCAGCTCTGTATATCACTTGTTAGATAATAACGAGAATAAACGAGACAGAGAGACACGGATTTTTATGTGGAAACCCTTGCGGGAGAAAACCACGGACGCACGAAAACGCAATCACTATGAGGAGGAGTATTACAAGTACAAGACGACAGACCGTCTGAGGTGCGACTACATGGGGTATATATGAGGGGCAACACATAGGAGTCCTTGTAGGACAAGTAAACGAGTTGTACTCGTACGCGTCCTTACCAACGCAAAAGGCCCACACCGTATGTACTACGTCTAGTCCAATACGGTACTAGAATTTGGATCATAATTTAACAGAATCTTCGAGGAAGCAGCTCTGTGGTGGCTCCGGGGCGAAACACTTCAGTAATCTTGTTATGGCAGGGGAATAAGCTTCCTTTCAAAGAAAATAATTGGGCCTCTTGGCTTTTGTACAATTACAATATCTAAACTAAGGTAGCCTATACATGAGGCACCTGGAAGAAAGTATTGCAACGGTCATTTGCATTCAGAACTGCTAGATCTTTCATCCAACGCCGGAAAACAGACCTACCACCTGCTGGCCGGTGGGCGCGCACCTCCCCACAACATCCCCCACTGCCGTGTGCACCACCCATCTCTCTAATCTTCCCCTCATCCCTCCTGGCACCCTACGTTGTGAAGTTTCGGACTTGCTCCCGCCAGTTATCATTGACTCTTTCTCGTGCAGAGTCCAAATCAGCCCTCCGCACCTCCCCACTACACTCCCGATCAATACATCGACTACACACAAGGAGAACAAAAAGGAAAGAATAAACATGGCAACATGTACAGAGGGCATTCATCTCCCAAAATGAAGCTGCTTTTCTTGTTTTCTTTCAACAGGACCAGAAACAGCTAGCAGCAGAAAGGAGGAAGGGGGAAGGAATGAAGGGACCGCGACAGCGGTTGACAAAAGTTTCTCCGTCGCCGGTCGTCGCCGCTGGCTCGCCTACGGCAGTGCCAACCCACCGAGCTTGTAGTGTACGCGTTGCTAGCTACCAGGGCACACAGATATGGAATAGATGGCGATCGAGAGGTGCATATCATATCCGTCCCCGGCCCATATTCCAAACTCTACCAAGAAATACTCTGGAAAAGGAGGACATGCGATTGACCGGACTAGCCAGCACGGACGCCACACGCAACGTCTACCTCTGCTACATGTGCACCGTTCGGTTTGGAGGGACAGAAAACTACGGGACTCATTGAAGGCACATGATTGCTGTGGTAACATCAAAGAGTGAAAAATGGAGGATAGAAACAAAAGGATGGTGTTCGGAGCATGCAAAGAAACACTGCAAAGAAACATTGTTTATTAACTGAGCTTCTCTCTTGCATCGAGCCTACGCGAGAAAAAAAGAGATTGAGTCAGATGTTTCTTTTCCTCTGGAATCGTGGGTATAAGCCCACCTTTCCTTAGAAGTACTGCTCCTATTTCCTGCGTTCCGAACACATCAACGGAGAGAAAAACTACAGAATTTGATTCCTTTTCTTTTTCCTGTAAGTCGAACGGAGCCTAAAGTTTTGTGACCTTTGCGTTACCTCGCTAATTGGTTGCCAACTTGCCAAAGTTTTGTGATGCCGTGCTGCCGTCGGAAAGTTAGTCAGGGGCGGTGACATGGGGCTCGACGATGGGCAAGCCAGCCCACTCACCCACTCTCTTGATCCGGTCATGTGCGTTCTGACACCACGCATGCATGCATGTTCCACGCGTATATATTCGTAGTCTGATTTCCCGCCAATTGCTGCACTACATGCATGCGTACGTACGTACCCACTACCTGGGTGATCTTGTCGTTGCTACGTCCATCGATCGATCAGATACCACTCTCCTGATGACATGATTACCCGTAGAGAATTAAGTACATGCATTGGCGAACAATTTAACATGCACCACCATTACAGTGCGAGGTCGATCGCTGGTTATAATTACTATGGAAGAAGTGTGCACAGCCTCCACTAATCAAAGCGAGGGATCATCATTCATACTCCCTCCATTCCACAATGTAGTGCTTCCTCTATCCACGTGCTTCAACTTTGACCGTAAATTCAACTACCAAGACCGATTGCGGCGGAAGCAAAAATTATATCAGTGAATTTGTATTCGAAAAAAGTTTTCAATTATATAATTTTTTCTTCCGTCGCAGTTGGTCTCGTTGGTTAAATTTATAGTCAAAGTTGGACCTCAGAAAGCGTGGGCACACTATATTTTGAAATGGATGGAGTACCTGACAATTCAGTTTTAACGGTGGCCGCACTGCCGATCCCCGTGAGCGAGTGAGTGTTAGGCTAGTTATAGTGGGAGTAACTTAGCTAGTAACATAATGAATTTCAAGAAATTTTTGCTTATGTGACAAGTAATTAATAAGAGGTGGTAACATAATATGTTACTGTAACATAGCGCTTTTCAAGACAAGATGAGTCTATAAGGTAATAAATGAAGCCATCTAAAATACTACTATTATGTTACTTTGCATTATGAAGGTAGTAACTTAGGATAATGTCATATGCATGACACTAGTCTAATTTACTCCCCACTATGACCAGCCTTACATGCACGAAACCGCAGAAACAGCAACAAGGAATTAATGTTTGTTTGTAGTTGCTGCTGTCGTCTACAAGGATTAAGTACGTGTGTGCCACAGACACTCAGACATGAATGCACTCGGGCCACGGCTACGGTGACGACGGCGATGGAGGAGGCAAAGCGGTCCGTGGGCAGGGCGTGTCCGTGCTGACAAACATACCAGGGGCCAAAGCGCACGTTTGGTCGCTAGCAGCGTCGCTGGCGCTGCAGTAGCCAGTGCCCATCGAATCTGCGGCAGGACCCAGCTACCTACATGCATACCTGGTCCGTGTTGATGTATTATCTATACACTAATAACTTCATATTGTGTTCATGGATGATGTGGATGTCGTAGGGCACAATGTGCTTCTGTGCATGAAACAAAACCATGAACAAGCTGGAATTTTGCTTATTTTGGGCCTAGCCCAATAGCAGTTTCAGAAATTCCTAATAAATCCTAGAGGCCCACACAGCCCATTTGTGCAAGGCAAGAGGTGGAACAAAAGTTTAGTCCCACATTGCTAGTTGAATGGGAGTTGGACCTCCTTATAAGGGAGGTTCTCTCCCCACTTGTACGAGCATGAGAATAAGAGGGATATCCACGCGCGCTTCTCCTCCGCCGCCCGCCTCGCCACGCCGCGCCGCGCCGCGGGTTGCGGGTTGCGGGAATGAGCCGAGCCGATGTCTAAACTTTTGCCACGCACGACGGGTATACGAAAGGTCACTCGGGAGCTACAAAGTTTTTACTGTAGTGGATATTGAATATGAACGCTGCACTCTTCGGCTGCTGTCTGTTCCCTTCAGCTCCCGGCGCAGCCTCTTGCCTCCTTCTCTTGCGCCTATAAAAGGGAGGTCGCTCCTCTCGGAGAGGTGCACCAGAATCTCTTCCTCCTCTCGCCACAAGTTCCTGAGCACTGCGCTGCTGCTACGATCTTCCCCATCCCGGCTTTCGGCGTGCACCGCAGGTCGGGACACTAGGCCTCCGAAACCGCACCTTTTGAGTCCTGTATGGGAGAAGGGTGATAAGGTTTTTGGGGAGCGCTCAGCGCGACTACTGGCTGCTTCATCACGGACGATCCGGTCGCCGCCGACGACTTCCCCGACGACGACTTCTTCCCCGACGTCCACGACCTCCTCGACGACATGGCGGGCGAGGACACCGACCCCAAGTCCAGCGCTTCTGCTGCTGCTGTCCCGTACGTGTTCTTGTCTTTCCTGTTAAAGGTTCTGCCACAGTTCCTTGTTCTAGTCCTTGTCCTACACATGTTAGGTTCTACTTCATATATGTTACTTGCTATTATGTCTGCTTTAGATATGATAGGCTATGCTTCATATATGCAGAAGCTATTTTCCTTCTCTCTGTCAGAACGCATGACTTGTTTTATCTCTACTATATTAGTCATGCTTTATCTAGTATTTCTGTTAATAAAATCATTCGGTAAATTGCTCATATTTCCAACAATCCAAAAACCTTACTATAGGCAATTTACCCCAAGTGGTTTTGCTGCTTCCATGAGACCTCCTATGTTTGAGGGTATCCACTGTAAGAGGTGGCGCGTGAGAGCAGTCTTATGGTTTCAAACCATGAGTTGCTATGACGCCACTCTCGGCAAACCTGAAGGACAGCTTGATGCTCAACAGGCACAAGCTTTTCATAAAATGGATACTCTGTTTAAGGCTGATCTCTTGAGTGTTCTTGGTGAGAACATAGTTGATGCTTATGCGTCAATTGATAATGGAAAAGATATGTGGGATGCACTAGAGGCCAAGTTTGGGGTCGCAGATGCTGGCACTAAGCTGTACATCATGGAGCAATTCTATGATTACAGGATGACTGAAGAGCGCTCCATGCTTGAGCAAGCTCATGAGATACAGTCATTTGCTAGAGAACTTGAGCACTTCAGTTGTATGCTACCGGACAAGTTTGTTGCCGAAGGTATCATCACTAAGCTTCCTCCTTCGTGGAGGAACTTTGCTACATTACTGAAGCATAAGAGGCAGGAGTTTTCCGTTCCGGATCTCATTGGCACTCTTGATGTGGAAGAAAAGGCGAGAGCAAAGGACACACGTGCTCGAGGTATTGAGGGAGGATCTAGTGCCAATGTGGTACAGAAGCAGAACTTCCAGCCCCACAAGTTCAAGAACAAGGGCAAGTTTGATGGTAAAGCAAAGTTTGATGGGAAGAACAAGGCTGTGCAACACACGAACTTCAAGAAGAAGAATGGCAAGAAGAAAGGTGCTTGTCATTTGTGTGGGGATCCTGATCATTGGGCTCGTAGTTGCCCTAATCGCTATGACAAGCGTAATCCTGGGAAAGGCGGCAAGACCGCTAATGTTGTCATTGGAGACACTGACATGAAGGATGCTGGGTATGGTATATTTCCCACTATTCTTTCAGTATGTCATTCTCCTGACTGGTTGATTGACACGGGTGCTAATGTGCATGTATGCGGTGATATTTCCATGTTTTTGTTTTATCAGACCGCAGGGACTTCAACCGTGCTGATGGGCAACGGTTCAAGTGCTTCTGTTCATGGTGTTGGCACGGTCGATCTGAAGTTTACTTCGGGGAAGATCATGCGGCTGAAGAACGTGCATTATGTCCCCTCCGTCAATAAAAATCTTGTTAGCGGATCTCTTCTGTGTAGAGATGGCTACAAGCTTGTCTTTGAGTCGAATAAATTTGTAATATCCAAGTATGGAACCTTTGTTGGTAAAGGCTATGAGTCAGGAGGCTTGTTTCGTTTATCCTTATCAGACGTTTGCAATAAAGTTGTTAATCATATTTGCAACAATAGTTAATCCAATGTGTGGCATTCACGTCTTTGTCATGTTAACTTTGGTTGCATGTCGCGACTAGCAAAGTTGAACTTAATCCCTAGTTTCACCACCGTCAAGGGATCTAAGTGTCAAGTGTGTGTGCAAGCTAAGCAACCTCGTAAGTCTCACACGACTGCGGAAATAAGAAATCTTGCACCACTAGAGCTCATACATTCAGATCTATGTGAAATGAATGGTGTGTTGACAAAAGGTGGAAAGAAATATTTCATGACGTTAATTGATGACTCCACTAGATACTGCCATGTGTATCTTCTGAAATCTAAGGATGAGGCTTTGAACTTTTTCAAGATCTACAAAGCTGAAGTGGAAAACCAACTTGATCAAAAAATCAAGAGGCTTAGGTCCGACCGTGGTGGACAGTATTTTTCCACTGAGTTTGATGCTTTTTGTGCGGAACATGGTATAATCCATGAGAGGACTCCTCCCTACTCACCTCAGTCAAATGGGGTGGCCGAAAGAAAGAACCGTACTCTAATTGATTTGGTTAATGCCATGTTAGATACATCGGGTCTCTCCAAGGCATGGTTGGGGGAGGCGATATTGACATCATGTCATGTCCTGAACCGAGTCCCCACAAAGAACAAAGAGATAACTCCATTCGAGGAATGGGAGAAGAAAAGGTTAAAACTCTCTTATCTGCGAACATGGGGCTGTTTGGCGAAAGTCAATGTTCCAATTCCAAAGAAGCGGAAGCTTGGACCAAAGACTGTGGATTGTGTTTTCCTGGGATATGCTTTTCATAGAATTGGCTATAGATTCTTGGTTGTAAAATTTGAGGTACCTGACATGCATGTCGGTACGATCATGGAGTCGAATGATGCGACTTTCTTTGAAGATATCTTTCCCATGAAGGATATGGCTACCTCATCTAATCAGGAGATGCCTAGTTCATCGAATCAGGAACCAGTTACAATTACCGAACCTACCATTTTGATGGAACACTTCAAAAGTCCTGTGGAGGAGAACAATGAAGTTCCTACCAGGAGTAAGAGACAGAGGACTGCAAAGTCCTTTGGTGATGATTTTCTTGTGTATCTCATAGATGACACTCCCAGTTCTATTTCAGAGGCCTATGCATCTGAAGATGCTGACTACTGGAAGGAAGCGGTTCGTAGCGAGATGGATTCCATCTTGGCAAATGAAACTTGGGAGATAACTGATCATCCTTATGGGTGCAAACCTATAGGATGCAAATGGGTATTCAAGAAGAAGCTTAGGCCTGATGGTACTATT
Source organism: Triticum urartu (assembly GCF_056163025.1). NCBI lineage: Eukaryota > Viridiplantae > Streptophyta > Magnoliopsida > Poales > Poaceae > Triticum > Triticum urartu. The sequence goes on along the minus strand of NC_141879.1, from coordinate 45,594,451 downwards.
GAAAAGTACAAGGCTCGGCTCGTGGATAAGGGTTATACCCAAAAGGAAGGTGAAGACTTCTTTGATACTTACTCACATGTGGCTCGACTGACTACTTTTCGAGTTCTACTTTCACTAGCTGCCTCGCATGGTCTTCTCGTTCATCAAATGGATGTTAAGACTGCTTTCCTAAATGGAGATTTGGACGAGGAAATTTATATGGAACAACCAGATGGGTTTGTACTAGATGGTCAGGAAGGGAAAGTGTGCAAGTTGCTGAAGTCTTTGTACGGACTTAAGCAAGCACCCAAACAGTGGCATGAGAAGTTTGAAAGAACTTTAACAGCTGCAGGCTTTCTTGTGAACGAAGCTGACAAATGTGTGTACTATCGCCATGGTGGGGGCGAGGAAGTTATCCTGTGCTTGTATGTTGATGACATACTGATTTTCGGAACAAATCTGAAAGTTATTAAGCAGGTCAAGGATTTCCTATCTCGTTGTTTTGAGATGAAGGATTTAGGAGTGGCTAATGTCATTCTGTACATCAAGTTGTTGAGAGACGATGATGGTGGGATTACTTTGCTCCAATCTCACTATGTGGAAAAGATCTTGAGTCGTTTTGGCTATAGTGACTGCAAGCCCTCTCCAACACCTTATGATGCTAGTGTGTTGCTTCGAAAGAATCGAAGAATTGCTAGAGACCAATTGAAGTATTTTTAGATTATTGGCTCGCTTATGTACTTAGCCAGTGCTACAAGACCTGACATCTCTTTTGCTATTAGCAAACTGAGTCGGTTTGTTTCAAAACCAGGAGATGTGCATTGGAAAGCTCTAGAAAGAGTTTTGCGTTATTTGAAAGGCACTACAAATTATGGAATTCACTACACCGAGCATCCAAAGGTGCTTGAAGGGTATAGTGACTCAAACTGGATCTCAGATGCTGATGAGATAAAGGCCACGAACGGTTATGTATTCACTCATGGAGGTGGCGCTGTTTCTTGGAAGTCTTGCAAGAAGACCATCTTAACGAGGTCAACATTGGAAGCAGAACTCACAGCACTAGATACAGCTACGGTTGAAGTAGATTGGCTTCGCCGGCTCTTGAATGACTTGCCGGTTGTTTAGAAACCTGTATCGGGTGTCCTTATGAACTGCGACAATCAAACTGTGATCATGAAAGTGAGTAGTTCAAAGGATAACATGAAGGCATCAAGACACGTTCAAAGAAGGTTAAAGTCTATCGGGAAAATGAAAAACTCCGTAGTTATTGCATTGGATTATATTCAAACGTCTAAAAATCTGGCAGATCCTTTTACTAAGGGTCTATCACGTAATGTGATAGATAATGCATCGAGGGAGATGGGTATGAGACCCACAATATGAGTTGTTCACAGTGGTAACCTATTCTTTGTGATCGGAGATCCCGTGAATTAGATGTGGAAGACAAGCTGTTGGTCAACTGAGATGAGAGGATCCTTATTATTCACAATACCACTCCATGAAGATGCAATACTCTCCTTATCTGCATGGCAGGTTGATGTATATCTTAATGTGTTCTAAGTGGCTTATTTAAGCAGAGACGTTATCCTGCAGAACATCTTTTGAAGAACAAACCTATATGAGTCTGATTGTCAAACGTTGCAATCTATGAGAGTAGGGTTCTCTCTAGTAAACTCATGAAAGGTCACGGAGTATGACGCATAAGCTCCACCCGCGGGAAAGACCCACGGTAGCCACGTATCGGTCAAGGCTTTATGTGAAGCTAGATTCGCAGAAAACTTGCAGTTCAAGGCCCAGTCCACTGTTCAAGTTGCTTACTAGTGTAGCATAGAGTTCTAGGTGGAAGTTCAACTTAACAGTCTCCACTGCAGTACCGCTATATAAAACAGTGTTTTGGAACCAAAGGCAAATTTTTGTGTGCCTCTGGGATCTGGTGGGGGATTGCTGGAATTTTTTCTATTTTGGGCCTAGCCCAATAGCATTTTCAGAAATTCCTAATAAATCCTAGAGGCCCACACAGCCCATTTGTGCAAGGCAAGAGGTGGAACAAAAGTTTAGTCCCACATTGCTAGTTGAGTGGGAGTTGGACCACCTTATAAGGGAGGTTCTCTCCCCACTTGTACGAGCATGAGAACAAGAGGGATATCCACGCGCGCTCCTCCTCCGCCGCCCGCCTCGCCACGCCACGCCTCATCACGACGCGCCGCGGGTTGCGGGAATGAGCCGAGCCGATGTCTAAATTTTTGCCACGCTCGACGGGTATATGAAAGGTCACTCGGGAGCTAGAAAGTTTTTGCTGTAGTGGATATTGAATACGAACGCTGCACTCTTCGGCTGCTGTCTGTTCCCTTCAGCTCCTGGCGCAGCCTCTTGCCTCCTTCTCTTGCGCCTATAAAAGGGAGCTCGCTCCTCTCAGAGAGGCGCACCAGAATCTCTTCCTCCTCTCGCCACAAGTTCCTGAGCACCGTGCTGCTGCTACGATCTTCCCCATCCCGGCTTGCGGCGTGCACGGCAGGTCGGGACAGTAGGCCTCCGAAACCGCACCTTTTGAGTGCTGTACGGGAGAAGGGTGATAAGGTTTTTGGGGAGCGCTCAGCGCGACTACTGGCTGCTTCATGACGGACGATCCGGTCGCCGACGATGACTTCCCCGACGTCCACGACCTCCTCGACGACATGGCAGGCGAGGACACCGACCCCAAGTCCAGCGCTTCTGCTGCTGCTGTCCCGTACGTGTTCTTGTCTTTCTTGTTAAAGGTTCTGCCACAGTTCCTTGTTCTAGTCCTTGTCCTACACATGTTAGGTTCTACTTCATATATGTTACTTGCTATTCTGTCTGCTTTAGATATGATAGGCTATGGTTCATATATGCAGAAGCTATTTTCCTTCTCTCTGTCAGAACGCATGACTTGTTTTATCTCTACTATATTAGTCATGCTTTATCTAGTATTTCTGTTAATAAAATCATTCGGTAAATTGCTCGTATTTCCAACAATCCAAAAACCTTACTATAGGCAATTTACCCCAAGTGGTTTTGCTGCTTCCATGAGACCTCCTATGTTTGAGGGTATCCACTATAAGAGGTGGCGCGTGAGAGCAGTCTTATGGTTTCAAACCATGAGTTGCTATGACGCCACCCTCGGCAAACCTGAAGGAGAGCTTGATGCTCAACAGGCACAAGCTTTTCAGAAAATGGATACTCTGTTTAAGGCTTCTCTCTTGAGTGTTCTTGGTGAGAACATAGTTGATGCTTATGCGTCAATTGATAATGGAAAAGATATGTTGGATGCACTCGAGGCCAAGTTTGGGGTCTCAGATGCTGACACTGAGCTGTACATCATGGAGCAATTCTATGATTACAGCATGACTGAAGAGCGCTCCGTGGTTGAGCAAGCTCATGAGATACAGTCATTTGCTAGAGAACTTGAGCACTTCAGTTGTATGGTACCGGACAAGTTTGTTGCCGGAGGTATCATCACTAAGCTTCCTCCTTCGTGGAGGAACTTTGCTACCTTACTGAAGCATAAGAGGCAGGAGTTTTCCGTTCCGGATCTCATTGGCACTCTTGATGTGGAAAAAAAGGCGAGAGCAAAGGACACATGTGCTCCAGGTATTGAGGGAGGATCTAGTGCCAATGTGGTACAGAAGGAGAACATCAGGCCCCACAAGTTCAAGAACAAGGGCAAGTTTGATGGTAAAGCAAAGTTTGATGGGAAGAACAAGGCTGTGAAACACACGAACTTCAAGAAGAAGAATGGCAAGAAGAAAGGTGCTTGTCATTTGCGTGGGGATCCTGATCATTGGGCTCCTAGTTGCCCTAATCGCTATGACAAGCGTAATCCTGGGAAAGGCGGCAAGACCGCTAATGTTGTCATTGGAGACACTGACATGAAGGATGCTGGGTATGGTATATTTCCCACTATTCTTTCAGTATGTCATTCTCCTGACTAGTTGATTGACACGGGTGCTAATGTGCATGTATGCGGTGATATTTCCATGTTTTCGTCTTATCAGACCGCAGGGACTTCAACCGTGCTGATGGGCAACGGTTCAAGTGCTTCTGTTCGTGGTGTTGGCACGGTCGATCTGAAGTTTACTTCGGGGAAGATCGTGCGGCTGAAGAACGTGCATTATGTCCCCTCCGTCAATAAAAATCTTGTTAGCGGATCTCTTCTGTGTAGAGATGGCTACAAGCTTGTCTTTGAGTCGAATAAATTTGTAATATCCAAGTATGGAACCTTTGTTGGTAAAGGCTATGAGTCAGGAGGCTTGTTTCGTTTATCCTTATCAGACGTTTGCAATAAAGTTGTTAATCATATTTGCAACAATAGTGAATCCAATGTGTGGCATTCACGTCTTTGTCATGTTAACTTTGGTTGCATGTCGCGACTAGCAAAGTTGAACTTAATCCCTAGTTTCACCACCGTCAAGGGATCTAAGTGTCAAGTGTGTGTGCAAGCTAAGCAACCTCGTAAGTCTCACACGACTGCGGAAATAAGAAATCTTGCACCACTAGAGCTCATACATTCAGATCTACGTGAAATGAATGGTGTGTTGACAAAAGGTGGAAAGAAATATTTCATGACGTTAATTGATGACTCCACTAGATACTGCCGTGTGTATCTTCTGAAATCTAAGGATGAGGCTTTGAACTTTTTCAAGATCTACAAAGCTGAAGTGGAAAACCAACTTGATCGAAAAATCAAGAGGCTTAGGTCCGACCTGGTGGAGAGTATTTTTCCACTGAGTTTGATGCTTTTTGTGCGGAACATGGTATAATCCATGAGAGGACTCCTCCCTACTCACCTCAGTCAAATGGGGTGGCTGAAAGAAAGAACCGTACTCTAACTGATTTGGTTAATGCCATGTTAGATACATCGGGTCTCTCCAAGGCATGGTTGGGGGAGGCGATATTGACATCATGTCATGTCCTGAACCGAGTCCCCACAAAGAACAAAGAGATAACTCCATTCGAGGAATGGGAGAAGAAAAGGTTAAAACTCTCTTATCTGCGAACATGGGGTTGTTTGGCGAAAGTCAATGTTCCAATTCCAAAGAAGCGGAAGCTTGGACCAAAGACTGTGGATTGTGTTTTCCTGGGATATGCTTTTCATAGAATTGGCTATAGATTCTTGGTTGTAAAATCTGAGGTACCTGACATGCATGTCGGTACGATCATGGAGTCGAATGACGCGATTTTCTTTGAAGATATCTTTCCCATGAAGGATATGGCTACCTCATCTAATCAGGAGATGCCTAGTTCATCGAATCAGGAACCAGTTACAATTACCGAACCTACCATTTCGATGGAACACTTCGAAAGTCCTGTGGAGGAGAACAATGAAGTTCCTACCAGGAGCAAGAGACAGAGGACTGCAAAGTCCTTTGGTGATGATTTTCTTGTGTATCTCATAGATGACACTCCTAGTTCTATTTCAGAGGCCTATGCATCTGAAGATGCTGACTACTGGAAGGAAGCGGTTCGTAGCGACATGGATTCCATCTTGGCAAATGAAACTTGGGAGATAACTGATCATCCTTATGGGTGCAAACCTATAGGATACAAATGGGTATTCAAGAAGAATCTTAGGCCTGATGGTACTATTGAAAAGTACAAGGCTCGGCTCGTGGCTAAGGGTTATACCCAAAAGGAAGGTGAAGACTTCTTTGATACTTACTCACATGTGGCTCGACTGACTATTGTTGGGGGATCGTTGTAGAAATTTAAAATTTTCTATGCATCACCAAGATCAATCTATGGAGTAATCTAGCAATGAGGGGAAGGAGAGTGCATATACATACCCTTGTAGATCGCTAAGCGGAAGCGTTCAAGTGAACGGGGTTGATGGAGTCGTACTCGTCATGATCCAAATCACCGATGATCCTAGCGCCGAACGGACTGCACCTCCGCATTCAACACACATACGGTTGGGAGAGGTCTCCTCCTTCTTGATCCAGCAAGGTGAGAGGAGAAGTTGAGGGAAAACTCCGACAGCACGACGGCGTGGTGGTGATGGAGCTCGTGGTTCTCCAGCAGGGCTTCGCCAAGCACTACGGAGGAGGATGAGGTGTTGTAGGAGGAAGAGGGCTGCGCCAGGGGAAGGGTGCAGCTGCCCTCTCTCTCCCTAACTATATATAGGGGAAGGGAGGAGGGGGAGGCACCCTAGGGGCGGGGCGGCGACCACAGGGGAAACCCTAGATGGGTTTGGGCGCCCCCACCCCTAGGAAACTTGCCCCCCAAGCCGGGAGGGGCGGCTGACCTAGGGGTGGTGCCCCCACCTCTCCTGGTTACGTGAGATGGGGTGGGAGGGGCGCTCAGCCCCTTAGTGGGCTGATGTGCCCTCTCCCGTTGGCCCATAAGCCCCCCCAACGCTTGCCGGGGCCTCCGAAACCCCTTTCGGACACGCTGGTCATCACCTGGTACCCCCGGAACAATTCCGGACTCCAATACCCTTCGTTCAATATACCGATCTTCACCTCCGGACCATTCCGGAGCTCCTCGTCATGTCCGGGATCTCATTCGGGACTCCGAACAACCTTCGGTAACCACATACAATTTCCCATAACAACTCTAGCGTCACCGAACCTTAAGTGTGTAGACCCTACGGGTTCGGGAACCATGCAGACATGACCGAGACAACTCTCCGGCCAATAACCAACAGCGGGATCTGGATACCCATGTTGGCTCCCACATGTTCCACAGTGATCTCATCGGATGAACCACGATGTTGAGGATTCAATCAATCCCGTATACAATTCCCTTTGTCCAGCGCTATTGTACTTGCCCGAGATTCGATCGTTGGTATCCGATACCTTGTTCAATCTCGTTACCGGAAAGTCTCTTTACTCGTTCGGTAACACATCATCCCGTGATCAACTCCTTGGTCACATTGTGCACATTATGATGATGTCCTACCGAGTGGGCCCAGAGATACCTCTCCGTTTACACGGAGTGACAAATCCCAGTCTCGATTCGTGGCAACCCAACAGACACTTTTGGAGATACCTGTAGTGTACCTTTATAGCCACCCAGTTACGTTGTGATGTTTGGCACACCCAAAGCACTCCTACAATCTCATGGTCTAAGGAAATGATACTTGACATTAGAAAAGCTTTAGCAAACGAACTACACGATCTTGTGCTAGGCTTAGGATTGGGTCTTGTCCATCACATCATTCTCCTAATGATGTGATCCCGTTATCAACGACATCCAATGTCCATGGTCAGGAAACCGTAACCATCTATTGATCAACGAGCTAGTCAACTAGAGGCTTACTAGGGACATGGTGTTGTCTATTTATCCACAAATGTATCTGAGTTTCCTATCAATACAATTCTAGCATGGATAATAAGTGATTATCATGAACAATGAAATATGATATAATAATAACTAATTTATTATTGCCTCTAGGGCTTATTTCCAACAGTCTCCCACTTGCACTAGAGTCAATAATCTAGTTCACATCACCATGTGATTAACACTCACAGGTCACATCGCCAGGTGACCAACATCCAAAGAGTTTACTAGAGTCACTAATCTAGTTCACATCACTATGTGATTAATACTCAATGAGTTCTGGGTTTGATCATGTTATGCTTGTGAGAGAGGTTGTAGTCAACGGGTCTTGCCATATACAGATCCCTATGTATTTCACAAAACTTTATATCATAGATATTGCTGCCACGTTCCACTTGGAGCTATTCCAAATTGTTGCTCCATTATACGTATCCAGTTATCTCTACTCAGAGCTATCCGGATGGGTGTTAAGCTTGCATCGACGTAACTCTTTATGTTGAACTCTTTATCACCTCCAGAACCGAGAAACATTTCCTTATTCCTCTAAGGATAATTTTGACTACTATCTGGTGATCTACTCCTAGATCACCTTTGTACCCTCTTGCCAGACATGTGGCAAGGCACACATCAGGTGCAGTACTCAGCATGGCATACCGTATAGAGCCTATGACAAGAGCATAGGGGACGACATTCGTCCTTCCTCTTTATTCTGCCGTGGTCAATCTTTGAGTCTTACTCAACTTCACACCTTACAACTCAGGCAAGAACCCCTTCTTTGACTGATCTATTTTGAACTCCTTCAAAAACATGTCAAGGTGTGCGTTCTTTGAAAGTATCATCAGGCGTTTTGATCTATCTCTATAGATCTTGATGCCCAATATGTAAGCAGCTTTATCCAGGTCTTCCTTTGAAAAACACTCTTCAAACAACCGTTTATGCTTTCCAGTAATTCTACATTATTTCGGATCAACAATATGTCATCCACATATACTTATCAGAAATGTTGTAGTGCTCCCACTCACTTTCTTGTAAATACAAGTTTCTAACAAACATTGTATAAATCTAAAAGCTTTGATCACTCCATCAAAACATATATTCCGATTCCGAGATGCTTGCTCTAGTCCATAGAAGGATTGCTGGAGCCAGCATACCTTTTAACATCCTTAGGATCGACAAAAAACTTTTATTGTATCACATACAACTTTTCTTACGAAAACTGGTAAGAAAACTTGTTTTGACATCCATCTGTAAGATTTCATAATCGAAAAATACAGCTAATGCTAACATGATTCCGACGGACTTAAGCATCGCTACGGGTGAGAAATTCTCATCGTAGTCAACTCCTTGAACTTGTGAAAAGATTCTTTCCCACAAGTCGAGCTTCATAGACGGTAAGATTACCGCCCACGTCCGTCTTCTTCTTAAAGATCCATTTATGTCAATGGCTTGCCGATCATCGGGCAAGTCCACCAAAGTCCATACTTTGTTCTGATATATGGATCCTATCTCGGATTTCATGGCTTCTAACCATTTGTTGGAATACAGGCCCACCATCGCTTCTCCATAGCTCGTAGGTTCATTGTTGTCTAACAACATGATATCTAAGACAGGATTACCGTACCACTCAGGAGTAGTACATATCCTTGTCGACCTACGAGGTTCGATAGCAAATTGATCCGAAGCTTCATGATCATTATCATTAACTTCCTCCTCAACAGAAGTAGGCACCACAGAAACCATCTTTCTGTGTCGCATCACTCTCTGGTTGAAGTAAAGGTTTGACAACCTCATCAAGTTCTATCTTCCTCCCACTCAATTCTTTCGAGAGAAACTCCTTCTCAAGAAAGGACCCGTTCTTAGCGACAAACAATTTGCCCTCGGATCTGAGATAGAAGGTATACCCAACTGTCACCTTTGGGTATCCTATGAAGATGTGTTTGTCCGCTTTGGGTTCGAGCTTCTCCGGCTGAAGCCTTAAGCATCGCAGCCCCAAACATTAAGAAACGATAACTTTGGTTTCTTGCCAAACCAATGTTCATATGACGTCGTCTCAACGGACTTTAGATGGTGTCCTATCTAAAGTGAATGCAGCTGTCTCTAACGCATGACCTCAAAATGAAAATGGTAAATCGGTAAGAGACATCATAGATCGCACCATATCTCATAGGGTTCGATTACGACGTCCGGACACACCATTACCCAGTGGTGTTCCAGGTGGCTTCAACTGTGAAACAATTCCACAATGTCTTAAATGATTGCCAAACTCATAACTCAGAAAATCCCCTCTTGATCAGATCGTAGGAACATGATCTTATTGTTATGATGATTCTTAACTTCACTCTGAAATCGCTTGAACTTTTCAAACGTTTCAGACTTGTGCTTCATTAAGTAGATATACCTATATCTACCCAAATCATCAGTGAAGATGAGAAAATAGTGATATCCACCACACGCTTCAATTCTCATTGGATCACACGCATCAGCATGCATGATTTCCAACAAGTCACTTGCCCGTTTCATTGTACCTGAAAATGGGGTCTTAGTCATCCTGCCCATGAGGCATGGCTCGCATGTGTCAAGTGATTCAAGATCAAGTGACTCCAAACATCCATCGACATGGAGTTTCATCATGTATCTTACGCCAATATGACCTAAGCGGCAGTGCCACGAGAGAGTGGTACTATCATTATTAACTCTACATCTTTTGGCGTGAAGTGTATTACCACGACCGAGATTCAATGAACCATTCACATAGGGTGCATGACCATGAAAGGTATCATTCATGTAAATAGAATAACCATTATTCTCTAATTTAAATGAATAACCGTATTGCAATGAACATGATCTAATCATATTCATGCTCAACGTAGACACCTGATAACATTTATCTAGGTTCAATACTAATGCCAAAGGCAATTGGAGCGTGCGATGGTGATCTCATCAACTTTGGAAACACTTCCAACACACATCGTCACCTCGCCCTTAGCCAGTCTCCTTTTAGTCCGTAGCTTTTGCTTCAAGTCACCAATAATAGCAACTAAACCGGTATCCAATACCCAGGTGCTACCAGGAGTACTAGTGAGGTACACATTAATAACACGTATATACTTTGAAGTTGCCAGGCTTCTAATCTACCATGCATTTGGGGTAATTCCACTACCAATGACCGTTCCCCTTACAATAGAAGCACCTAGTCTCGGGTTTGGGTTCAACCTTGGGTTCCTTCACTGGAGCGGAAACTAGTTTGCCATCCATGAAGTTTCCCTTCTAGCCCTTGCCCTTCTTGAAACCAGTGGTCTTGTTAAACCATCAACACTTGATGCTCCTTCTTGATTTCTACCTTTTGCGGTCTTAAGCTCCGCGAACAGCTCCTGGATCAACTCCATCCCTTGCATGTCATAGTTCATCACGAAGATCTAGTAGCTTAGTGATAGTGGCTAGAGAACTCTATCAATCACTATCTTATCTGGAAGTTTAACTCCCACTTGATTTAAGTGATTGTAGCACCCAGACATTCTGAGCACATGCTCACTAGCTGAGATATTCTCCTCCATCTTGTTGGCAAAAGAACTTGTCAGAGGTCTCACACCTCTCAACATGGGCATGTGCCCGAAATCCCAATTTCAGCTCTTGGAACATCTCATATGTTCTATGGCGTTTAAAACGTCATTGGAATCCCGATTCTAAGCCATAAAGTATGGTGCACTAAACTATCAAGTAGTCATCAGGACGTGTCTGTCAGGTGTTCACAACATCCACAGACGATGTTGTAGGGGTTTGCACATCGAGCGATGCATCAAAGACGTAAGCCTTCTGTGTAGCAGTGAGGACACTCCTCGGACTACGGACCTAGTCCGCATCATTGCTTACAATATCTTTAATCTTTCTCTAGGAACGTATTGAAGCAAGGAGCTACAACGTGAGCTATTTATCTACAACATATTTGCAAAGACAATTTAGACTATGTTCATGATAATTGAGTTCATCTAATCAAATTATTTAATGAACTCCCACTCAGATATACATCCCTCTAGTCATGTAAGTGAAACATGATCCGAGTCAACTAGGCCGTGTCCGATCATCATGTGAGATGGACTAGTAAACATCGGTGAACATCCTCATGTTGATCGTATCTTCTATACAACTCATGCTCGACCTTTCGATCTTCCATGTTCCGAGGCCATGTCTGTACATGCTAGGCTCGTCAAGTCAACCTAAGTGTATTGCGTGTGTAAATCTGGCTTACACCCGTTGTATTCGAACGTTAGAATCTATAACACCCGATCATCACGTGGTGCTTCGAAACGACGAACCTTCGCAATGGTGCACAGTTAGGGGGAACACTTTTCCTGAAATTTTAGTGAGGGATCATCTTATTTAAGCTACCGTCGTTCTAAGCAAATAAGATGTAAAACATGATAAACATCACATGAAATCAAATAGTGACATGATATGGCCAATATCATTTTGCTCCTTTTGATCTCCATCTTCGGGGCTCCATGATTATCGTTGTCACCGGCATGACACCATGATCTCCATCATCATGATCTCCATCATCGTGTCTTCTTGAAGTTGTCTCGTCATCTATTACTTCTACTACTATGGCTAACGCTTTAGCAATAAAGTAAAGTAATTACATGACATTTATGTTGACATGCAGGTCATAAATAAATTAAGACAACTCCTATGGCTCCTGCCGGTTGTCATACTCATCGACATGCAAGTCGTGATTCCTATTACAAGAACATGATCAATCTCATACATCACATATATCATTCATCACATCCTTTTGGCCATATCACATCACACGGCATATGCTGCAAAAACAAGTTAGACGTCCTCTAATTGTTGTTTGCAAGTTTTTTACGTGGCTCCTATAGGTTTCTAGCAAGAACGTTTCTTACCTACGCCAAAACCACTACGTGATATGCCAATTTCTATTTACCCTTCGTAAGGACCCTTTTCATTGAATCCAATCCAACTAAAGTGGGAGAGACAGACACCCGCTAGCCACCTTATGCAACTAGTGCATGTCAGTCGGTGGAACCAGTCTCACGTAAGAGTACGTGTAAGGTCGGTCCGGGCCGCATTATCCCACGATGCCGCCGAATCAATATAAGACTAGTAACGGCAAGTAAATTGACAAAATCGACGCCCACAACAACTTGTGTTCTACTTGTGCATAGAAACTGCGCATAAACCTGGCTCTGATACCACTGTTGGGGGATCGTTGCAGAAATTTAAAATTTTCTACGCATCACCAAGATCAATCTATGGAGTAATCTAGCAATGAGGGGAAGGAGAGTGCATCTACATACCCTTGTAGATCGCTAAGCGGAAGCGTTCAAGTGAACGGGGTTGATGGAGTCGTACTCGCCGTGATCCAAATCACCGATGATCCTAGCGCCGAACGGACGGCACCTCCGCATTCAACACACGTACGGTTGGGAGACGTCTCCTCCTTCTTGATCCAGCAAGGTGAGAGGAGAAGTTGAGGGAAAACTCCGACAGCACGACGGCGTGGTGGTGATGGAGCTCGTGGTTCTCCGGCAGGGCTTCGCCAAGCACTACGGAGGAGGATGAGGTGTTGGAGGAGGAAGAGGGCTGCGCCAGTGGAAGGGTGCGGCTGCCCTCCCTCCCCTTCACTATATATAGGGGAAGGGAGGAGGGGGAGGCGCCCTAGGGGAGGGGCGGCGGCCACAGGGGAAACCCTAGATGGGTTTGGGCGCCCCCACCCCCTAGGAAACTTGCCCCCCAAGCCGGGAGGGGCGGCTGCCCTAGGGGTGGCGCCCCCACCTCTCCTGGTTACGTGAGATGGGGTGGGAGGGGCGCTCAGCCCCTTAGTTGGCTGATGTGCCCTCTCCGGTTGGCCCATAAGGCCCCCCAACGCTTGCCGGGGCCTCCGAAACCCCTTCCGGACACGCTGGTCATCACCTGGTACCCCCGGAACAATTCTGGACTCCAATACCCTTCGTCCAATATAGCAATCTTCACCTCCGGACCATTCCGGAGCTCCTCGTCATGTCCGGGATCTCATCCGGGACTCCGAACAACCTTCGGTAACCACATACTATTTCCCATAACAACTCTAACGTCACCGAACCTTAAGTGTGTAGAACCTACGGGTTCGGGAACCATGCAGACATGACCGAGACAACTCTCCGGCCAATAACCAACAGCGGGATCTGGATACCCATGTTGGCTCCCACATGTTCCACGATGATCTCATAGGATGAACCACGATGTCGAGGATTCAATCAATCCCGTATACAATTCCCTTTGTCCAGCGGTATTGTACTTGCCTGAGATTCGATCGTCGATATCCGATACCTTGTTCAATCTCGTTACCGGCAAGTCTCTTTACTCGCTCCATAACACATCATCCCGTGATCAACTCCTTGGTCACTTTGTGCACATTATGATGATGTCCTACCGAGTGGGCCCAGAGATACCTCTCCGTTTACACGGAGTGACAAATCGTAGTCTCGATTCGTGCCAACCCAACAGATACTTTCGGAGATACCTGTAGTGTACCTTTATAGCCACCCAGTTACGTTGTGACGTTTGGCACACACAAATCACTCCTACGGTATCCGAGAGTTGCACAATCTCATGGTCTAAGGAAATGATACTTGACATTAGAAAAGCTTTAGCAAACGAACTACACGATCTTGTGCTAGGCTTAGGATTGGGTCTTGTCCATCACATCATTCTGCTAATGATGTGATCCCGTTATCAACGACATCCAATGTCCATGGTCAGGAAACCGTAACCATCTATTGATCAACGAGCTAGTCAACTAGAGGCTTACTAGGGACATGGTGTTGTCTATTTATCCACAGATGTATCCGAGTTTCCTATCAATACAATTCTAGCATGGATAATAAGTGATTATCATGAACAATGAAATATGATATAATAATAACTAATTTATTATTGCCTCTAGGGCATATTTCCAACAATTACTATTCGAGTTCTACTTTCACTAGCTGCCTCACATGGTCTTCTCGTTCATCAAATGGATGTTAAGACTGCTTTCCTAAATGGAGAGTTGGACGAGGAAATTTATATGGAACAACCAGATGGGTTTGTACTAGATGGTCAGGAAGGGAAAGTTTGCAAGTTGCTGAAGTCTTTGTATGGACTTAAGCAAGCACCCAAACAGTGGCATGAGAAGTTTGAAAGAACTTTAACAGCTGCAGGCTTTCTTGTGAACGAAGCTGACAAATGTGTGTACTATCGCCATGGTGGGGGCGAGGAAGTTATCCTGTGCTTGTATGTTGATGACATACTAATTTTCAGAACAAATCTGAAAGTTATTAAGCAGGTCAAGGATTTCCTATCTCGTTGTTTTGAGATGAAGGATTTAGGAGTGGTTGATGTCATTCTGAACATCAAGTTGTTGAGAGACGATGATGGTGGGATTACTTTGCTTCAATCTCACTATGTGGAAAAGATCTTGAGTCGCTTTGGCTATAGTGACTGCAAGCCCTCTCCAACACCATATGATGCTAGTGTGTTGCTTCGAAAGAATCGAAGAATTGCTAGAGACCAATTGAAGTATTCTCAGATTATTGGCTCGCTTATGTACTTAGCCAGTGCTACAAGACCTGACATCTCTTTTGCTGTTAGCACACCGAGTCGGTTTGTTTCAAAACCAGGAGATGTGCATTGGAAAGCTCTAGAAAGAGTTTTGCGTTATTTGAAAGGCACTGCAAATTATGGAATTCACTACACCGGGCATCCAAAGGTGCTTGAAGGGTATAGTGACTCAAAATGGATCTCAGATGCTGATGAGATAAAGGCCACGAGCGGTTATGTATTCACTCATGGAGGTGGCGCTGTTTCTTGGAAGTCTTGCAAGAAGACCATCTTAACGAGGTCAACAATGGAAGCAGAACTCACAGCACTAGATACAGCTACGGTTGAAGCAGATTGGCTTCGCCGGCTCTTGAATGACTTGCCGGTTGTTTAGAAACCTGTACCGGGTGTCCTTATGAACTGCGAAAATCAAACTGTGATCATGAAAGTGAGCAGTTCAAAGGATAACATGAAGGCATCAACACACGTTCAGAGAAGGTTAAAGTCTGTCAGGAAAATGAAAAACTCCGTAGTTATTGCGTTGGATTATATTCAAACGTCTAAAAATCTGGCAGATCCTTTTACTAAGGGTCTATCACGTAATGTGATAGATAATGCATCGAGGGAGATGGGTATGAGACCCACAATATGAGTTGTTCACAGTGGTAACCTATTCTTTGTGATCGGAGATCCCGTGAATTAGATGTGGAAGACAAGCTGTTGGTCAACTGAGATGAGAGCATCCTTATTATTCGCAATACCACTCCATGAAGATGCAATACTCTCCTTATCTGCATGGCAGGTTGATGTATATCTTAATGTGTTCCAAGTGGCTTATTTAAGCAGAGATGTTATCCTGCAGAACATCTTTTGAAGAACACACCTATATGAGTCTGATTGTCAAACGTCGTAATCTATGAGAGTAGGGTTCTCTCTAGTAAACTCATGAAAGGTCACGGAGTATGACGCATAAGCTCCACCCGCGGGGAAGACCCACGGTAGCCACGTATCGGTCAAGGCTTTATGTGAAGCTAGATTCGCAGAAAACTTGCAGTTCAAGGCCCAGTCCACTGTTCAAGTTGCTTACTAGTGTAGCATAGAGTTCTAGGTGGAAGTTCAACTTAACAGTCTCCACTGCAGTACCGGTATATAAAACAGTGTTTTGGAACCAAAGGCAAATTTTTGTGTGCCTCTGGGATCTGGTGGGATCTGCTGGAATTTTGTCTATTTTGGGCCTAGCCCAATAGCAGTTTCAGAAATTCCTAATAAATCCTAGAGGCCCGCACAACCCATTTGTGCAAGGCAAGAGGTGGAACAAAAGTTTAGTCCCACATTGCTAGTTGAGTGGGAGTGGGACCTCCTTACAAGGGAGGTTCTCTCCCCACTTGTAAGAGCATGAGAACAAGAGGGATATCCGCGCGCGCTCCTCCTCTGCCGCCCGCCTCGCCACGCCACACCTCGTCACGACGCGCCGCGGGTTGCGGGAATGAGCCGAGCCGATGTCTAAATTTTTGCCACGCACGACGGGTATACGAAAGGTCACTCGGGAGCTAGAAAGTTTTTGCTGTAGTGGATATTGAATACGAATGCTGCACTCTTCGGCTGCTGTCTGTTCGTTTCATCTCCCGCGTTCCCTTCAGCTCCCGGCGCAGCCTCTTGCCTCCTTCTCTTGCGCCTATAAAAGGGAGGTCGCTCCTCTCAGAGAGGTGCACCAGAATCTCTTCCTCCTCTCGCCACAATTTCCTAAGCACTGCGCTGCTGCTACGATCTTCGCCATCCCGGCTTGCGGCGTGCACCGCAGGTCAGGACAGTAGGCCTCCAAAACCGCACCTTTTGAGTCATGTACGGGAGAAGGGTGATAAGGTTTTTGGGGAGCGCTCAGCGCGACTACTGGCTGCTTCATCACGGACGATC
Organism: Triticum urartu; assembly: GCF_056163025.1. Classification (NCBI taxonomy): domain Eukaryota; kingdom Viridiplantae; phylum Streptophyta; class Magnoliopsida; order Poales; family Poaceae; genus Triticum; species Triticum urartu. The sequence continues at coordinate 45,577,681 of NC_141879.1, read as the reverse complement.
CGGTCGCCGACGACGACTTCCCCGACGACGACTTCTTCCCCGACGTCCACGACCTCCTCGACGACATGGCAGGCGAGGACACCGACCCCAAGTCTAGCGCTTCTGCTGCTGCTGCTGTCATGTACGTGTTCTTGTCTTTCCTGTTAAAGGTTCTGCCACAGTTCCTTGTTCTAGTCCTTGTTCTACACATGTTAGGTTCTACTTCATATATGCTACTTGCTATTCTGTCTGCTTTAGATATGATAGGCTATGGTTCATATATGCAGAAGCTATTTTCCTTCTCTCTGTCAGAACGCATGACTTGTTTTATCTCTACTATATTAGTCATGCTTTATCTAGTATTTCTGTTAATAAAATCATTCGGTAAATTGCTCATATTTCCAACATTCCAAAAACCTTACTATAGGCAATTTACACCAAGTGGTTTTGCTGCTTCCATGAGACCTCCTATGTTTGAGGGTATCCACTATAAGATGTGGCGCGTGAGAGCAGTCTTATGGTTTCAAACCATAAGTTGCTATGACGCCACTCTATGTTTGAGGGTATCATTTTCTAGAGAACTTGAGCACTTCAGTTGTATGCTACCAGACAAGTTTGTTGCCGGAGGTATCATCACTAAGCTTCCTCCTTCGTGGAGGAACTTTGCTACCTTACTGAAGCATAAGAGGTAGGAGTTTTCCGTTCCGGATCTCATTGGCACTCTTGATGTGGAAGAAAAGGCGAGAACAAAGGACACACGTGCTCGAGGTATTGAGGGAGGATCTAATGCCAATGTGGTACAGAAGCAGAACTTCCAGCCCCACAAGTTCAAGAACAAGGGAAAGTTTGATGGTAAAGCAATGTTTGATGGGAAGAACAAGGCTGTGCAACACACGAACTTCAAGAAGAAGAATGGCAAGAAGAAAGGTGCTTGTCATGTGTGTGGGGATCCTGATCATTGGGCTCGTAGTTGCCCTAATCGCTATGACAAGCGTAATCCTGGGAAAGGCGGCAAGACCGCTAATGTTGTCATTGGAGACACTGACATGAAGGATGCTGGGTATGGTATATTTCCCACTATTCTTTCAGTATGTCATTCTCCTGACTAGTTGATTGACACGGGTGCTAATGTGCATGTATGCGGTGATATTTCCATGTTTTCGTCTTATCAGACCGTAGGGACTTCAACCGTGCTGATGGGCAACGGTTCAAGTGCTTCTGTTCGAGGTGTTGGCACGGTCGATCTGAAGTTTACTTCGGGGAAGATCGTGCGGCTGAAGAACGTGCATTATGTCCCCTTCGTCAATAAAAATCTTGTTATCGGATCTCTTTTGTGTAGAGATGGCTACAAGCTTGTCTTTGAGTCGAATAAATTTGTAATATCCAAGTATGGAACCTTTGTTGGTAAAGGCTATGAGTCAGGAGGCTTGTTTCGTTTATCCTTATCAGACGTTTGAAAAAAGTTGTTAATCATATTTGCAACAATAGTGAATCCAATGTGTGGCATTCACGTCTTTGTCATGTTAACTTTGGTTGCATGTCGCGACTAGCGAAGTTGAACTTAATCCCTAGTTTCACCACTGTCAAGGGATCTAAGTGTCAAGTGTGTGTGCAAGCTAAGCAACCTCGTAAGTCTCACATGACTGCAGAAATAAGAAATCTTGCACCACTAGAGCTCATACATTCAGATCTATGTGAAATGAATGGTGTGTTGACAAAAGGTGGAAAGAAATATTTCATGACGTTAATTGATGACTCCACTAGATACTGCCGTGTGTATCTTCTGAAATCTAAGGATGAGGCTTTGAACTATTTCAAGATCTACAAAGCTGAAGTGGAAAACCAACTTGATCGAAAAATCAAGAGGCTTAGGTCCGACCGTGGTGGATAGTATTTTTCCACTGAGTTTGATGCTTTTTGTGCGGAACATGGTATAATCCATGACAGGACTCCTCCCTACTCAACTCAGTCAAATGGGGTGGCCGAAAGAAAGAACCGTACTCTAACTGATTTGGTTAATGCCATGTTAGATACATTGGGTCTCTCCAAGGCATGGTGGGGGGAGGCGATATTGACAGCATGTCATGTCCTGAACCGAGTCCCCACAAAGAACAAAGAGATTACTCCATTCGAGGAATGGGAGAAGAAAAGGTTAAAACTCTCTTATCTGCGAACATGGGGTTCTTTGGCGAAAGTCAATGTTCCAATTCCAAAGAAGCGGAAGCTTGGACCAAAGACTGTGGATTGTGTTTTCCTGGGATATGCTTTTCATAGCATTGCCTATAGATTCTTGGTTGTAAAATCTTAGGTACCTGACATGCATGTCGGTACGATCATGGAGTCGAATGATGCGACTTTCTTTGAAGATATCTTTCCCATGAAGGATATGGCTACCTCATCTAATCAGGAGATGCCTAGTTCATCGAATCAGGAACCAGTTACAATTACCGAACCTACCATTTCGATGGAACACTTCGAAAGTCCCGTGGTGGAGAACAATGAAGTTCCTACCAGGAGCAAGAGACAGAGGACTGCAAAGTCCTTTGGTGATGATTTTCTTGTGTATCTCATAGATGACACTCCCAGTTCTATTTCAGAGGCCTATGCATCTGAAGATGCTGACTACTGGAAGGAAGCGGTTCGTAGCGAGATGGATTCCATCTTGGCAAATGAAACTTGGGAGATAACTGATCGTCCGTATGGGTGCAAACCTATAGGATGCAAATGGGTATTCAAGAAGAAGCTTAGGCCTGATGGTACTATTGAAAAGTACAAGGCTCGGCTCGTGGCTAAGGGTTATACCCAAAAGGAAGGTGAAGACTTCTTTGATACTTACTCACCTGTGGCTCGACTGACTACTATTCGAGTTCTACTTTCACTAGCTGCCTCGCATGGTCTTCTCGTTCATCAAATGGATGTTAAGACTGCTTTCCTAAATGGAGAGTTGGACAAGGAAATTTATATGGAACAACCAGATGGGTTTGTACTAGATGGTCAGGAAGGGAAAGTGTGCAAGTTGCTGAAGTCTTTGTACGGACTTAAGCAAGCACCCAAACAGTGGCATGAGAAGTTTGAAAGAACTTTAACAGCTGCAGGCTTTCTTGTGAACGAAGCTGACAAATGTGTGTACTATCGCCATGGTGGGGGCGAGGAAGTTATCCTGTGCTTGTATGTTGATGACATACCGATTTTCGGAACAAATCTGAAAGTTATTAAGGAGGTCAAGGATTTCCTATCTCGTTGTTTTGAGATGAAGGATTTAGGAGTGGCTGATGTCATTCTGAACATCAAGTTGTTGAGACACGATGATGGTGGGATTACTTTGCTTCAATCTCACTATGTGGAAAAGATCTTGAGTCGCTTTGGCTATAGTGACTGCAAGCCCTCTCCAACACCATATGATGCTAGTGTGTTGCTTCAAAAGAATCGAAGAATTGCTAGAGACCAATTGAAGTATTCTCAGATTATTGGCTTGCTTATGTACTTAGCCAGTGCTACAAGACCTGACATCTCTTTCGCTGTTAGCAAACTGAGTCGGTTTGTTTCAAAACCAGGAGATGTGCATTGGAAAGCTCTAGAAAGAGTTTTGTGTTATTTGAAAGGCACTGCAAATTATGGAATTCACTACACCGGGCATCCAAAGGTGCTTGAAGGGTATAGTGACTCAAACTGGATCTCAGATGCTGATGAGATAAAGGCCACGAGCGGTTATGTATTCACTCATGGAGGTGGCGCTGTTTCTTGGAAGTCTTGCAAGCAGACCATCTTAACGAGGTCAACAATGGAAGCGGAACTCACAGCACTAGATACAGCTAAGGTTGAAGCAGATTGGCTTCGCCGGCTCTTGAATGACTTGCCGGTTGTTTAGAAACCTGTACCGGGTGTCCTTATGAACTGCGAAAATCAAACTGTGATCATGAAAGTGAGCAGTTCAAAGGATAACATGAAGGCATCAACACACGTTCAGAGAAGGTTAAAGTCTGTCAGGAAAATGAAAAACTCCGTAGTTATTGCGTTGGATTATATTCAAACGTCTAAAAATCTGGCAGATCCTTTTACTAAGGGTCTATCACGTAATGTGATAGATAATGCATCGAGGGAGATGGGTATGAGACCCACAATATGAGTTGTTCACAGTGGTAACCTATTCTTTGTGATCGGAGATCCCGTGAATTAGATGTGGAAGACAAGCTGTTGGTCAACTGAGATGAGAGCATCCTTATTATTCACAATCCCACTCCATGAAGATGCAATACTCTCCTTATCTGCATGGTAGGTTGATGTATATCTTAATGTGTTCTAAGTGGCTTATTTAAGCAGAGATGTTATCCTGTAGAACATCTTTTGAAGAACACACCTATATGAGTCTGATTGTCAAACGTCGTAATCTATGAGAGTAGGGTTCTCTCTAGTAAACTCATGAAAGGTCACGGAGTATGACGCATAAGCTCCACCCGCGGGGAAGACCCACGGTAGCCACGTATCGGTCAAGGCTTTATGTGAAGCTAGATTCGCAGAAAACTTGCAGTTCAAGGCCCAGTCCACTGTTCAAGTTGCTTACTAGTGTAGCATAGAGTTCTAGGTGGAAGTTCAACTTAACAGTCTCCACTGTAGTACCGGTATATAAAACAGTGTTTTGGAACCAAAGGCAAATTTTTGTGTGCCTCTGGGATCTGGTGGGATCTGCTGGAATTTTGTCTATTTTGGGCCTAGCCCAATAGCAGTTTCAGAAATTCCTAATAAATCCTAGAGGCCCGCACAACCCATTTGTGCAAGGCAAGAGGTGGAACAAAAGTTTAGTCCCACATTGCTAGTTGAGTGGGAGTGGGACCTCCTTACAAGGGAGGTTCTCTCCCCACTTGTAAGAGCATGAGAACAAGAGGGATATCCGCGCGCGCTCCTCCTCTGCCGCCCGCCTCGCCACGCCACACCTCGTCACGACGCGCCGCGGGTTGCGGGAATGAGCCGAGCCGATGTCTAAATTTTTGCCACGCACGACGGGTATACGAAAGGTCACTCGGGAGCTAGAAAGTTTTTGCTGTAGTGGATATTGAATACGAATGCTGCACTCTTCGGCTGCTGTCTGTTCGTTTCATCTCCCGCGTTCCCTTCAGCTCCCGGCGCAGCCTCTTGCCTCCTTCTCTTGCGCCTATAAAAGGGAGGTCGCTCCTCTCAGAGGGGTGCACCAGAATCTCTTCCTCCTCTCGCCACAATTTCCTAAGCACCGCGCTGCTGCTACGATCTTCGCCATCCCGGCTTGCGGCGTGCACCGCAGGTCAGGACAGTAGGCCTCCAAAACCGCACCTTTTGAGTCATGTACGGGAGAAGGGTGATAAGGTTTTTGGGGAGCGCTCAGCGCGACTACTGGCTGCTTCATCACGGACGATCCGGTCGCCGACGATGACTTCCCCGACGACGACTTCTTCCCCGACGTCCACAACCTCCTTGACGACATGGCAGGCGTGGACACCGACCCCAAGTCCAGCGCTTCTGCTGCTGCTGTCCCGTACGTGTTCTTATCTTTCCTGTTAAAGGTTCTGCCACAGTTCCTTGTTCTAGTCCTTGTTCTACACATGTTAGGTTCTACTTCATATATGCTACTTGCTATTCTGTCTGCTTTAGATATGATAGGCTATGGTTCATATATGCAGAAGCTATTTTCCTTCTCTCTGTCAGAACACATGACTTTTTTTATCTCTACTATATTAGTCATGCTTTATCTAGTATTTCTGTTAATAAAATCATTCGGTAAATTGCTCATATTTCCAACATTCCAAAAACCTTACTATAGGCAATTTACACCAAGTGGTTTTGCTGCTTCCATGAGACCTCCTATGTTTGAGGGTATCCACTATAAGATGTGGCGCGTGAGAGCAGTCTTATGGTTTCAAACCATAAGTTGCTATGACGCCACTCTCGGCAAACCTGAAGGAGAGCTTGATGCTCAACAGGCACAAGTTTTTCAGAAAATGGATACTCTGTTTAAGGCTGCTCTCTTGAGTGTTCTTGGTGAGAACATAGTTGATGCTTATGCGTCAATTGATAATGGAAAAGATATGTGGGATGCACTCGAGGCCAAGTATGGGGTCTCAGATGCTGGCACTGAGCTGTACATCATGGAGCAATTCTATGATTACAGGATGACTGAAGAGCGCTCCGTGGTTGAGCAAGCTCATGAGATACAGTCATTTTCTAGAGAACTTGAGCACTTCAGTTGTATGCTACGGGACAAGTTTGTTGCCGGAGGTATCATCACTAAGCTTCCTCCTTCGTGGAGGAACTTTGCTACCTTACTGAAGCATAAGAGGTAGGAGTTTTCCGTTCCGGATCTCATTGGCACTCTTGATGTGGAAGAAAAGGCGAGAGCAAAGGACACACGTGCTCGAGGTATTGAGGGAGGATCTAATGCCAATGTGGTACAGAAGCAGAACTTCCAGCCCCACAAGTTCAAGAACAAGGGAAAGTTTGATGGTAAAGCAATGTTTGATGGGAAGAACAAGGCTGTGCAACACACGAACTTCAAGAAGAAGAATGGCAAGAAGAAAGGTGCTTGTCATGTGTGTGGGGATCCTGATCATTGGGCTCCTAGTTGCCCTAATCGCTATGACAAGCGTAATCCTGGGAAAGGCGGAAAGACCGCTAATGTTGTCATTGGAGACACTGATATGAAGGATGCTGGGTATGGTATATTTCCCACTATTCTTTCAGTATGTCATTCTCCTGACTAGTTGATTGACACGGGTGCTAATGTGCATGTATGCGGTGATATTTCCATGTTTTCGTCTTATCACACCGTAGGGACTTCAACCGTGCTGATGGGCAATGCTTCAAGTGCTTCTATTCGTGGTGTTGGCACGGTCAATCTGAAGTTTACTTCGGGGTAGATCGTGCGGCTGAAGAACATGCATTATGTCCCCTCCGTCAATAAAAATCTTGTTATCGGATCTCTTCTGTGTAGAGATGGCTACAAGCTTGTCTTTGAGTCGAATAAATTTGTAATATCCAAGTATGGAACCTTTGTTGGTAAAGGCCATGAGTCAGGAGGCTTGTTTCGTTTATCCTTATCGGACGTTTGAAAAAAGTTGTTAATCATATTTGCAACAATAGTGAATCCAATGTGTGGCATTCACGTCTTTGTCATGTTAACTTTCGTTGCATGTCGCGACTAGCGAAGTTGAACTTAATCCCTAGTTTCACCACTGTCAAGGGATCTAAGTGTCAAGTGTGTGTGCAAGCTAAGCAACCTCGTAAGTCTCACACGACTGCGGAAATAAGAAATCTTGCACCACTAGAGCTCATACATTCAGATCTATGTGAAATGAATGGTGTCTTGACAAAAGGTGGAAAGAAATATTTCATGACGTTAATTGATGACTCCACTAGATACTGCCGTGTGTATCTTCTGAAATCTAAGGATGAGGCTTTGAACTATTTCAAGATCTACAAAGCTGAAGTGGAAAACCAACTTGATCGAAAAATCAAGAGGCTTAGGTCCGACCGTGGTGGAGAGTATTTTTCCACTGAGTTTGATGCTTTTTGTGCGGAACATGGTATAATCCATGACAGGACTCCTCCCTACTCACCTCAGTCAAATGGGGTGGCCGAAAGAAAGAACCGTACTCTAACTGATTTGGTTAATGCCATGTTAGATACATCGTGTCTCTCCAAGGCATGGTGGGGGGAGGCGATATTGACAGCATGTCATGTCTTGAACCGAGTCCCCACAAAGAACAAAGAGATAACTCCATTCGAGGAATGGGAGAAGAAAAGGTTAAAACTCTCTTATCTGCGAACATGGGGTTGTTTGGCGAAAGTCAATGTTCCAATTCCAAAGAAGCGGAAGCTTGGACCAAAGACTGTGGATTGTGTTTTCCTGGGATATGCTTTTCATAGCATTGGCTATAGATTCTTGGTTGTAAAATCTGAGGTACCTGACATGCATGTCGGTACGATCATTGAGTCGAATGATGCGACTTTCTTTGAAGATATCTTTCCCATGAAGGATATGGCTACCTCATCTAATCAGGAACCAGTTACAATTACCGAACCTACCATTTCGATGGAACACTTCGAAAGTCCTGTGGAGGAGAACAATGAAGTTCCTACCAGGAGCAAGAGACAGAGGACTGCAAAGTCCTTTGGTGATGATTTTCTTGTGTATCTCATAGATGACACTCCCAGTTCTATTTCAGAGGCCTATGCATCTGAAGATGCTGACTACTGGAAGGAAGCGGTTCGTAGTGAGATGGATTCCATCTTGGCAAATGAAACTTGGGAGATAACTGATCGTCCTTATGGGTGCAAACCTATAGGATGCAAATGGGTATTCAAGAAGAAGCTTAGGCCTGATGGTACTATTGAAAAGTACAAGGCTCGGCTCGTGGCTAAGGGTTATACCCAAAAGGAAGGTGAAGACTTCTTTGATACTTACTCACCTGTGGCTCGACTGACTACTATTCGAGTTCTACTTTCACTAGCTGCCTCGCATGGTCTTCTCGTTCATCAAATGGATGTTAAGACTGCTTTCCTAAATGGAGAGTTGGACGAGGAAATTTATATGGAACAACCAGATGGGTTTGTACTAGATGGTCAGGAAGGGAAAGTGTGCAAGTTGCTGAAGTCTTTGTACGGACTTAAGCAAGCACCCAAACAGTGGCATGAGAAGTTTGAAATAACTTTAACAGCTGCAGGCTTTCTTGTGAACGAAGCTGACAAATGTGTGTACTATCGCCATGGTGGGGGCGAGGAAGTTATCCTGTGCTTGTATGTTGATGACATACTGATTTTCGGAACAAATGTGAAAGTTATTAAGCAGGTCAAGGATTTCCTATCTCGTTGTTTTGAGATGAAGGATTTAGGAGTGGCTGATGTCATTCTGAACATCAAGTTGTTGAGAGACGATGATGGTGGGATTACTTTGCTTCAATCTCACTATGTGGAAAAGATCTTGAGTCGCTTTGGCTATAGTGACTGCAAGCCCTCTCCAACACCATATGATGCTAGTGTGTTGCTTCGAAAGAATCGAAGAATTGCTAGAGACCAATTGAAGTATTCTCAGATTATTGGCTCGCTTATGTACTTAGCCAGTGCTACAAGACCTGACATCTCTTTTGCTGTTAGCAAACTGAGTCGGTTTGTTTCAAAACCAGGAGATGTGCATTGGAAAGCTCTAGAAAGAGTTTTGCGTTATTTGAAAGGCACTACAAATTATGGAATTCACTACACCGGGCATCCAAAGGTGCTTGAAGGGTATAGTGACTCAAACTGGATCTCAGATGCTGATGAGATAAAGGCCATGAGCAGTTATGTATTCACTCGTGGAGGTGGCGCTGTTTCTTGGAAGTCTTGCAAGCAGACCATCTTAACGAGGTCAACAATGGAAGCAGAACTCATAGCACTAGATACAGCTACGGTTGAAGCAGATTGGCTTCCCCGGTTCTTGAATGACTTGCCGGTTGTTTAGAAACCTGTACCGGGTGTCCCTATGAACTGCGACAATCAAACCGTGATCACGAAAGTGAGCAGTTCAAAGGATAACATGAAGTCATCAAGAAACGTTCGGAGAAGGTTAAAGTCTGTCAGGAAAATGAAAAACTCCAGAGTTATTGCGTTGGATTATATTCAAACATCTAAAAATCTGGCAGATCCTTTTACTAAGGGTCTATCACGTAATGTAATAGATAATGCATCGAGGGAGATGGGTATGAGACCCACAATATGAGTTGTTCACAGTGGTAACCTATTGTTTGTGATCGGAGATCCCGTGAATTAGATGTGGAAGACAAGCTGTTGGTCAACTGAGAGGAGAGTATCCTTATTATTCACAATACCACTCCATGAATGTGCAATACTCTCCTTATCTGCATGGCAGGTTGATGTATATCTTAATGTGTTCTAAGTTGCTTATTTAAGCAGAGATGTTATCCTGCAGAACATCTTTTGAATAACACACCTATATGAGTCTGATTGTGAAACGTCGCAATCTATGAGAGTAGGGTTCTCTCTAGTAAACTCATTAAAGGTCACGGAGTATGATGCATAAGCTCCACCCGCGGGGAAGACCCACGGTAGCCACGTATCGGTCAAGGCTTTATGTGAATCTAGATTCGCAGAAAACTTGCAGTTCAAGGCACAGTCCACTGTTCAAGTTGCTTACTAGTGTATCATAGAGTTCTAGGTGGAAGTTCAACTTAACAGTCTCCACTGCAGTACCGGTATATAAAACAGTGTTTTGGAACCAAAGGCAAATTTTTGTGTGCCTCTGGGATCTGGTGGGGGATTGCTGGAATTTTGTCTAGTTTGGGCCTAGCCCAATAGCAGTTTCAGAAATTCCTAATAAATCCTAGAGGCCCACACAGCCCATTTGTGCAAGATAAGAGGTGGAACAAAAGTTTAGTCCCACATTGCTAGTTGAGTGGGAGTTGGACCTCCTTATAAGGGAGGTTCTCTCCCCACTTGTAAGAGCATGAGAACAAGAGGGATATCCACGCGCGCTCCTCCTCCGCCGCCTGCCTCGCCACGCCACGCCATGCCTCGTCACGACGCGCCGCGGGTTGCGGGAATGAGACGAGCCGATGTCTAAATTTTTGCCACGCACGACGGGTATACGAAAGGTCACTCGGGAGCTAGAAAGTTTTTGCTGTAGTGGATATTGAATACGAACGCTGTACTCTTCGGCTGCCGTCTGTTCGTTTCATCTCCCGCGTTCCCTTCAGCTCCCGGCGCAGCCTCTTGCCTCCTTCTCTTGCGCCTATAAAAGGGAGGTCGCTCCTCTTAGAGAGGCGCACCAGAATCTCTTCCTCCTCTCGCCACAAGTTCCTGAGCACTGCGTTGCTGCTACGATCTTCCCCATCCCGGCTTGCGGCGTGCACCGCTGGTCAGGATAGTAGGCCTCCGAAACCACACCTTTTGAGTCCTGTATGGGAGAAGGGTGATAAGGTTTTTGGGGAGCGCTCAGCGCGACTACTGGCTGCTTCATCACGGACGATCTGGTCGCCGACGACGACTTCCCCGACGACGACTTCTTCCCTGACGTCCATGACCTCCTCGACGACATGGCAGGCGAGGACACCGACCGCAAGTCCAGCGCTTCTGCTGCTGCTATCCCGTACGTGTTCTTGTCTTTCCTGTTAAAGGTTCTGCCACAGTTCCTTGTTCTAGTCCTTTTCCTACACATGTTAGGTTCTACTTCATATATGCTACTTGCTATTCTGTCTACTTTAGATATGATAGGCTATGTTTCATATATGCAGAATCTATTTTCCTTCTCTCTGTCAGAACGCATGACTTGTTTTATCTCTACTATATTAGTCATGCTTTATCTAGTATTTCTGTTAATAAAATCATTCGGTAAATTGCTCATATTTCTAACAGTCCAAAAACCTTACTATAGGCAATTTACCCCAAGTGGTTTTGCTGCTTCCATGAGACCTCCTATGTTGGAGGGTATCCACTATAAGAGGTGGCGTGTGAGAGCAGTCTTATGGTTTCAAACCATGAGTTGCTATGATGCTCAATAGGCACAAGCTTTTCATAAAATGGATACTCTGTTTAAGGCTTCTCTCTTGAGTGTTCTTTGTGAGAACATAGTTGATGCTTATGCGTCAATTGATAATGGAAAAGATATGTGGGATGCACTCGAGGCCAAGTTTGGGGTCTCAGGTGCTGGCACTGAGATGTACATCATGGAGCAATTCTATGATTACAGGATGACTGAAGAGCGCTCCGTGGTTGAGTTTCACATCCCTAGTTCTGGTATGACCTAGACCAGCTAGCCATTTGTGCATCATGTTTAAATTCCATTTAAATTTGAAATGGGATTTGTGAAACCCTCAGAATCATATCTAGAAATAATCCATATAAAAATTTCTCCAAAAAGGTCCAGGAAAATATTCATGTTACTCTCTGATAATATTGGTCAATGGTAAAAATCAAACCAATATTTTCAGGAGCTCATAAATATTTATTTTGGACAGTTGGAGTTAATCCAGTAATTAGTTGCGTTGGATAAATATTTTTATATATATGAAATATTGTCCAGTAATTCTGAATTTTGGTGAGGGGCTTTGGAATAATCCCTTAGGCCCCTGCAAAAATTGTTTGAAGAAAATTAATTGATTTAGTATTTTTTATTAATTTAAAACAAAGGTCAGAAATTAGAAAAGAAAACAAATAAAGGAAAAACCCTTACCTGGGCCTCCTACCTGGCAGCCCAGCGGCCCAGCAGGCCAGCCCAGCCAGCTGGCCGACGCCAGTCGTCGCCTACCTCCTGCCAGGAGGACGGCGCGCGTGTGCCCGACGCGCGCGAGCACGCGCCGGCCACCTCCTGCTTCCCCGCACTACTAGGAAAAGGGCTATAGATGGAATTGACACTAATGGCGCACCAGACATGTGGTGCGCCATTACTATATACTAATGGCGCACCATGTGTTGGTACGCCATTAGTGTGGTAGACACTAATGGCGCACCACGTCCACGGTGCGCCATTAGTAAAAAAAAATTTAAATTTTTTTCAAAACTACTAATGGCGCACCGTGGGAGTGGTGCGCCATTACTAGTTGAACTAGTAATGGCGCACCACATCCACGGTGCGCCATTACTAGTTGAACTAGTAATGGCGCACCACATCCACGGTGCGCCATTAGTAAAAAAAATTTATTTTTTTTAAAATTTTTGTCAAAACTACTAATGGCGCATCGTGGGAGTGGTGCGGAACTAGTAATGGCGCACCATGCCACGGTGCGCCATTAGTAACTTGGCCACCACTTCCACCGAATGCACGCCCCCCCCCCCCCCCCCCCCCCGTGGATCGCCTTTTCAGTTTAAAAAAATAAAAGAAAATGATGAAAATGTCAAAAAAATAAAAGAAAATAAGTTTCCCATGTGATATGTGGTCTAGTTGTTGGGAAAATTTGCAAATATGAATTTCAACTTCATTTGCAAAATCTCTCGAGAATTTGTAAAAATGGGCATAACTTTTGCATACTAACTCGGATGAAAAAGTTTTTTATATGAAAAATCATCTACTCGAAAAGTTACATCCGAATTTAACATGGGGAACCCTGTTAAACATTTTCAAAATCCTCAAAAACCTAACAGAAAAAAAGATACGAGGCTTTTAAGATCTCGAGAGGCAAAAAAATTCAAAAAAATTCAAACTTACTAATGGCGCACCTGCCCATGGTGCGCCATTAGTATCTTCCCGCCTTCAAAATTCAAAATAGGTCAACAAAATAAAAAAAGGTTACTAATGGCGCACCTGCCCATGGTGCGCCATTAGTATCTTCCCGCCTTCAAAATTCAAAATAAGTCAAAAAAATAAATAAAATACTAATGGCGCACCTGCCCATGGTGCGCCATTAGTATCTTCCCGCCTCCTCTCCTCTCCTCCACTCCATCCCCTCCTCTCCTCTCCTCCACTCCATCTCCTCCTCTCCTCCACTCCATCTTCCCTTCTCTCTTCCACCATACTACCCTCCTCCTCTCCGGCGACCTCCTCCTCCTCCTCCTCTCCGGCGACCTCCTCCTCCCTCCTCTCCTCCCCTCCCCTCCCCTCACGATTTCTCCTCCCTCCTCTCCGGTGAGCTCCTCCTCCCTCCTCTCTGGTGAGCTCCTCCTCCCTCCTCTCCGGTGAGCTCCTCCTCCCTCCTCTCCGGTGAGCTCCTCCTCCCTCCTCTCCGGTGAGCTCCTCCTCCCTCCTCTCCGGTGAGCTCCTCCTCCCTCATCTCCGGTGAGCTCCTCCTCCCTCCTCTCCGGTGAGCTCCTCCTCCCTCCTCTCCTCCCATCTCCTCATGGTTTCTCCTTCCTCCTCTCCGATGCTCCGGTGAACTCCTCTCCGGCGACCTCCTCCTCCTCTCCGGCGATGTAGGCGAGCGCCTCTCCGGTCACCTCCTCCTCCTCCTCTCCGGCAAAAGAACACGGCAAAAGAACGTACAAGATCCAAAAACGGGAACAAAATTTGAAATAATATCGTGCAAAAAAATGAGCAAAAAATGGGCAAAAAATCGCGATCCAGATCCAAATTCAAAATTCAAAAATAGCAATGGCGCACGGTGGGGATTAGACGGTGCGCCACTACTATTTTCCCGCCTTCAAAATTCAAAAATACTAATGGCGCACCATGGTCTATACTAATGGCGCACCAGTGGCCTGTACTAATGGCGCACCGTGGCCTATACTAATGGCGCACTAGTGGTGCGCCATTAGTATACCAGATACTAATGGCGCACCAGTGATGCGCCATTAGTAGGCAAAACTGGTGCGCCATTAGTAGGCCTTTTCCTAGTAGTGCCGCTCGCTGCTGGAGGCCCCCGACGACGCCACGCATCCCCCTCGGCCCTCTCTCACTCCCTCGAGCTCTCTCCTCTCCCCTGGTGCTCCCTCTCCCGTTTGCCCGAGCGCTGCCGTCGCCGCCGCTCGCCATATCCGTGCCCACTGTGCTCCCCGCGCATTGCTGCTGTGTCCTAGAGCTTCGCCCTGTCGCCTTCTTCGTCTTCGTCAAGCCGCGCAGCTGGGGACGCCCTACCTCGACCCCGTTGCCGCCGTTTTCGACCGCGAGCGCCCGAGATCGCCGGCGCCCATACGTCGCCGTCTGGCCTTCCCCGAGCCCGCTTCGACGCCCTCTACGACCGCTGTGAGCTCCATCGTCGTTTGCCCCTCTTCCCCTTGCCTCTCGATCACCGCAGCCGCCATTTCGACCGAAGCCGTAGCACCTCGCCGCCGGCCATGGCGCCACAGTGGCCAGGGGCCGAGCCAGCCGCACCCGCGCGCGTCACCGTGCTCCTGGTGACGCCAGGAGGCCGTAGAGCCTCTCCGCTCGCCTCCCCATGCACCACAGCCCTCGCCCGCACTTAGCCATGCTCCGGCCGCCGCCGCGAGCCTCGCTCCGGTGACCTCCGGCCACCCCTCCTCCTCCTATCTACCCCACTAGATGCGGAAGAGCACGGGCTACGCCCCGGTGCTCTCCGCCGTCCTTTTGGTCACCGGAACGGTGATCCCGAGCCACTCCGCCGCGTTCGGCCTCGCCGGCGGCTAAACGCCGGTGGGGTTGACCTGTCTAACCCCCCAGTTGACCTGGGGTTTGACCACCCAGGGTCAATGACAGGTGGGGCCCGGCCCTGCTAATGTTTTTGTTAGGATTAGTTTAATATCTAATTAACTCTATTAACTAACCAGTCACTGACGTGTGGACCCCACATGTCAGGTTTGACCTGGTCAGCTCCGTTGACCTGCTGACGCAAGCATGACGTCATGCTGAAGCAATAATGATTTTTCTGGATTTTAAATAATTCAGAGAATTCCAGAAATTGATACAAACTTCAAAAATTCATAGAAATTCAACCGTAGCTCAGATTGAAATAATTTGTATATGAAAAATTATCAGAAAAATTCAATCTATCCATCTGTACCATTTTCATGCATGACAAACCATCTATACATGCTGTATAAGTGAAAACATGATAATGGCATTTTAAATGCTAAATATGGAGTTTGCATATGAACCCTTGGTCCATATGGACTTCATTTAAATTGTGGCTAGATGCATTAGTGCAAATCATAACATTATTACCATGTTCATGCATCATAATGTTGCATATGTTTGTGTCTTGATTTCCGACACCGTCCCTTCTCGATAGGTCCTGCTCTGGAAAGTGTTCGAGAGTACCTATCAGTGGAGTAGTGCCCCCTGTTGATCTACCAGGCAAGCAACCCCCCCTTTTTCATTCCGATACAATCCTACTCTCTCGCTCCTGCTCTCATTTATTGCATTAGGACAACAACGATTCAACCGCTACTTTATGCTGCGGTAGTTGAACCCATTCCTCTGCATGAGCTGTCATTGCCACAGTAAATAGTTAAAACCCACTAGCATGTGTAGGAGTTGTTTGAGCCATGTTGTGTTCCTACCATGCATGCCTGCTATTGCTTAAAGTTGTGTCAGGTCTGATTCATCGGGAATGAATTGGAATGTTATGATATGTTCTGGTGCTGAGAGTTAAGCGTGTGAACACGATTTGGTAAAGGTAGCGGTGAGAGGCCATGTAGGAGTACATGGTGGGTTGTCTCATTGGGACCGTCCATAAGAATTGAGTTCTGTGCAAGTTGTCCAATGACTAGCTACTACCACACATTGGGCTCCGGGCGCTCCAAGCTCTCTTTACTTATTAACCGCCTTGATCTTGTCCAGGAGTTGCAAATAGTTTCTGGTGTTTGTAGGTAGTGCTATTTTTCTACCGAGTGGCACCCGGCAGGGTGGGCTCGGGATAGACTAGGCACAGGTGGCACGGTGGCACGGTGTACCAAGTGGCATCCGGATGGTGGGCTTGGGAACCCTGCTCACATCATTTGGGGCCATGAGCGACACCCCGGCAGGATCTCCTTGCGGATGGAACCCAAATAGGTGATAAACCTGGATTAGAGTCTTGCGTGGTTAGTTAGGTCATGGCCGACACCCTCGCCAGGCTTCCGCTTGAAGGTTGCCGAGATACATGACGGGTATATGGTGATAAGTGGTGAGAGCGTGTGTGATGAAGTACACCCCTGCAGGGTTATCATGATCTATTCGAATAGCCGTGTCCTCGGTTATGGACTTCTTGGATGCTTACGTGGTACATAGACAACCTGAAGTGGATACTCTAAAATGCTCAAGATAAGTGTGAGTGCTATGGATGGCCTTCTCGTAGGAGAGACGGGGATGAATCCATAGTAGTGTATTGATGTGGTGATTAGTGGACTCGTGTGTGCTGCCTCACCTCAAAGAAGTTTCTCATTGTCGTAGAACAGGATAGCCACTGAGTCAAAGCTGGCTTGCTGCAACTAAACCCCACATTACCTTCTTGATACAAATGCATGTATGAAAGGATCTGATGTAAGTCTTGCTGAGTACCTTTGTACTCACGTTTGCTTTATTTATGTTTTGCAGGTGAGACATCTGTCTCACTAGTAGTACCGCTTGGACTTCGACGAGTAGCTTGTTACCTCAGCTACGATCTTGTACCTTGGAAGGACTTGTAGATAGTCAGGCTTCTCGGCCTTTTTCTTTTGTAGTTGTCTGTACTCTGACATGTAATGCTTCCGTTGCTTGTATGCTCTGAATGATGGGTCATGTGACCCCTATTTGTATTTATGCTATGTGGCTCTTTTGAGCCTTTATCTATATGAATTGCGTTATGTTGTGATGCCATGTTGTACATCACATACTTGCATGTTATGCGTACGTGTGACGTGTATTGCTATGTGTGGGATCCGACAATCTGGTTGTTTGTCCTTAGCAGCCTCTCTTAAGGGGAAATGTACTCTAGTGCTTCCTTGAGCCATAGTAGTCCGCTATAGCCCGGTTCACCGGAGTCCTGCTAGCCCAGCACTACTGCTCAGAACACTTGACTGGCCGGCATGTGTTCCACTTCGTTCCTATGTCTGTCCCTTCGGGGAAATGTCACACGGTGATTTCCGGAGTCCTGTTAGCCAGTGCTACAGCCCGGACTCATACGCTGTTGACCGACATGCTCGATGTGATTCATGTATGCCTGTCTCCATAGGTCTGTGCCGCTTTGGGTTCACGACTAGCCATGTCGGCCCGGGTTCTCTGTCATATGGATGCTAGCGACACTATCATATACGTGAGCCAAAAGGCGCAAACGGTCCCGGGCCATGGTAAGGCAACACCCGTGGGGTTACCGTGCGTGAGGCCGCAAAGTGATATGAGGTGTTACATGCTAGATCGGTGTGACTTAGAACCGGGGTCCCGACAGCTTTGGTATCAGAGCCTGACTGCCTGTAGGATTACCAAGCCAACCTGGTCGAAGTTGAGTCTAGAAATTCTTTAGCTATATAGGGCAATTGATTGTGGAAGGGAATGTAAGGCTATTTTTACTCCTTATGCCTCATGCCTTCTGATCTGAGTCATCCTATCTTTCCTACAGGGTTAAGGAACTAGGCTTTCTCTTCCGTCTATCAGGATCACGTGTTACTACCCCATAGTCTCTTAGGATTGGTTGATCAGAGTCATATCCCAGTTTGAGTACCTCCGGTGTAACCTATTTAGCAATATCTCAGAACCTTGGGTAATGATGTTGACAATGTGCTACCCCATGTTTTGCAGAATGTCTCATTTCGAGCATTTTACTGCCATTGTGCTGCCGGAATTTGTCCTAGGAGTTTGAGAGATACTAAATTCTTGTGCTACCTTCTGCATCCTATAGTTGATGCTGATTCCATCCTTGTTTTCCTTGGTTTCGTTCTTCCGGATGTTGCCGGTTAACCAAAGTTCTGTTGCTCGTAGCCGGAACCACGGAGATGGTAGGGATGAGGATCCTCCCGACCAGTCTTCGTTGGCAGAGTTCATGTTAGAGGTTGAGAGGAACAAGCGCGAGTCTAACTGCTTGCTAGCACGTATTGAGGACAACACCTCCCATCAGCACAAAGAGTTTGTGTCCATCCATGACTTCATCGGTCTGAAACCACCTACCTTCCATCATTCCATTGAACCACTCGGTGCAGATGACTGGCTCCGTAGTATCACACACAAGCTGTGTTCAGCGAACGTAGCTGAAAGTAACAAGGTCACCTACGCTGCTTATCATCTGGAAGGTCCTGCTAGTATTTGGTGGCAGAACTATGAGGCTATGCTTCTAGCTGGCCAGAAAACCACCAGGAGAGACAGCTCAGCTCACTTACGAGGAGTCTCGTAAGCACACCCGTGATTTGGTTTCTTTCTCTGGTTCTAGCTCGCAGAAGCGCCGAATTTGGGTTCCGAACTCCGCTCTTCCACCCAGATATTCACCGAGGCCATCTTGTGTGGCACCTCACCCAGTTCAGTTACATGCTCCACCCAGGCCTATTGGTAGACCGCTTGTCAATGCGGGTCCACGTCCTATTTCAGGGACTTGTTTCACATGCGGAGAGCCAGGACACTATGCACGTGACTGCTCTCAAACCAACTATGCCCCACCCCAGCCTGAGAAGTCTGTTGGCCGTGGTAAGCCATCACGCAAGATGATTAGTGTCAAGTCAGCTCCCACTGAACGTGGATGTGTGCATCACGTCTCAGCTAAAGACACTCATGACGATCCGGATGTCGTTCTTGGTACACTCCTTGTCAACTGTCATCCAGCTTCGGTTCTGTTTGATACCGGAGCATCTCATTCCTTCATTTCCGAAAGTTATGCCAGCTTGCACAACATATCCTTTTGTGATATGCCCTCTCCACTAGTAATTCAAACTCCTGGATCCAAATGGCAAACTTCTAGTGTAATCCATGGTAATGAAATCCTTGTTGACAGACTTGTATTCCTTGCATCACTTATAGCCCTCAAGTCTACAGATATTAACATCGTCTTGGGTATGGGCTGGATGAAAGCTCATCATGCCAAGATTGATTGTTACACAAGGTCTGTTCAGCTTACACACCCATCCGGCAAGATAGTCACCATCTCCACTAGAGTTGCAAAGTGTCAACTCTATTCTCTTAATGCCAACCCTCTTCCAGACCTTGAAGATATCCCGGTAGTCTGTGACTTTCCGGATGTCTTTCCAGAGGAACTGCCAGGTATTCCACCTGACAGAGATGTAGAATTTGTCATAGATCTTATCCCAGGAACCGCTCCAATCTCTAGGAGACCTTACAAGATGGCACCCTTAGAACTAGCTGAGCTTAAGAAACAACTCGATGAATCCTTGCAAAAGGGTTTCATCCGTCCTAGTTCTTCTCCCTGGGCTTGCCCCGTCCTCTTCGTCAAGAAGAAGGATGGTACGGACCGGATGGTTGTAGATTATCGTCCTGTTAATTTGGTCATGATAAAGAACAAGTATCCGCTCCCCAGGATCAATGACTTGTATGATTAGCTCGCTGGATCCTCAGTCTTTTCCAAGATGGATTTGAGGTTAGGCTACCACCAAATCAAGATCAGAAATGGGGATATTCCTAAGACGGCTTTTGTCACTCATTATGGTCAGTATGAGTACACCGTCATGTCCTTTGGTCTAACCAAGGCTCCAGCTACTTTCTCCCGCTTGATGAACTCGATCTTCATGGAGTACTTAGATAAGTTTGTCGTGGTTTACCTCGATGATATTCTTATTTACTCGAAGAACGAGGAAGATCATGCCGAACATCTTAGACTTGTGCTAGAAAAACTCAGAGAGCACCGTCTTTATGCCAAGTTCTCCAAGTGCGAATTTTGGTTGCCAGAAGTGACCTATCTCGGCCACGTAATCTCTGGTAAGGGCATTGCTGTCAATCCCGAAAGAGTTCAGGCCGTTCTTGATTGGACTCCGCCTGAAACAGTTAAGCAAGTTAGGAGTTTCCTTGGTCTAGCTAGTTATTATCGCCGATTCGTTGAGAACTTCTCCAAAGTGGCTAAACCTCTCACGGAACTTCTCAAGAAAGATAAAAAGTTTGAGTGGTCCCCACAGTGTGAGCACAGTTTTCAGGAACTGAAAAGACGCTTGACTTCTGCTCCCATACTTGTGCCACCGGATTTCACTAAGGACTTTGTTATCTATTGTGATGCCTCACGACAGGGACTAGGTTGCATTCTTATGCAAGATCGCCATGTGATTGCCTATGCATCTCAACAGTTGCATCCACATGAGGAGAATTATCCTACACATGATCTAGAGCTTGCAGCTGTAGTCTATGCACTTAAGACCTGGCGACATTACCTTCTTGGTAAACGTTGCGAGATTTACGCCGATCACCAGAGTCTCAAATATATCTTCACCCAACCAGATTTGAACCTTAGGCAAAGATGTTGGGTGGAGTTGATCTCAGATTACGACTTAGGGATTACCTACACCCCAGGCAAGGGGAATGTCATGGCTGATGCGCTAAGTCGTAAGTCCTATTGCAACAATCTCATGTTGCAGCAGGGCCAACCACTTCTCCATGAGGAATTATGTAAGCTTAACCTCCACCTTGCTCCTCACGGATTCCTTTCTACCTTGGTGGCGAAACCTACTCTTGTGTATCAAATCATCTCTTCTCAGAAGCAGGATACGGGAATTTCCCGGATCAAGAGAAACATTAACAAAGGAGTTGGTGGTAGTTTCTCTATAGATGATCGTGGTGTTGTTTTCTTTGAGAGTCGCTTGGTGGTTCCCAAGAATCAACATCTTCGACAATTAATCCTTAAGGAGGCGCATGAATTTCCTCTCATGATTCATCCCGGTAGTACTAAGATGTATCAGGACCCACGCCAGAGGTTCTGGTGGACTAGGATGAAGAGAGAAATTGCTCAATTTATTGCTAACTGTGACGTTTGTCGTCGCGTGAAGGCAGAGCATCAGAGGCCTGCTGGCACCCTTCAACCTTTAGCTATTCCTGAGTGGAAATGGGATAAAGTTGGTATGGACTTCATCACCGGCTTTCCCAGGACCAAGAGAGGGAATAATGCTATCTTCGTAGTCATTGATCCTCTTTCCAAAGTGGCTCACTTCCTTCCTGTTCGAGAGAGTATCACTGCTACTCAACTCGCTGACTTATATATTTCTCGAATAGTGTCACTTCATGGTGTTCCACTAGAGATCAATTCAGACCGTGGTAGTCTTTTCACTTCTCATTTCTGGGAGAGTTTCCAAACTTCCATGGGCACCCATCTTTCCTTCAGTACCGCTTTCCACCCTCAATCAAGTGGTCAGGTGGAAAGGGTCAACCAAATTCTCGAAGACATGCTTAGAGATTGCGTTATCTCATTCGGTTTGGATTGGGAGAAGTGTCTTCCCTTCGCCGAGTTTGCTTATAACACTAGCTACCAATCCAGCCTCAAGAAAGCTCCTTTTGAGGTTCTGTATGGACGAAGATGTCGAACACCTTTGAACTGGTCAAAAACCGGTGAAAGACAATTCTTTGGACCGGATATGATCCAGGAGGCAGAAGAGCGAGTTCGCATCATTTGTGAGAATTTGAAAACAGCCCAATCTCGTCAAAAGAGCCAGTATGACCATAGTCATAAGGAAGTGGTTTATGAAATTGGCGACAAAGCTTACCTTCGGGTTACCCCTCTGAAGGGTACCCATCGATTCGGTATCAAGGGCAAGTTGGCTCCTCGTTACATTGGTCCCTTTCTCATTCTCGCTAAACGAGGAGAGGTTGTGTCAGGAACCCGATTCCAAGTCACATCGATCTAGCCGGTAACACCTCATATCACTTTGCGGCCTCACGCACGGTATTCCCACGGGTGTCGCCTTACCATGGCCCGGGAACGTATGCGCCTTTTGGCTCACGTATATGATAGTGTCGCTAGCATCCATATGACAGAGAACCCGGGCCGACATGGCTAGTCGTGAACCCAAAGCGGCACTAACCGATGGGGACAGGAATACATGAATCACATCGAGCATGTCGGTCAGCAGCGTGTGAATCCGGGCTATAGCACTGGGCTAACAGGACTCCGGGAACCCGGGCTGTAGCAGGCTAGGCAGGACTCCGGATGTCACCGCGTGACATTTCCCCGAAGGGACAGACACAGGAACAAAGTGAAACACATGCCGGCCAGTCAAGTCACTACTAGGAAAAGGCCTACTAATGGCGCACCTAATTTGGCCATTAATGGCGCATTAGTGGTGTATACTAATGGCGCACCTCAGATGCGCCATTAGTACATACAACAGTGCGCCATTAGTATGCCTCCCAGGGGGCCATCTATACCCAGGTGCTTTGGCATACTAATGGCGCACAACAACAAGATGCGCCATTAGTAACTTCGGCATACTAATGGCACACTATTTAATGATGCGCCATTAGTATCCTTTGGCATACTAATGGCGCACTGTGATGTGATGCGCCATTAGTATGAATATTAGGTTTTTTTTATTTTTTTATTTTCTGTTTTTTGCACAGGTTACAAAATGTATAATTGGACAAAATATAGACAGCACACATCAACAACAGATTCATCGAATACAATAGAAGATTAGTCTCTGAATACAATTCATCATATTAATCTCCGAATACAATTCATCATATTAGTCTCCGAATTGAAAAGACCGAAGAAAGATAGAACATTATATTACAAGTCTCGAGACCGCGAGTAGCGAGTTTGTCTTCACATTACAAGTCAATATCGATCATCTAAACAACCGTCACATAGAAGAGAGCTGCGGTCATCACGATGAACATCATCACGATGAAACTCGTCTTCATCCCGTTCCTCCAGCGCTCCCTCCCCTCTCCCGCTATATAGTGGGCGAATCTAGATTCGGCCTCGGCCCTAGTGGTGTACCCTTTGTAACTGTTACCGCTGAATCGGTGAACCTGTCTCCGACACTCCTCCCAGTCGTCGTAGACTCCGGGAACCTTACCCTTGTACACGACATACGACAGCATCGCTCTGCAGTAGCCAAACGAAACGTTAGTACCAATTCACAGACAATACATAAGCAATATATAAGTATGCAACAGAACGATCGGAAGAGAAAAGCAAGACATTAATAGCATCGATTACATCTAAGTTGAACGACTCTCGAAACCAAAGAGACATACTACAAGTTCATTAAAGTTTAATTACAACATGAGCCAATCGATGTTTCAGAACTAGACACAGCATCACTGCTTTCGACTCGACTCAAGGGACCGGAGCGTGGATGAAGCCGCCGTCTATCGTGGGAGTCATGAAATAACGGTCGTTGTCAGCCTGCATTTGTAGCATTGTGTCGATGTCACTGTTGGACAGTTGATTTCTGAGGTAGAACTGCCCCAAGGTATGAAGGACATCTTGATGGATGATTTCCGCAAACTCCGACTGGATGCGAAAGAATTCTTGTCTGATGTCCGCGTCCTGGATTGCCGACACGCTCGCGGCCCAATCTTTGAGTTTACTCGGTAGCAGAAGTTGATGATGGTCCCGTATGATCGCCCGCATGTGATGGATGGCGTAGTAGGCACCCTTCTGGCCGCCAGGCGGCTGCTTGACGCAGCAGAACGTCGTATTGTGGGAGAACACATGCTTGCCGTACTTACGAATAGGCCTGGTGAAGGTGCCTCCAGATTTGACGTAGCCGGGGAGAACATCATCAAGAACCTTCTTGACATTTGTGTAGTCTACGTTCGACTGACGGTCCAGGTCGAAATACGTGGCCATGGAATATTTGGGGCTTAGGAGGATGAGCATGCAATGTGTGTCACTGCAGAAAACACGGAATGTTAAAAGAAAAACGATCGAAATCTAAGAATTCATATGTTATGGGGCGGTTGAGGGGAGGACTTACTCGGGAAAGTAAGGCACGAGGAAGTTATCCTTATCTTGGTTTGCCAGAATGGCGCCTTCGAGGTAAGAAGTCGCGACTTGCCGGTCCCCAGCGCTGCCCAAGATCTTGGCACGCATGTAGAAGGGGTCGACTATCACGATGTCCGGGGTGTTGTCGCGAATGATGCGCATCTCCATACTCAGCGAAAATAGCCGAACGAAGGTGTAGTGCAGCGGATGAAGGTTCAACATAGCGTGGATGTCATCAAACCGCAGGACGATCGTAACCCCGATGGAGTTATCCACAAAGCCCTTGCCCTCTGGCACCTTGGCCGCGAAAACCGGGTATGCCACATCCTTCTCTCCGAGACGCCGCTTCTCCAAAGAAAGAACACTGTCATGCAGACTCCGCATAGCACTGGTTGCAGCATCGAGCATATTTCTCGGTAGCATCGGCCTACCCGCCACATGCACCCTCCTCGAGATATCCTCAGGTGAAGGTGGCCCGTCCTAAGCATGGATCGTACTCGGTGCCGGCTGGCCCGCACCCTTGTTAGTCTTTCTTTTGTGTGCCTTCTTCTTCTCCTGTAATGGGACCGAGTTCTGCTCACAGACCGCCTTCTTGAGTGTGTTGGGGCTGATAATATTTCGCACCTCGCCTATCTGAGGCTCGGTGAAGTCGGCAGCTGGAGGCGTCTCCTAAGAGCTGAACGGCAGACGACGCCTGTTGCAACTTGGCTTCTCCGCGGTACCAGCTAGATCGCGCATGTCTTTTGTTGGGTTGGGTTCTTGAGAAGGAGGCCCCATGAAGTCGCCACTGTACCCATGATCGGCAAAGTACTGATCGACGTTGGCAAATGTATCGTCGTCGTCGTCGTCGTCGTTCTGATCCTGTGCCATATGCATGTTTGGATCCAGTGGCATAGGGATGTCCGGCACCGTTGCGGCGGTCTTGCCATGGGGCCGACTTGGCGCCGGCACGACTGGCGGTGTTGTCTTTGGGGTTGTGTCCCCCGCCCCCAAACGAATCTGGCTCTTCGGCCAAAGCAGGGGCCAGCTCAGGTAGGCGCTGAGGGTCATCACGTCATCATCGTCGGCCCCGACGGGTCGAATCGGAGGTAACAACTCGTCGCAGCCTGGCAGCACCCGAACCAGTTGAACCCTAAACAAGTTGGGTGGCATCTGGGTACCGTGGAACAAGGGGTTGCCCGGTTGAACGATTTTGCCCTTGGCGACATCGACCAACTCATTGTTCACGAAGTGCAGGAGAGTGCACGGAACGTCGGCGGCGCCCTGCGAAAACATGTAGGGCGTCAGGGATGCCCAGTCAAAGGCAAGGAGATGAAGTCCTCGGCCGAGAGAGGCTTAATTAGTTACCCTGATGATGGCGTCGAGCTCGGCTAATGGCGAGGCACCGCCAACGGCGGGCGTGCAGTTGACGAAGGGGCCGCTTGCTGCAGAGGTGCCGGCCGGCGTACACCCGGGTGCATTAAGCTCCCGTGCCGGCGCCGGAGACACCAATGGCCCCGCCATCGCGTTCTGCGAGTTGCTGGCCGTGAAGCTAGGAATCGGGGGCGGCCCCTGTTGGCCGCCCGCAATCCACGCACTAATCCCCTGGATCAAGGTAGGCACAATGGCGGTGATCGTCGCTCCGAGTTGTTGTTGCACTTGCTCTTGGACAATCTCCGGAATCCGCGCCACCTGTGCCCTGAGTTCTTGAACCTCGCGCGCCTGGCTTTCCGAGCTGGTCTTTTTCTCCTTTCGCCCACCAGTGTTATAGTATGACGACCATTTTGTCGACAAGCCTTTGCCGGCCACACGACCAGCTGACGTCGGCTTACTGAGCTTATCCTTGTTCTTCATTACATTCAACGCCCTATTTAGAGTGGTGTCCCAAGGGTTGCTCTTAGTTGACCCCGCGCTACTGCTTTCAGTCGCCTGCGGAAGGAATGTGAACCATTTAGAAATTTGGCTTCATTAATTAGAATGCGACCATATGGAGCTAATTACGCGGGGGTGTATTCCTTACCAGAACAAGCTCAAGCGCCCTGGTCTTCGGATCCGTGGTTAGCTCCTTTGTTTTCGGGTCCTTCTTGTACCGGGCCCTGACAAAGTTCCTGGTCTGCTTGTCACCGTATTTATCGAAGAGGGGCGGTAGGCCTTGCTCGGCACGGTCCGCCTCCTCCTTGTCCCATATAGGCTCCGCCACTCTGTAACCGCCGGGACCGAGTGTCTGTTCCCCTAAGTTCAGCTCCCGCATTTCTTTCCCCCACTTACTTGATTCGGAGTTTGCGGTGCTCGAGCAATTGATCTTGAACTCGTTGTAGTCATCTTCGGTGATCGAAGGATTTTTCTCCCTGATCTTCTCATAACTCTCACCTTTCTCGATCATTCTCTTCACATTGCTTTTCCAAGTAGACAGGGCCTTGCTCATCTTCGTGAGGGCAGCATTGTTCACTTTATTCCCTTTGAGGCTTGTGTTTTCAAATTCAGCGGGGAACTTGTATCGTTCGTGCAGCTTCGTGAAGAGGAGGTTGTGCAAATTCCCTCGGTCAGGATGCCTCAGGTTCTCGGTGTTGATCGAGACGGTGCTCCGGAGAATGCACCCGAGCTGAAGCGAGTACCCCTTGACTATTCGTTCGGGCACCGTTGGATTCCCGTCGGAGTCCACTTCAGTAACTTCCTCCTTGAGGGTGCGGAGCACGGTCGGGTGCCGGTCCTTCCGTTGCCTCTTCGGTTGGCTGCCATCTGTGCGTGCGCCACCATCATTAGTGGTGGCATCCTCGGCGGCACCATCAGTGGTGGTATCAGTGGGGTCATCCTCGGCGGTACCATCAGTGGTCTCAGGATCCATGGGGAAGGCGGCGTCCTCATACAAGTGAGGTTGTTCCTCCATCTCCTGGGACAGCTTCCAGAATGCCTTCCCACCCGAACCCCCGGCCTCATCGTTGTTGGCCATGAATCTCTCTAAATAGGAACAAAGTTTGGTCAAAAAGTTGGTTATTGTCAAGGAACAAGATCATGGTCTCATCATTTAGGGTTTGTCGACACCGAGGCATCCTAAAAGCTAAGCTTTTATCATTGAGGGTTTTTCGACGCCGAGGCACCCTAAAAGCCTAAGCTTTCATCATTTCGGTTTTTATCGACACGGAGGCACCCTAAAAGCCATGCATTAGTCACAAGTACGCCGGGGAACTTGATCCTACTTAATTAACTACTAAGATACCCCGGCCCATGCATTAGTCACAAGTACCACATATGTCCTATTTTTAGCAAAGTCATGCTAAAATTCACGGAAAATTTCAGCATGACCTTTGCTGAAAATAGGACATATGGAGTAGCCGAATTTGCCGGAACGGAAGTTAATCGACATTCCGGCAAACTCAAGGGCCTCTCGGGTGGACAAGGCAAAAAAGGCCTCCATCACAACATGGAAAATACATTGGCATGTGAAGAGGTGCAACAATATATGCATCTCCAAGCAGTAACATTCAACATTTTGGACAAACCACTACAAGCAACATGAGACACTGAAAACAATTGCTACCAATGAATCTACACTTCTATAAGAAAATAAATCAGAAACTTAGTCTGTCATCATTAGGCAGCCACCATTAGTTATTCCGTTATGTTAAAGCAGAAATAGAAAAATAGACTGAAAACACTAAAATCAGAAACAAATCCAACTGTACAGGCCAATGCATATAGGAAAAGTGAGGGGTTGAACTTCATTTTTTTTCAGGTTTTCTTGGGTGTATGAGGTCTGCTCTAATTTATTTTGAAAAGTGAACCTGCTGTACTGGCCAATCCATATAGGAAAAGTGAACCTGCTGTACAGGCCAATGCATATAGGAAAATTAAGTCATGGAGAGTTGTTCATGATGTTCCTTGCCTTTTTTTGTCGAACAAACTTGATGCTTAAATTTTGGGTCAGAACATCAAGGATTACTTTGTACTAGTTTACAGAGACGGGGCAGAACAGTTACTTGTTGTATATATATTGCAATGTTTCTCCAATTTATCAGCTCTCAGTCATAGTAGTACAATATACTTGGTGTATTTATGGGTCCACTTAGCATGAAGGAGCTTGATCAAATTGAGAATCAAACAGAAATATCGTCAAGCATATCAGGTCAAAGAAGGCAAAAAACTTGTTACATAAGGTAAGGTTCAACAGCTTCAGAACTTTTTCTGTGATACAAATACTGCTTCAGTTTAAGAACATGTCTTAGTTTTGAATTCTCTTAGTGAAAACCTACTTCAGAGCATCTAAATGGTGATGTATCCACTGTAGTTAGGTTCACTATAGAGTTAGGTTCACTATATATGACAGTGTTGTTAGTGGTTCTGCCTTGCTTATGTCAAAGCCGCATATTTTTGGAGAATAAGGTATTCCTTGATGAGCTATTTGACCTCAGAAATAAGGTACTGATGGATCAGGAACTTTGTACAATCCTCACCCTAGATAGTATGCTCCTTCTGTTACTATTGTTTATTTAATGGCTAACAAAATGAGCTGCAAGAGCAAGAATTGCAGGATCAAACCAAAAATCTGAGGAAGAAGAAAGTATCAGTTGGATTTGTTGTCGACGCCAATTCCCTACTGGAGCAGGATGTGCAGCAAGAGATGGAATAAAAGGACTATTCTGCATTGTTTTAACAATCCATCTACTAGCGTGACCATATCCCTCAGTTTTTGCTCATACAACACAAATGCATTTGGTGCATGAATTGAGCCAGTGCACCTGATACGTTCACACTCTACCATAGCCATCCGTAAAAAAATTGACAGTTACACCAAGACAGATAAATGGCTCTCTAAACACTCCATTCCTAACCTGATATGAGCATACAACGATCGGCCAGTATAAAGTGAGGCTTTCTGGCTCCCGGGCTCCATGAAGCCCGAATTTTATTAAAAATTGACCTTCTAAGTTTCAGAAACATCTGAGAATATACACAAGTACTTATAGATGTATACTAGATGTGTGTAAAATTTCATTATGAAGTAAGTTTTCATGTGAGTTGTACAAAAAAAATCATGTACTTCTATAGAGAATAGTACATGTGCTAGAAATACATGATTTTGTTAGTATTGCCTAGCTCGCACATTTGTGTATTTTACAGCCAAATGGTATAAATCCATAGGTATGTGTGCATTTTTTAGAATTTTTTGAAACCTTAAAATTATAACTTTGAAAAATATCAAATTTCAGGCTCCATGTAGCTCGAGCTCCATTAGAAATTTCTATGGATAATATTACATATAAAATATGACTTCGTTTGGTGCCTAGTCAACCGTCATGTGGATCTTACATGTCAGCAAGATGTGTCAAGACAATTTAAATTGGGAAGTCTTCCAGAAATGTATATCTACCGGGCAAAAATTGGAGACAGAAATAAGTCTAGGACAACAAAATTTAGCAACTTCAAATTGACCCATATTCTTTGCAACTTAAGCAACAAAGTTAATTCCAATAAAGGAACTTGTCTATGAAACTTGTATTAAACTTCTTACATGGAAGGAAATATATGGAGTTTTCCAGAAAAATAAATGCATCGTGGACGGTGGTGTGGGGGTGAGGAGGAGGGGGAGCTCACGGGGGCGGTGGTGTGGACGGGGCGACGAGGTGGGGCGACGAGGTCCGGGTGGTGGTGGTGCGACGAGGTCCGGGAGGCGACGAGGTCCGGGTGGTGGTGGTGCTCCGGCGACGGTGGTGTGGACGGGGAGAGCGGCACCGAGGAGACGAGGACGACGGGGCGGCGGGGCGGCGGCGTCGCGGCGTCGGGGCGTCGGGGCAGAGACGAGGACGACGGGGCGGCGACGCGGCGTCGGGGCGGCGTCGAGGCAGCGGGGCAGCGGCGTCGGGAGAGGAGAGGGGAAGGGGATCGAGGGCGAGGGCGAGGGAGAGAGAGGGGATAGGTTTGGGCCGGGGATAGGAGAGGGGAAGGGGATCGAGGGCGAGGGCACAATACTAATGGCGCACCACCCCTCGGTGCGCCATTAGTATTTTTTTTTTGATTTCTGCTCGAGCCAACATGTTATCTTCCACCTGACCTGATCCACACCAAGTTCCCTCTACTAGCTCGACTGGTCAGCAGCTAGTTCTCACACCAGGAGGTCTTGGGTTCGATTCCCAGGCTCCACAATTTTTTTAATGCATTTAAAATGCTGTTTGATACTTATTTGTGTTTAAATATGTTCAAACTTGTTTAAATCATAACAGTAATATTTTTTATAAGACAGAAATAATTTTTAAAAAAATATCATCAAACAGTAATGCCGGTGGAACGGGGGAGGGTGCGCGGGGTGCGGGGGGTCCGCGGCGGCGGTTGAGTAGGGGAGGGGTGCGGGGGGTCGGCGGCGGCGGTTGAGTAGGGGAATCGAGGGTGCGGGGGGTCGGCGGCGGCGGCCGGTGGACCAGGGGGTGCTCGGTGGCGAGGGGGACCGGGTTTGCTGAGGTGGGATAGCGATCGAGATGGAGGGGGATCGAGATCGAGTGTCCATGGAATTTAAAAATATTCATGATAGTTCAAAAACTGCCCATGAAATACAATCAAGAAATGAAGGCTACGATTTAAATACAATCGATCTTAGCTAGCTATCTGTTCACAATCTTCTTGCGCTTCTTTTTCGCAAATGGAGTTCTTCTGTGGAACGGACGTCCTTTAGGTAGGGTGGTCCTGCTTCTTCTTGTGGTGTATGCTGCTACTTCATCATTGTCGTCATGTTCGATCCTCGGGTCGCCGTACTTGTCAAAGTCTTGCTCATTGGCTACTCCATCCATTCCGATGATCTTCCTTTTGCCTCTCCTCACGACAACACGACTGGGCTTTGACGGGTCGGTAATGAAGAAGCATTGGTCCACTTGGGAAGCCAGTACCCATGGCTCATTTTTCGCGGTGACGTTTGCGCCCGCGGTCTTGGATTTGGCTTCGGGTATAACCATGGTGGTGAAATACCGGTCTTCTTTTAGGACGCTCTTCGCCCATCTGACACAGAACATCGGGACCTTCTCTCCAGCATAGCTCAGCTCCCAGATCTCCTCGATCCTTCTGTAGTATCTGTCCTTGTCGTTACCGGTGTAGGATTCCATCGTTACCCCGGAGTTCTGATAACCATCGCTCTTCATGTCCTTGGCCTCGGTGTAGAATGTGTAGCCGTTGATATCGTATGCCTCATAGGTCATCAGGTTGTGCTCGGCGCCCTGTGACAAGGCGAATATGAGTTGTTGTTCCGCGGAAGAATCCTCATGTAAAGGGTACGACAGAAGCTTCTGCTTGAACCAACGCGTGAAACATGAGTTGTGCTCTTTGAGTATATCTCCGTCCGTCCTCTGTTGGCCTCGGTCATTGTACGTCTTCTTAATAAAGGTTTTGTGCTCTACCACCCAAGGATCGACCACGTCTATGTGTTGTAACGCGACTAGGTTTGCTCTTTCAAAGTTGGCGAGTCGACCCTCGAAGTCGACATGCATTTCGCGGCGACCCTCACGGTGACCCTATCCAGTGAGCCTGCCGAGGTGCCTGTTGACGGGCAGACCAACGGGGTTCTCGATGCCTAGATAATTCGTGCAGTAGGAGATGCACTCTTCGGTCAGAAAGCCCCTGGCTATGCTTCCCTCTGGACGTGTCATGTTGCGAACGTATCCTTTGATGACACCATTCATCCTTTCGAACGGCATCATGCTGTGCAGGAACGTCGGCCCGAGTTGGATGATATCGTCCACGATATGGACCAGCAGATGCACCATAACATCGAAGAATGCGGGCGGGAAGTACATCTCAAGCTCGCATAGTATCACCACGATCTCTTCCTGTAGCCTTCTGAGTTGCCTCACGCCAATAGACTTTCGAGGGCTGACGTCGAAAAAGTTGCATAGGCCAAATAGCGTTTCACGGACGTGCGCGTCCATGATCCCATGGATTGCAACTGGAAGTATCTGCGTCATCAGCACGTGACAGTCGTGAGACTTCATCCCGCTGAACTTCTGCTTCGCTGGGTCTAGGTATCTGCTTATCTTCCCCGCGTAACCATACGGAGGTTTTACTCCTAGGAGGCAGGTGAAAAACTACTCGATCTCCTCCTGACTTAGAGTGAAGCATGCGGGAGGGTAGTCATTTCCGGTCTTCTTGGCCTTTTTGCCTTTGCCACGACTTTCCGTGTCCTACTTCGCCTCATCATCATCATCATCATCATCATCATCATATATAGCGTGAAGCTCCTGCCTGATGCCCATTGATTTCAAGTCTGCCCTTGCTTTCGGCCCATCTTTGGTCCTCTCTGGCATGTTGAGCAGGGTACCAAGCAGACTCTCGCACACGTTCTTCGTGATATGCATTACATCAAGGCTGTGAGGCACACGGTGGATCTTCCAGTACGGCAAGTCCCAGAAAACAGACCTCATTCCATACCTTCACCAGCGGCTCTGGCGCCTTTCGCTTCTTTCCCGGCTCTGGCGCCTTTTGCTTCTTTCCCGGCAGTGGGCAATCTTTCCAATTTTTCAACAGCTCGTCTATTTCCTCACCGCTCCTCGTACGCGGGCGTCCTCGGGGTTCGGTTTCACCATCGAACAGATCCTTGCGTTTTCTCCACGGGTCATCATCGCGAAGCCACCTTCGATGTCCCATGAACACGGTTTTCGAAGACCCGGGATCTCTATCTAGCTGGCGATACGTTGTGTCATCCATGCACCTGACGCATCTAGAAAATCCGTGGACCACCTGCCCTGCGACATATCCGTAACCGAGATAGTCGTGCACCGTCGTGAGCAGCGCGGCTCTCATAGGGAAATATTCTTTCTCTGCGGCGTCCCACGTATTGGCTGGCGTTTTCCACAGCGTGTCAAGCTCCTCTTTCAGCAGCCCCAGATACAGATTGATGTCATTCCCTGGTTGTTTCGGTCCTTCAATTAGCATACTCATGTGAATGTACTTCCTCTTCATGCACAACCAGGGGGGAAGGTTGTACAGCCACACAAACACAGGCCAGGTGCTATGTGTGCTTCTCTGGCTGCCAAACGGATTGACTCCATCGGTGCTCGCGCCCAGCACGATGTTCCTTGGATAGATCCCAAATTCTAGGTCTTCGAAGTTCAACGCTTGCCACTGGCTCGCATCCTTAGGGTGACTCAGCATCTTGTCTTTTTTATCTATCTCCGGATCATTTGC
This sequence comes from Triticum urartu, assembly GCF_056163025.1. Taxonomy (NCBI): domain Eukaryota; kingdom Viridiplantae; phylum Streptophyta; class Magnoliopsida; order Poales; family Poaceae; genus Triticum; species Triticum urartu. The sequence goes on along the minus strand of NC_141879.1, from coordinate 45,544,349 downwards.
GTCATCTTCTCGCCTCTTCTCCTCCCTATCCGCGTGCCAATGCAGGAGCTTTGCTACCTTAGGGTCCGCGAAATACCGCTGCAGACGAGGAGTGATCGGAAAGTACGACACCACTTTTCGAGGAGCTTTCTTCCTCTTCTTGTATCGAGTGACGCCGCACATCGGACATATGGTAGACTCCGCGTGCTCGTCCCGATAAATGATGCAATTGTTCATGCACACATGGTATTTCATGTGCGGTAAATCCAGAGGACACACGATTTTCTTCGCCTCCTCCAAACTGGTCGGGCACTTGTTCCCCTTGGGAAGACGTTCATGCCAGAATGACATGTTCTCGTCGAAGCATGCGTCGGTCATTTTGTGTTTTACCTTCATCTCCAGAGCCATGAGCGTTACTTTCAGGCGTGTATCCTCGGGCCTGCATCCTTCATACAATGGAGTAACCGCGTCTAACTCAAGTTGATCCATCTTGGCTTTCTCTCGGGCGGCAGCTCTTGCGTTATCCGTCTGCTTGAGAAGCAGCTCTTGAATATGAGGGTCCGGCACCCAGCCCATCGATGGTCCAGCGTCGTCTGCTCCGCCGGCATCATCATTTTCATGATCATGCCCATCGTCTGCTCCAGCATCTTCCTCATCATCATGTCCTGCATCTTCTACATGATGACTGTGTTCAGCATCACCGTCGTGATCATCTCCTGGGGATTCTTCGTCTTCTCGCCCGCCCGAGCCACGATGGTTGTCTTGCTGCCCTTCCTCATTTCTTGCCCGACCCCCATGGACGACTTCGTAGTCATCTTCATCACCTTGCCACCGATAGCCATCCATGAAACCACACAAGAGCAGGTGGTCCCGCACCTGCCCGGATTCCGGGTCCGCAATAAGGCTCTTCAGCTTGCATCTTCGACACGGACATCTTATCTCCGTCTCGTTCTTTTGAAGCATCTCGGCCTTCGCGGACCTCAAAAACCTATTCACGATGCCTCGGTCATCGTGCGGACCATGGTCGCCTGCAGGGTAGAGCAAAACGATATTTTAGAACCAAGAAAAAATTTGGCATGACTTTCCCTAAAAATAGGACCAAAAAGAATGCTTAATGCCAAAATTCTCGCTGAAACGGAAATGAATCAACATTCCGGCAAAATATTGGCAACTATCGCATTTCAAATACCGGTACACCTCCAAACACAAACACATATGCAACACCACAAACATATGCAACACCACGAACATACATAGATCTAGCTAGGCCATAAAAAGTGCATGTGCACATTGTTGTAGGGAGAACAACATAAATATAGCTTCCCCCCTTACTTACCTATCAAAACAAGGTAATTTAACCACTTAAATTGAATGAATCTATGGTGGAAATGAGGTGAAAAAGAGGAGGCACCCGAGACAAGGAGGAGGTAGAGAGAATGAAGTGGGGAGAAAGTGAGTGTGGGTAGGAGAGGTTGTCCAAAATATCTTGTTGCTGCCCACTTACTAATGGCGCACCAACTCTAAATGTGCCATTAGTAATCCAGGTTACTAATGGCGCACCTTCTGGTGGTGCGCCATTAGTAGTTTTGCAAAAAAACATACTAATGGCGCACTGTTCCACAGTGCGCCATTACTAGTTTAAACTAGTAATGGCGCACGGTCGAACAGTGCACCATTAGTAGTTTTGCAAAAAAAGGAATAAAAAATATAATAAAAAAACAACATTAGTGGCGCACTTTCCGACAGGTGTGCCATTACTAGTTACAACTAGAAATGGCGCACTATGTCTGGATGCGCCATTAGTATGTTTGGACAGGCGCACTAGTTCAAAAAAAATTTGATACTAATGGCGCACCCTGGGCCAGGTGCGCCATTAGTAGTTTCAGCTCTAATGGCGTATCAGAAGGTGGTGCGCCATTAGTATATACTAATGGCGCACCGCTTGTCTGGTGCGCCATTAGTGTCAATCCCATCTATAGCCCTTTTTCTAGTAGTGAGTGTCCTGAGCAGTAGTGCTGGGCTAGCAGGACTCCGGTGAACCGGGCTGTAGCGGACTACTATGACTCATGGAAGCACTAGATTATATTTCCCCATAAGAGAGACTGCCAAGGATAAACAACTAGATTGTCGGATCCCACACATACCAAGCATTTCAATCATACACACAATCACACAATATGCTCGATATGTGTAAATACAACATGGCATCACAACATAACTCTATGACTCAAAGTATTTATTCATTAGGCTCCGAGGAGCGAGTTATTACAAACATGGGTCTCATGACCCCACATTCAGAGCATACAAGCAACAAGCACAAGCGGAAGCTTAACATGTCTGAGTACAGACATCTACAAATGAAAAGGCTGAGAAGCATGACTATCTACCAGATCCTGCCGAGGGCACAAGATCGTAGCTGAGGTATCAAGCTAAACGTCGAAGTCCATGTGGAACTACTAGCGAGACAGAAGTCTCTCTCTCTGCAAAACATAAATTAAGCAAACGTGAGTACAAAGGTACTCAGCAAGACTTACATCAAAACTATCTACGTATGCATCGGTATCAATAAAGGGGGTGGTGGAGTTTAACTGCAGCAAGCCAGCTTTGACTCAGTGGCTAACCTGAACTACGACTGCAAGCAACTCTTTTGAGGTGGCGCACACGAGTGCACATATTCACCATTCAATACACCACTATGGATCCGCTCTCGTCTACCTACGAGAGCACCATCCATAGCACTCACACTTATCTTGCGAGTTTTAGAGTATCCACTTTCACTTGTCTATGAACTATGCAAGGGGTCCAAGTTTCCATATCCGAGGAATCCAGCTATTCGAATAGATAATGATAACCCTGCAGGGGTGTACTTCTTCACACACGCTCCCACCACTTACCGTCGTTTACACGACATGTACTCGGCAACCTTCAAGCGGAAGCCCAATGAGGGTGTCGGCCACGGCCTACCTAAACACCTAAGTCTCTAGTCCAGGTTTATCGCCTATCCAGGTTCCATCCGCAGGGAGTCCAGCCGAGGTTTCCACATACGGCCTCGAACGATGTGAACAGGGTTCCCGAGACACCAAACAGGCGCCCGGTACACCGTGCCACGGTGTATCTACCGCATCATAGCCCACCCCTAGGGTCAGCGCTACGCACGGCCGCCAACACATAACCTACAAACACCAGAAACTAGTTGCAACTCCTGGACAGAGTACTAGGGTGATTAAGAAGCCGAGAGGGTCAATTAAGGATCCCAATGAGTGGTAGTAGCTGTTCGTGGATCACAGACACAGAACTCAGTTCCTGAGGATGGTTTCAATGAGACAACCCACCATGTACTCCTACATGGCCTCTCACCGCTACCTTTACCAAAACGTGTTCACACACTTAGCTCACACCCAGTAGGACATGTTCATCACTGTTCCAATTCACCCCCGATGAATCAGACCTGACTCAACTCTAAGCAGTAGCAGGCATGACAAACAAGCATGAATGAGTAGGCACATCAGGGCTCAAACAACTCCTACTCATGCTAGTGGGTTTCATCTATTTACTGTGGCAATGACAGGTCATGCAGAGGATAAGGGGTTCAACTACCGCAACAAGTAACAGATGAATCGTTGTTGTCCTAATGCAGTAAAAGAGAGCAGGAGCGAGAGAGTGGGCCTGTATCGGAATGAACAAGGGGGTTGTGCTTGCCTGGCACTTCTGAAGATATCATTGGGTCTTCATCAGTGTCAACGATCACAACGTCGGTACAACGTCTATCGAGAGGGGACAACCACCGGCAAAAGAGAATGAACACAATCAATGCAATGCACAATATGATGCATGATCATGACATGTCAATATGATGTGTTTTGAGCTAATGCAACTAGCAACATGTTAAATGGAGTTGGTTTGAACTCTAGGTTCAAATTCAAACTCCATATGTGAAATTCAAATGCCATTTAATTGATTTGACCTGATCAGCAGGTATAAGTTGATCTAACAAACATGAAAGTGGCACAGATGAATTCCTTGAATTTTTCTGATAATTTTTCATATATAATTTATTTCATTTGGAGCTACGGTTGATTTTCTATGATTTTTTTGAAGTTTAGGTAATTTTCTGGAATTTTCTGAATTATTTAAACCCAGGAAAAGATTAATTGCGTCAGCATGATGGCAGCACTGCCTCAGCGAGTCAACGGGCCAGCCAGGGTCAAAACTGACCACTGGGTCCCACTGGTCAGTGACACGGTGCTGGCTAGGGTCACTTACAGGTGGGCCCGGTCAACGGCCACGTCAGCGTAGTCAAAACTGACAGGTGGCCCCACGGTAATTAGATTATACTTAAACTATTTGGTTAGCCGGTTAGTAATGCGGTGGGGCCCGGCTCTCATTGACTACAGGGGGGTAATTAGCAGGGTGCTTAGGCCCTAATGGCTGGTTACGCCGGCGCTTAGTCACCGACGACCACAGCCGACGGCGGAGGTACTCCGGCCGGCCGATTCCGGCAACGAGAGGAGGCGGGGTTGGGCTCGTTGGAACGCCCGCGAGGTGGCGCGTCCAACGGTGTTGGTGGCAGCTGCTGGGGCAGCCGGAGACGACGGCGACAAGCACGTCCGTGGCGGCCGGAGTTCGGACGTCGACCGTTCCGACACCGCAGGGCACGGCAGGAGCAACGGGTGGTTGCTACGACCCCGTGGTGACGCGCTGAGCGCGGTGACGTCTTGGTTTGGACGGAGGCCGGCCAAAACGACGACGGCAACATGGCCGGCGCCGGCGAGGTCTCGGTCTCGATAGAAATGAGAGCTAGAGCTTGAATTAGCGGACGGGAGTAGGGGGAAATGGTTCAGAGGCTCACAGTGCATCGCATGGATGGGTCGGCAGCTCAGGGGAGGCTCTGGAGACGACGGAGTGGCGACGGCGATCGCCGGAGTCTGAGGAAGAAGACGGAGCTGATGGCGGCGTTGTAGGGGCTCCCGCGGGGCGTGGCTCGGTGAGGAGGAAGAGGGGGTCGAGGCGGAGCCTCTGAAAACACTGGGTGGACTAAGGAGGGCCGGTGGCCATGGCTACGGTGAGCGCCGGCGACGGTGGCGCTCGGGTGGTCGTGTGCGAGAGAGACAGAGGAGGGGAGAGACGATGGGAGAGGTCGAGAGAGGGTCCAGGGGGGCGGGTGGCGTTGCGGAGGAAGGCCAGGGTGATGAGGGGGCGGCCAGGCAGGCAGCTGCCGGCATGGCACGCCGCGGCGCCGTGGCTGTCTTCTCCTTGAAAGTGCGTTACATCGACTAGAGGGGGGGTGAATAGGCGATTTTTATGAAAGTCTTCAGAACATGGGAGTTTTGAAGACAAACGATAAAATTAAACCTATTACCATGCAGCGGAAGGTAGACTACACTAGGCAAACCATAGTCAAGTATTCAATGAAGTGAAAGCACAAAGACTAATAGCATCTAGGTAGTAAGGATCAGGTAGGAAGATATTGTGAAGCCAAACAGAACACGCAGTCACTCAGTGAAGACAAATGATAGAGCAAACATACAATGACTTCACAAGGAGTAACAGTAAGTAAAGTGAAGTGAAGATGAAATCAGTGAATCGTTGAAGACAATGATTTGTTGAACCAGTTCCAGTTGCTGTGACAACTGTACGTCAGGTTGGAGCGGCTAGGTATTTAAACCTTAGGACACACAGTCCCGGACACCCAGTCCTGAACACGCAGCTCAGGACACCCAGTCATCACCGTATTCTCCTTGAGCTAAGGTCACATAGACCTCGCCCAATCACTCTGGTAAGTCTTCAAGGTAGACTCAGAAAACCTTCACAGACTTCGTTCACTGGCAATCCACAATGTCTCTTGGAAGCTCAGAACACGACGCCTAACCGGCTGGAGGATGCACAGTCCTCAAGTGTAATAAGTCTTCAGATCACACAGACAAGAAGACTTAAGTGATGCCCAATTCTCTCTGGCTCTGGTGGTTAGGGCTTTATCCTCGCAAGGAATTCTCTCTCAAAGGCTTCGAGGTGGGTTGCTCTCAAACGACAAAAGCCGTGCTTTCAATCTGAGCAGCCAACCGTTTATGGTTGTAGGGGGTGGGCTATTTATAGCCACTTGGCAACCCGGCCTGATTTGTCCGAAATGATCCTGGGTCACTAAGGAATTGACACGTGTTCCAACGGTCAGATTTCAAACTCACACGGCAACTTTACTTGGGCTACAAGCAAAGCTGACTTGTCCGACTCTGGACAAGATTCGCTCTCATAGTCTTCACTCGAAGACATAGGTTTTTGGTTTAGGCATCACTTCAGTCATTCTGACTGGTTCTCTTGGACCCCACTTAATAGTACGGTGGTTCCTATGACTCAACACAAAAGAAAAAGAACTACGAAAGATCTAAGTCTTTGAGCTCCATAGGCTTCATATAGTGTCTTCTCTTGTCATAGTCTTCAATGTGAATATCTTCATATACCACCTTTGACTTCAATGTCTTCATACATTTTTAGGGGTCATCTCTGGTAGTAAAACCGAATCAATGAGGGACTTCTACCTGTGTTATCCTGCAATTCTCACAAACACATTAGTCCCTCAACTAGGTTTGTCGTCAATACTCCAAAACCAACTAGGGGTGGCACTAGATGCACTTACAATCTCCCCCTTTTTTGTGATTGATGACAAACTAGTTGAAGTTTTCAACGGGGAATATAATCTGTGAAATTGTAAAGGATAAGGAATTGTCTTCATAAGTTGCAAGGGCTCCCCCTGAAGATGTGCATATAAGTTAATTTGCTTTTGGAATGCAAATGCACATGGCAGGTTGTACTTGTGGAGATCCATTTCAACTTATGATGACAATCCACTATGCATGTGAAAGTATATGAAGATAATGACATGCATAATGGAAAATGGACGTCTACAGAATGAGCTAAGTGCGGAATTTATCGTCGCACATGCGGAATTTATCTTCGCAAAACAAGGTGGAAAATAAGTAGCAGACGACCATCTAGTTTAAGTGTTACAACTCATAAGAACCAGATGTAGCAAAAACGAGAGTTGTAAGCACGAAGCAAAATGTAAAGCACTAGCCCATATGGACCCGCTGAAGACTATCAATCTCATATGCTTCTCCCCCTTTTGTCAGTAATGACCAAAAAGGTTTGAAGACATAGAGCCTCTACTCGTTCCCATGACTAGTAGGTGAAGTAGCAGGGTTGTTGGTGTTGTTTGGCGGTGCAGAAGAGCTTGGAGGTGCTGAAGGAGGTGGCGGTGAAGTAGCATCGTCTTCTTCCTCAATAATTCTGGCAGTCACTGTGGCAGTAGAGGAAGAGAACTCAGAGTCTTCAAGGGATGGAGTTCCTAGCAGCATAGCCCTTCGAGGAGGTGTGGAGTCAAACTTGAATCTCTCAGAGAAGCCATCCTCTTGAAAATCAGCTTCAGAACACATCATCGTGAGCCCTTTCCATGTGCGGCGACAGGTTTCATGGGCAACGAAAGCATTCTTGGTGGCAAGATTTCAAGTGCGATTAACATCCACCAAGAGGCTTTTCATCTCACGCTTCAGCCAGTCATGATGCCTATCCTGTTTCTGATGTAGAGCCACAAGAAGCTCTCGGTCATTGAGAACACGAGTGCGCTTCTTGGGTCTTGGAGCAGTGGCACTGTCAGTGGCTTCAGTGGAAGCAGGGTGTGGTGCACGTGTAGTGCCAGCCAAAGGATACACCCGAGAAACTGCTTCAACGCCTTCAACGTTCTGAGTAAAACTCTGATGGTCTGCATTCTGAAGACTTAGAGGTTGCTTGGCAGGCTCAGAATATATGGCTTCAGTAGACATGTCCACGTCAGGCAAGAAGATCCGATGGTTGCGGGCTGAGGGCTGATACGAGATGGCGGATTGTAGCTTGATCAGCCGCATGACCCAAGGGGCGTAGAACTTCAAACCAAACAGATCAATGCCTGATGCAGCAAGTTGGCATATGAAGAAGTCCTGTGCATTGAAGCATTTGCCATGAAGTATATAGAAGACCAAAGTCTTCATTGCACCCTGAAGCTTGGCATTTGGAGAGTGCCCTTTGATAGGCCAGAGAGTTCGCCTGATGATGTGATAGATGGTTCTGGGCAGGTACTCAAGGTCTTCAACGAAGAACTCTATGGGATAAGCAGCATCTTGGGGCAATGGCTTCATCATGCTGAGCATTTGACTCATATCAGGTTCTGGCCGCTGAAAGATGCTCTCAATAGCTTCAGCATGCAACTGATAGCCTTGCTCGAAGAGATCGCCAGGAGTGGGCAAGCCAGTGAGCTCAATGATGTCAAATGCATTGGCTTCATGATGAACGTTGCCAGTCATCCACTCCAGGACCCAAGTCTTCGGATCTCTGATGTACCCTTTGATGTGAAGTGTGGCATAGAATTATAGCAGCAGCTCTTCATTCCAATGCTCTTCATCAGTAACAAACTGCAGCAGACCCACTTGCCTGAAGCAATCCAACGCTTCTTCTAGATAGGGCAGACCAGCTATAGCTTCAATGTCAAGGCGCTTGTGTGGGAAGATGCGACCTTGGTTGTAAAGAATGCAAGAGTAATAGCTTCGTTGAGGATAGCTCCAGAACCGATCAGATGATATCCTTTCCTTGAGTGGGGGTTCCTGGAGCTATTGAAGAACGTGTTGTCTGCCCTGAAGCCATTGATGTTGAAGGAGCCAGGTGCTGATGCAGGACCTGGAAACCTTGGCAGTCTTGGAATTGGCTTCTGGACCTGAGGTCTGTGCTCAACATGATAGTTGAATTGGCGACCGGCAGCAGACTCAGGAACCGAAGTGGCGGGATCAGTGGCTTCGCTGTCTTCTGAAGCTTTTGCTGGGGAGGGCTCCACATTAGCTTCATTGGTGGTTGTGGCAGCCTCACGATTTTCATCCTCCACTTGACTAGCCGGAGGGTCGGTCACAAGCACATTCTCCTGGAGAACTGCTTCTTGGTGGAACAGGGGAGTGGGATCTTGTGGTACTTCTTCTTCTGCGGCTGTTGCAGCCGGAATGTCTTCAGCAGAGACTTGAGGCCTCGGACCTTTGCGAAGCCTGCGGAGCGCAGACGACGCCTGTGGAGTTGGAGTGGGCTGGGCCTCATGGTCTTCTTCCTCTTGTGGGCGATCCGCCCATGAAGCATCCTGTGCAATTGGCGTCAGTGGACGACCAATGCTGATGAGTTCGCTATTTTCAAATTGAGGAAGGACTGCATCATCTTCTACATTGTCATGATGACCAATGTCTTCAGCAGCGATGGGATCAGCTGCTGGAATGTCTTCAGCTTCAGGAGCCTTTGTGGAAGCAGGCTCATGAACTGTCAGTTGATGTTCTGCGTCAGGATGAACCATAGAAATAGGTTCAACTATCAAGGGCTCTGTGGAAGCAGCCCGAGCTTTCTTGGTCTTCCTCTTCTTCTTGGAGGGGGCAGTAGGAGAGGCTTCAGAGTGTTTCCTCTTCCTGGCTTCAGCCTCAGCAGTCCTTGTCTTCTTGAGCTCTGAAGCTGTTGACCGGCTTTTTGGCTTCGAGCCAGTCAGTCTAGTTGGGAAGACAATCGGAACTGCTTCTTGCCTTGGTGCATCAGGTTCAGCCGTAGCAGGCTTCTTCTTCTTCTTTGCGGCCATCCTGGGGTCGATGCCAGGACGCCCAAGCGCCTTGCGCTTCTCAGCCTCATTATAGGCTTGCACACATCTATCAGCCAGAGTCTTCATGCGCTCACGCGAACCCTGAGCTTCTGCACGCTTCTTCACAAAGGCTTCCTTGAGCTCGTGCATCATTGCCTTGAAGTTCTTCACTTCTTGCATGCTGAGCTTGGCCATATGCTTCTTGAACTGAGCCTTTTCATAGTCAATCTTCTCCTTAAGTTCAACAATGCGCTGGGCAATAGCAAGTTCTGAAGCAATGGCGCCTTGGAAGGCGACACTGAGGCCAATGGGTAGCTGCAGATCTTCAAAGCTGATGTTTGGCGTGTCAAACCACTCATCAATGAAGTTGTGGATGATGGTGACATCAAAGAGAGGCAGATCATTGAAGATTTTTGCTTCTTCTTTGCTCTTGATGAGTTGCTCAAGAGCGTCATCTGCAAGATCTTCATCACTTGACAGATCAATGTCGTCGTTGCGCAGAATGGCAGCAGCTGTTAGCTCTTTGCCAGTGTGAGACAGAGGCATCTTGGCCTTCTAGGGCTTGGAGACGCGTGAAAAGTCTTCAGACTGCACACTGTCTTCAGGAGGTGCAGTTGCCAATGGCTTCGCCCTTCAGATTTTTGGTGAAGGGGCCGGCTTTGAAGCTTTTGGCTTCTTCAATTGCTTTGGCTTCGGCACTGCAGGCGCGTCATCAGACTCAGTGTCAGCTGCAGGCTCATTCACTGCAGTCCCTTGAACCAAGATGTAGGTGATGAGGCCTTCAAGGTTGGCAAAAGGACCGATGACATTGGGTTCTGCATGTCGTGTGCCATCTGCCCTTGGAGATGAGGGACCAGGGTTGAAGTCTAACCCAAAAGTCTTCTTATTCTGCTTCGCTGAGTTCTGAGCAAACTGGAAGTTGCGCTTGAACAGATTGTCGTCACGACACCATAGCAGTGACGACGAGTGTGCATCAGCAGGCTGTGGTCCATGGACCATGCATGGATAGAAGCCTTGAGCAATGGCTTCACCTCTAGACCTGGGTAGAAGATTCTTGAATAGGATGTCACCCCACGATCTCTTGATGGCGTTTTTCTCAGCATACTCCTGGGTCACAAATCTGAGTTTGAACCATTGTTCTGCCCAATATCTTCAAATCCATTGGATTCGGGTCTTGCGCTGACGGTAATCCTCTTCAGGATCTGTCTTGTACATTTCTGAGAGTTCATCTGGCAGATCTCTGGAGGTATCACCACGACGCTTTCTACCACCCTTCCTTGCTGCTTTCTCTGAAGCCATAAACTTTAACTTGAAAGGCTTCAAGACGTTCAAAGGCTTCAAAGATTTTCGTTTGCTAGACCAACAGGAACTGGCTTCGGGAGAATTTATGTGATGCTGTAAGAATTCTGCAAATGAATGCAGACTATGAGAACCAAAGGATTCTCCCACGGACATGTACCTGTGACAGCATTAAGGTGCGAGGGAAGGGGAAGAGGTCATATGCATTCTCAGAAGATTTTGAAGATAAATCTGTTTAGAAGACATTGACCTCATCGTGCGAAGACATTGACCTCATCGTGCTGACAAGCTAGATAAGAAGTTGGTTCCAGATTTGTACGAATCCACAGATCAGTACAAGTGAGGAATCTAACTACTTTGTGAAGCACAAGTGAATATACTAGGCATGTTATGAGATGCAGTATGAGAGAGATCTAGCTTGTGTGAACAGAAACTGCTTGTGGTAGAAAGTGATAGATCAATAGGATCAACGGTGCTGTAAAAAGGGAGTTTTATTTACCACACTGAGAACTGCTAGACGGAGTGGGAGATGAGGCCGAGAAGTTCACTCTTCCGTGCCCTAACTTGGCGACGGAGGACACCTACGGCGACGGCGGAGAGGACGATGTCCGCGGTCGGTGTGAAGACGGCGTCGGAGAGGTTGCGGCAGCGAAGCGCTTCGTCGCCGGCGTCGTCGAGAGCTAGCGGTGGTGCTAGGGTTCGTGCGAGGGTGGAAGAAGAGATAATGACCGCTGTGAGTGTGTATTTATAGGCACAGGGGCGGCACTGTGCTATTACACAGGTGCCCTTGGCGATTCGCATCTGAGGAACACGTGGCCATTATGCGGAATTTTGGGGTTTGTTCCACGTCCCAAGCACACCTGGATTGTCGGGTGGTCGTTCCTACTTCTCCGGATTTCATGTGGAGGAATGAGCATTGAAAACGGACTTAATGGTTGTCTCTGTATCTTCTGCTGACAAGGACGCAGAGAAGACATTCGACAGTTTCAATAGAATGCATATGACTTGGAGAGATAGAGTTTGAGATAGAAAGCATAGAGAGGTTAGGGTCCGATCACATTCACTTAGTTCAAAAGATTTAACACGAAGACATAGCTATAAGTGAATGTTGTAGAGGACAGACCACTAGTATATATATATATATAATCAACATAGTGAAGATAATCATGAAAATATGTTGAGATCGAAGCCAAACCAAATGTGAAGACATTGCAAGGTAACGCCATGAGTGAAACACTTCAAAATAGAACGTCTGGTGGTGGCGTTACCCACCGTATAGGAAGTATTAGACCCAGATACGGCGCATAATTATCGTGGCGCTCCGAAGTCAAATTCCACATTAATGTATTCACACTTAGAATGTATGTCTTCATTGATTAAAGATATACTTTACTTTGTGTGTTTCACATCTAAGTCATCAATATGCATAAGGGTTAGGATGTGTGCCTGATCACAGGACATTTGAGGATTCCAGGATATTTAGCTCAGACCATAACTTGCAAAACCTCTTCTCATCCAAGGGTTGGGTGAAGATATCTGCCAATTGCTCTTCAGTGTTGACGTGTATGATATCAATGTCTTCCTTCACAACATGATCTTTGAGAAAGTGATGACGAATTTCAATGTGCTTTGTCTTCGAGTGTTGAACTGGGTTGTTGGCAATCTTGATGGTGCTTTCGTTGTCGCAGTAAAGTGGCACTTGCTTCAGATGAATGCCATAGTCCTTGAGTGTTTGCTTCATCCATAGAAGCTGAGCGCAGCAAGATCCAGCAGCAACGTATTCAGATTCAGCAGTGGAGAGAGATACACAGTTCTGCTTCTTTGAAGACCAACATACAAGTTATCATCCCAGAAAGTGACATGTGCCTGATGTAGACTTGTGATCAACTTTGTCACCAGCATAATCAGCATCCGAGAATCCAACCAGATCAAACTTTGAGCCCTTTGGATACCATAATCCTAGAGTTGGGGTGTGAGCCAAATATCGAAGAATTCGCTTCACAGCTAAGTGATGCGACTCCTTTGGTGCCGCTTGAAATCGAGCACACATGCAAACACTAAGCATAATATCTGTCCTAGATGCACATAGATAAAGTAAAGAACCAATCATGGAGCGGTATACCTTTTGATCGAACTCTTTACCATTGTCGTCAGGACCCAGATGACGTTTGGCTGGCATTGGTGTTGTGAAGCCTTTGCAGTCTTGCATACCGAACTTCTTCAGGCAATCTTTGAGATACTTCTCTTGAGATATGAAGATGCCATGGCATTGTTGTCGTATTTGAAGACCGAGGAAGAACTTTAGCTCTCCCATCATAGACATCTGATATTGCTCTTGCATCATATATCCAAACTCTTCACTGTACTTCTGATTGGTGCAGCCGAAGATAATGTCATCCACATATATTAGGCACACAAACAGTTCACCATCATATGTCTTCATGAAAAGAGTGGGGTCTAGGGAACCAGGTATGAAGCCTTTGCTCTTCAGGAATTATTTGAGTGTGTCATACCAGGCCCGAGGGGCTCGTTTGAGGCCATACAGTGCCTTGTTGAGCTTGTATACCATGTCAGGATGTTTTGGATCTTCAAAGCCAGGCGGTTGTGCAACATACACTTCTTCTTCAATCTTGCCATTGAGAAATGCACTCTTCACATCCATTTGATATAGAAGTATGTTATGATGATTTGCATAGGCCAGCAGTATGTGTATGGTTTCAAGTCTAGCCACAGGAGCAAATGTTTCATCGAAGTCAATGCCTTCCACTTGAGTATATCCTTGAGCAACGAGACGAGCTTTGTTTCTGACAACTTGACCATGCTCATCTTGCTTGTTGTGGTATATCCATTTGGTGCCTATTATATTGTGCTTCTGTGGATCAGGACGCTAAACCAGTTCCCATACATTATTCAGCTCAAACTGTTGAAGCTCTTCTTGCATAGCTTGAATCCATTCAGGTTCCATGAAGGCTTCTTCAACTTTCTTGGGTTCTGCTATTGAGACGAATGCGAAGTGCCCACAGAAATTTGGTAGCCGAGTTGCCCTTGAATGAGTGAGTGGACCAGGTGCATTGATGCTATCAATTATTCTTTCAATCTGCACTTCATTGGCAATGCGAGGATGTACAGGGCAAAGACTTTGCTCTTGCTGTTCATTGTCGTTGTTGGAAGGAATGTCTTTAGGCTGAGCATTGTCTTCATGTTGATCAGGTGCTGAAATGATAAGTTCTTCTTCAGGATGAGCTTCAGAAGGTATAATTTCTCCAGTTCCCATTAGCTTGATTGATTCACTGGATGGAACTTCATCTAGCACATTTGGCAGCTGCTCTCTTTGTGAACCGTTGGTCTCATCGAACCGCACATCCACTGTTTCAACCAATTTGTAATGAAAAAGATTGAAGACTCTGTAGGAGTGCGAATCCTTTCCATATCCAAGCATAAGACCCTCATGTGCTTTTGGTGCAAATTTTGAGGTGTGATGTGGGTCCTTGATCCAGCACCTTGCGCCAAATACTCTGAAGTAACTGACATTTGGCTTCTTGCCAGTAAGGAGCTCATAAGATGTCTTGTTCAGTAGCTTGTGAAGATAAACACGATTTATTGTATGGCATGCAGTATCAATGGCTTCGGGCCAGAATTTTCTTGGTGTCTTGTATTCATCTAGCATCGTTCTGGCCATCTCAATTAGTGTTCTGTTCTTGCGTTCGACGACGCCATTCTGCTGTGGCGTGTACGGGGCTGAGAATTCATGTGTGATGCCCAATGTATCAAGATATGTATCAAGGCTAGTGTTCTTGAATTCAGTGCCATTGTCACTTCTGATGTGCTTTATCTTGGCGCCAAAATTGTTCATAGCTCGATTGGCGAAGCGTCTGAAGACATCCTGCACTTCAGTCTTGTAAAGGATTATGTGCACCCAAGTATATCTAGAATAATCATCAACAATAACGAAGCCATAGAGGCAAGCAGTAGTAGTTAGAGTTGAGTAATGAGTGGGACCGAAAAGATCCATGTGAAGCAGTTCGAAGGGTCGAGTAGTGGTCATGATTGTCTTCGAGGGTTGTTTGGCCCTCGTCATCTTCCCTGCTTCACAGGCACCGCATAAGTGGTCTTTCTTGAACTTGACGCCCTCGATGCCTATGACATGCTTCTTCTTCGCAGGGGTGTGAAGGTTCCTCATGCCAGTATGTCCAAGCCTCCGATGCTAGAGCCAGCATTCTGAAGCCTTTGCTAGAAGACATACTGCAAGCTGTGGTCCTGCTGAGAAGTCTACCACGTACAAATCATCTTTTCGATACCCTTCAAACACTAGAGACTTGTCAGATTCCATTAGTACAAGGCAACGATATTTTCCAAACATTACGATCATGTTCAAATCGCAAAGCATTGAGACAGACATTAAGTTGAAGCCAAGGGATTCAACAAGCATGACTTTATCCATGTGTTGATCCCTTGAGATTGCAACTCTACCTAGACCCAATACCTTACTTTTACCAGTGTCAGCAAATGTGATGTGGCTCTTGTCGGATGGACGTAAGGTTGAGTCCATAAGAAGACTTCTTTTGCCAGTCATGTGATTTGTACACCCACTGTCAATAATCCATTCTGAAGATGCTGGTGTCGTACCCTACAGTGCAGTTAGGGGGATAGGCTTCACCAAGAGCATTGTGAAGCAAAAACATTTGACGAACCAGTGGGTTATGAAAGCTTAGATCCAGGTTAGGACTAATAGGGAGAGTAGCAAGTGATTCAGGTATGAAGTACATAGTAAGACCATTTGGGCATTTGATCTTGCGCCCTACAAGATGTTTAAGGTCCCCAGCAATAGCGTCAGACGATTTTGGTTTTCTTGTGGAGACCTTTCCCTGCAAAAGAGAGTTAAGCTTTCTTAGCCACCCACATCTTCAAGGGTGGCTTAGAAGCAATAAGTCTAAGTGCAGCATCTGAGAATTTTGGCTTTGAAGCCCTAGCAAACAGTCTTGCAGGCGGACAATAGTACTCATAAGAATAAGCAGAATAGTTCTTGGTCTTATGAACATGGCGGTTTGATGAACCGCTCTCATATTCATATGCCTGAGTATGGTTTCCCTGCATAACATTTGCGTTAGTGCGACTCAGGTGAGTCCTCTGTCTGTATGAAGCCTTTGGACCGTATGAAGCCTTTGGTCTGAGGTTTGTCTTCTTCACGTGACGTGTCATGAAGACATTCACAGGAAGATTTTCCAGACACCTTTTCGGAACCCAGATCTTCTTCATAGGCGGTCCATTCCTGCAGTTAGTACTAATGTACCTGGCAAACACTTCACCATTCTGATTCTTAAACAGTATATAGTTTGCATCAAAGGATTCATCAATGATAATGGGGTTAGCACAAGTGAAGCCAGATAGATTGGATGTATCTGCTGAAGGTTCCTTTGCAGCAACCCACATGGCTTTGGGGTACTGCTCAGGTTTCCAGTAAGAGCCATCTGCATTCATTTTCCTTACGAACCCTACACCCTCTTTCCTAGGGTTTCGGTTCAGAATCTGCTTTTTCAGGACATCACATAGCGTCTGATGCCCTTTAAGACTTTTGTACATCCCTGTTTCAAGTAATGTCTTCAACCTAGCATTCTCATCAGCAATAGTGGTGGTATCCTCAGCGGAGGGGTTAGTTACCACATCACCAGTTGAAGATATTGCAACAGCAGTAGCAGTAGAACATTCAGCAACAGAAATAGCATTATCACGCTCAATGCATTTAAGACATGGTGGTTCAAATCCTTCCTGAGCGGGAATGGTCTGTTTGGCGCGAAGTGACTCGTTTTCCGTTTGAAGATCTTCATGAACCGCTCTCAATTTCTCAAGATCTTACTTCCTTTGAAGATAATCATAGGAAAGCTTTTCATGAGTTGTTGAGAGAGTTTCATGACGACTTTCAAGTTCCTGATACTTAACGTGAAGATTTTTTATGTCTTCAATTAAGGATTCAGATCGAGTCATTTCAGCACCTAATAGATCGTCGCTTCTATCTAACAGTTTTTGAATATGTTCCATAGCTTTCTGTTGTTCAGTTGCAATTTTAGCAAGTGTTTTGTAGCTAGGTTTTGAACCACAATCAGAGTCATCGTCACTAGATGTTTGATAGTGAGTAGTGTGTGTGTTTACCTTGGCACCGCGTGCCATGAAGCAGTAGGTAGAAGCGGAGTAGTCCTTGTCATTTGCATCGGTGTCGGTGATGAAGTCATTGTCTTCAGTGTTGAGGATGGACTTGGCAACGTATGCTGTAGCCAGACTTGCGACGCCTGAGTCGGTTTCCTCCTCAGACTCCACCTCTGCCTCCTCAGAAGCAGACTCCTCCTCTGAATCCATTTCCTTGCCAACAAATGCACGTGCCTTGCCAGATGAGCTCTTCTTGTGTGATGAAGACTTTGAGGAAGACTTGGAAGAAGACTTTGAGTATTTCTTCTTCTTCTTCTTGTCGTCAGAGTCATATTCCTTGCTCTTCTTCTTCTTTTTGTTCTCATTGTCCCACTGTGGACACTCAGAGATGAAGTGGCCAAGTTTCTTGCACTTGTGACATGTTTTCTTCTTGTAGTCATGAGCAGGAGCTTCATCATTCCTTGAACTTGATCGCGAAGACTTTCTGAAGCCTTTCTTCTTGGTGAATTTTTGGAACTTCTTGACAAGCATAGCAAGTTCCCTTCCAATGTCTTCAGGATCATCAGAACTGCTGTCAGATTCTTCTTCAGATGAGGAGACAGCTTTTGCCTTCAAGGCACGAGTTCGCCCATAGTTTGGACCGTAGATATCTCTTTTCTCCGAAAGCTGAAACTCATGTGTGTTGAGCCTCTCAAGTATGTCAGACGGATCGAGTGTCTTGAAATCAGGACGTTCTTGAATCATCAGGGCCAGGATGTCAAACAAACTCTCAATTGATCTCAGCAGCGTCTTGACGACTTCGTGTTTGTTAATCTCAGTGGCGCCGAGGGCTTGAAGCTCATTTGTGATGTCAGTGAGTCGGTCAAATGTGTGCTGGACATTCTCATTGTCATTTTGCTTGAAGCGGTTGAAGAGGTTGCGAAGGACACTGATTCTCTGATCTCTCTGGGTTGAGATGCCTTCATTGACCTTGGAGAGCCAGTCCCAGACCAGCTTGGATGTCTTCAAAGCACTCACACGGCCATACTGTCCTTTGGTCAGATGACCACAGATGATATTCTTGGCAGTAGAGTCCAGTTGAATGAATTTCTTGACATCAGCAGCAGTGACACCTTCTCCAGCCTTGGGAACGCCGTTCTCGACGACATACCATAGGTCGACGTCAATGGCTTCAAGATGCATGCGCATCTTATTCTTCCAGTAGGGATATTCAGTTCCATCGAAGACGGGGCATGCAGCAGAGAATTAATTATCCCTGCAGTCGACATAGCTAAAAGTCCAGGTGGTTAAACCGAATCACATAGAACAAGGGAGCACCTTGCTCTGATACCAATTGAAAGTGCGTTATATCGACTAGAGGGGGGTGAATAGGAGATTTTTATGAAAGTCTTCAGAACATGGGAGTTTTGAAGACAAACGATAAAATTAAACCTATTACCATGCAGCGGAAGGTAGACTACACTAGGCAAACCATAGTCAAGTATTCAATAAAGTGAAAGCACAAAGACTAATAGTAGCTAGGTAGTAAGGATCAGGTAGGAAGATATTGTGAAGCCAAACAGAACACGCAGTAACTCAATGAAGACAAATGATAGAGCAAACATACAATGACTTCACAAGGAGTAACAGTAAGTAAAGTGAAGTGAAGATGAAACAAGTGACTCGTTGAAGACAATGATTTGTTGAACCAGTTCCAGTTGCTGTGACAACTGTACGTCAGGTTGGAGCGGCTAGGTATTTAAACCTTAGGACACACAGTCCCGGACACCCAGTCCTGAACACGCAGCTCAGGACACCCAGTCATCACCGTATTCTCCTTGAGCTAAGGTCACATAGACCTCGCCCAATCACTCTGGTAAGTCTTCAAGGTAGACTCAGAAAACCTTCACAGACTTCGTTCACTGGCAATCCACAATGTCTCTTGGAAGCTCAGAACACGACGCCTAACCGGCTGGAGGACGCACAGTCCTCAAGTGTAATAAGTCTTCAGATCACACAGACAAGAAGACTTAAGTGATGCCCAATTCTCTCTGGCTCTGGTGGTTAGGGCTTTATCCTCGCAAGGAATTCTCTCTCAAAGGCTTCGAGGTGGGTTGCTCTCAAACGACAAAAGCCGTGCTTTCAATCTGAGCAGCCAACCGTTTATGGTTGTAGGGGGTGGGCTATTTATAGCCACTTGGCAACCCGACCTGATTTGTCCGAAATGACCCTGGGTCACTAAGGAACTGACACGTGTTCCAACGGTCAGATTTCAAACTCACACGGCAACTTTACTTGGGCTACAAGCAAAGCTGACTTGTCCGACTCTGGACAAGATTCGCTCTCATAGTCTTCACTCGAAGACATAGGTTTTTGGTTTAGGCATCACTTCAGTCATTCTGACTGGTTCTCTTGGACCCCACTTAACAGTACGGTGGTTCCTATGACTCAACACAAAAGAAAAAGAACTACGAAAGATCTAAGTCTTCGAGCTCCATAGGCTTCATATAGTGTCTTCTCTTGTCATAGTCTTCAATGTGAATATCTTCATATACCACCTTTGACTTCAATGTCTTCATACATTTTTAGGGGTCATCTCCGGTAGTAAAACCGAATCAATGAGGGACTTCTACCTGTGTTATCCTGCAATTCTCACAAACACATTAGTCCCTCAACTAGGTTTGTCGTCAATACTCCAAAACCAACTAGGTGTGGAACTAGATGCACTTACACTCCTCTGCCTTTTGGCAGGAGGAAGAGGACGCCCGTGCCCTCGGTGGGCTGGCCAGCTAGCTGGGCCGCCAGCTGGGCCGGCCAGATAAGTGGCCTAGGTAAGCCAGGTGGGGTTCTCTCTCTCCATTTCTATTTTATTTCTCTTTTCTATTTTGTTATTTTGTTTTGGGTTTTATTAAAAATACTTAGGCACACTCAAAAATCTCCAAACTGCTCATGGCCACTGTTTGGAATATATCCAACATGGAACATTTCAGTTTAGGATTATTTGAACACTTTAATTATTTTATAATATTTAAATGCCCAAATTCAAATACTATATGATTTAGTTCAGAGCCCAAATATGTCATGGAAAAATGTGCAACACCTCAGGTTATTGTTCTAGCATTTCCCAGAAATGATGAACATTTTTGAAAGCCATTTGGAAACACTGGAAATATTTTAGTTGAACCTAGTGAATTCCTTTGATGCTAGGGTTTAGGCAATCCCCGTTTCAAGTTTAAGCAACATTTAAACGTGATGCAACAAACAAGACTAGCCACAAGCAGAGCTAAAGCTAGTGCTGTGACAGCTCACCCCCACTAAACAAGAATCTCGTCCCGAGATTCAAGTGTAGGGTAAGATGAAAGGGGAACACAAACTAACATAATCTTCACGATCCAGGTTGCACCTCTTAGGGTTGTTGATTCGTTGCATACGTTGACTCTGACATCCTTGCCTTTGAGATCTTCATCCATGCGATGACGAGAAGAAAAGAAACTCTCGAAGAATCGATCTTCTTGAAGATCGAGCAACCGACGATCAACTCATAGAACGAGACATAGCGACATCTGTCGAGATGAGACACAATACACACATCAAGAATGATGGAAATGAGCATATGACAAGGTTTAAGTAAGTAGCGGATTTCCCACACCTAGGAGGGTGGTGAATGGTGTCAATGTAGCGAGGGGTTGGGTTGCCATGATACCATAGCGAGACATCTTAAGGAAGGTGACTCGCAGAAATATTCCCTTAAGTGGCAAAAAGAATTACTTTTAATACAAAGATCATTGAAACTCTTTATACCAGCCTGAGGTAATTACAATCGATCGTTGGAAGGGGTTTGAAAGAATGGCATACTCCGACTAGGATGGATGATGTGGACTATCTTGTTGAAGACAACGCAATGGATGATTTTTGCTTATCATCGGAAATGGATGGGACCCATGGTAAGTCCACTTTTGAAGATGATCTTGAACAACAACTACTAAGGTGCAGGCTGGGAACAAAATGCAAATGTTGGGAATGATTCTGGTAACTGGGGAAGAAGCCCAACAGTAGAGAGAGATTCCACTGTTTGAAAGGTTATGGCATAATTGAAGAAACTGAGAACGGATCCCAGTTAATGCCGACGATAAATCCTAGTGCTTACGCGTGTTCTCAAGAACTTGAGCATCTCCATATTCATCAAGGTTTTACCAATATCTGTGTCAAGGATCCTGGCAACACAACATACCACCATGATGAATGGTGATGGATGATACAGATGCAAAGGAAGATAACACTTTCTCATATTTCACCTTAGGGAGGCCAAGGAAACAAAATCTGGATGATCGACCGAGAGACAATTAGCACTCCGCTTCTAATGTTCTCCTTGATGTGCTAGGATAACCCATTTATTGGTATGGTTTGGTATCTAGGACATCAAGTAAAAGGTTGGACTTCGGGAGCACAAGAATCCGTAAGGATTAACTATGGAGGTAAATCCTACGAAATCCTCATGGAAAGGTGGCTAACTTTCTTCAATCGAGATACTACAATAATAGGTCTTCCGGCTAGATGTGTTGGCCACGACATCCACTTTACCGGTTATCGAGAGACCAATATTATAGTTCTTGGAAAATGCTCCAACCATCATATCTGCCTGAGATTCAGATCTGGTTGGTGTTCTAGACTCATCGAGTCTAGAAAGGAAAATGAAGGTTTGCAACACAAATCGACGAGATTTCATTGCGAGATTCTCAGGAAATGGACTATGGTTGTAAGCTCCAAAACATGAGCTGGTTCTGCTAAACACATGTGAACATGTTGTCCCAGACAAGCATGATCACATAGTAGTCTTACAATGAAACACTGCCGAGTCCTAGTTGGGAACCATCATCAAGGATATCGAAGTCCTTGCATAAGTCATATGATTAGCTCTTATGAAGAAAATTCTTTTCCCTGAACAAATCAGCCAGTGGCTTGGTGTGATAGGGAATACAAATGGAATGGAGGTAGCGAGCCTGTCAAACCATAGCATACTTCGCACATGCATGACTGACTTGGGAAGGTACCAGAGGAAACAAAAACAACCTTTCTCGAACTCACGGCGGCAACTTGCATCATTTGCATGTGAACTTAGAGGAGGTCACTACTTTCATCCAAACATATTCTACATGAACAGGGCATGAAGAATATGCTTACACAAGTTTTCAACACTAGCTGGATGTTCAACACAAATCATGGAGGAGACAAAATGCTGCTGATGGGCTCAACAGCAACTCATCGGAATTTCCATATCACTGGACTTCCACCATCATGTGAACACGGTGATAGCATTGGTCAGCCCAAAATATGTAATGGTGTATGCTCGAGGGATCAACCACGAGTAAGGCAACATTACGAACATCATTGGTTCTGATTTGACT
Organism: Triticum urartu; assembly: GCF_056163025.1. NCBI lineage: Eukaryota > Viridiplantae > Streptophyta > Magnoliopsida > Poales > Poaceae > Triticum > Triticum urartu. The sequence goes on along the minus strand of NC_141879.1, from coordinate 45,521,921 downwards.
TGACAACAGCCCATACTCAAGTCAAAGTTTTGACAAGGCAATAGATCCAACAACTGATCACGAGGACCAATCGATGGAGATATCATCTTTCTTCATCACACACACACACACAAAAAGATATCCCTTAACATGAACTAAGTCAGACAAGCTTTATCTTCCAACTCTCCAAGTTGTTGTCTAGCTTAACCAACTAGCTCAGGGTATCCAACATAGATTCCTGGAGAAGAGGGTGGCTACAAGAAACCAACTTGATCACGAGCTCAACATAGCGATCAGGTGACAGCCTGGTGATACCTCTGAGAAGATATTCGGAAAATCACGAACCACCGATATGTTATTAAGCTCGAGAACAATCTTGCTTTTCAGGGCACGACGATATGATCAAGGAGCGAGGGATTATCACAGTCCTAACTCATTGGTCGATGAGTGCACCCGGAAATATGGACTAGGTAGCACGTCAATCTTAGAATGATGATTTAATTACCAGCATGCTAAGAATGAGAGTATTGTCCATTAACTACCAAGCAACGGAGTTGCTAGGAATATTGCTTTCACACATCACGGTTCACTTGTCGGCATTCCGGTTATAATAACACGGAGCTGAGGAACGAACAATGATGGCAAGAAATATTACTGCGTCAAGAATTTATAAAAGGTGGTGCAATTCTCATGACATTCCTGATATAAAGATGGTAATACCCCAAGGTAGAATAGAACAAAAATTAAATTGGCATTTGATCTGTGGAATACAACTACTTTGACCCAATCCTAGAAGTGGACGAGGTACTGGAGTTTGTTTCTCCTAGTCATTCTGGAATAGAATGGCTTGACGGACCACAAGAATTATAGGCATCGATGAACACAAATGCACACATACTCTTGGCTATCACCTGATAGAAGATGGTCGGAATACAACTGAAGACGAACAACTCGAGGAACATATAATTTTCTGAGTTGTGGATGCACAGATTAGTATGTCGAGCATAGCACAACATTTCTTCCGGACAACCCATGCAGAATGGTAGGACTGGCAGATTCACAATGAAGAATGGAGAACTTATCAAGAGCACTTTGGTTGTGATCTTATGGTTCAAAGAACTTCTGCCATAGGCGGTTCATAGTATTTGGAAGAAGGATATACCACGGACCTCAAGGACTAATGCAAAGGTTACTAATATCCTAAAGGAACTAGCAACACTATCAACATGAGGTAAGTAGGGTGAATCTCGGGTTCAAAACCCAGTAGTAGAATACCTACTAACTAAATGGCATCACGGGATGCTTTTGAGAATAATGGCCAGAATCACACACTGGGGATACAAAACATGGCTAGATCACTAGGTGACTCCCTAAAACACCTAGGGTCATAGTAATAGCTCCAGCATATATGTCGAGGCAATAGAGTACCTCAACTGACCGGTTAGTGTGATTAATCTGGCCCAAATGGACATCAAGAACAGGAGGAAGGGGTTTGCAAATGCATCAGACTATTTAGAAACCTGGAATGACTCGGACAGCATAACGGCTATAAATGCTCAAAAAGATTTGAGACAACCTGCCAAAATGGTGGCATAGCCACTCAACAACAATATCAAGGTTCCGAGATCAACTAACAACATACGGAGGTAGTAGGAACGGAACTGAGGCTTGAAACGATCAATTCTATAAGTCTATGGATTAGTAACACGTCATCCTGATAGATAGATAGATAGATGAGAAGGCCTAGTTCTTAATCCCCGTAGAAGAGAAGAGGATGACTCGGATCAGAAGGGCATAAGATATAAGGAGTAAAAAGAGCCTTACGTTCCCTTCCACAATCAATTCCCTTACATAACTAAAGCACTTCTAGACACGACTTCGACCAGCTTGGCTTGGTAATCCTACAGGCAGTCAGGCTCTGATACCAACGCTGTCAGGACCCTGATTCCAAGTCACATCGATCTATCCGGTAACACCTCATATCACTTTGTGGCCTCACGCACGGTATTCCCACGGGTGTCGCCTTACCATGGCCCGGGACCGTATGCGCCTTTTGGCTCACGTATATGATAGTGTCGCTAGCATCCATATGACAGAGAACCCAGGCCGACATGGCTAGTCGTGAACCCAAAGTGGCACTAACCGATGGGGACAGGCATACATGAATCACATCGAGCATGTCGGTCAGCAGCGTGTGAATCCGGGTTGTAGCACTGGGCTAACAGGACTCCGGGAACCCGGGCTGTAGCAGGCTAGGTAGGACTCCGGATGTCACCGTGTGACATTTCCCCGAAGGGATAGACAAAGGAATGAAGTGAAACACATGCCGGCCAGTCAAGTGTCGTAAGCAGTAGTGCTGGCCTAGCAGGACTCCGGTGAACCGGGCTGTAGCGGACTACTATGGCTCATGGAAGCACTAGACTACATTTCCCCATAAGGGAGACTGCCAAGGATAAACAACTAGATTGTCGGATCCCACACATACCAAGCATTTCAATCATACACACAATATGCTCGATATGTGTAAATACAACATGGCATCACAACATAACTCTACGACTCAAAGTATTTATTCATTAGGCTCCGAGGAGCGAGGTATTACAAACATGGGTCTCATGACCCCACATTCAGAGCATACAAGCAACAAGCACAAGCGGAAGCTTAACATGTCTGAGTACAGACATCTACAAATGAAAAGGCTGAGAAGCCTGACTATCTACCAGATCCTGCCGAGGTCACAAGATCGTAGCTGAGGTATCAAGCTAAACGTCGAAGTCCATGCGGAACTACTAGCGAGACGGAAGTCTCTCTCTCTACAAAACATAAATTAAGCAAACGTGAGTACAAAGGTACTCAGCAACACTTACATCAGAACTATCTACATATGCATCGGTATCAATAAAGGGGGTGGTGGAGTTTAACTGCAGCAAGCCAGCTTTGACTCAGTGGCTAACCTGAACTACGACTGCAAGCAACTCTTTTGAGGTGGCGCACACGAGTCCACATATTCACCATTCAATACACCACTATGGATCTGCTCTCGTCTACCTACGAGAGCACCATCCATAGCACTCACACTTATCTTGCGAGTTTTAGAGTATCCACTTTCACTTGTCTATGAACTATGCAAGGGGTCCAAGTTTCCATATCCGAGGAATCCGGCTATTCGAATAGATAATGATAACCCTGCAGGGGTGTACTTCTTCACACACGCTCCCACCACTTACTGTCGTTTACACGACATGTACTCGGCAACCTTCAAGCGGAAGCCCAATGAGGGTGTCGGCCACGGCCTACCTAAACACCTAAGTCTCTAGTCCAGGTTTATCGCCTATCCAGGTTCCATCCGCAGGGAGTCCGGCCGAGGTTTCCACATACTGCCCCGAACGATGTGAACAGGGTTCCCGAGACACCAAACGGGCGCCCGGTACACCGTGCCACGGTGTATCTACCGCATCATAGCCCACCCCTAGGGTCAGCGCTACGCACGGCCGCCAACACATAACCTACAAATACCAGAAACTAGTTGCAACTCCTGGATAGAGTACTAGGGTGATTAAGAAGCCGAGAGGGTCAATTAAGGATCCCAATGAGTGGTAGTAGCTGTTCGTGGATCACAGACACAGAACTCAGTTCCTGAGGACGGTTTCAATGAGACAACCCACCATGTACTCCTACATGGCCTCTCACCGCTACCTTTACCAAAACGTGTTCACACACTTAGCTCACACAGTAGGACATGTTCATCACTGTTCCAATTCACCCCCGATGAATCAGACCTGACTCAACTCTAAGCAGTAGCAGGCATGACAAACAAGCATGAATGAGTAGGCACATCAGGGCTCAAGCAACTCCTACTCATGCTAGTGGGTTTCATCTATTTACTGTGGCAATGACAGGTCATGCAGAGGATAAGGGGTTCAACTACCGCAACAAGTAACAGATGAATCGTTGTTGTCCTAATGCAGTAAAAGAGAGCAGGAGCGAGAGAGTGGGCCTGTATCGGAATGAACAAGGGGGTTGTGCTTGCCTGGCACTTCTGAAGATATCATTGGGTCTTCCTCAGTGTCAACGATCACAACGTCGGTACAATGTCTATCGAGAGGGGACAACCACCGGCAAAAGAGAATGAACACAATCAATGCAATGCACAATATGATGCATGATCATGACATGTCAATATGATGTGTTTTGAGCTAATGCAACTAGCAACATGTTAAATGGAGTTGGTTTGAACTCTAGGTTCAAATTCAAACTCCATATGTGAAATTCAAATGCCATTTAATTGATTTGACCTGATCAGCAGGTATAAGTTGATCTAACATGCATGAAAGTGGCACAGATGGATTCCTGAATTTTTCTGATAATTTTTCATATATAATTTATTTCATTTGGAGCTACGATTGATTTTCTATGATTTTTTTGAAGTTTAGGTAATTTTCTGGAATTTTCTGAATTATTTAAACCCAGGAAAAGATTAATTGCGTGAGCATGACGGCAGCACTGCGTCAGCGAGTCAACGGGCCAGCCAGGGTCAAAACTGACCAGTGGGTCCCACTGGTCAGTGACACGGTGCTGGCCAGGGTCACTTACAGGTGGGCCCGGTCAACGGCCACGTCAGCGTAGTCAAAACTGACAGGTGGCCCCACGGTAATTAGATTATCCTTAAACTATTTGGTTAGCCGGTTAGTAATGCGGTGGGGCCCGGCTGTCATTGACTGCAGGGGGGTAATTAGCTAGGTGCTTAGGCCCTAATGGCTGGTTACGCCGGCGGTTAGTCACAGGCGACCACAGCCGACGGCGGAGGTACTCTAGCCGGCCGATTCCAGCAACGAGAGGAGGCGGGGTTGGGCTCGTTGGAACGCCCGCGAGGCGGCGCGTCCAACGGTGGTGGTGGCAGCTGCTGGGGCAGCCGGAGACGACGGCGACAAGCACATCCACGGTGGCCGGAGTTCGGACGTCGACCGTTCCGACAACGCAGGGCACGGCAGGAGCAACGGGTGGTTGCTACGGCCCCGTGGTGACGCATTGAGCGCGGTGACGTGCTTGGTTTGGACGGAGGCCGGCCAAAACAACGACGGCAACATGGCCGGCGCCGACGAGGTCTCGGTCTCGACGGAAATGAGAGCTAGAGCTCGAATTAGCACACGGGAGTAGGGGGAAATGGTTCAGAGGCTCACAGTGCATCGCACGGATGGGTCGGCAGCTCAGGGGAGGCTCTGGAGACGACGGAGTGGCGACGGCGATCGCCGGAGTCTGAGGAAGAAGACGGAGCTGATGGCGGCGTTGTAGGGGCTCCCGCGGGGCGTGGCTCGGTGAGGAGGAAGAGGGGGTCGAGGCGGAGCCTCTGAAAACACTGGGTGGACTAAGGAGGGCCGGTGGCCATGGCTACGGTGAGCGCCGGCGACGGTGGCGCTCGGGTGGTCGTGTGCGAGAGAGACAGAGGAGGGGAGAGACGATGGGAGAGGTCGAGAGAGGGTCCAGGGGGCGCGTGGCGTTGCGGAGGAAGGCCAGGGCGATGAGGGGGCAGCCAGCCAGGCAGCTGCCGGCGTGGCACGCCACGGTGCCGTGGCTGTCTTCTCCTCTGCCTTCTGGCAGGAGGAAGAGGACGCTCGTGCCCTCGGTGGGCTGGCCAGCTGGCTGGGCCGCCAGCTGGGCCGGCCAGATAAGTGGCCTAGGTAAGCCAGGTGGGGTTCTCTCTGTCCATTTCTATTTTAGTTCTCTTTTCTATTTTGTTATTTTGTTCTGGGCTTTATTAAAAATACTTAGGCACACTCAAAAATCTCCAAACTGCTCATGGCCACTGTTTGGAATATATCCAACATGGAACATTTCAGTTTAGGATTATTTGAACATTTTAATTATTTTATAGTATTTAAATGCCCAAATTCAAATACTATATGATTTAGTTCAGAGCCCAAATATGTCATGGAAAAATGTGCAACACCTCTGGTTATTGTTCTAGCATTTCCCAGAAATGATGAACATTTTTGAAAGCCATTTGGAAACACTGGAAATATTTTAGTTGAACCTAGTGAATTCCTTTGATGCTAGGGTTTAGGCAATCCCCATTTCAAGTTTAAGCAACATGTAAACGTGATGCAACAACCAAGACTAGCCACAAGCAGAGTTCATGATGTCTACCAGTTGGAACTACCACTACATCTTTCTCGAGTTCATGATGTCTTCCATGTCTCTCAACTCAGGCGTTGCTTCTCGGATCCCATCCGCGGAGTAGACCATGAAACGCTTGATCTGCAGGATAACCTCACTTATCGAGAGTACCCTGTCTGCATCCTTGATCAAGAAGAGCGTGTCACCCGACGTCATAACATCAAGTTTCTCAAGGTTTAGTGGTCTCATCATTCCGAGAGAGAGGCTACCTGGGAGCGTGAAGATCGTCTTCAACTTGAGTACCCCGCTTTCTTTCCGCCAACCCCTGAATCTCGGGACGAGATTCTTCCGAGTGGGGGCGAGTTGTCACATCCCTAGTTCTGGTATGACCTAGACCAGCTAGCCATTTGTGCATCATGTTTAAATTCCATTTAAATTTGAAATGGGGATTTGTGAAACCCTCAGAATCATTTCTGGAAATAATCCAGATAAAAATTTCTCCAAAAAGGACCAGGAAAATGTTCATGTTACTCTCTGATAATATTTGTCAGAGGTAAAAATCAAACCAATGTTTTCAAGAGCTCATAAATATTTATTTTGGACATTTGGAGTTAATCCAGTAATTATTTGCGTTGGATAAATATTTTTATATATATGAAATATTCCAATAATTCTGAATTTTGCTGAGGGGCTTTGGAGTAATCCCCTAGCCCCTGCAAATATTGTCAGAAGAAAATTAATTGATTTAGTATTTTTATTAATTTAAAACAAAGGTCAGAAATTAGAAAAGAAAACAAATAAAGGAAAAACCCTTACCTGGGCCTCCTACCTGGCAGCCCAGCGGCCCAGCAGGCCAGCCCAGCCAGCTGGTCGACGCCAGTCGTCGCCTACCTCCTGCCAGGAGGACGGCGCGAGCGAGCACGCGCCGGCCACCTCCTGCTTCCCCGCTCGCTGCTGGAGGCCCCCGACGACGCCACGCATCCCCCTCGGCCCTCTCTCACTCCCTCGAGCTCTCTCCTCTCCCCTGGTGCTCCCTCTCCCGTTTGCCCGAGCGCTGCCGTCGCCACTACTCGCCATATCCGTGCCCACTGTGCTCCCCGCGCATCGCTGCTGTGTCCTAGAGCTCCGCCCTGTCGCCTTCTTCGTCTTCATCAAGCCGCGCAGCTGGGGACGCCCTACCTCGACCTCGTTGCCGCCGTTTTCCACCGCGAGCGCCCGAGATCGCCGGCGCCCGTACGTCGTCGTTTGGCCTTCCCCGAGCCCGCTTCGACGCCCTCTACAACCGCTGTGAGCTCCATCGTCGTTTGCCCCTCTTCCCGTTGCCTCTCGATCACCGAAGCCGCCGTTTTGACTGAAGCCGTAGCACCTCGCCGCCGGCCATGGCGCCACTGTGGCCAGGGGCCGAGCCAGCAGCACCCGCGTGCGTCACCGCGCTCCTGATGACGCCAGGAGGCCGTAGAGCCTCTCCGCTCGCCTCCCCATGCACCCAGCCCTCGCCCGCACTTGGCCGTGCTCTGGCCGCCGCGAGCCTCGCTCCGGTGAGCTCCGGCCACCCCTCCTCCTATCTACCCCACTAGATGCGGAAGAGCACGGGCTACGCCCCGGTGCTCTCCGCCGTCCTTTTGGTCACCGGAACAGTGATCCCGATCGAGCCCCTCCGCCGCGTTCGGCCTCGCCGGCGGCTAAACGCCGGTGGGGTTGACCGGTCTAACCCCCCAGTTGACCTAGGGTTTGACCACCCAGGGTCAATGACAGGTGGGGCCGGCCCTGCTAATGTTTTTGTTAGGATTAGTTTAATATCTAATTAACTCTATTAACTAACCGGTCACTGACGTGTGGACCCCACACGTCAGGTTTGACCTGGTCAGCTCCGTTGACCTGCTGACGCAAGCATGACGTCATGCTGAAGCAATAATGATTTTTCTGGATTTTAAATAATTCAGAGAATTCCAGAAATTGATACAAACTTCAAAAATTCATAGAAATTCAACCGTAGCTCAGATTGAAATAATTTGTATATGAAAAATTATCAGAAAAATTCAATCTATCCATCTGTACCATTTTCATGCATGAAAAACCATCTATACATGCTGTATAAGTGAAAACATGATAATGGCATTTTAAATGCTAAATATGGAGTTTGCATATGAACCCTTGGTCCATATGGACTTCATTTAAATTGTGGCTAGATGCATTAGTGCAAATCATAACATTATTACCATGTTCATGCATCATAATGTTGCATATGTTTGTGTCTTGATTTCCGACACCGTCCCTTCTCGATAGGTCCTGCTCCGAAAAGTGTTCGAGAGTACCTATCAGTGGAGTAGTGCCCCCCTGTTGATCTACCAGGCAAGCAACCCCCCTTGTTCATTCCGATACAATCCTACTCTCTTGCTCGTGCTCTCATTTATTGCATTAGGACAACAATGATTCAACTGCTACTTTATGCTGCGGTAGTTGAACCCATTCCTCTGCATGACCTGTCATTGCCACAGTAAATAGTTAAAACCCACTAGCATGTGTAGGAGTTGTTTGAGCCATGTTGTGTTCCTACCATGCATGCCTGCTATTGCTTAGAGTTGTGTCAGGTCAGATTCATCGGGAATGAATTGGAATATTATGATATGTTCTGGTGCTGAGAGTTAAGCGTGTGAACACGATTTGGTAAAGGTAGCGGTGAGAGGCCATGTAGGAGTACATGGTGGGTTGTCTCATTGGGACCATCCTTAAGAACTGAGTTCTGTGCAAGTTGTCCAATGACTAGCTACTACCACACATTGGGCTCTGGGCGCTCCAAGCTCTCTCAACTTATTAACCGCCTTGATCTTGTCCAGGAGTAGCAAATAGTTTCTAGTGTTTGTAGGTAGTGCTATTTTTCTACCGAGTGGCACCCGGCCGGGTGGGCTTGGGACAGACTAGGCACAGGTGGCACGGTGTACCAAGTGGCACCCGGATGGTGGGCTTGGGAACCCTGCTCACATCATTTGGGGCCGTGAGCGACACCCCGGCCAGATCTCCTTGCGGATGGAACCCAAATAGGTGATAAACCTGGATTAGAGTCTTGCGTGGTTAGTTAGGTCGTGGCCGACACCCTCGCCAGGCTTCCGCTTGAAGGTTGCCGAGATACATGACGGGTATATGGTGATAAGTGGTGAGAGCGTGTGTGATGAAGTACACCCCTGTAGGGTTATCATGATCTATTCGAATAGCCTTGTCCTCGGTTATGGACTTCTTGGATGCTTACGTGGTACATAGACAACCTGAAGTGGATACTCTAAAATGCTCAAGATAAGTGTGAGTGCTATGGATGGCCTTCTCGTAGGAGAGACGGGGATGAATCCATAGTAGTGTATTGATGTGGTGATTAGTGGACTCGTGTGCGCTGCCTCACCTCAAAGAAGTTTCTCATTGTCGTAGAACAGGATAGCCACTGAGTCAAAGCTGGCTTGCTGCAACTAAACCCCACATTACCTTCTTGATACAAATGCATGTATGAAAGGATCTGATGTAAGTCTTGCTGAGTACCTTTGTACTCACGTTTGCTTTATTTATGTTTTGCAGGTGAGACATCTGTCTCACTAGTAGTACCGCTTGGACTTCGACGAGTAGCTTGTTACCTCAGCTACGATCTTGTACCTTGGAAGGACTTGTAGATAGTCAGGCTTCTCGGCCTTTTTCTTTTGTAGTTGTCTGTACTCAGACATGTAATTCTTCCGTAGCTTGTATGCTCTGAATGATGGGTTATGTGACCCCTGTTTGTATTTATGCTATGTGGCTCTTCTGAGCCTTTATCTATATGAATTGCGTTATGTTGTGATGCCATGTTGTACATCACATACTTGCAGGTTATGCGTACGTGTGACGTGTATTGCGATGTGTGGGATCCGACAATCTGGTTGTTTGTCCTTGGCAGCCTCTCTTATGGGGAAATATAGTCTAGTGCTTCCTTGAGCCATAGTAGTCTGCTACAGCCCGGTTCACCGGAGTCCTGCTAGCCCAGCACTACTGCTCAGAACACTTGACTGGCCGGCATGTGTTCCACTTTGTTCCTATGTCTGTCCCTTCGGGGAAATGTCACGCGGTGATTTCCAGAGTCCTGTTAGCTAGTGCTACAGCCCGGACTAATACGCTGTTGACTGACATGCTCGATGTGATTCATGTATGCCTGTCTCCATAGGTCTGTGCCGCTTTGGGTTCACGACTAGCCATGTCAGCCCGGGTTCTCTGTCATATGGATGCTAGCGACACTATCATATACGTGAGCTAAAAGGCGCAAACGGTCCCGGGCCATGGTAAGGCGACACCCGTGGGGTTACCGTGCGTGAGGCCGCAAAGTGATATGAGGTGTTACATGCTAGATCGGTGTGACTTAGAATCGGGGTCCCAACATTGAGCAAGCTCATGAGATACAGTCATTTTCTAGAGAACTTGAGCACTTCAGGTGTATGCTACCGGACAAGTTTGTTGCCGGAGGTATCATCACTAAGCTTCCTCCTTCGTGGAGGAACTTTGCTACCTTACTGAAGCATAAGAGGCAGGAGTTTTCCGTTCCGGATCTCATTGGCACTCTTGATGTGGAAGAAAAGGCGAGAGCAAAGGACACACGTGCTCGAGGTATTGAGGGAGGATCTAGTGCCAATGTGGTACAGAAGCAGAACTTCCAGCCCCACAAGTTCAAGAACAAGGGCAAGTTTGATGGTAAAGCAAAGTTTGATGGGAAGAACAAGGCTGTGCAACACACGAACTTCAAGAAGAAGAATGGCAAGAAGAAAGGTGCTTGTCATGTGTGTGGGGATCCTGATCATTGGGCTCCTAGTTGCCCTAATCGCTATGACAAGCGTAATCCTAGGAAATGCGGCAAGACCGCTAATGTTGTCATTGGAGACACTGACATGAAGGATGCTGGGTATGGTATATTTCCCACTATTCTTTCAGTATGTCATTCTCCTGACTGGTTGATTGAAACGGGTGCTAATGTGCATGTATGCGGTGATATTTCCATGTTTTCGTCTTATCAGACTGCAGGGACTTCAACCGTGCTGATGGGCAATGGTTCAAGTGCTTCTGTTCGTGGTGTTGGCACGGTCGATCTGAAGTTTACTTCGGGGAAGATCGTGCGGCTGAAGAACGTGCATTATGTCCCCTCCGTCAATAAAAATCTTGTTAGCGGATCTCTTCTATGTAGAGATGGCTAAAAGCTTGTCTTTGAGTCGAATAAATTTGTAATATCCAAGTATGGAACCTTTGTTGGTAAAGGCTATGAGTCAGGAGGCTTGTTTCGTTTATCCTTATCAGACGTTTGCAATAAAGCTGTTAATCATATTTGCAACAATAGTGAATCCAATGTGTGGCATTCACGTCTTTGTCATGTTAACTTTGGTTGCATGTCGCGACTAGCAAAGTTGAACTTAATCCCTAGTTTCACCACCGTCAAGGGATCTAAGTGTCAAGTGTGTGTGCAAGCTAAGCAACCTCGTAAGTCTCACACGACTGCGGAAATAAGAAATCTTGCACCACTAGAGCTCATACATTCAGATCTATGTGAAATGAATGGTGTGTTGACAAAAGGTGGAAGGAAATATTTCATGACGTTAATTGATGACTCCACTAGATACTGCCGTGTGTATCTTCTGAAATCTAAGGATGAGGCTTTGAACTTCTTCAAGATCTACAAAGCTGAAGTGGAAAACCAACTTGATCGAAAAATCAAGAGGCTTAGGTCCAACCATGGTGGAGAGTATTTTTCCACTGAGTTTGATGCTTTTTGTGCGAAACATGGTATAATCCATGAGAGGACTCCTCCCTACTCACCTCAGTCAAATGGGGTGGCCGAAAGAAAGAACCGTACTCTAACTGATTTGGTTAATGCCATGTTAGATACATCGGGTCTCTCCAAGGCATGGTGGGGGGAGGCGATATTGACATCATGTCATGTCCTGAACCGAGTCCCCACAAAGAACAAAGAGATAACTCCATTCGAGGAATGGGAGAAGAAAAGGTTAAAACTCTCTTATCTGCGAACATGGGGTTGTTTGGCGAAAGTCAATGTTCCAATTCCAAAGAAGCGGAAGCTTGGACCAAAGACTATGGATTGTGTTTTCCTGGGATATGCTTTTCATAGCATTGGCTATAGATTCTTGGTTGTAAAATCTGAGGTACCTGACATGCATGTCGGTACGATCATGGTGTCAAATGATGCGACTTTCTTTGAAGATATCTTTCCCATGAAGGATATGGCTACCTCATCTAATCAGGAGATGCCTAGTTCATCGAATCAGGAACCAGTTACAATTACCGAACCTACCATTTCGATGGAACACTTCGAAAGTCCTGTGGAGGAGAACAATGAAGTTCCTACCAGGAGCAAGAGACAGAGGACTGCAAAGTCCTTTGGTGATGATTTTCTTGTATATCTCATAGATGACACTCCCGGTTCTATTTCAGAGGCCTATGCATCTGAAGATGCTGACTACTGGAAGGAAGCGGTTCGGAGCGAGATGGATTCCATCTTGGCGAATGAAACTTGGGAGATAACTGATCGTCCTTATGGGTGCAAACCTATAGGATGCAAATGGGTATTCAAGAAGAAGCTTAGGCCTGATGGTACTATTGAAAAGTACAAGGCTCGGCTCGTGGCTAAGGGTTATACCCAAAAGGAAGGTGAAGACTTCTTTGATACTTACTCACCTGTGGCTCGACTGACTACGATTCGAGTTCTACTTTCACTAGCTGCCTCGCATGGTCTTCTCGTTCATCAAATGGATGTTAAGACTGCTTTCCTAAATGGAGAGTTGGACGAGGAAATTTATATGGAACAACCAGATGGGTTTGTACTAGATGGTCAGGAAGGGAAAGTGTGCAAGTTGCTGAAGTCTTTGTACGGACTTAAGCAAGCACCCAAACAGTGGCATGACAAGTTTGAAAGAACTTTAACAGCTGCAGGCTTTGTTGTGAACGAAGCTGACAAATGTGTGTACTATCGCCATGGTGGGGGCGAGGAAGTTATCCTGTGCTTGTATGTTGATGACATACTGATTTTCGGAACAAATCTGAAAGTTATTAAGCAGGTCAAGGATTTCCTATCTTGTTGTTTTGAGATGAAGGATTTAGGAGTGGCCGATGTCATTCTGAACATCAAGTTGTTGAGAGACGATGATGGTGGGATTACTTTGCTTCAATCTCACTATGTGGAAAAGATCTTGAGTCGCTTTGGCTATAGTGACTGCAAGCCCTCTCCAACACCATATGATGCTAGTGTGTTGCTTCGAAAGAATCGAAGAATTGCTAGGGACCAATTGAAGTATTCTCAGATTATTGGCTCGCTTATGTACTTAGCCAGTGCTACAAGACCTGACATCTCTTTCGCTGTTAGCAAACTGAGTCGGTTTGTTTCAAAACGAGGAGATGTGCATTGGAAAGCTCTAGAAAGAGTTTTGCGTTATTTGAAAGGCACTGCAAATTATGGAATTCACTACACCGAGCATCCAAAGGTGCTTGAAGGGTATAGTGACTCAAACTGGATCTCAGATGCTGATGAGATAAAGGCCACGAGCGGTTATGTATTCACTCATGGAGGTGGCGCTGTTTCTTGGAAGTCTTGCAAGCAGACCATCTTAACGAGGTCAACAATGGAAGCAGAACTCACAGCACTAGATACAGCTACGGTTGAAGCAGATTGGCTTCGCCGGCTCTTGAATGACTTGCCGGTTGTTGAGAAACCTATACCGGGTGTCCTTATGAACTGCTACAATCAAACTGTGATCACGAAAGTGAGCAGTTCAAAGGATAGCATGAAGTCATCAAGACACGTTCAGAGAAGGTTAAAGTCTGTCAGGAAAATGAAAAACTCCGGAGTTATTGCGTTGGATTATATTCAAACGTCTAAAAATCTGGCAGATCCTTTTACTAAGGGTCTATCACGTAATGTGATAGATAATGCATCGAGGGAGATGGGTATGAGACCCACAATATGAGTTGTTCATAGTGGTAACCTATTCTTTGTGATCGGAGATCCCGTGAATTAGATGTGGAAGACAAGCTGTTGGTCAACTGAGAGGAGAGCATCCTTATTATTCACAATACCACTCCATGAAGATGCAATACTCTCCTTATCTGCATGGCAGGTTGATGTATATCTTAATGTGTTCTAAGTGGCTTATTTAAGCAGAGATGTTATCCTGCAGAACATCTTTTGAAGAACACACCTATATGAGTCCGATTGTCAAACGTCGCAATCTATGAGAGTAGGGTTCTCTCTAGTAAACTCATGAAAGGTCACGGAGTATGACGCATAAGCTCCACCCGCGGGGAAGACCCACGGTAGCCACGTATCGGTCAAGGCTTTATGTGAAGCTAGATTCGCAGAAAACTTGCAGTTCAAGGCCTAGTCCACTGTTCAAGTTGCTTACTAGTGTAGCATAGAGTTCTAGGTGGAAGTTCAACTTAACAATATCCACTGCAGTACTGGTATATAAAACAGTGTTTTGGAACCAAAGGCAAATTTTTGTGTGCCTCTGGGATCTGGTGGGGGATTGCTGGAATTTTGTCTATTTTGGGCCTAGCCCAATAGCAGTTTCAGAAATTCCTAATAAATCCTAGAGGCCCACACAGCCCATTTGTGCAAGGCAAGAGGTGGAACAAAAATTTAGTCCCACATAGCTAGTTGAGTGGGAGTTGGACCTCCTTATAAGGGAGGTTCTCTCCCCACTTGTACGAGCATGAGAATAAGAGGGATATCCACGCGCGCTCCTCCTCCGCCGCCCGCCTCGCCACGCCACGCCTCGTCACGACGCGACGCGGATTGCGGGAATGAGCCGAGCCGATGTCTAAATTTTTGCCACGCACGATGGGTATACAAAAGGTCACTCGGGAGCTAGAAAGTTTTTGCTGTAGTGGATATTGAATACGAACGCTGCACTCTTCGGCTGCTGTCTGTTCGTTTCATCTCCCGCGTTCCCTTCAGCTCCCGGCGCAGCCTCTTGCCTCCTTCTCTTGCGCCTATAAAAGGGAGGTCGCTCCTCTCAGAGAGGCGCACCAGAATCTCTTCCTCCTCTCGCCACAAGTTCCAGAGCACTGCGCTACTACTACGATCTTCCCCATCCCGGCTTGCGGCGTGCACCGCAGGTCGGGACAGTAGGTCTCCGAAACCGCACCTTTTGAGTCCTATACGGGAGAAGGGTGATAAGGTTTTTGGGGAGCGCTCAGCGCGACCACTAGCTGCTTCATCACGGACGATCCGGTCACCGACGACGACTTCCCCGACGACGACTTCTTCCCCGACGTCCACAACCTCCTCGACAACATGACAGGCGAGGACACCGACCCCAAGTCCAGTGCTTCTGCTGCTGCTGTCCCGTACGTGTTCTTGTCTTTCCTGTTAAAGGTTCTGCCACAGTTCCTTGTTCTAGTCCTTGTCCTACACATGTTAGGTTCTACTTCATATATGCTACTTGCTATTCTGTCTGCTTTAGATATGATAGGCTATGGTTCATATATGCAGAAGCTATTTTCCTTCTCTCTGTCAGGACGCATGACTTGTTTTATCTCTACTATATTAGTCATGCTTTATCTAGTATTTCTATTAATAAAATCATTCGGTAAATTGCTCATATTTCCAACAGAACACTCTGCCAAAAGACCAAGCCCCTTGCGCTCCTGCCTGCGAAGTCCTCATATACAACCAACCACTCATCACACAACAACTCATCCTCCATGGTCGAGTACCCCGCCATCCTTCTTACTTTAAAACCGACATGAAGTTCGAAGTAAGCTCAATGCCATTTGACCGAACACCTGTCGGAACAGGAGTCCGCCATGAAAGCCGTCGACGGGGGAAGAGGGTCCTCGGCTGTGGACAGATCCTGGGTGGACGGCATTGTATTACAAGGAGAGCGGGCGCGTGGGTGGTGGTTGCGGACGTCCAACAATGCCTGAGTGGTGGCCGGAGATTTGAGTGGGATGGGGGTGTGGGAGTCCTATGTGGCGGCGGTCTGAACTCCCCCCCCCCCCAACTGAGCTGACCACCATAGGACCGCGTTGGATGGCAAAACACATCCAGACCGCGCGGTCCGGACGGTGGTGGGTCTTTTTGAGAGTCTGCTTTGAAGATGCCCTTAATTCTCTTAGGTATTTTCAAATTGACTCAATTTGATTTTCAAAGTAAAATCCACACTACAACTAGAAGAGCAGCATATACAACAGGAAGTATCCGCTTAGCTGAAAGAACTCGCCCACCAATATCTACTTACTGATTTTTTTCCTTTGCACCAAGATAACTTCTAGTCTTTTTTGCGGATGGAGAAAACTTCTAGTCCACCACATATTTGTTACATCATCTTTGAATACAAAAGTAAACTTCGTTACATGGAAATGCTTTGATTGCAAACTTTGATACTACACTATTCAAATGGCATTACTCCCCCCGTTATTAAATATATGACATTTGGAAACGTCATATATTTAGGAACAAAGGGAGTGGAACCTAACTAAACATTGACCAGACATCACTAAGATTTCAAATCCAGAATAGAAGAGAAGATGACCTAACTACTTGACGGGTTAATCCGGAAATTGGAGATGAAGTAATCGCAATCTATTTCTTAGGTTTGTTGATTGTAGAATCCTCTACCAAGATATTTATGGATAAAACAAGCACAACCACATGTAAAAGCACTATAATGTATATAAAATGTCAAGCACACTTTGTCTAGCCATCCAAACTACATTTTTTACAGAACATCCAAACAACATTCGACATATGGCTTTGTTTTCTTATCGCTAAGACATTACTCCATAGATGAATCGATGTGATTTTGTCAAATTTTTGGCTTCTTTTAGGTTTAGAAAAATGTAATTTATTTCAAGAAAATGTTACTAGCAAAATAATGAAAATTTAATATAATTTTCACAATAAAACGATATTAACTTTAATTATTTTATATGTGGTTATTAAAATAGGAGTTTGTTGTATGCTAGTAATGTTTAAGTTTGTAAATATTACCAATGCATATACGTTGTAAATATTGTTGAATTTAATGGAAATGATAATTAAAATTTGTTATAATGATATGTATCCAAGTAAAAATGCTTATGCATAAATGAGTGATTGTGTAGACATAGTATCATGTTGTCTAATGTTAAAATTAAAATTGAAAGTTAGATAAATGATGTGTAAAGTAATATCAAATTGCCGAGGCACAAATCCTAATTTCAGCTCTCTTTCATTCCTCTATCTCTATTATGACTAATTCGTTGTGCCCAGTCTGTACCATAAACACCGAAGTGCTAACCTTTCCCAAATGTCAGCTCCTCATCATTGTTGTATCTCGGCCTGGCCACAACAGTTAACAATATTATCTTCCAATGATGTTATTGGAGACGTTGTGCTCGGGTTATGTTCTTTAAGCAGTACATAGTAATCATTCTTCACTCTGGTCATATCGTACCATTTTTCATCTATATGTACCATCTTGGTCATTGACTTAAAACTAGGAAAGGGAGTTGATATCATTGAAATCAGTTATCTGCAACTTAAACTAAATTTTACAAATTTATACTCCAGTAGTTTCAACTGGTGTATTGGCCATTTCTTTGCTCCTTTTTCAATTTTGCTCTTACTAAACACCTATTGGATCATCTCCATTTAACATCTCCGATGATTTACTATTGGATCATCTTCATTTAACATCTCCTATGATTTACTAGTGGATCATCTCCATTTAGCATTTAAGATAACATATTATCTAACATCTCCATTTTTTTTTTGCTCCTTTCCAATTTTGCTCTAACTGAATTTTGTTCATCCATATTTGACATGTTTATTTACTTCATCTACACTGCAATTGATATTGCAATTGAAAAATGCAATGTTATACTCCAACAATTGACAGAGGCATAATAGTATCAGTCCAACAAATGTTTTTGAATCTGAATATTTCCAGTTAATAGAACTTGAACCTGAACATGTTCTGTTAACAGAACCTGAACATAGTGCGAGATTTGTCTGTTTCAACGCATCATAGTTTAAACTGAAAATAAACCATTGACAGTAATTGTTTGAGATAACATTTGGAGTACTGAATTTTGAGCACTGAACACTTAATTTACATCTCAATTAACATCAATTGTTTGAGATAACATTTGGAGTACCGAATGTTTTTAGTTTTCACTACATGGCTAATTCAATGTCAAAATATGGCTAAATTCATTGCAATTGGATTTTGAAAAGACTCTGGATGCACTTTCTTCTTTCTTCTTTCTACGGGTTGTTCCTGTAGCAATTTTCTCTACATTAAGTAGAGGAGTAGAATAGTAGAACTAAATCTACTTCAATTTTTTTGGCACTACTAAAGATTGTTCCATCAGAAATCACAATCAATGTTTTCCTACTGATATTTTTTCAAATTAAATACCAAGCAAGCAAGGTACACTGATTAGTTGTTTTTCAAATTACAGAGCAAGTCGGCAAGCGGCGTACACATATCAATTGTTTCCAAATTACAAAGCTTCGGGGGCACATTTTTCACCGGCAGCAAGGTACATGCCTGAGCCATGTTCTTCCTCTCGTGGTGCTTGCGGTGAAGATACTGGGAGCAAGGTACTGGCAAGGATGTCCTGCACTGGAGAAGAACAAGCAAGGATCCCTGTACTTCTTCTCACCAGCAGCAACACGTGCAGGGGACCTCCGGTGGCGTCCTATTTCTTTCGTTGAGTTTTCGCTTTCAGAAAAACTAAAAAAGGATGTAGTTGTGGATCACCTCCCAGGACTTGGTGTACGTCGATCTGATTGTCGCATTGGTAGAAGACAGCTCTGCAGATTGCTTGGGTGCGTCCAGAGGAGGTCACGAGGCCGGCGGCCTGCTGCCGGAGTGCAGGCCATATATGAATTGATATCCTAGCTTACCTAGATAGCAGCCTAGAACTACCAGTATAGTACAATGAACATTACAGATAGCTTACTGCATGTGTAAAAAAGTACAGATAACACTGTGTTTCCGATTTCTTCTTCCAACCTATATGGTGTGTCTGTGCTTGAAAGAACACCCGAATCACACATATCCACCATGTAGATTGCAACAATGTTCTACGAACAGGCGAATATGACTATCAAAAATCATTTCTATATAACACACATCTATACCAGATTTACCTACGTTTGTTGTTCTCTTTTATGCCAGGAAGAACGTTCGTTTAACAAAAGGAAGAACCTTAGAATGCAACAACTGAGGGCTGCAAGGAGTACCAAATCATGATGTGATGATGACCGTGGCTGAGGCTGAGGAGTGAATCCATCTGTATATCAGGCGCTTGCATCAACCATCAGGCGAGTCGGGCCTTTGGGGGCTGCAACCTCTACCGACCTACACCAGATGACGATGGGTGACAGAGGGTGCAATTTGGACCGATCTGAACATCAATTACTCCTGGGGGGCAGCACGTTTCTTCTCTCCACTCTCACTTCTCACAGATCCTCCGTTGCCATCCCCTTTGTAGATGCCAGAACCAAAGGATGGACGGTTCGCTGACCTGGTAGTTTGATGCCAAGACGTGCTCTCCTACCAGGAGAGAGATACTCCCTTGAAGTCATTCTGCAGTTCGCTCTAGGTCACTATGACGTGGGTTGATAATTGACCGGTTGATGCGTCCTCGTGCCTTGGATTGATCTGTATCGTCGATGTAATTATGCGCTAGGCTCTGCCATTGCAACAATAGAGTTGGAGGCAGAGTAAATCTACAATGAGGAGAGGGCCATGGGGACGGAGAGGCCACAACTCCTGGGGTGGAACCAACATAGATCAATTGGAGTCTTTGGATACAGGATGGCAGCGGGATTGGAACCCATCACTTATTAGAACTCGGGATGAGGTGGTAAGGGAGATGGGCTTCGCGTCTGCTCTGGATCCAATCGTGCTTCATGACTTCGTGAGGAGGAAGGAGAGAAGGAGATGACGTTAGGATTACCTAACATTACTAGGGAAAAGCTTATACACAGGATCTTACCAGCAGCGAGTTTTAAAATAAGGCGCTGCTGCAATGTAGCAATAGCGCGCTCCGTCGATACGCACTGCTGAAATAGACATATCAGCAGCGCGCCTCCTCTAAGCCGCGCTACTGCTATAATTCCCACGACCCCGCCGCGAAGCTAGTTCTAGCAGCAGCGCGTTTACTAGGACCGTGCTACTGATAGGTAGTTCAGCAGTAGCGCCTTTGCCTTTAGAGCGCTACTGCTAAAACTAGCTATCTCCACCCCCACGCACGCTCCTCTCCACGATCCACACTCACACACTCAGACTCACTCCCCCTCAACCCCACCGCGCGCCGGTCCTCCCCCGCCGGCCGCCGTCGCCCCGGCCAGCCGCTGTCGCCTACCCCTCTTCCTTCTGTGCCGCCGTCAACTCCTCCTCGCTAGACTCGGTCCCGCCCTCCTCCTCCGTCTTTCCTCGACTCGCCGCCGGCCGGCCCCTCCTCGCTCCGCCTTCCTCCTCCGTCCTACTCTCTTCTCCCTCCTCGAGTCGCCCCTCCTTCTCCCTCCTCCCCGCTACATTTTGATTTAGTAGGCTAGTTCATATGCAACATTTTGATTTAGTTGATTTAGTAGGCTAGTTGATTTAGTTGATTTAGAACATTTTGATTTAGTAGATTTAGTAGGCTAGTTGATTTAGTTGATTTAGAACATTTTGATTTAGTTGATCTAGTAGGCTAGTTGATTTAGTTGATTTAGTAGGCTAGTTGATTTAGTATGCACCATTTTATTGTTATTTTCTCTGTACATGGATATGCAGATGTTTTTGTTTTTTTGTAATAAGTTATTTTTGGCAAAATGTAGGTGCCAATTTAGTTAAAATCACATGCTACTGTTTTTCTTTCCTGTGAAGTGGATCGTTAATCCTTTGCTCATATTGCTTTAGGAAAATGGCGCCGCCACCACCACCACTATGTCGACTGTGCAAGTCAAGGTGCGCCAGCAGCCTTGTAACTGGCAAGCTGTTCGGCATCTACTTCTAGCCGAGTTTTCGTCATGCGGCAGTAAGAAATTAGATGAAATGTAACAACTATTTTATTTTTAGTGTTGACGTTACTGCATTGTGTCATTTTGCTTTTTTTACACAGATCATCCCATGCAATGTGAGGTTGAAATTCAACAAGCTAACAGAAGACACTGTGACATTTGAGGCTCCTGGGGTGCCGTACACTATGGAGGTCGGGAAAGGAAGCAATATGTCGCAGATTGGAGGTGATGGATGGGCCCGTTTCGTCGCCCACATGCGTCTTACTGGTGGTGAGTTGATCTGGTTCTCCTTCAGAGCAGAAAGACCCAAGCTGGTTGTCATTTATCTCAACCTGGTGGAAGATGATGAAGATGACGAAGATGATGAAGATGATGAGAACCCACTTCATGAAGCCATCGTAGCTCAAAGAATGAGGCTGAGCGAGGAGGAGGTGCGCAACCTATGGGACATAATTCCGCCACGTGATGACTTTGTCGGGGTGCCATTCGTGACCCGCCTAAAAAGTACCATGGTCGATCGGCATGAAATGGTATGTTATACTGACTGCAGTAAGTTGATGATATGCTTAGTGTAGAGTCCAATGATATGCTATGTGAAATCTAGTCGATGATATGCTATGTGGAATCTAGTAGATAATCCATATATACTTATTAGTAGAATTCATGATTAAATAGTACAAATGCGTAGTACTGTGTCTTTTGATAGTGTAGAAATATAGACTTGATAGAAATATATTTGTAAGAGTATGTGCGAAGCTATTTATTAATTATGTTTTTCTTATTCAGAAATTGCCAAAGAACCTATCTGCGAGTTGTGATATTGAGCCTGATGAAGAAGGCTCAGCTGGACTATGCCTTACCGCAAGGGGCTCCGTCACCACCTGTACTTACCACATGGACACAGACGACGGTTGCACACACTTAAACTCGGTTGGGTTGAAGAGATTCCTCGTTGGCAAGAATCTTCGTGTTGGACAGGCCATCCTAATTACTATCATGAACACCCGCCGCCCAGGCTTGAGGATGATGATCGTCGTCGATATCATCTAGAACTACATATATGTGTGTGTGGCTATATCATCTAGAACTACATATGATGATCGTCGTCGATATCATCTAAAACTACATATGATGATCGTCGTCGATATCACCTAGTACTGCTTGAGGATGCATGTTGCGTATATATGAAATTGTTATCTAGTACTCCCTCCATTTCAAATTACTCGTCGTGGTTTTCGTGAACTAAAACCACGACGAGTAATTTGGAACCGAGGGAATACTACTTAGTACCTATAATGCTTTATGGCTTTATGAAATTGATATCTAGTAGTACCTAGTATCTCGAAATTGTAGTTTATTGAAGCTGAAACGGGGTTAAAATGATGAAAGATATAGCAGTAGCGCGGGGCTAGGAAATCGCTACAGCTAACTAATAGTAGCACGTTCTGTAAAAGCGCTGCTGCTATAGTCAATAGTAGTAGCGCGGGTACATACAGCGCTACTACTAAGAGTTAGTTGTAGCGCCTTATTGATAGCGCGGCCACCCGCGCTGCTGATAGCCTAAAAACCCGCGCTACTACTAGGGTTTTCCCTAGTAGTGTAAGGTGATCTTGTTCTTCATCCAACGGTTATAGATAGAACTATAAATGTCATTTTTTTTGCAACTCAGACATGCTACGATTGTAACGGTTGATGTACGTTGTTATAACTCGGTCTTATCAGATTAACGGCTCCTAGTTACTAATTAACGTAGAAATTTCTAGGGAGTCTAAATTGCTTCATCCAACGGATATAGATAGATCTATAAATGACATTTTTTTGCAACTGAGACATGGTACAATTGTAACGGTTGATCTACGTTGTTATAACTCGGTCCTATCAGATTAACGGCTCCTAATTACTAATTAACGCAGAAATTTTTAAGGAGTCTAAAATTAGTGTAACTGAGACATGGTACGATTGTAACGGTTGATCTACATTGTTATAACTCGGTCCCACCGTATTAACAGCTCCTAATTACTCCCTCCGTTCGAAAAATCTTGTCCCTCAAATGGATGTATCTAGCCCCAAGTGGGTGCTAGATACATCCATTTGAAAGACAAGTTTGGAACAAGTTTTTTCGGACAGAGGAAGTAGTAATTAGCGTAGGAATTTTTAGGGAGTCTAAAATTAGTATAGGTATAGATAGTTAGATAGATAGACATGCATGCGTATGTATCCAACACTTTGGTTTGTAACCTTATCGTTGCTACGTCCATGGGTCGACCAAATTAACGGCTAATCTATGTCATTATAACTCGGTCTCATCAGATTAACGGCTTCTAATTACTAATTAACGTAGGAATTTCTAAGGAATTTAAAATTAGTGCAATTGAGACATGGTATGATTGTAACGGTTGATCTACATCGTTATAATTTGGTCCCACCATATTAACGACTCCTAATTACTCCCTTCGTTCGAGAAATCTTGTCCCTCAAATGGATGTATCTGGCCCTAAGTTAGTGCTAGATACATCCATTTGAAAGACAAACTTGGGACAAATTTTTTCGGACGGATGAAGTACTAATTACGTAGGAATTTTTAGGGAGTCTAAAGTATAGGTATAGATTGTTAAAGTTTAACATACGCCGCCGTTGCAATTAGATTGTTCGTGGGCTATAATTGCGCTCCAGAAGAAGTGTGCATGCACAGCCTCCAATAATTAAGCAAAGAGCCGGTCGATGGAGCCAGAGAGTGAGAGATCATCATGCCTGACAATTCAGTTTTAATGGTGCCCGCACTAGCGAGCCTAGTGAGCGAGTGAGGATTTTACATGAACCTACCATTGCTAGCTAACCCTGCAGGGAGTGTTACATGCATTAAACCCTAGAAACAGTAACAAGAAGAATTAGAAATTAAAGTAGTTTGTAGTTGTTTTGCTGGAGTCTAGAAGGATCAAGTACGCGTGTTTTTGCCCATGGACAGTCGGACACGCACGCACTCCGGCCACGGCGACACGGAGGACGCAAAGCGGTCCGTGGGCAGGGCGTGTCCGTGCTGACAAACATACCCGGGGCCAAAGTGCACGTTTGGTCGCTAGCAGCGTCGCTGGCGCTGCAGAAGCCAGTGCCCATCGAATCTGCGGCAGGACCCAGCTAGCTACATGCATACCTGGTCTACCTCGACCCTTCTATCATCTAGATGTGTGTTGCGGCTGGGTTGGGTTCCAGCTCGCCAGCTAGGTGGGAGAATAGGATGCATATGCATATGGTACGTCCGGCCAGCAGCGTAGGCGCGTGGTACTAGCCTCCTACCGTCGGTAAACCGGCCGGAAATTCTTTTTTTTTAAAGGAGGTAAAAGACTTGCCTCATTCATTAATTAAGAGGGAAAAGAGAGTTTGAATTTTGTGTTACAACACACATCGTACTACAACACCACTACAAAAGGCCTATTCTCGTGGCATGATGGATCCCAAATTCTTTGCACCCGCGGTGACCCAAGTATGAGCTCAATCTTGATGTTAGCTAGTAGAATCGTCGGCGGGGCACTCTTGAGTTGGAAGATCCGGGTGTTTCTTTCATTCCAGATTGTCCAAGAGGTGAGCATGGAAAGGGTGGCCATGGCCTTCCTATTTGGTATGGTAGAGTCGGAGAGCCCGATCCACCACTCTTCGGTTGACCGTGCCAGGTGCCAAGCGGAAGTGTTGATGCTTTCGAGCTGGAGCCAATCTTTTAGCATTTCCCAAAGTTTAGTAGTGTACCGGCATCTGAAGAGGAGGTGGTCGATGGATTCTTGCACACGCTTGCAAAGAGGACAAAGCCCGCAATTGGGCCACCCCCGGTTGGTCAAACGGTCGGCAGTCCAAACCCTATTTTGCATGGCCAACCATGCGAAAAATTTGACCTTGGGCGGGGCACAGGCCTTCCACACTGCAAGCTACATGGAGGAGCGGATGGTGCCGAAAAAATTGGGCCAAGTAGGCGGATTTGGCAGTGTATATCCCGCTCTCTGTGTGTTTCCACACGATGTCGTCTTCGGCGTGCGCCTCAAGATGGAAATCGCGGATGGTGGTCCAAAGCTCAATAAATTGTCGAAGATGTTCGAAAGTGAAGTTGGAAGTGACCTTGATCTTGCGAACCCAAGCATCATCCTGGAGGGCTTCCCGAAGTTTCCAAGTCTTCCGAGAGGAAGCGTCGTAGATAAGTGGTGCGATGTCTCTTGGCTTTTGGTCCCGCACCCAAGGGGAGTCCCAGAAGGGTGTGCGCACACCGTTGCCAACAGTTATGGTCATTGAAGCATAGAAGAGATTTTTGTCCATCTCGTCGCACGGGTTGCCGGTCCCAACCCATATCTTGGTGGGCTCCTTCCACTCGAACCAAAGCCAACGCAAACGAAGAGCCCTTGCAAATTTCTCCGTGTTTAGCACCCCAAGACCTCCATATTCGACTGGCCGACATACGGATTCCCAATTAACTTTGCACTTCACGCCAGTAGTTTTATCTGTTCCCGCCCAAAGGAAAGCTCTCTCAAGCTTGTTGACATTGTGGAGGATGCTTGGTGGAACGACCAGTGGGGTGATGAAGTAGATGTCTTGTGAGGATAGCACAGACTTGCCCGACCAATGGCAGTGATATTTTGCCCGTCCCATGGAACAAGTTTGGAAGCGGCCTTGTCCACGAGGAATTGGAAATCCCGAACTTTTAGTCAACAAACCGAGAGAGGTAGCCCCAGATATTTTATCGAGAAGGAAGCACGGGCAGCTGGGAAATTCTGGAGGATGTTGTCGAGTTGTAGGTGTCTGCACCGAATCGGGACCACAAAGCTCTTCTGGAAGTTAGTGCATAGTCCCGTGACATCACCAAACGCACCGAGCAACACAGAGAAGTTGTCAACATCCTTCTTGATGGGTGCAACGAAGACGGCCGCGTCATCGGCGTAGAGGAATGTTCTCATGATGGGCCCACGGCCACGGATTTTGTGAAGCAGCCTCTTCCTAGTTGCCAACTCGAGGATCTTTTGTAGGGGGTCAATGGCAATGACAAATAGCAGGGGTGAGAGAGGATCCCCCTGTCAGAAGCCGCTTCCGTGGGTAATGGGGTTGGCGGGGATGCCGTTGAGGAGAACCCGCGAGGAGGAGGTGCATAGGAGGGCGGTGATCCAATTCCGAAAGGTGCTCGGGAACCCCCTCTGCTGAAGGATGTCAATGATATACTCCCATCTCACAGAGTCGAAAGCCTTTCTTATATCAAGCTTGAAGAGGAGGGACGGAGTTTTGCTCTTGTGGAGGCGACGCGCGAGATTGTTCACATACATGAAATTGTCATGGATACTCCTAGTCTTGATGAAAGCACTTTGCGCGTTGGAGACAAGCTTGTTCATGTGAGGCGCTAGCCGAATTGCTAAAATTTTGGCAACAATCTTCGCAATGGAGTGGATGAGGCTAATAGGCCGAAAGTCGGTGATCCCCTCAGCACCCTCCTTCTTAGGATTAGTACAATGTTTGCAGAGTTGAGCCAGTGGAGGTTTGTCGTGTGTAGGTTGCCAAAAAGAGAGACTACCCTCATGATGTCCTCCTTGATAATGTTCCAACAGCTCTTGAAGAACAATCCGGTGAAACCGTCCGGGTCGGGTGCTTTATCGCTTGGCATTTTCTTAATGGCCTCGTGCACCTCCTCCGTGGTGATTGGGTCTGCGAGGGAGTCCAAGTTGTGTACCTCTAAGCCAAGCTCTTCCCAATTGAAGTCGCGCACCCACGGGCACCCCTTTCCCATGGCCTCGGTGAAGTGGTCATGGACAACCTTCTCTTTGGCGTCATGGTCGGTGATCCATCCCTGATTATGCTTAAGCCTGTGGATGAAATTTTTGTGGCGTCTCCCATTGATCCTCTGGTGAAAAAATTTGGTGTTTGCATCACCCTCCTTGATGTTGGCCAGTCTCGCGCACTGCTTCTTACGAGCCCTCTCCATGACCGCTAAGCTGATGACTCGTCTTTTGAGCCGCTTGCGGAGGTCCCCTTCCTCCACCGAGAGTTGCCGGTTTTCCTGGGCCATGTCAAGGTGCAAAATCACCAAGAGGGCGGCGTGGAGATGGACCTTCGCTTTGGAGAACAACGCCCTACTCCACTCAAAAAGGCGGGCACCGGTCTTCTTGAGCTTGTAGTGTAGGATTTGATACGGCTCGGTATGGTCTATGTGCTCATTCCATGCCTTGAGGACGACCTCCTTGAACCCTGGAAGAGAAACCCAAAAATTCTCGAACTTGAAGCTTCGCGGTCTCCGGGGTCCCCTAACCTCGGCGAGGAGGAGGGGGCAGTGATCAGAGAGCGAGGACGAGAGTGCATGAAGGATGTGGCTGCCAAACTGATCGTCCCACTCCGTGTTTCAAAAGAACGAGTCGAGCTTGCAAAGGGTCGGGTTTTCCCTCTCGTTTGACCACGTGAAACGTCTATTCTGGAGGTGGATCTCCATCAAGCCACAACTTTGGAGCGTTGCACGAAAATAGTTAAGACACCTAGTGTCGATGTTTCTCTTGTTTTTGTCACGCGCTCTGTAAATTTGGTTGAAATCTCCCAGACAAAGCCAAAGGGTACCGGTGGGAGGCCTCTGAGTGATGAGCTCGGCGAAGAATGCGTCCTTGAGGGCGCGGGAGGACGGGCCGTACACAGTTGTGATCTTGTAATGCACATTGGACGCTTTAATTAGAACCATGGCAGAGAGGCAATGCGGAGTGGTGCTGATGCCGGTGACGTGGAGGAGCTGGTCATCCCAGAGCATGAGTATACCACCCCTAGTTCCGTTCGCTGGCCTCTGAGCAAAACTGCTTAGTCTACCTCCTCCAAGGAACCTAGCTGTGAATGGATCAATGTTGTCGAGCTTCGTTTCTTGAATGCACACGATTTGACATGAAGAGGTGGTAATTGTTTCATTGACAGTAGCACGTCGCTTGGGGCAGTTGAGACCTCTTACGTTCCAGCACATAACATTTATAGGTTGTACTATCATTGGAGACTAGATTTTAACATAGTGCAGCAGCAACAACAGCATCTAGCGGCTTGGACCGCACTGGCCTCATGATCCAGAGCGTCCTCGCCTCCATGGGTGATTAGTGCATCTTCAATGGCGTTTGCGTTTGGGTCATCGAGCTTGAAAAGCGCGCGCATCACCGCCAGCACCTCGGCCGGAACCTGGTCTTTGAACTTTGCAGCAAACTTATCCAACGCCGCCTCGGTGATGTCTTCGCCGTCTTCAATGATGCCAATGCTGCGGCAAACCATCGCACCGGCCGCCTTCTCGACACCAACCGTCGGCTTAAGAGCACGGGCACCAGCCCTAAGTCTGGCGCTGGTTCGCCTTAGTGATAGTCCGCCCGTACTGCATACAGCGACCCCAGCCTCCTTTCCTGGAAGGAAGAGGTCCTCGAAGCCACGGGGCAGCTCTTCCGCTCCAGGAGCTACTTGCATGTTCATGGCTCGTCTCGGAGGAGGTGGGGTGCGCTGCAGCTCTCCGCTGTGGTTGTGCGTCGGCGGCGGGGAGGCCTCGAAGCCTGGCGGCCTCGCCGGCGAGAGCGAGATGAGCCTGGTCGTTGGGGAGCAGGGGTGGCTGAGGGTCGGGCTGGCCATGGGGCCGATGTCCCTCTGCACAGGCGTGCCAACAAGCAGTGCAGACGGAGGGCCAACCACCAGTGCTGACGGAGCGGGCGTTTGCCTGGGCGGTGCAGCAACACTGGAGCGCGGCACTTCACGAGTCTCGGCGGGTTGATCTTGAAATTGACGGATGACCCTGATGTCGGCGACGCACGCACCAATCGATGATGCAATGGCCCCGGCAACAACCTGACAAGAGGCATCAGACTGCTTCCCAGCCAGCCAGACGACCGCGGCGTCGCCCTCGTGGTGCTGCACCTCTGCAGCAGAAGGACAGGTGGCATGGGCGGCATCACCAAGCCGAGGCCAAGCTGCTGAACGGAGCGGCTGGAGCGGTTGGGCTTGCGGAGGGGCGGGCCAACCTCGAGCAGCAGGCCGGGGAGCCATAGGAGGCGCAGCAGGAGACCGATGCAGGGGCTCCAGGGAGTTGAGCGGGCGCCAAGGATTGGTGCATCCGCGAGCGCGGTAGCCGGGCCGGAGGCAGCGGGAGCATCTGAAAGGGCCTCGGCAAACCGCCGCACGATGACCCGGAAGGAGGCAGCGAGAGAATCTTCCATGGAGCCAGGCAGGGAGAGGGCGTCGAGGGGAGGCCGGAGCAGGAGGATGCAGAGGGCGCGGGCCACGCCGGGAGGACACAAGCTGCCATCCCTCGCCGGCAACATCTGCTGAAGCACTGCTGCGGGCCGCATTGGAGGCGGCGGTGGAGGAGGATGCAGCGCCATGGATGCGAGGCGAAGGGACGACGATGACGGATGCGACCCACGGCTGGGCGCCCTGGAGCTCGGGCGGCGTCTTCGGCACCATCTCCACAAGTGCCTACAGCGGGATCTGGCCTTGTGTCGACGGGAGCTGGTCCGGCGAGCTGGATCTAGGCGCATCTCGCGCAGGCGGCGACGACCCTCCAGCGGGGATCACCTGCGGGGTGAAGCCCAGGGGCAGGCAAGCCGGCGGGGGCGGCAGCAGGAGAGGGCGCCGGGGGGCGGCGGCCGGCGCCGGGAGTGGGTCGCGGGGGGCCTGGGTTGGGAGCGGGTCGCGAGCCATCGGATGGTACTAGTCCCAAGGAGCTGTTTTGTCTGCTTACCAGCCGGAAATTCTTGTTCTAGCTCGCTGGACCCATCTCTGCCACCAAACGGCAGCTTTGCCGCGAAGACGCCTCTGAATTTCCCACACGAGTTAATTAAACCTGCACTGCACCTACAAATAGATCGATCATCAGAAGGACACTATTGTTGCAAAAGTGTTGTTCTACAGTGTCCAGTACAACGACATCTTGTTCGCTCTTAATTGCACCAACCATGTATGGATCTCCGCTCCGGATGATATATGCATATGCCGTATCAGAAGTTAAAAACAGCACATGTAGGTGCCTTGTTTTTTTAGACAAATATTGCTCGAGAAGAAGAGGCGTGGCCAGGTGAAAGAATATCCCGGAAATTATGACAGGCGTGGCCATATACAACTACTATGTTCTAGCTCCTGTTCTACTCGGACAAATAAACTTTACTCTATTGATTACTTGAAACGGAGTACAAAGTGGATCTTCCGTTTTTTTAATTTCCGTTTCAAGTAACCAACACGGACGAGACCCAGGCTATAAGCAGAAAATCGTAGTAATTCCTACCAGACTTTCCAAGTCATGAACATTACTGTAGTAGTAGTCCGTTTAGCGATAGGATTGGGTTATCCATTTCTTCTACAACCATCCATACGTACGTACAGTACATGTACACGTAGGCCGGCCGGACAGCCACCTACCTGCCGGCAAGCACGCGTATGCCGACTACAGCCGATCGCATCACCGTCGACCCATCCGGGTAATCCGATGATGGACCGCATCTCTTTCCGGCGAGCAGAATCCACCCAGTGAGGCGATCGGCCGTGGACTCCTCACTCGCTTTTCTAGGTAAAAGATCGAAGAAGTTGCCGTCGTATCGAATGATCGTTGCTGGTAAAACTCATCATCATGCATGTACTATGCGCGTGCAACGCCCGCCCATTAGTTTATGAACGAAAATCCTGCGGGTCGACACGCTGGATCGAGTTGGCTTGATTGGGTTTCGATTAGATTCGATTCGTGTGGTGTGTAATACATCCATCAATCTGTCGATCGATCATCATTGACCACTCACTTAAATTATTTTTAACTAATCCATCGATCCTAGCTAGCTATATGGTCTTGTAGCAACAGTATGTGCATCGACGGCCGGACATCGCGTAATGGCAACAGAACAGAGCAGATCAGTTACTTGGGATATTTCAGAAAGCAAAAGAGGGTGCATTAGTAATAAGAGGGTGCATTAGTAGAACAGATCAGTTACATGCAACGGTTCATAAGATAGTTTTATCTTAAGTCTTGCATGTAATTTAAAGACGATAAACAAAAAAAGATGTCTACAATGGGTTATCTCTTAGCCTTATCTTCAATAACTAGCTATTTCTAAAAATATGATGAGACATATTGTGCTAAGACATCATCTCTTTTCTTCTCTTAAATAAAAAAAAACAAGCATTTTTTTATGATTTGTCTCTTCTTCAACTCATCATTTATCCTATGTGGCATTGTTGAGATAGAACCATTGTACATGCCCTTAAAGGCCAGCGGCAAGACACATCAAGGCCGGAGTGGCCGTTAACGGGTCAACAGAGCTCGCAATTATCATCGTTCGTACAGCCATCCATGACAGCTTGTGACTAATCTCATTATTAATTAATCTGCTACGACTAGATTAGGTATAGTACCATTAGTTTGGTGCGTGCATCATGCAGATTAATAAGCTGAGGCTAAGTTAGGAACCAAGGATTGATTAGGATGCAAAAGCCTCCACAGGAAGATTGCTTACAAATAACTACTGTTGTACGAACGGAGAGATCGATCGAGATAAAGTCCCCATGCAAGTAAACAACAGGCAGATGCCAAATAAACGCTCTATGGATACCCTAAAAAGGTGAAGAACACAAGTTAATTAGGGATCAAGATCAGCTACTAGAGAAGCCGGGCCGTACGTGTTGTTAGGGAGCCACGTCTTCTTTTATTAAGGTGGTGGACTTGGGAGGTAGACTTGCACGATCTAAAAAGGTACGATCTATTTTTAATTCAAGAAAAAAAACGTACGAGCGAGGAGCGACGATGACAGCATGTGACTAGTCTCATTATTGATGCCCTACGACCAGATTAGCTATAGTAGGATTAGTTTGGTGCGTGCATCATGCAGGTTATTAGCTGAAGCTAAGCTAGGATTGATTAGGATGCCTGCCTGCCTACCAGCAGCAAAGCCTCCCGAGGAAGATTGCTTACAAATAACTCCTGTCGAGATCTACTCGGCCGGCATGCAAGTAAACACCAGTCAGATATTACTAAATATAAACGCTCTGTTGGTACCCTAAAAAGGTGAAGACCACACAAGTTAGGAGTCAGGAACACTGGCTTGATCAGCTACAAGTGCAACCAGCCCGTACGTGTTGTTTTAGGGGAACCACGTCTTCTTTTATTAGGATGGTGGACTTGGGACTTAGACATGCACGATCTAAAAACGTACGGACGTGCCCGCGCGTGTGTGTACGTGCGACGATGGAGTACATGCACGGAGTAATTAACACCTAATAAGCACAACCGGGACAAAATAGGGGACATCGAATTGGCCACACTAGCTAGTTATTTTGAAAATAATTGCACATTTCATATTCAGAAAGGTGAAGAATACACAATGTACGTAGGGATGAAGAACAGTTGCTCGATGTAGTACTACATCACGACGTGCTGTTTTAGGTGAACCAAGTCATCTTTTTTTTTTGGAAACTAAGCCATCTTTTTTAAGGCTGGTACTTAGACTGACCGACCTAAAATCGTACAGCACGTACGTACGTACCCCCGGCACTGGCCCGTGCCAATCGCCATGACCCCGTACATGCGTGCGACGGAGCAGGTCGGCAAATTAAGCCAAGGAGGCACAGGGCCGGAGTCGCTAGTTGACCTGCCTGCTTGCTTTGGCCGTTAAAAGCACGTCCGGAAAAGTTCGACGACGAACTTCCCACGGATGGCTACACGGATCGGGCGCTCGCCTGGCGCCGTGGTGCGTCGTGCGTGCTCGCAAGTCGCAGCCGTGGCCGCCGGACAGCTTCGTGGGGCTGCCGACGGCGTACGTCCGTGGGGATCGTTTCGGTCGGTCCCCACGACGCACGCTGGAGCCGTGGGCGCGACGACGGCGTACGGTCTACTGCTTGCGGTTGTAACTAGCATGCAGATTAGGTCTCCACTCGACGTCGGCGGCGACGACGACGACTTGTCTGTCGGGGCAGCATGGGTGCGTGCACGTACGGGAAACGGTAGAGATGGAGGAGAGAAGCGTGCACGCACTGTGCCATCCAGCTAGCGGGTGCGCCTGCCAGATTTACTCGCTGTTGGCCCCCTCTTAAAAGGGCACATTTTGTATTGTGAGTTAAATTTCAGCAACAACCAAAATCACTGAAGTAAAGTGAATTTCTGTTATTTCAGTTTGCAGTTCTGCCAAATGACCAAAATATTCACTAGGATCCAATTAATATTTGATATTTTAATAAATGAAAAATATTTGAATTCCTGTGCAGTACTAAAATTCCTGAAATATATTGGCCGAAGCATAATTATTCAAAAAAAAAAACGCCCACACGTGTGGGCGTTTGTATCTCGCCCACACGCATGAATCAATGTTTGTTTGTGTTTGCACGAATCTTGGCATGTTTTGCCAGATTTTTATACCACGTAGGACTAGGCTGGTATGTGGGCATTCATCCGATCGCGCACACATCCGTTTCATCATGCGGAGGAGCTGGTGTGTGGGCGTTTAACAGTTCGCCCACACGACAGTTTTCATGCACGCAGAGGGGCTGGTGTGTGGGCATTAATCAGTTCGCCCACACGACGTCTCCTCTCCCACACCCAAAGCTGTCAATTGCCATTTGTTTTGCAGGGTACATGACAACTGCTCTAGTGTGCTTATAAGCAGATGGCAACCCTCTCTTTACCCAAACATGTTATTTTGCCATGTCTTTTTGTAGTGCTACATGGCAACTGCCTAGTGTTAGTAGGTGGCAACTCCTAAAGTTTTCAAATCATGGCAACTATAATAGACCAGACTATACATGGCAACAGCTGTAGTTCTTCAAAAATGGCATCTGGCACTTGACTTGAGATGGCAACTGCAGCTGAGCAACCATGGCAACTGTACTTGTCAGACATGGCAACGGTAGTTCAGCAACATGACAACTGCAATTAAACGAACATGGAAGATGGTCCGGACAATGGCAACTGTGGGGACACGTGGTGACTGTCACGCAGGGCATGCTGGACCGTGAGGTAGGAGGCCGGACGTACGGGCGTGTGGGCGTTATCTATTTTTCCCATACGTAGGCGTGTGGGACGAAACGCGAGGCAAAAGAGTGGGTGTGTGGGCATTACTTGTTTTGCCCACACATAGACGTGTGAACTGGTTCTCTTACATACCACACGAAACATGTGGCCAGACCCCTTAACGCCCACATGTGTGGGCGTTATCGGGACCCTAATTATTTTAGTGACCCGCCACGGCCCCCGTAGCCACCACGCACACGACCTCGGTCAGCCATGGATCTTGTCGTGGAATTGTCACGGCAGATGTCCTAGCGAGAGGACTTAGTCGTAGGGCCATCGCAACTAGCTAAGTTCCTTCAACCATAACTGAGGAATGTTTGAAGGAGTTCTTCACCATAGGATTTTTGCCAGGAAAAGATGTCATGTCTTACCGTGCCCCTAACCCGGACGAAGAACGGCCCAATCCAAGAGATGGCTAAGTGATTGCTTTTACTGACCATATGAACCGTGGCTTCTCACCGCCCGGCTCAAAGTTCTTCAGAGAGGTCCTCCACCTTTTCAAACTCCACCCTCAAGATATCGGGCCCAATTCCATTTCTAACATCTGTAACTTCCAAGTGCTCTGTGAGGTGTATCATCAAGAAGAGCCGACCATGGAGTTGTTTAGAGAATATTTTTATCTGAACCGGCAGAAAGAGTGCACCAACGGCCTTAGCTTGGACCTTGGAGGCATCTCAATTCAGCGCCGGCAGGGCGCTGTCTTCCCCCTCATAGTCTTGCCGAGTCATCCAAAAGACTGGAATCAGACTTGGTTCTATTGTCAAGACATTTCACCAACAAACGAGAAGCAACTGCCGGGTTATCGACCCGAACGTCTTGATTCCAAGTTCGCGCTCCCTGACAAGCTTACTGCTGTCGAACGCAAGAAGTTGATCCCATCAATAAAGAGGATTAATGCCTTATTAGGAAACGGCTTAACCGGAGTTGATCTGAGCCGCTGCTGGATCTCATGGCGGGTTATCCCTCTAAGCCGTTGGTCAAAATTGATGTACGAGTATGGTGGAGGCCCAGATGACTCTCTTCGTCACAGCTCCGTTCAACTAACGGAAGAAGATATTGTTTCAATGTCAACCCTTCTGGTGAACGGAAAATACGAAGACAACAGTATCGTCGGGTTAAACCCCTTCTGCAAGCTTAACCCGGTGCCAGAAGTAAGGACACTCTGATCTATCTCCTTTGTATTTTTCCCAGCCGTATTGTTTAATACTTGTCTGACCTTTCATCTTGTTTTTACCTGTCTGCAGGCCAGATGTAATTTCTGGAAAGTTAAATATGACCATGAAGCTGCCAAGAAAGCAGGAGTCGCCGCCATAAAAGCCAAGAAAACGACCCGGAGGTCCAAAAAGAAGAAGAAGAGCACCGCTGAAGATATGATGAAACTCGACGATACTTCTGAGTCGGAGGTAGCCCTCGACTCCCTTGGCCAACTTTTTAATAATCTTATTAACACTAATCATTACCAGGACGACACTGGGGCCAGTCAGGCCGTGGAAGAAGAGGTAACTATTTCCTCCGACTCATCCCATTTGCCAAGACAGAACCTTCGAGTCGTAACCCGGAAAGTAAGGTTTTCACACCCTTTGGCTTATCTGGACCCTCACTTTCTTTTGAAAAGACAGCAACATGAGAGCCACCGTCAAGCCTGGACCGAAGACGAACCGACTGTTGTTCTTCAACAAACTCCCCAAAAACGCCAGAATGAGGTTTATTTCTTTGTCTTCGACTCTCTGTTAATGGATGTCCTTCCTTGTATTACTTACTTTGTCTTATCTTTGTAGGAGGTATCTCGCTCTTCTGGCGACTCGTCTCAAACCCAGTTTCCGGCCTTCAAGACTGCCCCTAGGTAAGGAAAACTCCTTTGTGTTCCGTGCTTTTCAAATTGTCTCTTTATATTGACAGTCCTATAATCTTTCACTTAGTGGCCAAGCTAAGTCTAAGAAGGCCAAGGTGACTAAACCGGCAGAAGACCCGCCAGTCCTTGCTCCTGAACCGGGAAGGACACCTTCTCCTCCATCAATTGAAACTCCAGAAGACCCGCCTGTCAATGCAGAAACAAATCCTCCCGAGCCGTCGTTTGATGACACCACCGTGAATCCTTCCGCAATTGGACCATAAAGCTCAGCCAACCCGCCATGACCGTCTGTGCAAGACGTTTTGATCACCGGGAGCCACTTTGTTGAGCCGGGGAATCCAACCGTGTTGGCTCGCCACACGGCGAAACAAGAGGCATTGGAGAGACAGAAAGTGCGCTTTGATGTTGCTCATTATGATCATCTGAATGCCAATGATATTTTATCCGGCTATCTCAGCCATGTGCACTCCAGTCGCGACTCAGAGATTGAAATGGTCAAACAGTTGCAGCTGAAATATGAGGTATGTTCTTCTGGCTTATCTATATTCCGCCAGCCCCCAAGTCTTTAGATTATGAGAGAACCGGAATGATCTGTAGACTTTATAATATAGGCCAAGACTTTTACCTTTGAAACTTTTCTTGAATTCAATAAAATAGAACAAAGCTTCACCTGTAGTCCCCAAGGGCCGGTTCATTTGATCATAAATGAGCTGGTACTTTAAATTGTCTTGTACTGTATTCAAAGAACTTCGTAATCCGGCTTAACCTTGAGAAACTTGTTGAATAGCATATATTAGCCCCCAAGTGCCAAGTGTTGTTTCTTTGTAAAGTACTTGGGACTTAAAGTATGTCTTTAGAGTCATAAGAAATTGTTTTGGCATACATTAGCCCCCAAGTGTCAAGTGGTTTTTGTAAAGTACTTGAGACTTGAATCTTGACTTTTGAACCTTAAGCGAAATATTGACTCATCTGGGTATGTTTTTTGCAGAATGCCTTATCTGAACTGAGCTCGCAATTGACTGATGCGAAGACCCGGGTAGCGGGTCAGGAGGCAGAAATCAAGTCTGCTAACTCCAAATTGCAAGTAAGTCTCTCTGAGACGGAAAAATTAAAGACCAGCTTCACCGCCAAGAAGAAAACCTGGGCAGAGGAAAAAAACGCTTCTGACACAACGCGTCAAGAAGGCCGAAGCAACCCTTGAAGAGGTTTCAACAGAGCTGAACGGTTTAAAGGTCCGGGTGTCTCAAATGGTGGCCGCCATCTTTGGTAAGCCGTCTGTCTTAGATCTTGTGTACTTTTTGCTGATCCGGAATATAAGCCGCCAGCTGACTTTGTTTATAAAATATGTGCAGGCCAACGAAGCAAGAATCTGAGCCAAGATCATGTGATTAAACTGAAGGCAGTGTATACCTTAGTGGAGCAATTGTATATTGGCACACAACGGGCACTTGCTGCCATCTCTCCTGCCAATCAAGGACCCAACTGGCTCAGCGACGTCTTAAAGAAACTGTCAATCCTACCCGCCAGGTTTCAAGAAGTGAAGCGCTCCTGTGCGAGAGCCGGAGCTTTGACTGCCTTGAGCCGCTCCAAGGCTTGGGTGCCAGATCTAGACCCGGCGGACGTGGCCAGAGGATATCCTACCGTGAAGGAAGACGGATCTCCCTTTGAGCAAGATGACTTCATGGCCTGCGTGTGCGGAGTCCGACCTCAGGCGACTATTCTTGGAGATGAAACCAACATCGACAAGTATCAGCCGGGTTTTGATGTTGAAAATAAGAAGATGGCAACTCCCTCATACAAGGTGACTGATTTAATCCCGCTTGTTCGTGAAAATACATTTGCTCCGGAAGTTGACCCGACCGGCCTGATTGACGAAGAAGCAGAATTCGTCGCCGTGAACGGTTTTGACTGGTCAAAACCCAGCTTCCAACCAGCAGAGGGCGGTGAACCGGCGAGGGAGGAGTAATAACCATCTTCATCGGCTTATAAAAAGCCTTGTAATAGATTAGCTGTGAAAACACTAAATGCCTTGCCTATGCCATCGTGCATAAAACACTGTGTGTGATTCTGTATTTCCTGATGGCAATATATGCATCATATTTATGATTGTTTCTGCAATACTTCAGCTCTGTTCCTGTAGACACAAAAGAAAAAACTGGCTTGGCGGCTTAGTACCGAACGGGTTAGAACACCCGGCTTATAGCCAATATGTCTACCATAGTAGAAAACAGAAATAGACATAAAAAGAGAACAAGGCTGAAAATAACCCTTTGATTAATACAGCAGCCAATTGCTTGTAAACAATACTCATACTTGTACCTTTGATCTTTAGACCACCGGTTTAAATAACCCGGGTAATGAAGTTGATAACTCCATCTTTTTGAGAAGTCAATACTTCTGAATACTTAATGATCATCATACCTTGGTGGCTTTGTTGTCAAATAGTCCAGCTGGCGAAAAAGACCATGCTAATTATTTGTGAAATTGAGACAACAAAGAACTAAAAAGCAAATAACAGGTAATAAATACGATTTAACCTTGTATTTGAAGGTTGGGGGTTTCTGATTCGAATACGATCAGTAAACTAGACCAAAGGGGTTAAGCTAAGGTTCGAATACGACCATATAGCCCCCAGTGGCTTTGGCGTTGCGTCGATCAAGAGGGTACCGACAGCTATGTTCTCTTTGGTTCGAATACGACATATGTTTGAACAGGAAGCCCCCAAATGACCTTGAGAGGTTTTTAACGACCCTGATTCGAATACGATCCAAGTCGGACCCAAAAGGGGTTAAGCTATGATTCGGATACGATCAAGAAGCCCCCTTGTGAGTTTGGCCTTGAGCCGATCAAGAGGGTTACGACAGCTATGTTCTCTTTGGTTCGAATACGACCTATGTTTGAACAGGAAGCCCCCAAGTGACCATGATAGTTGCAGCTAGATTCGAATAAGATCATAAGCCAGACCGAAAAAGGTTAGACTTGATTCAAATATGATCAACTCCTTAATAGTCATTTGAAAATAAGAAATAACAGAGATGCGTAATCTTTGAAATGAAAAGAGACCGATGGTCCTGCTTTATTACTTATCATGGTATATACAATGTTAAAGTATGTATATGATGAGAGCCGGTGGCTCGGGTGTAGTATGGCCGAAGTTGAGCAATGTTCCACGGCCGGCGGGTCTCCTCTTCCGACTTACGTGAGTCTTTGTGCTCTCGAACGTCAATGAGGTAATATGACCCGTTGTTTAAGTTCTTGCAGACCACAAAAGGGTCCTTCCCAAGGTGGGGATAGCTTGTGTGCATCTGACAGATCCTGGATGAGGCGGAGCACCAGGTCACCTTCCTGAAAAGTCCTGGACTTAACCCGGCGGCTGTGATAATGGCGCAGGTCCTGTTGATAAATTGCTGATCGAGCCGCTGCTAATTCTCTTTCCTCATCTAACAAGTCAAGTGCATCCTGTCTGGCTTGTTCATTATTAGCTTCAACATAAGCCGCCACACGGGGCGAGTCATGACGGATGTCACTAGGCAACACTGCTTCTGCTCCATACACCAAGAAGAAAGGTGTGTAACCTGTAGACCTGTTAGGTGTGGTGTTGATACTCCACAGCACCGAGGGTAATTCCTCTACCCAACAACCCGACGTTCGCTGTAAAGGAATCATAAGCCGGGGTTTGAGCCTTTTAAAACTTCCTGATTTGCTCTCTCAGCTTGACCATTGGATTGAGGATGAGCTACAGAAGAAACATCAAGGCGGATATGCTCACATTGACAGAAATCCTCCATAGCCCCTTGGGATAGATTAGTGCCATTGTCGGTGATAATGTTGTGTGGAAAACTAAAACGGAAGATCACTTTTTTCATGAACTGAACCGCCATGGCCACATCACACTCACTCACCGGCTCTGCCTCAACCCACTTTGTGAATTTATCAACTGCCACTAAAAGATGTGTCTTTTTATCCTTAGACCTTTTGAAAGGTCCCACCATGTCAAGCCCCCAGACCGCAAACGGCCAAGTGATTGGAATCATCCGGAGCTCTTGAGCCGGCACATGTGTTCGTCGTGCGAACTTTTGACATCCATCACATCTGTTGACCAGATCCTCTGCATGAGCGTGAGCCGTCAACCAGTAAAAACCGTGACGAAAAGCCTTGGCCACCAAAGATTTGACCCGGAGTGATGACCATAATCGCCTTCATGGATCTCACAAAGTATTTCTTGGCCTTCTTCAGGGGAAACACACCGCTGAAACGCTCCAGAGACACTGCGATGGTATAGTTCTCCATCAGAAATGGTCATTGACTTAGACCGCTGGGTTATCTGTCGAGCTAGGGTCTCATCCGCTGGCAACTCTCCCCAGGTCATGTAAGCCAAGAACGGCACTGTCCAATCTGGGATGACATGAAGAGCCGCCACCAACTGTGCCTCCGGGTCAGGAGCGGCTAGATCTTCTTCTGTGGGTAACTTAACAGATGGGTTATGCAAAACATCTAAAAAGGTGTTAGGTGGCATCGGCTTACGCTGAGATCCCAACCAGCTTAAAGCATCAGCCGCTTCGTTCTTCCTACGGTCAATGTGCTCCACCTGATAACCTTTAAAATGCCCTGCAACAGCATCAACTTCACGGCAATAAGCCGACATGAGAGGATCTTTGGAATCCCACTTGTCTGATACTTGTTGAGCCACTAAATCTGAGTCGCCAAGACACCGGACCCGGCTCAGGCTCATTTCTTTGGCCACTCTAAGACCATGGAGCAAGGCTTCATATTCCGCCGCGTTGTTAGTGCAAGGAAACATCAGCCGCAACACATAACAAAAATTTTCACCTCGAGGGGAGGTTAAAACAACTCCAGCCCCCGAGCCTTCCAGTTGTCTGGACCAATCAAAGCGAATAGTCCAATATGTGTTGTCTGGTTTCTCTTTCGGCATCTGCATCTCTGTCCAGTCATTAATAAAATCAACTAGTGCTTGAGACTTGATCGCAGTACGTGGTACATACTTCAACCCATGAGACCCAAGCTCAATGGCCCACTTGGTGACTCGTCCAGTGGCTTCTCTGTTTTGAATGATGTCTCCCAAAGGAGCAGATCTAACCACAGTAATTGGGTGACCCTGGAAATAATGTTTAAGTTTCCGGCTCGCCATGAACACCCCATATACGAGCTTCTGCCAATGTGGATATCGTTGTTTGGATTCAATTAACACCTCATTATCGTAGTAAACCGGCCGTTGAACCGGATGCTCCTTACCAACCTCCTTGCGCTCCACCACAATCGCCACACTAACAACTCGTGAGTTGGCGGCTACGTAAACAACAACGGGTCTTTCTCAATTGGAGCAGCAAGAACCGGCGGCTCTGCAAGCTGTGTCTTCAGATCCTCAAAAGCAGAGTTTGCAGCATCACTCCAAACAAAATCATCCGTTTTCTTCATCATCTGATGCAAAGGCATCGCCTTCTCCCCTAGCCGGCTTATGAACCGACTCAAAGCAGCAACTCGACCCGCCAGCCATTGAACGTCATTGATACATGTTGGTTTGGCCAGGGATGTGATTGCTTTAATTTTCTCCGGGTTAGCTTCTATACCTCGGTTGGACACCAAAAAACACAAGAGCTTGCCGGCTAGGACTCCAAAAACACACTTAGCCGGGTTAAGCGTCATTTTGTAGACCCGGAGGTTATCGAAGGTCTCTTTCAGATCCGTGACGAATGTTTCCTCTTTCCTGGATTTTACCACTATATCATCCACATAAGCATGAACATTACGCCCAATCTGATCGTGAAGACAATTCTACACACACCGTTGGTAAGTCGCCTGGGCACTCTTAAGCCCAAAAGGCATAGACACATAGCAGAAAGCTCCAAAAGGAGTGATAAAAGTTGTCTTCTCCTGATCCTTGACTGCCATCTTGATCTCATGATAACCCGAATAAGCATCCAAGAAACTCAAACGTGCGCAACCCGCCGTAGCATCGATGATCTGATCAATATGGGGGAGGGCAAAAGGGTCAGCCAGACAAGCCTTGTTTAAATCGGTGTAGTCCACACACATACGTCAGATGCCGTTCTTTTTGAGTACAAGCACCGGGTTGGCTAATCACTCTGGGTGAAGGACTTCCACAATGAACCCGTCCGCCAAGAGCCGGGCCACCTCTTCTCCAATGGCCTTGCGCCTTTCTTCATTGAACCATCGGAGAAACTGTCTAATAGGTTTAAACTTTGGATCAATATTGAGAGTGTGCTCAGCGAGTTCCCTCGGGACACCCGGCATGTCGGAAGGTTTCCATGCAAATATGTCCCTGTTCTCACGGATGAACTCGATGAGCGCGCTTTCCTATTTCAGATCCAAGTTTGCACTGATGATGAAGTGCTTGGATGAGTCGCCAGGCACAAAGTCAACCATCTTGGTGTCATCAGCTGATTTGAACTTCAACACCGGCTCATGCTCCGTCGTTGGTTTCTTTAAAGACGTCATGTCTGCTGGGTCAACATGATCCTTATAAAACTTTAACTCCTCTGTTGCACAAACAGACTCAGCATAGGCAGCATCACCTTCTTCACACTCCAAGGCTATTTTCCGGCTTCCATGTATTGTAATGGTGCCTTTATAACTCGGCATCTTGAGCTGCAAATACACATTACACGGCTGAGCCATGAACTTGGCATAAGTCGGCCATCCAAACAGAGCATGATATGGGATTTTAATCTTAGCCACCTCAAAGGTTAATTTTTCTGCTCTGGAGTCATACTCATCCCCAAAGGCTACTTACAGTTCAATCTTACCAACTGGGTATGCCGACTTGCCAGGTACCACACCGTGAAACACAGTGTTGGATTGCTTAAGACTCTTATCAGTCAACCCCATCCGGCGGAACATCTCATAGTAGAGGATGTTGATGCTGCTGCCTCCATCCATGAGTACCTTAGTGAATTTCTATCCACCAACCTGAGGCGCCACTACCAAGGCCAAATGACCCGGATTATCAACCCGGGGTGGGTGATCCTCTCTGCCCCGCACAATAGGCTGCTCTGACCAACGTAAGTAACGTGGAATCGCCGGCTCAACGGCATTGACGGCCCTCTTGTGAAGCTTCTGGTCCCTCTTACATAAACTAGTGGTGAACACATGGAATTGCCCACTATTCAGCTGTTTTGGGTTGCTCTGATATCTGGACTATTGCTGCTGATTACCTTGGCCGGGTTGTGGATTATATCCTCCTTGGTTACCAGGATGGCCCTGACCGTGAAATCCTCCTCCACCTGAACCGGCGCCCGGGCCATGGAAACCGCCTCCACCTGAACCGGCGCCCGGGCCGTGACCTCCATCAAACGTGTTTGAATTTTTAAACGCCTTCATGATCGTACAATCTTTCCACAGGTGGGTGGCTGGCTTCTCCCGGGTGTCGTGTCTTGGACAAGTTCATTCAATAGTTGCTCAAGGGTGGGACCTGACCCGCCCGACCGATGGGGTTGCCTGCCCTTGCGCCGTTGATTGCCGCACTGTGCATTGGTGTTAGCGACAGACACATCAGCCTTATGTTTATTACCTCATTGATTTGTCGGGTTATGCTGGTGACCCTTGCCATTGCCGTTCTTCTTTCCCTTCGCTGTCTTTTCTTCATCAGACGCCGGGTCTTTGGTACTATCAGAATCAGCATACTTGACGAGAGCCGCCATCAACCGACCCATGTCATTGCAGTCACGTTTGAGCCGCCCCAACTTCTGATTCAGAGGTTCAAAACGGCAGTTTTTCTCCAACATCAAGACTGCTGAGCCGGCATCCATCTTATCAGACGAATGTATTATCTCCTTGACCCGGCGCACCCAGTGGGTTGTAGATTCACCGTCCTCTTACTTACAATTAGTCAGGTCCACAATCGACATAGGCTGCTTACACGTGTCTTTGAAGTTCTGGATGAACCGGGCCTTCAACTCCGCCCATGAGCCGATAGAATTGGGTGGCAACCCCTTCAACCAGGTACGAGCTGTTCCATCCAACATCATAGTGAAATACTTAGCCATTGCTGCGTCGCTGACCTCCAACAACTCCATAGCCATCTCATAACTCTCAATCCAAGCCCCAGGCTGCAAGTCGGCTGTGTAATTAGGCACCTTACGAGGCCCCTTGAAGTCTTTTGGAAAACGCTCATTACATATGGCCGGCACCAGGCAAGGGACACCTCCGGTTCTAGTGGCCACTCCTGCCTCAACCGAGGTTGCAGGATAAGCCGGAAAAGTCTGATGAGCCGCCTGCTCTGCTGCAAGTTGAACCGCTCGCTCCGCCTCTTGTCGGATCCTCTTCTGATCCGCCAAGTTAAGGGCTCCAGCCTGCACCGGCTCATACCTGTGTGGCCGGTTGTGGCGTTGAGCATTGCTTGACATGTCGGCTGAATCCATATGCCTACTGTAGCTTGGGCTCCGTCTCAGGCGAGGAGTTGAATGGATCCTGTCTCGGCTGTAGGAGAACACATCATGCTGTGCCAGAGCTGTTTGAAGAAGTTCTCTCACCCTTCGCGTTTCGATCGCCGCCGGTGAGTCACCTTCCATCGGAAGAGCCGCCAAACGAGCCGATGCCGCAATGAGGTTTTCCAAAGGATTGGAGAAGTGACCCGGCAGCGTTGGTACATAATGAGGTGCAGCGGTATGTACATGAGGTGGTTCCATGGCGCGCGGTT
Source organism: Triticum urartu (assembly GCF_056163025.1). NCBI lineage: Eukaryota > Viridiplantae > Streptophyta > Magnoliopsida > Poales > Poaceae > Triticum > Triticum urartu. The sequence continues at coordinate 45,477,280 of NC_141879.1, read as the reverse complement.
GGACTAGTGCGCCGGGTGTCGTGATGCGATTTGCCTCCGGTGGGTTGCTTGTCCCAGCTCCAGGTGTATGAAAAAGGTTCCTGGGATCAAGCATCAGAGGTAGACGTGACTGACTTTTCTGATGCCAGACCTCGTTTGACGCGTTCAAATCCACCGAGAGCCGGAAAGTCTCTGCTTGAAGCTGTTGAGCACGGACGTCCAAAGCCGCCCGCTCCGCTGCCATCCTGAGCTCCTCTGCTGCTAGATTTTCTTTAGCTTGTACCATCTCTTCACGTACGCGTGCCACCTCTGCGTCATGCTGGGCTTTATCTGCCTGCTCTACCACGACAGTCAATAGAGTCGTCAGTTTATCCATGAGGTCCATTAGAATCTGAGCCGGGGGGCGCGCAGGGTCTCCTGACCCAGCTGCGACCGACCCGGTAGCTGTCGCTGCTGCCGTTGTGGAGTTCTGCCCGGGCTGTGTTCCTGCCATGAAGACTCCAGCCCAATTCGGCGGCTCAAGGGGGTCTGGAATACTGCTGCTATCGGAATAGCCCCCGAGCATGCCATCTTGCAGCTGATACAAAGAGTTTGTCTCGCCCGTTGATGATGTAGAGTCAGAACAGACGGCCGTCTCACCACCATCCACCGACCCTTCAGAGTATTCACCACCGTGGATGCAGCCTACGAAAGCATGCTTCATGACAGATTGAACACGGGCGATCCTCGCGCGCTGAGCCGTTTCGACGAGGTTGGTGTGGACGTCCGGCTCAGGGCCTGACTCGCCGATCCGGCCGATGAAGACGCGAGTTCCGCTGAAGGGGACCAGGTACCCGTACTCAATTGAGCCGGCCTCGGGGCCCCAGCCTTCGTCGTCGATGTAGAGCTTGCCACGACGACTCTTTGTCATCAAGCCCATAGCGTATCCCTTGAGCCCTTCGAAGTTGCCCTTCATGAACTCAAATCCACCGTGTGCTGGCCCCATGGTGGGCGCCAACTGCCGTGAATTTGTCACGGCAGATGTCCTAGTGAGAGGACTTAGTCATAGGGCCATCGCAACTAGGAAGCCTAAAGGGGTTAATCGGGACAAAGGACACGAGATGTTTTATACTAGTTCGACCCCTTATGATGAAGGTAAAAGCCTACGTCTAGTTGTGTTGGTATTGCTGGGGGTTTCGATCACCAAGAGGCTTAACTCGCCGGCTTGGTTATCAATCTCGTGTTTCTTGCCCTAAGCCGCCACCAGGTCGTCCCCTTATATACACGGGTTGACGCCTGGTGGCCTACAGAGTCCCGGCCGGCTCATAAATCATGTCCGGCTCGGTGACTTCTTTTACATGCCTTTCTTTACTAGTCTTTTCTTACATACAGCGGTTTACAATATTGGGCCTTAAGCCGCCTCTAGGCCATTTAGGCCTTATATAAGATTTGATAAACTATCATTTTAATGTTTACTGGGCTTCCTTTGTACGTAACCCGCCATTGGGGCTGACCCGGCCCCTCCTGGGCGGGTCATAGCTGATAGCTATATCCCCAACAGATATGCTCTAAATAGGCGTGTGCAAACGATAAACGGACGCTAGAGTAGGAAGGATTTTGCGCCGGAGTAGGTAGATTTCTGGCGGAGGCGGGTGGGGAAAATGCCGGATAGACCTCTATCCGTCAAATATAGTGGCCGAGTCACATTTAAACGGGCCACTCGTATTTTCTTTTCTATGGGTTGAGTTTTTTTTACCATATCAACTCGGGCCAAAAATATAGATGATCCTATAAAACGGCCGGAATTATAAGGGCCGCCGAGATTTTGGAAGATATGCTAGAGTTGCTCTTAGGGCATCTCTAACACGGATTCTTAAACCGAAAGAAATATGCCCTAGAGGCAATAATAAAGTTGTTATTTATATTTTCTTATATCATTATATATGTTTATTATTCATGTTAGAATTGTATTAACTGGAAACTTAGTACATGTGTGAATACATAAAGAAACAGAGTGTCCCTAGTATGCCTCTACTTGACTAGCTCGTTAATCAAAGATGGTTAAGTTTCCTAGCCATGGACATGTGTTTTCATTTGATGAACAGGATCACATCATTAGAGAATGATGTGATGGACAAGACCCATCCATTAGCTTACCATAATGATCGTTCAGTTTTATTGCTACTGCTTTCTTCATGACTTATACATGTTCCTCTGACTATGAGATTATGCAACTCCCGAATACCGGAGGAACACTTAGTGTGCTATCAAACGTCACAACGTAACTGGGTGACTATAAAGATGCTCTATAGGTGTCTCCGATGGTGTTTGTTGAGTTGGCATAGATCAAGATTAGGATTTGTCACTCCGAATATCGGAGAGGTATCTCTGGGCCCTCTCGGTAATGCACATCACTATAAGCCTTGCAAGCACTGTGAATAATGAGTTAGTTGCGGGATGTTGCATTATGGAACGAGTAAAGAGACTTGCCGGTAACGAGATTGAATTAGGTATTGAGATACCGACGATCGAATCTCGGGAAAGTAACATACCGATGACAAAGGGAACAACAGATGTTGTTGTGCAGTTTGACCGATAAAGATCTTCATAGAATATGTAGGAACCAATATGAGCATCCAGGTTCCGTTATTGGTTATTGACCGGAGATAAGTCTTGGTCATGTCTACATAGTTCTCGAACCCGTAGGGTCCGCACGGTTAACGTTCGGTGACGATCGGTATTATGAGTTTATGTGTTTTGATGTACTGAAGGTAGTTCGGAGTTCCGGATATGATCACGGACATGACGAGGAGTCTCGAAATGGTCAAGACATAAAGATTGATATATTGGAAGCCTATGTTTGGACATCGGAATGGTTCTGGATGAGTTCGAGCATTTTCCGGAGTACCGGGAGGTTACCAGAACCCCCCGTGGAAGATATCTGCCTTATTGGGCCTTAGTGGAATAGAGGAGAGGAAGGGAAAAGGTGGGAGGCGCGCGCCCTAGCCCAATCTGAATTGGGTGCCCCCCCCGCCTTTCCTTCTGTCTCTCTCTCTCCTCCCCTTCCTTCTCTCCTACTCCTACTACTTGGGAGGGGGGAATCCTACTCCCGGTGGGAGTAGGACTCCCCTACGGCGCGCCATAGAGGGCCGGCCCTCCCCCTCCTCCACTCCTTTATATACGGGGGAGGGGGCACCCCATAGACACACAAGTTGATCATTGTCTTAACCGTGTGTGGTGCACCCCTCCATCATAATCCACCTCGGTCATATCTTAGCGGTGCTTAGGCGAAGCCCTGTTCTGGTAGCTTCATCATCACCGTCATCACACCATCGTGCTGATGAAACTCTCCCTCGACACTCAGCTGCATCTAGAGTTCATGGGACGTCACTGAGCTGAACGTGTGCAGACCGCGGAGGTGCCGTACCTTCAGTGCTAGGATCGGTCGGATTGTGAAGACGTTCAACTACATCAACCGTGTTGTCATAATGCTTCCGCTTATGGTCTACGAGGGTACGTGGACAACACTCTTCCCCTCTCGTTGCTATGCATCACCTAGATAGATCTTGCGTGTGCGTAGGAATTTTTTTGAAATTACTGCATTTCCCAACAGTGGCATCCGAGCCAGGTCTATGCGTAGATGTTATATGCACGAGTAGAACACAAAGGAGTTGTGGGCGTGAGTATATACATATTGCTTGCCGTTACTAGTTGATTCTTGCTTCGGCGGTATTGTTGGATGAAGCGGCCCGGACCGACATTACGCGTACGCTTACGCGAGACTGGTTCTACCGCTGTGCTTCGCACACAGGTGGCTAGTGGGTGTCTGTTTCTCCAACTTTAGTTGAATCGGTTTCAATGAATAGGGTTCTTTCTGAAGATCAAAAAGCAATCACTATACTACATTGTGGTTTTTGATGCGTAGGTAAGAACGGTTCTTGCTCAGCCTGTAGCAGCCACGTAAAAGTTGCAACAAGAAAGTAGAGGACGTCTAACTTGTTTTTGCAGGGCATGTTGTGATGTGATATGGTCAAGACATGCTGAGATATAAATTGTTGTATGAGATGATTATGTTTTGTTAAAATTATCGGCAACTGGCAGGAGCCTTATGGTTGTCTCTTTATTGCATAAGATGCAAGCGCCATATAATTGCTTTACTTTATCGCTATGCGATGGCAGTAGTTGCAAAAGCAATAATTGGTGAGATGACCATGTGACGACACATTGAAAAAGAACAAGATGATAGAGATCATAGTGTCATGCCGGTGACGATGGAGACCATGACGGTACTTTGAAGATGGAGATCAAAGGCACAATATGATGATGGCCATATCATGTCACATTTTGATTGCATGTGATGTTTATCTTTTATGTATCTTATTTTTCTCAGTACGGCGGTAGCTTTATAAGATGATCCCTTACTAAAATTTCAAGGTATAAGTGTTCTCCCTAAGTATGCACCGATGCGAAAGTTCTTCGTGCTAAGACACCACGGGATGATCGGGTGAGCTCTACGTTCACATACAACGGGTGCAAGCAAGTTTTGCACATGCAAAATACTCAGGTTGAACTTGACGAGCCTAGCATATGCAGATATGGCCTCGGAACACTGAGACCGAATGGTTGAACATGAATCATATAGTAGATATGATCAACATAGAGATGTTCACCATTGAAAACTACTCCATCTCACGTGATGATCGGACATGGTTTAGTTGATATGGATCACGCGATCACTTAGATGATTAGAGGGATGTCTATCTAAGTGGGAGTTCTTAAGTAATATGATTAATTGAACTTAATTTATCATGAACTTAGTCCCGATAGTTTTTGCATATGTATGTTGTAGATCAATAACTTGCGATGTAGCTCCCCGTTTATTTTTTGATATGTTCCTAGAGAAAAATAAGTGAAAGATGGTAGTAGCAATGATGCAGACTGGGTCCGTGATCTGAGGATTATCCTCATTGCTGCACAGAAGAATTATGTCCTTGATGCACCGCTAGGTGACAGACCAATTGCAGGAGCAGATGCACACATTATGAACGTTTGACAAAGCTCGGTATGATGACTACTTAATAGTTTAGTGCACCATGCTTCACGGCTTAGAACCGGTACTTCAAAAACATTTTGAACGCCACGGAACATATAAGATGTTCTAAGAGTTGAAATTAGTATTTCATACTCATGCTCGTGTTGAGGTATGAGACCTCTGAAAGTACTTTGCCTACAAGGTGGAGGAGAATAGATCAACCAGTGAGCATGTGCTCAGATTGTCTGGGTACTACAATTGCTTGAATCAAGTGGGAGTTAATCTTCCAGATAAGATAGTAATTGATAAAGTTCTCTAGTCACTATCACCAAGTTACTAGAACTTAGTGATGAACTATAATATGCAAGGGATGACAAAAGTAATTCCCAAGCTCTTCCCAATGCTGAAATCGGTGAAGGTAGAAATCAAGAAATAGCATCAAGTGTTGATGGTTAACAAACCACTAGTTTCAAGAAAAGGGCAAAGGGAAAAAAAGAGAAACTTCAAAGAAGAAAGGAAAGCAAGTTGCCACTCCCATGAAGAAACCCAAAGATAGACTTAAGCCTGAAACTGAGTGCTTCTACTACAAAGGGAATGGTCACTGGAAATGGAACTACCCCAAATATTTGGCGGATAAGAAGGATGGAAAGTGAACAAAAGTATATATGATATACATGTTATTGATGTGTACTTTACTAGTGTTCATAGTAACCCCTAGGTATTTGATACCGATTCAGTTACTATGATTAGTAAGTCGAAACAAGAGTTACAAAATGAACATAAACTAGTTGAGGGCAAAATGACGATGTGTGTTGGAAGAGATTCCAAGGTTGATAAGATCACCATCGCACACTCCCTTTACCTTCGGGATTAGTGTTAAACCAAAAATAAATGTTATTTGGTGTTTGCATTGAGCATAATATGATTGGATCATGTTTATTGCAATACGGTTATTCATTTAAGTTAAAGAATAATTGTTATTCTGTTTACATGAATAAAACCTTTTATGGTCATACACCCAAGGTGAATGGTTTATAGAATCTCGATCGTAGTGATACACATATTCGTAATATTGATGCCAAATGATGCAAAGTTGATAATGGTAGTGCAACTTATATGTGGCACTGCCGTTTAGGTCATATTGGTGTAAAGCGCATGAAGAAACTCCATGTTGATGGACTTTTGGAATCACTTGATGTTTGCGAACCATGCCTCATGGGCAAGATCACTAAGACTCCGTTCTACGGAACAATGGAGCGAGCAACTGACTTATTGGAAATAATACATACTGATGTATGCGATCTGATAAGTGTTGAGGCTCGCGGCGGGTGTCGTTATTTTCTGACCTTCACAGATGATTTGAGTAGATATGGGTATATCTACTTAATGAAACATAAGTCTGAAACATTTGAAAACTTCAAAGAATTTCAGAGTGAAGTAGAAAATCATCGTAACAAGGAAATAAAGTTTCTACGATCTGATCGCGGAGGAGAATATTTGAGTTACGAGTTTGGTCTTCATTTGAAACAATGTGGAATAGTTTCACAACTCACGCCACCTGGAACACCACAACATAATGGTGTGTCTGAACATTGGAATCGTATTGATTGGATATGGTGCGATCTATGATGTCTGTTACCGATTTACCACCATCGTTTTGGGGTTATGCATTAGAGACAGTTGCATTCACGTTAAATAGGGAACCATCTAAATCCGTTGAGATGCCACCGTATGAACTATGGTTTGGCAAGAAACCAAAGCTGTCGTTTCTTAAAGTTTGGGGTTGCGATGCTTATGTGAAAAAGTTTCAAACTGATAAGCTCGAACCCAAATCGGAGTAGTGCATCTTCATAGGATACCCAAAAAGAAACTGTTGGGTACACCTTCTATCACAGATCCGAAGGCAAGATATTTTGTTGCAAAGAATGGATCCTTTCTAGAGAAGGAGTTTCTCTCGAAAGAAGTGAGTGGGAGGAAAGTAGAACTTGATGAGGTAATTGTACCTTCTCCCGAATTGGAAAGTAGTTCATCACAGAAATCAGTTTCAGTGATACCTACACCAATTAGTGAGGAAGATAATGATCATGATCATGAAACTTCGGATCAAGTTACTACCAAACCTCGTAGGTCAACCAGAGTACGGTCAGCACCAGTGGTACGGTAATCCTATTCTGGAAGTCATGTTACTAGACCATGACGAACCTACAAACTATGAGGAAGCGATGATGAGCCCAGATTCCGCAAAATGGCTTGAGGCCATGAAATCTGAGATGGGATCCATGTATGAGAACAAAGTATGGACTTTGATTGACTTGCCCGATGATCGGTGAGTCACTGAGAATAAATGGATCTTCAAGAGGAAGACGGACACTGATAGTAGTGTCACTATCTACAAAGCTTGAATTGTCGCAAAATGTTTTCGAGAAATTCAAGGTGTTGACTACGATGAGATTTTCTCACTCGTATCGAAGCTTAAAAGTCTGCCCGAATCATGTTAGCAGTTGCCCCATTTTATGAAATCTGGCAAATGGATGTCAAAACTGCATTCCTTAATGTATTTCTTAAAGAAGAGTTGTATATGATGCAACCAGAAGGTTTTGTCGATCCTAAAGGTGCTAACAAAGTGAGCAAACTCCAGTGATCCATCTATGGACTGGTGCAAGCATCTCAGAGTTGGAATATATGCTTTGGTAAAGTGATCAAAGCATATGGTTTTATACAGACTTGCGGTGAGGCCTGTATTTACAAGAAAGTGAGTGGGAGCACTACAACATTTTTGATAAGTATATGTGAATGACATATTGTTGATCGAAAATAATGTAGAATTTTCTGAAAAGCATAAAGGAGTGTTTGAAAGGAGTTTTTCAAAGAAAGACCTCGGTGAAGCTACTTACATATTGAGCATCAAGATCTATAGAGATAGATCAAGACGCTTGATAAATTTTCAATGAGTACATACCTTGACAAGATTTTGAAGTAGTTCAAAATGGAACAGTCAAAGAAGGAGTTCTTGCTTGTGTTGCAGGGTGTGAAGTTGAGTAAAGACTCAAAACCCGACCACAGCAGAAAATAGAAAGAGAATGAAAAGTCATTCCCTATGCCTCAGTCATAGGTTCTATAAAGTATGCTATGTTGTGTACCAGACCTTTTGTGTACCTCACCATAAATTTGGCAAGAGGGTACAATAGTGATCCATGAGTGGGTCACTGGACATCGGTCAAAATATCCTTAGTGGAATAAGAAAATGTTTCTTGGTTATGGAGGTGACAAAGAGTTCATCGTAAAGAGTTACGTCGATGCAATCTTTGAGACCGATCTGGATGACTCTATGTCTCGATCTAGATACATATTGAAAGTGCGAGTAATTAGCTAGTGTAGCTCCGTGCAAAGCATTGTAGACATAGAAAAATTGCAAAATACATACAGATTTGAATGTGGCAGACCCGTTGACTAAATTTCTCTCACAAGCAAAACATGATCACACTTTGGGTGTTAATCACATACCGATGTGAACTAGATTATTGATTCTAGTAAACCCTTTGGGTGTTAGTCACATGGAGATGTGAAATAATCACATAAAGATGTGAAATAGTGATGTTAAATCACATGACGATGTGAACTAGATTATTGACTCTAGTGCAAGTGGAAGACTGAAGGAAATATGCCCTAGAGGCAATAATAAAGTTGTTATTTATATTTCCTTATATCATGATATATGTTTAGTATTCATTCTAGAATTGTATTAACCGGAAACTTATTACATGTGTGAATACATAGACAAACAGAGTGTCCCTAGTATGCCTCTACTTGACTAAATCATTAATCAAAGATGGTTAAGTTTCCTAGCCATAGACATGTGTTGTCATTTGATGAATGGGATGACATCCTTAGAGAATGATGTGATGGACAAGACCCAGCCTTTAGCTTGGCATAATGATTGTTCTGTTTTATTGCTACTGCTTTCTTCATGACTTATACATGTTCCTCTGACTATGAGATTATGCAACTCCCGAATACCGGAGGAACACTTAGTGTACTATCAAACGTCACAACATAACTGGGTGACTATAAAGATGCTCTACGGGTGTCTATGATGGTGTTTGTTGAGTTGGCATACATCAAGATTAGGATTTGTCACTCCGAATATCGGAGAGGTATCTCTGGGCCCTCTCGGTAATGCACATCACTATAAGCCTTGCAAGCAATGTGATTAATGAGTTAGTTGCGTGATGTTGCATTACGGAACGAGTAAAGAGACTTGCCGGTAACGAGATTGAACTAGGTATTGAGATACCGACGATCGAATCTCGGGCAAGTAACATACCGATGACAAAGGGAACAACGTATGTTGTTGTGCAGTTTGATCGATAAAGATCTTCGTAGAATATGTAGGAACCAATATGAGCATCCAGGTTCCGCTATTGGTTATTGACCGGAAATGAGTCTCGGTCATGTCCACATAGTTCTCGAACCCGTAGGGTCCGCACGATTAACGTTCGATGAGATAAAAAGAGAAGGCCCAAAAAAACAAAAAAATGGGAGAAAAAGAGAGAAGGGGCAATGCTACTATCCTTTTACCACACTTGTGCTTCAAAGTAGCACCATAATCTTCATGATAGAGAGCCCCCTATGTTGTCACTTTCATATACTAGTGGGAATCTTTCATTATAGAACTTGGCTTGTATATTCCAATGATGGGCTTCCTCAAAATACCCTAGGTCTTCGTGAGCAAGTCAGTTGGATGCACACCCACTTAGTTTCTTTTTGAGCTTTAATACACTTATAGCTCTAGTGCATCCGTTGCATGGCAATCCCTACTCACTCACATTGATATCTATTGATGGGCATCTCCATAGCCATTGATACGCCTAGTTGATGTGAGACTATCTTCTCCTTTTTGTCTTCTCCACAACCACCATTCTATTCCACCTATAGTGCTATGTCCATGGCTGACGCTCATGTATTGCGTGAAGATTGAAAAAGTTTGAGAACATCAAAAGTATGAAACAATTGCTTGGCTTGTCATCGGGGTTGTGCATGATTTAAATATTTTGTGTGATGAAAATAGAGCATAGCGAGACTATATTATTTTGTAAGGATAGCTTTCTTTGGCCATGTTATTTCAAGAAGACATAATTTCTTGGTTAGTATGCTTGAAGTATTATTGTTTTTATGTCAATATTAAACTTTTGTCTTGAATCTTTCGGATCTAAACATTCATGCCACAATAAATAAAATTACATTTATAAATATGTTAGGTAGCATTCCACATCAAAAATTCTGTTTTATCATTTACCTACTCAAGGACGAGAAGGAATTAAGCTTCGGGATGCTTGATACGTCTCCCACGTATCTATAATTTTTCATTGTTCCATGCTATTATATTATCCATCTAGGATGTTTTATATGCATTTATATGCTATTCTATATGATTTTTGGGACTAACCTATTAACCTAGAGCCAAGTGTCAGATTCTGTTTTTTCCTTGTTTTTGAGTATTGTAGAAAAGGAAAACCAAACGGAGTCCAATTGACCTGAAAGTTCACGAAGATAATTTTTGGACCAGAAGAAGCCCACGGAGTACTGGAGATGGGCCAGAAGAGTCCTGAGGCACCCACGAGGGTGGGGGCGCGCCATACCCCCTAGGCGCGCCCCCTACCTCGTGGCTGCCTCGAGGACCCCCCCCCCTGACTTGTTCCCGACTCCAATACCTCTTATATATACCCAAACTTCCAGAAAGAAACCTAGATCGGGAGTTCTGCCGCCGCAAGCCTTTGTAGCCACCGAAAACCAATCTAGACCCGTTCAAGCACCCTGCCGAAGGGGGAATCCCTCGCCGGCGGCCATCTTCATCATCCCGGCGCTCTCCATGACAAGGACGGAGTAGTTCACCCTCGGGGCTGAGGGTATGTACCAGTAGCTATGTTTTTGATCTCTCTCTCGTGTTCTTGATTCATACGATCTTGATGTATCGCGAGCATTGCTATTATAGTTGGATCTTATGGTGTTTCTCCCTCTCTACTCTCTTGTAATGGATTGAGTTTCCCCTTTGAAGTTATCTTATCGGATTGAGTCTTAAAGGATTTGAGAACACTTGATGTATGTCTTGCATGTGCTTATCTGTGGTGACAATGGGATATCATGTGATCCACTTGATGTATGTTTTGGTGATCAACTTGCGAGTTCTGTGACCTCATGAACTTATGCATAGGGGTTGGCACACATTTTCGTCTTGACTCTCCGGTAAAAAATTTGGGGCACTCTTTGAAGTTCTTTGTGCTGGTTGAATCGATGAATCTGAGATTGTGTGATGCATATCGTATTATCATTCCCACGGATACTTGAGGTGACATTGGAGTATCTAGGTGACATTAGGGTTTTGTTTGATTTGTGTCTTAAGGTGTTATTCTGGTACAAACTCTAGGATAGATTGAACGGAAAGAATAGCTTCATGTTATTTTACTACGGACTCTTGAATAGATCGATCAGAAAGGATAACTTTGAGGTGGTTTCGTACCCTACAATAATCTCTTCGTTTGTTCTCCTCTATTAGTGACTTTGGAGTGACTCTTTGTTTCGTGTTGAGGAATAGTTATACGATCCAATTATGTTATTATTGTTGAGAGAAATTGCACTAGTGAAAGTATGAACCCTAGGCCTTGTTTCCTAGCATTGCAATACCGTTTTCACTCACTTTTATCATTAGTTACCTTGCTGTTTTTATATTTTCAGATTACAAAAACATTTATCTACCATCCATATTGCACTTGTATCACCATCTCTTCGCCGAACTACTGCGCCTATACAATTTAACATTGTATTGGGTGTGTTGGGGACACAAGAGACTCTTTGTTATCCATGGTGAGAGAGACCATCTTCATCCTACGCCTCCCATGAATTGATAAACCTTAGGTCATCCACTTGAGGGAAATTAGCTACTGTCCTACAAACCTCTGCACTTGGAGGCCCAACAACGTCTACAAGAAGAAGGTTGTGTAGTAGACATCAGTGATTTATCAAGTTTGCTGTTTTAACCTTCAACAAGGACCGCCGCAGTCAAATTTGATTCAACTAAAGTTGGATAACAGACACCTGCCATCCACCTTTATGCAAAACTAGTTGCATGACTGTCAGTGGAACCGGTCTCATGAACGTGGTCGTGTAAGGTTGGTCCGGGCCACTTCATCCAACAATACCGCCAAATAAAAATAAGACGTTGGTGGTAAGCAGTATGACGATCACCGCCCACAACTCTTTGTGTTCTACTCGTGCATATCTCCTACGCTCACGCAAGATCTATCTAGGAGATGCATAGCAACGAGAGGGGGAGAGTGTGTCTACGTACCCTCAGAGACCAAAAGCGGAAGCGTTTGAGAACGCGGTTGATGTAGTTGAACTTCTTCTAGCTCCGACCGATCAAGTACCGAACGTATGGCACCTCTGAGTTCTGCACACGTTCAGCGCGATGACGTCCCTCGCCTTGTTGATTGAGCAAGGTGTCAAGTAAGTAGATGAGTTCCGTCAAAACGACGGCGTGGTGACGGTGATGGTGATGTGATTTGCACAGGGCTTCGCCTAAGCACCGTGAGAATATGACCGGGGGTGTAAACTGTGAAGGGGGGGCGCCGCACACGGCTAACGATTGTTGTTCTGTCTTCTAGCGGTGCCCCCCCCCCACACACACACATATATAGGTTGGAGGGGAGGAGAGGCAGCCAAGGGGGCGCCCCAAGTAGGAGGAATCCTACTTGGGGTCCTCCGAATTCGGACTCCCCCATTTCCATGTATGCATGAAGGGGAAGGAAAGAGGAGGGGGGGTAAGGGAAGGAAGTGGGAATCCTAGTCCACACTTTCCTTGCCCTTCCTCCCTTTCCTTCTTCTCCTCCTATAGCCTTATAGGGCGAACCAGCCCTTTGTGGGCTGGTGTGTTCCTTCACAAGGCCCATATGGCCCATAGTATTGTCGGGGGTACCCGAAACACCTTGTGGTGACCCTATAAGTACCTGATACCCTCTGGAACACATCCGGTGTCTGAATACCATTGTCCTATATATCAATCTTTACCTCTTGACCATTTCGAGACTCCTCGTCATGTCCGTGATGTCATCCGGTACTCCGAACAATATTCGGTCACCAAATCGCATAACTCATATAATACAAAATCGTCATCGAACTTTAGCGTGCGGACCCTACGGGTTCGATAACTATGTAGACATGACCGAGACACCTCTCCGGTCAATAACCAATAGCGGAACCTGGATGCTCATATTGGCTCCTACATATTCTACGAAGATCTTTATCGGTCGAACCGTTATAACAACATACATTATTCTCTTTGTCATCAGTATGTTTCTTGCCCGAGATTCGATCGTTGGTATCCACAAACCTAGTTCAATCTTGTTACCGGCAAGTCTCTTTACTCGTTATGTAATACATCATCTTGTAACTAACTCATTAGTCACTTTGCTTGCAAGGCTTCTTATGATGTGCATTACCGAGAGGGCCCAGAGATACCTCTTCGATACTCGGAGTGACAAATCCTAATCTCGATCTATGCCAACCCAACAAACACCTTCGGAGATACCTGTAGAGCATATTTATAATCACCCAGTTATATTGTGATGTTTGATAGCACACAAGGTATTCCTCCGGTATCCGGAAGTTGCATAATCTCATAGTCGAAGGAATATGTGTTTGACATGAAGAAAGCAATAGCAATAAAACTGAATGATCAATATGTTAAGCTAACGGATGGGTGTTGTCCATCACATCATTCTCCTAATGTTGTGATCCCGTTCATCAAATGACAACACATTTCTATGGTTAGGAAACTTTACCATCTTTAATTAACGAGCTAGTCTAGTAGAGGCTTACTAGGGACACGGTGTTTTGTCTATGTATCCACACATGTATCAAGTTTCCGGTTAATATAATTCTAGCATGAATAATAAACATTTATCATGATATAAGGAAATATAAAATAACAACTTTATTATTATCTCTAGGGCATATTTCCTTCAGTAGAAGCACTGAGCTTTGATCATTAACAAGGTGGAGCAACTTTTGATTAAGTGGAGGGAGCTATATGCATGACAAAGCCTAGTCTTAGCCTGCATAGTAAATGATCTCTTTTTGGTTGTGTTAACACCAGATACTTAGGGAAGGCACTTCCTCCATAGGGTTGATTTGATTTGGTGCTGAAAACTACATGCTTCCTTGTCGTGAAAGGGCCATGCATGTTGCTAAAATAAACCAAGTTTGTCACTCCTCCAAGGTGGTGTGAGCACTCTATTGTTACTAGCGGTTGCCGACATGGCCATACATGTCACATACAAGGACAATTTGTTATGAGTGATGCTACACGCACATGCTTATAATTACGGACTTTACAGAGATACTTAGCTGGGCTAACCTAATTGGAAGAGATTAGAGTGAGGAGACCACACCCCCTGAAAATCAAGGGGCGGTGGAGAGTTTGGCAAGGAATATTATGTAATAGGCCCGTAACAAGCACGTGAGTGTACTATTATCGATTTGCTATCCTGGTATGGGCACTCCATTTACCTTCTATGTTATGCTAGTGCATGCTACTGCTTAGCTAGGGCAAGATCACATGCATCGTCTCCATGGATGACTTTGGTTACTTGTCGCGGTCTAGTTTTCCAGATGGTGGCTGCGTTGATTTGAACTTGTTGGCATGTTCCCCAATCCTCTGCACTTGAGTTGGACTCGATCCCATGAGGGCCAAGCTGCAGCTACTTCGCTTGCTCCTCTCAAGCCTAATGTTGTGCAAGATGTCTGATTGACAGCAAGGGAAAAAAGCGATGCATATATTCCTGCATTTGCCACTTTTTTGCATGTGATTGAATGATGGACAAGGATTAAAAGTGGGCTACGATGTTCCGGAATCTCATTCATGGATCCCCCGGTTGTGCTGAGGAAAGAGAATATGAAGTGACGTGGCCAACTCGATTGGACATGAGAGGATCAACCAACATTGGTCAGTTTGTGTAAGTGATTGTGCGATGACCTGTTTGTGTGCTCTGGCTCTGCTTCTTTTGGAATCGAGGTGCTTGTAGAGTTCAAAATGTTTTTCTTTTGGGTCACCTACTCAGAGTTTATTTATTTGTAAGTGCTGTAATCTCGATTTGAGACACCTAATAATCTTTCAAAATAACTAGCAAAGTGGCCCGCTCTTCGCGCAGGCTAGTATTTAATAAAGTTAGTTTGAAAGAAGTAAATATTTGCTGGTCCTTTGGGCTAGTCGTGAACTTGTTATTTTTAGGATATGAGGCATCCCTTTCATGTTTCGGAATAATATCTGAAAGCTATGTTGGTCTTGATCTTTTTTAGAGGTACACATGCTTGAATCCGTTGGTTTGCTTGATGCGGGCGCATTGTTGTGTTTGTGGTGTGGGGCCAGCTTGACTGGCCCATTGTGCCATATTAACGGTTTTTAGTTTTAGTATATATATTTTTTACCATATAAGTTTCATATGCATCATAGTTTTTTTTGAACTTCATATGCATCATAGTTAATTTCAAGCATTGGTATTTGCAGCGGTAAGATATTCTTTCTATTCATATTCCCATGTACTATACATCAGCATTAAATTTTTTTTATTTTGTAGCACCAAATCTATACGCATCAGCATGTGTGTATAGGTTTGTCATTGTACATATAGATAGTTTTGTCAATAAACTTAGTCAAACTTTGTTAACTTTGACTTTTGAAAATTCCAAGTAGACTAAATTATGGAGGAGAGGATTATTGTTTTTTTTCTTCTAAAAACACCTATACACACATGCACTATACTTTTTTCCCATATGATGTACACGGTGACGTAATCGTAGATGTCCTTTTGAATAATTCTTAGCTGATTATTTTTCGGGGAAATCTGTAGCTGATTACTTGCGTTCCCTCCGATCCATAATAATTGATGCACATTTAGTATCACTTTGTATATACTACAGTTATACTAAGTGTGTGTGAATTAATTTGGATCAGAGGGAGTATGTTTTATTATATTGTGTTGTTTGTAGTAAAATTATTTTTCTGTGCCTGAGCTTTTAACCCAACAGGCTGACGCACATGCACTTCTACCCACAACGTTCACACATCTCTCACCTAGTTAAAAAAATCTCTCACTCCACACCTTCACAGAGACTAGATCGAAAACGCGCCTTGGCGCGAGGGTGCCGGTCACAGCACTATGGCCAAGTAGTGAATGCTCAATTTAGTAGGAAATCAAGTTTAGCGTACGTATTCAAATAGGATATACCAAAATATGAGGAAGAAGAAACATTCACATGTAATTGGAGCAAATCACCGTTAAGTTCAACATTGTCATGAAACTATAAGGCAACATACGGTTTTGGGTTTTGCAAAAATTATCATTTAGCTCACACAAATTTAGAAGCATCATGGTTTCAAGGCGTTGCTGGATTAGAAAGATTACATGCTTTCTTTTATCTGATATTTTTCATTCAAAACAATCATCCATGATCCAAAACCTGTAAATAACATCCAGGTTCTTCGCCCATGCACATGATTGCATATCAAAATATTTTCTGTCAAGCGACGATCAGTGATTTTTTTACATAATAGGAATTAATAAACAATGAACTAAACCTGCTTGAATGCTAAGATGTCTCTAACACCAACAGGTTAGAAAAGGATAATGTAATCATTTTTAAACACATCATGATGGCTCCATGTCCAGATAAATCTTTGTGGCAGCAACAATACAGTAGAGGCAACAGAAAATAAAATAAAAAGGTTGTTCCTCCGTTGATGTTCGTCATGGTGCCGAGGAACATTTCCATCCTGAGAAAAAACATCACAAATGAACATTGGTTAGCAATGGAACATAAATGTATTGAATACAGGATGAGGCTTAGGATGATCAGTTGATTGGAAAAAATTCATTGTGTCATTGAGTCATTCATATATGGAGGAAACATTGGTTGTTTATTTTGAAAAATGTATCGAAAGTAAATAGAGAATTGCTCAAGAAGTCTGAGCCGTTGCCTAAAGTGTTGTGTCAAGAAAATGACTACGCGATACTGCATATGTTGAAAGCAAGAGCCAAAAGACGATGGTCAAAAATTTAATTAGATCGGGATCGCGCCTTGGCGCGAGGGTGCCGGTCAAAACATTTGTATGCACACAATAAGCCACTTAACAATATATGAACATAGAAAGCATATTTCGCGATAGGTTTAGCACCAAATTGTTGGAAATATGCCCTAGAGGCAATAATAAATTAGTTATTATTATATTTCCTTGTTCATGATAATCGTTTATTATCCATGCTATAATTGTATTGATAGGAAACTCAGATACATGTGTGGATACATAGACAACACCATGTCCCTAGTGAGCC
Source organism: Triticum urartu (assembly GCF_056163025.1). NCBI lineage: Eukaryota > Viridiplantae > Streptophyta > Magnoliopsida > Poales > Poaceae > Triticum > Triticum urartu. The sequence goes on along the minus strand of NC_141879.1, from coordinate 45,459,904 downwards.
TCTAGTTGACTAGCTCATTGATCAACAGATGGTCACGGTTTCCTGACCATGGACATTAGATGTCGTTGATAACGGGATCACATCATTAGGAGAATGATGTGATGGACAAGAACCAATCCTAAGCATAGCACTAGATCGTGTAGTTCGTATGCTAAAGCTTTTCTAATGTCAAGTATCATTTCCTTAGACCATGAGATTGTGCAACTCCCGGATACCGTAGGAGTGCTTTGGGTGTATCAAACGTCACAGCGTAACTGGGTGACTATAAAGGTGCACTACAGGTATCTCCGAAAGTGTCTGTTGGGTTGGCACGAATCGAGACTGGGATTTGTCACTCCGTGTAAACGGAGAGGTATCTCTGGGCCCACTCGGTAGGACATCATCATAATGTGCACAATGTGATCAAGGAGTTGATCACGGGATGATGTGTTACGGAACGAGTAAAGAGACTTGCCGGTAACGAGATTGAACAAGGTATCAGGATACCGACGATCGAATCTCGGGCAAGTATCGTACCGCTAGACAAAGGGAATTGAATACGGGATTGATTAAGTCCTCGACATCGTGGTTCATCCGATGAGATCATCGTGGAACATGTGGGAGCCAACATGGGTATCCAGAGCCCGCTGTTGGTTATTGACCGGAGAACGTCTCGGTCAAGTCTGCATGTCTCCCGAACCCGTAGGGTCTACACACTTAAGGTTCGATGACGCTAGGGTTATAAAGGAAGCTTGTATGTGGTTACCGAATGTTGTAGGAAAATTTATAGATCTTGGTGATACGTAGGAAAATTTTGAATTTCTACTACGTTCCCCAACAGTGGCATCATGAGCTAGGTCTATTGCGTAGATTCTATGCACGAGTAGAACACAAAGTAGTTGTGGGCGTTGATTTTGTTCAATATGCTTGCCGTTACTAGTCTTATCTTGATTCGGCGGCATCGTGGGATGAAGCGGCCCGGACCGACCTTACACGTACTCTTCCGTGAGACTGGTTCCACCGACTGACATGCACTAGTTGCATAAGGTGGCTAGAGGGTGCCTGTCTCTCCCACTTTAGTCGGATCGGATTCGATGAGAAGGGTCCTTATGAAGGGTAAATAGCAATTGGCATATCACGTTGTGGTCTTTGCGTAGGTAAGAAACGTTCTTGCTAGAAACCCATAGCAGCCACGTAAAACATGCAAACAACAATTAGAGGACGTCTAACTTGTTTTTGCAGGGTATGCTATGTGATGTGATATGGCCAAAGGATGTGATGAATGATATATGTGATGTATGAGATTGATCATGTTCTTGTAATAGGAATCACGACTTGCATGTCGATGAGTATGACAACCGGCAGGAGCCATAGGAGTTGTCTTTATTTATTTATGACCTGCGTGTCAATTTAAACGTCATGTAATTACTTTACTTTATTGCTAACCGTTAGCTGTAGTAGTAGAAGTAATAGATGACGTGACAACTTCAAGAAGACACGATGATGGAGATCATGATGATGGAGATCATGGTGTCATGCCGGTAACAAGATGATCATGGAGCCCCAAGATGGAGATCAAAGGAGCTATATGATATTGGGCATATCATGTCACTATTTGATTGCATGTGATGTTTATCATGTTTATACATCTTATTTGCTTAGAACGACGGTAGTAAATAAGATAATCCCTCATTAAAATTTCAAGAAGTGTTCTCCCCTAACTGTGCACCGTTGCTACAGTTCGTCGTTTCGAAGCACGCCGTGATGATCGGGTGTGATAGATCCTTACGTTCACATACAACGGGTGTAAGACAGTTTTACACATGCAAAACACTTAGGGTTAACTTGACGAGCCTAGCATGTACAGACATGGCCTCGGAACACAGAAGACCGAAAGTTCGAGCATGAGTCCTATAGAAGATACGATCAACATGAAGATGTTCACCGACGTTGACTAGTCCGTCTCACGTGATGATCGGACACGGCCTAGTTGACTCGGATCATGTAATCACTTAGATGACTAGAGGGATGTCTATCTAAGTGGGAGTTCATAAGATGAACTTAATTATCCTGAACACAGTCAAAAGGATTTTGCAAATTATGTCGTAGCTCATGCTATAGTTCTACTGTTTAGATATGATCCTAGAGAAAAATTAGTTGAAAGTTGATAGTAGCAATTATGCGGACTAGGTCCGTAAACTGAGGATTGTCCTCATTGCTTCATAGAAGGCTGATGTCCTTAATGCACCGCTCAGTGTGCTGAACCTCGAACATTATCTGTGGATGTTGCGAACATCTGACATACACATTTTGATAACTACGTGATAGTTCAGTTAAACGGTTTAGAATTGAGGCACCAAAGATGTTTTTGAAACGTCGCGAAACATATGAGATGTTTCGAGGGCTGAAATTGGGATTTCAGGCTCGTGCCCACGTCAAGAGGTATAAGACCTCTGACGATTTTCTTAGCCTGCAAACTAAGGAGAAAAGCTCAATTGTTGAGCTTGTGCTCAGATTGTCTGAGTACAACAATCATTTGAATCGAGTGGGAGTTGATCTTCCAGATGAGATAGTGATGTTTCTCCGAAGTCATTACCACCAAGCTGCTAGAGCTTCGTGATGAACTATAATATATCAGGGACATATATGATGATCCTTGAGATATTCGCGATGTTTGACACCGCAAAAGTAGAAATCAAGAAGGAGCATCAATTGTTGATGGTTGGTGAAACCACTAGTTTCAAGAAGGGTAAGGGCAAGAAGGGATACTTCATGAAACGGCAATTCAGCTGCTGCTCTAGTGAAGAAACCCAAGGTTGAACCCAAACCCGAGACTAAATGCTTCTGTAATAAGGGGAACAGCCACTAGAACAGTATTACCCTAGATGCTTGGTAGATGAGAAGGCTGTCGATAGAAGTATATTGGATATACATTATGTTAATGTGTACTTTACTAGTACTCCTAGTAGCACCAGGGTATTAGATACCGGTTCGGTTGCTAAGTGTTAGTAACTCGAAATAAAAGCTACGGAATAAACGGAGACTAGCTAAAGGTGAGCTGATGATATGTGTTGGAAGTGTCTCCAACGTTGATATGATCAAGGATCGCACGCTCCCTCTACCATCGAGATTGGTATTAAAAACTAAATAATTGTTATTTGGTGTTTGCATTGAGCATAGACATGACTGGATTATGTCTATCGCGATACGGTTATTCATTTAAGGAGAATAATGGTTACTCTGTTTATTTGAATAATACCTTCAATGGTCTTGTACCTAAAATGAATGGTTCATTGAATATCGATCGTAGTGATACACATGTTCATGCCAAAAGATAGTAATGATAGTACCACCTACTTGTGGCACTGCCACTTAAGTCATATCGGTATAAAACACATGAAGAAGCTCCATGTTGATGGATCTTTGGGCTCACTCGTTTTGAAAAGTTTGAGACATGCGAACCATGTCTATTGGTGTATATGCATGAAGAAACTCCATGCAAATGGACCGTTTGGACTCACTTGATTTTGAATCACTTGAGACATGCAAATCATACCACATGGGCAAGATGACTGAAAGCCTCGGTTTCAGTAAAATGGAACTGGAAAGCAACTTGTTGGAAGTAATACATTTTGATGTGTGCAGTCCAATGAGGGCTGAGGCGTGTAGTGGATATCGTTATGTTCTTACTTCACAGACGATTTGAGTAGATGTTGAGTATATTTACTTGATGAATCACGAGTCTGAATTATTGAAAGGTTCAAGTAATTTCAGGGTGAAGTTGAAAGATCGTCGTGACAAGAGGATAAAATATCTATGATATGATCATAGAGATGAATATCTGAATTACGAGTTTGGCACAGAATTAAGACATTGTGGAAATTGTTTCACAACTAATACAGCCTGGAACACCATAGTGTGATGGTGCGCCCGAACATCATAACTGCACCCTATTGGATATGATGCATACCATGATGTCTCTTATCGAATTACCACGATAGTTTATGGGTTAGGCATTAAAGACAACCACATTCACTTTAAATAGGGCACCACGTGATTCCGATGAGATGACACCGTATGAACTATGGTTTAGAGAAACCTAAGCTGTCATTTCTTAAAAGTTTGGGGCTGCGACGCTTATGTGAAAAAGTTTCAGGCTGATAAGCTCGAACCCAAAGCGGATAAATGCATCTTCATAGGACACCCAAAACAGTTGGGTATACCTCCTGTCTCAGATCCGAAAGCAATAAGGGATTGTTTCTAGAATCGGGTCCTTTCTCGAGGAAAAGTTTCTCTCGAAAGAATTGGGTGGGAGGGTGGTGGAGACTTGATGAGGTTATTGAACCGTCTCTTCAACTAGTGTGTGGCAGGGCACAGGAAGTTGTTCCTGTGGCACCTACACCAATTGAAGTGGAAGCTTATGATAGTGATCATGAAACTTCGGATCAAGTCACTCCCAAACCTCGTGGGATGACAAGGATGCGTACTACTTCAGAGTGGTACGTAATCCTGTCTTGGAAGTCATGTTGCTAGACAACAATGAACCTACGAGCTATGGAGAAGCGATGGTGGGCCTGGATTCCGATAAATGGCTTGAGGCCATATAATCCGAGAGAGGATCCATGTATGAAAACAAAGTGTAGACTTTGGAAGAACTACTTGATGGTCGTAAGGCTGTTGAGTGTAGATGGATTTTAAAAGGAAGACGGACAATGATGGTAAATGTCACCATTAAGAAAGCTCGACTTGTCGTTAAGATGTTTTCTGACAAGTTCAAGGAGTTGACTGCGGTGAGATTTTCTCACTCGTAGCGATGCTAAGAGTCTGTTGGAATTATATTAGCAGTCACTGCATTATTTATGAAATCTTGCAGATAGGATGTCAAAACATTGTTTCCTCGACGATTTTCTTGAGGAAAGGTTGTATGTGATACAACCGAAAGGTTTTGTCAATCCTGAAAAGATGCTAATAAGGATGCAAAGCTCCAGCAATCCTTCTGAGGACTGGAGTGAGCATCTCGGAGTTGGAATGTACACTTTGATGAGATGATCAAAGATTTTGGGTTTATACAAGGTTTATGAGAAACTTGTATTTCCAAAGAAGTGAGTGGGAGCACTATAGAATTTCTGATGAGTATATGTTTTAACATATTGTTGATCGGAAATGACGTAGAATTTCTGGAAAGCATACAAGGTTATTTGGAATGTGTTTTCAATGGAAAACCTGGATTAAGCTACTTGAGCATTGAGCATCAAGATCTATAAGGATAGATCAAAACGCTTAATGGTACTTTCAAATGAGCACATACCTTGACATGATCTTGAAGTTGTTCAAGATGGATCAGTCAAATAAGGAGTTCTTGCCTGAGTTGTAAGGTATGAAGTTAAGACTTAAAGCTCGACCACGGTAGAATAGAGAGAAAGGACGAAGGTCGTCCCCTATGCTTAAGACATAGGCTCTACAGTATGCTATGCTGTGTGCCGCACCTAAAGTGTGCCTTGCCATGAGTCAGTCAAGGGGTACAAGAGTGATCCAAGAACGGATCACAGGACAGTGGTCAAAGTTATCCTTAGTAACTAGTGGACTAAGGAATTTTCTCGATTATGGAGGTGGTAAAAGAGTTCGTCGTAAAGGGTTACGCCGATGCAAACTTTGACACTAATCCAGATTATTCTGAGTAGTAAACTGGATTCGTATAGTAGAACAGTTATTTGGAATAGCTCCAAATAGAACGTGGTAGCTGCATCTAGGAGATGACATAGAGATTTGTGAAGCACACACGGATCTGAAAGGTTCAGACCCGTTGACTAAAACCTCTCTCACAAGCAACATGATCAAACCCAGAACTCTTTGGGTGTTAGTCACATGGCGATGTGACCTGTGAGTGTTAATCACATGGCGATGTGAACTAGATTATTGACTCTAGTGCAAGTGGGAGACTGTTGGAAATATGCCCTAGAGGCAATAATAAATTAGTTATTATTATATTTCCTTGTTCATGATAATCGTTTATTATCCATGCTATAATTGTATTGATAGGAAACTCAGATACATGTGTGGATACATAGACAACACCATGTCCCTAGTGAGCCTCTAGTTGACTAGCTCATTGATCAACAGATGGTCACGGTTTCCTGACCATGGACATTAGATGTCGTTGATAACGGGATCACATCATTAGGAGAATGATGTGATGGACAAGACCCAATCCTAAGCATAGCACTAGATCGTGTAGTTCGTATGCTAAAGCTTTTCTAATGTCAAGTATCATTTCCTTAGACCATGAGATTGTGCAACTCCCGGATACCGTAGGAGTGCTTTGGGTGTATCAAACGTCACAGCGTAACTGGGTGACTATAAAGGTGCACTACAGGTATCTCCGAAAGTGTCTGTTGGGTTGGCACGAATCGAGACTGGGATTTGTCACTCCGTGTAAACGGAGAGGTATCTCTGGGCCCACTCGGTAGGACATCATCATAATGTGCACAATGTGATCAAGGAGTTGATCATGGGATGATGTGTTACGGAACGAGTAAAGAGACTTGCCGGTAACGAGATTGAACAAGGTATCAGGATACCGACGATCGAATCTCGGGCAAGTATCGTACCGCTAGACAAAGGGAATTGAATACGGGATTGATTAAGTCCTCGACATCGTGGTTCATCCGATGAGATCATCGTGGAACATGTGGGAGCCAACATGGGTATCCAGATCCCGCTGTTGGTTATTGACCGGAGAACGTCTCGGTCATGTCTGCATGTCTCCCGAACCCGTAGGGTCTACACACTTAAGGTTCGATGACGCTAGGGTTATAAAGGAAGCTTGTATGTGGTTACCGAATGTTGTTCGGAGTCCCGGATGAGATCCCAGACGTCACGAGGAGTTCCGGAATGGTCCGGAGGTAAAGATTTATATATAGGAAGTCCTATTTCGGCCATCGGGACAAGTTTCGGGGTCATCGGTATTGTACCGGGACCACCGGAAGGGTCCCGGGGGCCCATCGGGTGGGGCCACCTATCCCGGAGGGTCCCATGGGCTGAAGTGGGAAGGGATCCAGCCCAAAGTGGGCTGGGGCGCCACTTCCCTTATGGCCCATGTGCCTTGGGGGGGAGGGAAACCTCCCCTGGCCGCCGCCCCCCTAGGAGATTGGATCTCCTAGGGCTGGCGCACCCCCCCCCTTGGGCTCCCTATATATAGTGAGGGTAGGAGGGCCTCTTGAGACACCCCTTATGCCTTTGGTGCAGCCCCTCCCTCTCTCCTAAGTCCTTCTCCTCTCCCGTGGTGCTTGGCGAAGCCCTGCAGGATTGCCACGCTCCTCCATCACCACCACGCCGTTGTGCTGCTGCTGGATGGAGTCTTCCTCAACCTCTCCCTCTCTCCTTGCTGGATCAAGGCGTGGGAGACGTCACCGGGCTGTACGTGTGTTGAACGTGGAGGTGCCGTCCGTTCGGTACTAGGATCATCGGTGATTTGGATCACGACGAGTACGACTCCATCAACCCCGTTAACTTGAACGCTTCCGCTTAGCGATCTACAAGGGTATGTAGATGCACTCTCCTTCCCCTCGTTGCTGGTTTCTCCATAGATAGATCTTGGTGATACGTAGGAAAATTTTGAATTTCTGCTACGTTCCCCAACACAAATATCTTAGGCATAGAAGATACGACAGCACATAATAACTTGCAGAGGATCCACAACTCAGAATAGATAACTAAAGTCTTAGGCGTAACTTAGTTTGTTGGAAAAACTTTTATGCATGCAAAATGTTGTTACTCCTAACAAATTTCAATAAATTTGAATTTAAACATTTAAAAAAATTAACTAAGCGTATGATGGTGTTGATATAATAAAGGCAAATGCTAAACCTACGGGTAAATTACAAAAAGCCCACAGATCTTCTCCCACTACATCGTGATCACGCCTTGGCGCGAGGGTCCCGGTCCCAACGACGTGGCCAAGCAGGTAAAGATCAGATTCTATGATGCGTTAGTAGAAAGGATAAAAGTGCACAACTCTTCCCGCCTCCCTTGCTCTTCCATAATTTCAAATCGACCTCTTTTTTGTCCCTCCCAAGCCACGGCACACAGATGCTGATCTGTATGTGGAGGTGCATAAAATGGATAAGAACACACAGACACACACACATAGAGAGAGAAACTGAAAAGATAGAACATTCACTTAGTTAGATGGATCAAAGGTTAGAACAATTTGAATTTGAAAGCAGAAAATTATCCAAGTACTGCATTGAAAGGCAGGGAAACTGATACTTCAAATCATTGACAGAGTTTTGTTAGTCATATTTTAAATAAGGTCACATTAGTTCGGTTAAATACACCTCTGTTGTTACAGCTCTGTAAGTTTGGGCCTGAATACACCTCTGTTGACCACTATGTGAAACTTCAGTCACAAAATTAAATTTAAAACGTTCTAAAGTGAAGAAAAGAGGAATTGTTGCTTTTAGATCATGGGAAGAAACATATCCTAGTTTACTGTTCAATAAATAATATAGACGGAAAATTTAGAACCAATTTCTGTATTCCAACTATGGATATCTTAAAAGCATCTTGGTGTGTAATATAGACGGAAAATTTAGAACCAATTTCTGTATTCCAACTATGGATATCTTAAAAGCATCTTGGTGTGTGTGTGTGTGTATGTCACAAAATTTGAAGATGTTTCAAGGACAGGCAAATTTGACTATGTTTTGATAGTCCAGATTCCAAAGTACCATTCGTGCAGCCGTTTAGTGAAGATATACCTTGATCATTTGCCGGGAACCTCCGAACACAAGGAATACTTCAGTATTATTGGCTTTTCATGTCTTAATGAAATCAGCATTGAGAAATCCTGCAGATACAAACAGATAAATATGTCAATGAACCAGGAAAATGAACAATGCATATCCAACACAAAAAATACATCTATTGCAGTGCTGAATAAATGATTAACAAATACCACCTTGGAATTATTCTGTAGCCATAGATTTTAGGAAATCTCTAATTAACACACGAGGCAAATAAGTCAAAAGGGTTATGTTGTGGTTGGAGGGCACGTAACGGCCTAAAGGTTAAGACTATAGTGGTATAGGCAGTTAGTATTTTAATGTCTCACTTGGTGTTATTAAAATGATCTTAGACTATGTGGTGGTACTATTCTGAAATCATGTTTTTACTGTGGAACCAAATCAATTTTTCATATACTCAGCTACTACTTTTCGTATTAGCTTAAAAAGAGAAGCCGAGTAAAACCAGTCAAGCATTCCTAAGAGCATTATTCTATGTTCAGTAGCACATATCTAACCATTCCAATACAAGAACAACAGAGCTGGGGAATCTCAGAAGATTCAATATAGGAATGCAAAAGTGGCAGCTAAATAGTGATTAACTTATGAAAGTAACTTGAGGCTGAGACTTGTAAAAGGTCACCTGGGTGGCCTTTTCTCCAAACGGTCCTCAACTTGGGACAGAGATGGCTTGCTTAAAGAGGTCCAGGCAGCAAGAGCCTCTTCAAATGGAACGGTCCCTATCATCACCCTGAGAATAATAAGGCCAAGATTAGTTTTTCAGAAGATATTATATGCTAAACAACTAACATAGTCCAGAAACTATGACAATTACTTTGTCGTCCACTCGGCAACCGCCTGCCAGCCCCACATAAATCAGCAAGCTCATCACTACCCTCATACAAGCATACAGTGCTGTCCACATCGAAGCACACCGCATTGGCACTGTGCCATGTCTCAAGAATCTCTGGGCATAAGCAGGGAAACCATTGCATAACCTAACCTCTATGCTTCTTGGAGACGTACACGGTTAACCAATAAAGGAATTCTCGGTGATTAGGAGTACAAACATTTGGAGGGCTGGCGGGTTGCCAAACCAGAAGAGGAAGGAACCTTGGAGACCTCCATTGCTGCTGCCACGATAGATAAAGAGGTGCTGAGGAGTGGAGGCACCAGATCGAAACATGGAGGTAATGAAGTGTAAATGGCGGCCAGATGTTCTCCACAGCATGGCACCTGGCATAAAAGAAATAATTTTAGAACCTTTAAAACCATATTTGGAACTAAGGATACCTAATATTTTGTAAGATCTTGAGAGCAAGTTTACTATCGTATTGACTGAAACTATATGCTTGTCCATAAAGCTGATAACCAAATAATCCCATAATAGCTATATTTTGGTAGATAAACAAAATGCAACTCATCTAGATACAACTTTAGACCAGTTGTCCTGGATACATATTCAGAAACATAACATAGAAAACAACGAGAACATATAGGAAGCATGGCGTATAGTTCAACAAATATGAATTGTACAAAGCAACTCACTAATATGAGAAGTGCTCCGTCCTTTGAAAACAAAACATTTGAAAGTTTTGGGCTATATTTTGCAGGACAAGAAAAAACAACTTTTTTCATTATTATTGGAACATGGCAGATACCCTGCTGCTCCAGTTTACTTAATTAATTAAAACTGCGCAATACAAGGCGATATCAGGCACTACATCTAGTGGCATTATATGGAGGGCAGACTGATCCAACAAATCAAAGGCCTTCCATGACCTGCCTATTTCCAAACCTAACTATTAGAAAATTAAGCTACTAAAAAGGGGCGAGCATAAATACAACTTGCTAATCCTATGGAGTTTCAAAAAAATCAAGAAATGAAAATAGACAAAACAAATCTTGACAGCACCTCAAGATTATCTCGGGTACAATTAGAAAGTAGCGGAAATGAATTACTCAATCTGACATTTTCTCATACCAGGAAAATAGATGGTACTGACAATATGCGTAACTCTTTTTTTGAAACAAATCCAGTAAGAAATCCATCATGAACCTGCCAGTGTCTCAAATGGATTTACCAGAGCAGAAATGTCGGTCCTCACTTGCATTCTTGGGGATCCATGCCCTCATGCTTCGGATCCCCGTGAGCATAGTAATAGTAGGGGCAAACCTGCAGAAAACAAAAATTGGTCAAGAAAAGCCATACAATTCAGAACATGTAGGAGGGAATAGTTTTGACAGTTTTCTTTCTAATATCAACAGAAATTAATGTATAGTAATATAGCAACAAAAACACCAACACTCAACCAACAGAGGAGCAGCAATCACACGCCCTATGAGGATCCAGTCAAATCATAAAAGCCATAAATCTACGCTCCACCAATAACAAGCCGTAACACTTTTGGCTTTTTACCAAAGACAAGAAAAAACAACAGAAGGCCCTCACTTCCCATCCTGCACACCAGCACATGGCCATACCGGCATAGCCCTAAAAGAATATTGAAAAGTATGTGGAGAAGAGGGGTCAACCTGCAGATGACCCAAAGATCTATGAACGAAGATGCAACCGGCTCGGATCGAGAGAGGCACCGACAGGAGCGGACAAAGCTGCAGGGCAAACAACAGAAAATCAGACATGAGCGGCAACCAGTGGCAAAACAGGGCATGCACAAACACATACCTGCAAGAAAAGTGCAGATCATCCTCCCCTCGACCCATTCATGATGAGCTGCAGCAAGTTCTCGTGAACTGTAGAGATTCACAAGCAGTAACACATGTACATGGGAAGAAAACTTAAAGAAGAAATTTGGCTTTAGCCATGATTATCAATAGTAGCTGAGATATATATTTAATTCACCAAGTTTTCAACTAACATGTGAACACATAATGTGTATGTGTGACCCTTAAAAAAACTGCAGTTTCAAATAGCAAAAGAGATTTGAAGCTATCATTGTGGAAATGTACAAACCAAAGAGGTGCTAAATACAAATACAGAACGACAACATAGCACACTGTGCTTGAGACCAGAACTGCATTTGAATGGGCTCAGATTTGCCTTTGCTCGATCATGACCCTTCCCCTAGTGTCTCCATCACCAGATCAATATGTTCTTACAAGGGTGAAACTGCACTGGTTATCACTCATCAGAAATGACCATCCAAGGACAGAGCCACTAAAATAAGCACATGATCAAAACGGCTCAAAGAAACGAGGGGGGTCCAACTTAATACCCACAAGTGCCCCAATTGCTCGAGAGCATGCTTATATCAGCCATAATCGATCATCATAGCCCTGCGCAAGCTAAGAGCAACTCTAGCGGACTCGCCAAAATGGAAAGTCCATCTAGCACAGAACAGTTCAACAACCATAAACTGATTAATCACAAAGCCATGCATCATCAGGAAAAAGATCCGACAGCCGAGAGTGCCTGAGCTCTGAGAGAGCTCAAGCATGGATCCACAACTACAGAGCATCAACCAGACAAGCACTACATCAACATAGCCACGACCATGTTCCATATAGTAGCCGAAGCAGAGGAATAGGAGGAGGATGGAGCTCACCAAGGGAGGTTGTAGCCGAGGCAGTATTCAGTGGGCGCCGGGGTTGCGCCTGAATGCCATCCAACCGGCGAGGAACCGCCTCCTACGCCACACATCCACGCCGCTGCATCGGAGTTGCGCCTTGCACCGTCCCGCCGACGAGCATGAACTCCACGGGCGCCGAAGCGGCCAAGGAGGCGAGGATGTGATGTATAGCACATCCAAGAGCACCACCAGGGGCGGAGATGACCGGGCAAAGAGAATGATACTTTTGGCCTTTGCTAGAAATAAGATGAGAAACAAAAAGCCCTCATTGGCCAGCCTGCACACCAACATGCAAAACAAGAAGAACACGGTGAGGCCAAAAAACACATCATCATACAACACCTAGCTTTTGAAAAGCATATCCCACCGCTAGAATAAGATTTTTATATGCCTACTTATGCAGTTAGAATGGTGTTTTCACTACCTATATGTCTAATTAGATAATAAAAATTGACTGTAAGTTGATCATCGCCAATCCCTAAAAATATTAGGAAATGCACAAAAATCAAAATACTCATATAGCGCGTAGTGAAAGTATTTCCAGCCGCGAACGAAAGCCTTGCAAATCCCTAATTCTATAAATTCATTTTGCCAGCAACAATAGTTTCCTAATTTGATTTGTAGGGGTTATTTAATTTACAGAATGTATATTCTTTTATTTGATATCGTTTAAACCAAACCACATAAAGTTCATACATTAGGATCACATGATATGGACATAAATGATTAAAAATATGAACTATACTTTGTTTTCTTCTGAAGCTCTATATTTGTTCATACATCAGCATTACTGCTAGCAAACAACAAGCAAACAAAGAATGACCTTAAATTTATTGAAACAACATTTTACTCATGAACCAGACTAAATGGTACTCTCTCCGTTCCAAAATAGATGACCCAACTTTGTACTAACTTTAGTACAAAGTTAATACAAAGTTGAGTCATCTATTTTGAAACGGAGGGAGTACGTCATATGATATATAGCTCCAATGAATGGATTTATAGTACTAAATGGTAGGAACAGGAGACTGCAGAGATATACAGTTTTCCAGAGCTCACCAGTTTTGGAGTGGAATGAGTGACACGATCTGATAATAAGGATCAGAAGTTCTGAACCCATAAGTTGGCATAGCAGACTTCTCCGAGTACTGAATTCGGCAAGTTTTCAGGTAAAAGGAAATCCACTCGTGATATCTATTTCTGTAAGAATAAAACCTGCATCATTCTAAAATGAATGGTATGCAGAGGGTAACCATACAAAACATGCACCAGATAGGACAAAGAAAGACCTAAAAATAGTACATGTACATATGAATTAAATTACACTTGGCATCCTACGTGTGAAAACAATGAAAAGAGCTGAAAGCGGGAATGCAGCAAATGCAAAAGCATATAAGAATGAAGGGCTAATTAGTGATGTAAAATCCTAGTTTTTTTGGCAAAAAAGATCAATTATTTCTAGTCCCCTAATTCTGGAACTACACATTTGCAGTTCTTTCAATTTGTCTGCAATAGCCTAGCAAAGTACTCCATACAAGGCCAGATGACTAAAATATCAAAAGCCTGCTGCACATTTCATTTGTCAAGGACAGTGCACAAGCAATAAAACAAGAAACTATCCGGCACAAGTGGGCTACCTAATGAGTACACTACTACACATTGTCAGGTAGAACTGCCATCAGTGTTGCTGCTGCACTAAACAACAATACAGAATCACCCACCATTGCAGTATGTGTTTAACAAATATAGCAAGCTGGAAGAGTGTCGGACCTCATACAATATTCAGTTTTAAAAAGACAGGGAAGATTAAGTGAAAATGATAGAAAAGGAATAGACCAGTACAATTTGATATTGATAGTGTGGATCCAATTCTGCAGGGTTGCACCTCTACCCCTCGGGATCCAGTTCTCGAGAGGATGAACACACACACACATAGAGTAAATGGGAGGAGGCTCGTCCCCGCTCCTCTCCTCTGCTGCTACAAAAGAAGAGAGAGATTAGAAAGAGATAGAGAGGAGGAGGAGGAGGAAGGAGGGGCAAGGGATGAACTGACCAGATGCAGAGAGGAGGCGCAGCCCCATGGCCACCGGGGACGAACACCCAAAACCCTAACCACGGGCAAGGTCGCGGGTGAGCGATGGTGGCCGTGAGCGGCGAATCCGGCGGGAGGAGAGGACGCAGCCGAGCGAGGCGAGCTCGGCGCTGTGCTGCGCGGTGGTGGAGATGTCGGGGCTCGCTGCTGCTTGGCGCCTTGGCCTGCTGCTGCTGCTCCCCGCCGCCGCCGCCGTCATGCTCCTCGTCCTCCCTCCTCTGCTGCTCGTCGTCGTGGGAGGGGCTCTGCTGCGGCGGATCTGGCCGCCAACGGCGCTGTTCGAGGCAGTGGGTGGCGGCGGCGGCGATGTGGATGGGAGGAGAGGAGGCGCGCGGGAGGGGAGCGAAGGGGACAGGAGGCGCGCGGGAGGGGAGAGGTGGCAGCGGCGAGGCGGGAGGAGCTGGGCGCGGGGGAGGCGCGGGGCGGAGGCGCGAGCGAGGGAGGAGGGAGGCGGCTGCGGGGGCGAGCGAGGGAGGAGGCGGCTAGGTCTCCGTCACAGGAGAGGCCGGCCCTTTTATACCCCCACCACGCGAAATGACTGAAATGCCCTGGTGGGGGCATGGTATTTACATTCTGTTGCCATTACTATTCATTCCAGCAGTGTTTCTTCCAGATCCGACGGCCCAGATACTCCCACTTCTCGATCCAACGGCCCAAAACCCATCAAGCGTTTTGATCCGATGGCCGATAGTCGCTGAACTCTGTGAAGCCTTGTAGGAACATCCTTCTCTTATCTCTTGATTATCTCTTGATGCTGGCCGGTCTTGCCCGATCCCCATTGTCCCATTTCTCTCTTTCCTTCTTTTATCAGTTGATGACTCCCGGATCGAACGACATCCTCCTTTCCTTGTTTTCTCCATTGACTCTCGGATTTGTACCGCCGGCTAATGTTCAGCTACGCGAAGAGCAACGTTCGTGCTGTTGCTGATCCATCGTGGGCATGGATCTCGTCTCTCATTGCCAGCTTTAATCCAGATTGAGTTCATCCTACATATCACGCATTCATATTAGTGAAAATCAACGCCGATCGATATGTCGTCTTTTTCCTCCATAGAGGCAGCCATCTTCCAAATGGAGGTCCAACTTTTCCCACTTTCCTGATCATGTCAATATTTCCCTGTTTTTCTTCTTCTTTTCTTGTGTTTGTACTGTTGAATTTTTTTTTTCGGGAAATTGTACTGTTGAAATTAAGGTAGAGAAAAATATTACTCGATCCATATTAGTTGTCACTCAATTGGATCTATCTAGAATAATTTGTTTATGCATGTTTAGCACTTTTAATATATAATAGAAGATGAATGCAGATTTAGTACAACCAATTGAATGACGTGACATGATATACCTCAGTTTGGATGACAAATCAAACAATTTTATCTATAAATTAAAATATATGTTTCTGTTGATTTTGTATTACATAAAAACTATAGTTTATACCTTGACTTATACAAAATAATAATAACAAGTGCTATTATGCTATAGTTATTCGCACTGGAATTTCAAATTTGCATGTGACATGTTTCTAGTGGAATCGGGGTACACATAGCCATGATAGATATGCACATCTATTTTACATTGCCTATGCTGATCCTATTGCTGAAAAAATCTAAAGATTTTACGATGTACATGCATAATTAATAGAGATACGTATGCACTAGTGTGTGCATGGGGCAGCAGGAATGGTACATGAGATGCTCATGTGCATGCATCAGGATTCAGGAAACTGTATGTCGTACATGTGCAACAGATACTGTAGTAGTATGTACCTAGCTGGGTTGTTTGTGTTAGGATAGTCAGCTATCTAGATGTAATATTGCATCGATGAGACTAACCTGGCCCTTCAAGCGGAGAGGTGTCCCGGGCCAGGAATCTTTGGTAGACAGTCTCGCCACTTCCCTGCCAGCCGGTATATAAACAGCGAGGTAAGAGAACCAAATCTGTAGGTAAGGATGAAGGTACGCAAACGAATATAATGTTTTCTTTTTTGACAATTAATAAGGAATATAATTTTTTTGAGGGAATAAGGAATATAATTTTTTTTAGAAAAAGGCCATCATGACTAGCTTTATTAAATCAAATAACGCTTCCATGGTCTCCTAATAGTTCAGAAATAAAAGAGGGCGGTGAGTCCAACCACAAGTTTGGTGGATCAACACGGCCATTTTGTTGCGCTAGCACATGAGCTACCTTATTAGAGTCCCGATTACAATGCTCTAAAACGACCTTCCCAAAATCAACTAGTAGTAACCTGCAATCTTCTATATTATTTTGTTTTTTCTGGTTAACCCATAAACTACTTTTTAAATATAATAGAAGATAGATAGATTTGGGCAACATACTTATTACGGAAGTGGTGTATGCTTGTGCAGCTGAGCTTTTATTCACTGTTTACTTCGGACACGTAAAGTGGTTGGTCCTCTACACCATGTGAGGTGTGTGTAGGCCATCTGTCTATTGTCACCTGTATTGGCATTTGGCAGTACGCAGAAAGCTCCCTAACTAAGCAGAACATTCCAGATAGCGTTTGGACCGAGAGGTCTGGAGTAGAGCTTCGGGTTCAGGCTTTCCAGGTCTGGGGCGACCACCTATGGATGGCAAGATGGAGACCGTTGCCATGACTAATAATATGTATCTTCGAAATGGCGAAGCAGGACCAGAAAATCGGAGGATCAGACCACCGATTTGCTTGTTCTACTGAGAAAAAAAATCTACAGTTTCTTTCGCTGAAACGGTGCCTATTTTATTTGTCAGTGTGAGTAGACGACTAATGAGCTAAGGATGCGACCACTATTTTATTTGTCATTGGAACTGCACGCCATGAGAGGAGACCTCGCCCACTCTGGCGGGTAGCTATGGCTAGGAATCCTAGTACCGCTCCCTAGTCTTTTACGAGTGAGCGTGATGGAGTGTTAGGTGCTGCTTAATGCAGAAGATTAGATTAGACGGCAACCGACGATCGCTACGTCGATGGCCGCCATGATGGTGAAGCCTCTGACCCCTCGAGGGAGATCAATCTCCAAAGCTGCTTGCTGAGTGAATGGAGAATCATTGGCCTTTGCCTTTTGATTGTGCGTGTGGCTTTGCCATGCACGAGTTAGGCAGTTAGGGCGCGCATGATGATGCCTCGTAGGCCATTCCCGGCCCATGCATCTGCATGATGCCAAAACTTTGTTACCAGCGGATTAATAAATAGTAAACTAAACTTATGAGCCGTTTGTTTCTTCTGGTTCTTTTTGTATGTTGCACATGTGGTCTGGTTTGCCAAAGTACACCAAATGATTCAAGCCTTTTCATTTAAACAAGAATA
Organism: Triticum urartu; assembly: GCF_056163025.1. Classification (NCBI taxonomy): domain Eukaryota; kingdom Viridiplantae; phylum Streptophyta; class Magnoliopsida; order Poales; family Poaceae; genus Triticum; species Triticum urartu. Next base: position 45,442,156 of record NC_141879.1, on the reverse strand, counting down.
TGTAGGAACCAATGCAAACTGGCAAGTAGTAGGAGTGTAGGACAAGCAAATAAGTAATAGCTTGTAATACTGTGGATAGAAAGAAATCATCACATGGAATGGAACTATATTTCAGGGGCCGGCATGCTCTTTACAGGTTTGTACAGATCTGGTCATTTTGAATAAAAATCATAGGAAAGGTCTCGCCCCCCACGTGAATCATGACGGTCGTCTCTTGCCACATGTGGAATGAACCAAATGTCGGGCCTCAGGTCGTACCGGTACCCTTCTGAACGACATCTCCGGAAGGATCGTCGAGCAAGCAGCTCGTTGGTGCTTCGCGCGGAGTAAGCTCCCTTTAAAAGAAAACAATTTGGCCTCTTGCATGTACAATTAAAATATCCTAATTAAGGGAGCCTATTCTACAGGAAAAATAAATGAAGCCGAGTGTGTTTAATACTTGGCAAAGCCCATTTTAAACTCGGCAAAGTACTCCCTCCGTTTTTATTTACTCCGCATATTAGTTTTGGTGAAAGTCAAACTTTACAAATTTTGACAAAGTTTATAGACAAAAATATTAACATATACAATAACAAATCAATACCATTAGATTCATTGTTGAATGTACTTCCACATTATATAGATTTCTTATGCTAAATATTTATATTCTTTTCTAAAATTTGGTCAAACTTTACAAAATTTGACTTCAGTCAACTCTAATATGCGGACGAAATAAAAACGAAGGGAGTATATGCCTAGTGATTCACTCAGCTTATGACACTCAGCTTCATTTAAGCCGAGTACCCATGTTTTGACATTCGGCTTACTTCAAGATACATGGCAACATGTTCCTGCAGTGCTATACACCAAGCACCTGAAAAAATGTATTGCATCAGTCACTTCTTCATTCAGAACTACTTAGATCTTCATCCAACGCCCGAAAACAAATAGTGTATTGTTCATCTCGAAACTCCCCTTCTTCTTCCTCACGCGGCATGCAGCCTACCTGCCTGGCGTCACCCCCCGCTGCCGGTGGGTGCACCCTCCCTCGACATCCCCCACTATGGTGCTAGCCACTTCCACCACCCATCTCTCTAAGCTCCCTCCCCCCGCCACCCAGTGTCGTGAAATTTTGAAGTCGCTTCCTCTAGAAATAGGCTTTCGCCCTACTTTATAAATAAAGTCACCATCGCGTCCATACAACAAGTTCAAGTGCAACGAAAGAGAATAATCTGTTGTGGCATCAGCACAAACATGCCAAAAAGGCATAAGAGAAATAGAGGGAAAAAGACCACCAAATGGCCACATACTCAAGGGCCCTACTGCGAAGAGAGTCGGTGAGCGGCAGCATACATCACATCCAACATAAGTCCTAGACGCTCGTGGTCGCGCTACCTAGATAGCGGATGCCAGTGTTCAAAAATGCAGGGAATTTGAAGATCAAATCAGAGGCCCGTCTAAGAAATACTTGCTTAATCATCATGATGTGTCGTCCACAGCGTCCAAGCTAACACTGCAAACACCAGCCAGATTCAGACTCGCTCCCGCCGGCTATCACCGGCTCCTGCTCGTGCATGGCTCAGAGCCGCCATGGCCGACGCTCCTCATATCGTTGTCTCTGCCTTCGGCCATGCGTGAAACGGAACTGAATCTTCAAGAAGAGGAAAATCAGGAGCCTGATATTTAGTGAACATGCTTAACTAATACTACCTAGGTCAGGGTTTATTTGTTCCTGTCGTATTTTTGTTCAAAGTTTAACCACACATTTGACTAGCAAAATCTTAATGCATGTTATTAAAATTTATGTTGTTGGATTCATATTGAAATGTAGTTTCCAAAGCTATTATTTTTGCTACATATAACTTATATTTTATTATTTAAAGTTATAACAAAAGTATGAAGAAATATAGCAAACCCAGACAGAAGTAGTAAAGAGGCATTGCTTTTGTGAAGTCCTAAAAGAAAAGAAGCTACAGATCATCTTAGCGCAAGCTACTCAAATGAAGTGCCAATGGCTTAGGAGGTCAACTAATGACTCTGTTCACCAAATTCCAGTGAGCTAATTGACTCTGAATAGGAGAAGAGCTGCCACCGGAAAGTGCGAGTGGACTATGCTACATGATATGGTACGAAGTGTAGTTGGATCTTTAGAGAATCTTCAGCCGCACCTCCAACAGAGCACCCATGACGCCTTTTCTTCTGCCGATGCAAAAACAATCCCCCAATCGTGCCCCCAGAACGCCGAATTCCGCTGGTTTGGCCCATTTTTTGGACCGGCAACTCCAGGCAGAAACCAACACACTAGGGGGCTCCGGCGGAAGGAAAAGTGGCGCTTGGGCCACCACTGTCAGGCGAGAAACGCCTTTTCCCCGCGGGCGGCAGGACGCCACTTCCCCTTTCGCCGCCATGCTGATCTCGGCGCCACCCACCTGCCCACAGCCGCTGCTCCGCTAGAAAGATCGTTCCCCTGCCGGAAAGAGAGGGTTTCGCCGCGACAGCCTCCATCCCGCTCCTGGCTGGGCGAGCTTTCCGGGACTCCGACCATGCAGACGAGGATACCGGCGGCTGACCACCCACCACGCCCGTGAGGTGTTCGGCGATGGACTCCGGCGATGAGGAGGCGTTCGCTACTCTGATGGAGGAGGAAGCCGAGGCCGACACTAACGACAAAGAGCACCACATGATCCTCGCCGCTCTGGCCAGTCTGTTCATGAACAAAGCAAAGCCGGGGCGAGGTGGCACAGCTCGGGACACCGCAAGGGCAAGCAGAGGCATCAAATGGAGGGCTATTGCTTGCTCTATGCCGACTACTTCATCGACGCTCCATTACTCGGCGAGAAAGTATTTCGGCGCCGTTATCGGATGAGCCGGAAGCTCTTCCTCGGGATTGTGAATGCAATCCGGGAGTTCGGCGGCTATTTCATTTTCAAGAAGGATTGCGCCGGTACAGTTGGATTCTTCTCACTCTGGAAGTGCACGACTGCTATGAGGATGCTTGCATACATAGCTCCCGGTGACATACAGGAAGACTATGGACGCATGGCCGAGTCCACCATCATTGAGTGTTTGTACAAGTTCTCCAGGGCAGTGGTGGAAGTGTTTGGACCACAAAACTTGCGATCACCCAATGCTGGAGACTCTTCTCGGATTCTAGCATAGAATGTAGCAAGAGAATTTCCTAGGATGCTTAGAAGCATCAACTACATGCATTGGGCATGGAAAAACTATCAATTTGTTTGGTAGGGGATGTACAAAGGCGCCATAGGAGCTTGCAATGTGGTACTTGAGGTAGTGGCTACACAGTGTAGGGTAACGCAGCAGAAAACAAAAAATTTCCGACCTACGCACCAGCCCAGGACCACTATGGAGACTGCATACATGGTTTGATCTTTTTCGTTACCGACTCCTAGCGCAGCGGGAAGTACAGTTGATGACGATCGGCAGTGCAGATCCCTGCATCTAGGATTTACAACCTCCCAACCGCGAGGATGTATACCCTCATCTGCTCCTCGGACAGCCCTCCGGGAGGCGGTCGAATAGCCCACCGGACGGTGTCGCGGACAGCCCTTCGGGAGGACCTTCGAAACTCGAACGGTCACTCGGACAGCCCTTCGGGAGGACCTCGAAAACTCGGACGGTCACACGGACAGCCCTCCGGGAGGCACTCACGAACTAATACCGAAACTACGATCTCTCTACAGAGTTGCACACATATGGTGTCATCTATCCGGCAGGGCTTCGCCGTCCAGAACTAGTTCCTGCTGGAACCCAGACAGCCTTTCGGCTCTACGAAACTATTTCGCGGGGAGGGAGAGAGAAGCCAGATCATTGCATGGCACTTGTATGTGAGAATGGATGAGGAGAATGGCAGCCCCTTCTCCTCCTTTTATAGGCCAAGGCAAGGGGTGGGGTGGTGGAGGAAATACCAAAACACCCATGCTACATGTCCCACATGAAGGGTGAAATGGTAACTCAAGTGGGGCACCAAGGGGACACCATGGAGGCACCCCCTTGGCCAGCCACAACCTTGCCCCCTCCCATGGGGGGGGCAACAAGCCACCAACATGTCTCCTAGAAACATGGGTGCTCCCTAGATAAAAAGCCACCAAACATGTAACCCCCGATTCATGGGATCTTGTCCCGTCGTGCTGAGACAAGATGTTTTCCGCGAAACATTTTTTCTAAAAATTTCCGGAAGGTCCCAGAACATTTTCCGTTTTTCTCTCCGAAAATTCCCAAAAGTTCCCAGACCAATTTTGGGGCCCTCTAAGAATTTCCAGGCGAGTGCCGAAACCATTTTTACCTAATATATTCCGAAACAACTTTTTGGTTTTATCGAAACTCTTTCGGTGTTCTCTCTCTAGAACTCTTCCGTTGTCTCCGAAACTTTTCCGGTGACTTTCTCTCAGACTCCCTGTCTAGTATTCAGCAGATAGATAACCCTTAAGCGTGTGACTCTATAGGTTCGGTGAAGTATAGACATGACCCGGAACCCCTTCCAATCATTGATCAACATCGGAGCCGTGTACACCCATATTGACCGCTATACCCACATGACTGAATATTCGAGTGAACCTCCAGTTGTCGTGTGCTATTCCTGTTTCTTCGTGATATGTTACAAATACCCGAGGTGAGATTTACTTGCATCCTCGTGGATCAATGACTTGTCCACTATGCTAGTTACCTCGTTACCGGTTTTGTTCTCTTTTCTCGTTTCCGTGTTGCGGCATCCCTGTGATCAAATCACACTGTGTTTGGCCAGACGATGATGGATACCGTAACACCGAGAGGGCTCGAGAATATCTCTCCATCGTCGGAGGAGCAAATTCCAATCTTGAGCTATCAAGTTACTTGACACACTTTTCCATGAACCCGTAAGCCGCCGTAATAGCCACCCATTTACAGATGATGTTTAACAAACCCCAAAGTTCATGAAGCAAGTATGAAGAAACTCGATAATCTCATGGTCTAACGAATTATGCAAACGTTAACCATCTCTGTGTTATGCACCATTAACTTGTGACGAACGAATATCATAGCATAACATCAATCCAGGTCGATTCAACACAAATGTTCTCTTAACATTGTGCCCTCAAAGTTGCTGGCATAGGCATGCCCATGACCCGGAAAACAGAATCATCATGCAACACTTGAGCTAGTCTTAGAGGCCAGACTAGGAATACTTCTTACCGTTTATTATTCCACACGTGCATATGAGTCTTCCTCCGAGCCTCGTGTTATTGCAGACTCGAGAACCATAGCAGTTATAGCATGGAACATAAACATAATTATGAACATGGAGATAAGTAATAGCATTTATTATTGCCTCTAGGGCATATCTCCTACAGACTCCCACTTGCACTAGAGTCAACAATCTAGTTAATGCTAATGCACTTTACACCTATGGCATACCGGTGTAAAAATTGCTTCGCATGTGGTATAGCCTGATTTCCATCGGATCTAACAACTTCAGTTCCGTGTCTATCTCTACATATCCTCGCGTTTTCACGCTTTCACAAAATTCATATTTTGTGCGGACTTGGCTTTTATGTATGTGAATCACAGGTCGAACCTGGATTCCTTAGACTGAGTTATGGAGAAACTACCTGCAGTAGTGTCCCATTGACAAAAGCCATCTTGGAACCATACTAAGTTCACGAATGAACTATATGATTCAACATCTTGTTTGTCACTTCTAAAGCGTCAACATACTTAGTCATTTGTTATAGAATTCTCCATAGTATCCTGTTGGGAACAATTTCCAACTACCGTGCCACCATATTGTGTATTACACAAAACCCTTAACTTAAATCGAAAATCGCATGGAGAAAAGATGAAGACTGTATCGATGTAACATTTTACAACGAACTCTTCATGATCTCCGCTTGCGAGAAAACATATCATCAGTACTTACTCTAGTACTCAATGACATCTTTCACTGTTGTCCCACGATCAGTACTTTGATCACTTTAGTATCCATACTGGCAACACCTTGGGAGTATTGGACATATCTGGTTGTTTTACATACCATGGAGTACATGATTAATCCAAACACAAAAGTGTGTGGAATCTGCATCATGTATTTTGCTCATCAGTGTTTTGGGACACCGAGTCTTGCAAAAAACTCTTCCATGTGAATCTGGCAAGAATCACTCCTTGGCGGTTTTAAATGCTAAAAGGTTTTAGCACCTTGCCAATATGTATTCATTTCTTATCCCTATTAGGTAAATCTATCGCCATAGATCATTATGCCTAATATTGAGGCAATTTAGCCTAAGCACTTCATCAAAAAAACTATTTTTAAATGAAGTCCTAATTCGTGTTAAGAAATTTATTTCCAATTAACAATGTGTCAAGCACACAAGCTTTTAGAAATATTATTACGCTCCCACTTAGTTTCTTAAATTACAAGCATCTTCGTTACCCATTGATGAAGTCAGAACCCTTTAACCATTTCATCAAAGCACGAAGATTCAAACTCCATTTTGCTCTCTTATGTCCATCGCTGGAACTCTGAAGTTTGCACCCTTACTAGCATCCTCTGAATAGACAAAATGCCTTGGACTGTAACACATGCAAGTCCTTGGTTTCATTTCCATCAGATGGAAATCCTATTGTCATCCATGTTTCATATCTCATGATTGAAATATGTATTAATTGCTAGTTTAACCCGAACCGACTTTAAGCATCGCTATGATGAAAACAACCTCATTGTAGTCAACTCTTGAACTTGTTATTTCAACAAGTCGAGCTTTATGGATAAAACATTTTTATCCGTATCAGTTTTAAGTTCCATAAATATTCGTTAGACTCTAAGTCTTCCGAAAGGTGTATCAAGGTTTTAATCTTGAATCACTTATATGGAAACTAACTCGGGTTGTATTGGCATTTAGCCAATTCCGGAGTCAGGGCCCATCAACGCTTCCTTGTGTATCGTAGGTATAATGTTGTATAACAACAATATCTTGGTAGCGCACCTGAGAGGTTTGCACAAGCCTTGCCTACGTGGTTTAGCTGCAAGTTTGACTGAAGTTCATACATTTTATTGTAGAGACTTCCGTATCAGTCGCAGTAGGAAACTCTAGAATTACTTCCAAGGTATCTTTCCTTTGATCTGATGACGAAGATACTGTTGATCTTGTCAAGTTGCACTATTCTCCCACTCACCTTTTTGAAAGAACCATTCTCCTTAAAAGCACACCGTTTCGCGGCAAAACTATTTGCCTCGGTATAGTGAGGGAGGAATACCCAACATTTTGGTATAACCTACAAAGTAGCACTTGTCTGATTTGGATTAGGTTTGTAACCTTTTACACAAGCCCCACATTCCAAATGTTAAGAAAAGATATAACATGGTTGGGCGTACCATACCATGGCTTCATTTCAACAGACCTAATGTAGCTCTTTTCAGTGTAAAAGCCGCAGTCTGTAAAGCATCACTTTAAAAGGGATAATAGCAAATTTATTTATGTCATCTTTGACCTTACCATGTCATAAATGGTTAGATTACATCTCCACGGACTTTCCACTTGCAGTGGTGTTTCAGGAGGTGCAAGTTATGAAACCCCTTTCACAACTCATCAGACATTCGCTAAACATGTAACTCAAATATTCCTTTGTACAATCAAATTGAAGAAACATAATTTCCTTGTTACAATAACTTCTACTTCATTTTTGAAAACCTTTCGAATGATTTCAAAAGATCCAGACTTACGCCTCATCAAGTAAATATCCATATATCTACTTGAGTCATTTCTGAAGATAAATAAATCCACCACTTGCAACAACATTTATTGAACTACACACATCAAAATGTATGATCACCAATAAGTTTGTTGCTCGTTCCTTATGGCCTGTGAACGGTATTTCAGTCACTTCACTTTTCGGAGGAAAGTTGCAAGTGTCAGATGATTCAAAATCAAACGACTTCAAAATCCATCATAATGGAATTTTTCCATGCGGGTTTCTCCAATGTGACCAAATGCAGTGCCACACATGTGTGGTATTCTCATAGTCTCGCGACATTTAGCGTCAGCGTTATGGATGTATCATATTACCATCAATATTCATAACATATATCCCATCTTGGATGAAAGCATGACCCTTCATGTTATTCATCATACTTAACAACAATTGTTGGTTTTATGAACAACTCTTTTGCAACAAACATTGTGCAATGGGCTAGAGTGTATGAAACTCTAAAATGAATTATGAAGGTAAACCCATAGGTATTGTATTATTATCAATATTCATAACATACATCTCATTCATAATAAAAGTATGGCCCTTGTGTTATTCATAACATCGAACATAAAAAGTTCTCTTATGAACAACCTTCTTGCAAGATACCTTATGCAATGGGCTAGAGTTTGTAAAACTCTAAATGAATTATGAAAATAAATACAGACGGCAATACACCGATGGAAGGTATAGTAACATTTACTATGTTCCCTGTGTATACCTTAACCTCATTTCTGGCTAGTCATTTTAGGCCATAGTATCTCTTACATTGATTCGCAACAGAATGCAATCGAGCGGGTATCTTTGTGATTAACTCACAATACCCAAGAATTAGTGATTAACATGTTTAACCATATTTCCCAAGAACTATATCTTTGACCAGCCTACTATACATCAAAAAAAATTATGACATTCATACATGAGCTGGATATTCCAGTCATCTTTCTTTCTACCTTTATACTTCTAACAGTTTAAATTTTAGTATTTCTCCTACTCGCAAAAGAAGCACCCAACTTAAGAGTGGCGTTAGCCCCGGACTTCCTAGGCGTGTAAGTCATACTAACACCCTTTGGACACTTCCTTTCTCTTTAAGTTGTTGTTTTATTCACCTTTCATTATATGACAGGCGTTCTTCTGGATCCCTTTCCCAACAGTCAAATGCATAGTAAACACTTTTACTAATACTTGCAAACAAACATTGCTTTGTTTGTATCTGAAAATAATTTTCAGTTCCATGAATATCATATAACTATCCCAACTTTTGAAATTTGGGTTTCATGGAAGCAAACATATTCCACTTGACCATAACAGAATTCTAACTTTTGGATCGAAGGACGAGAGTCCCATGATCCATAGCATTAGCGGGAGGATACAGAAAGCATGCGGTAGGACAAAGTCCTTCTCGGCACTTTTGAGGACAATCCTCACATTACGTTACCAATCGTAAAGTTTTAACCAGATATTTAGCAGCTATTCAATTTTAGCAGGGAAGGTGGAAACATGAGCCATTATTCTACAACTATTTTGCAAAAAACACTTAGACGGTGTTCATAATTAATTGCACTGAGAATTAAACATGTTAATTCAACAGTGCGCTCCCACTCAAATCAATATCTCTCAAAATTGATTATGAGTGACACAAGACCCGCATATCCATTCAACGCCATTGAACGAGATGAACACTGATGGCGCGAAATTCAATCGGTAGGCAAACTTGCCGATCACATCTCTATGTGACTCTTGTTCATATTTCGATGGGCGTGTTCCAAGCTCAGGGAGATCCTTCCAGAACGTCAAGACAACCAAGTGATCTTGCTGCGAGGTCTCAACTCACCCGCCTCACACTTCCCTAATCGTTCGTACCCAGGGAGATCATGCGATACCCCGAAAAGTTAGGTGCCGTGACGGTGCTATACTTGGGAGAACACTAACTACTTGATAATTTTTTGAGAGATCACCCTAATAAAAGCGACTACCGCGCAATCAAGAAGGGTGCATCAAGAGGGATAAACATCTTAGGCAATTCATAATAGCATGATATGGTATAGCCTCTTCTGACGGAGAAGTCAAGTATTTCTTCGTCTTCGGCATTCGCGTCGGTGTTCACCTTTGCGAAGATTCACACCACCTTGTCGATGTACAAAATAATATCGCTATCTCCATAGCGAATAAAATAAATGCATTACTTAAGGTTGACATGCAGGTCATTAAAGTGCAATCATATGGCTTCAGCCATCATGCCGAATCATGACATGCAGGTCATGTTAATTACATCATATAGTCATCTCATACATAATCAAATTATTATGAGCATTGCTATACCACATCACATGCACATGCAAACGCTCCTGCAAAACCAAGTTAGACGCCTCTAATCGGTTCATGCAAAAACTTGTTTTTCGTGGCTTCTAAGGTTTCGAAACAAACCGAAGCTACCAACGTCCATCATCAAGTATGATAATTCAAGTCGCTAGATTAACTTTGTGGGGTGTATGAAACACGAGATAATAAAATCCCGAGCCCCATACTGAACTTCGTCATACGCATGACCCCCGTGCAGATCATATCTGCATTGCCCTTTTGTCTGCGAAATTTCATATTTCTTTCTAACTATGGTGGATTTCAACGAACTATTAGCACTTCGTTGATCAATCAGAATCGCAGATTGCCAGAACAATGAAAATCCACCATGCCGTTATCAAGATCAGAAATATGCAAATTCCAAGGAAGCAACAAGAACATCGGGTAACAAATTTCATCTGCTATCCGCACAAATAATTTTCAGTAATAGAACTCATCTACTACAAATTATATTGTGCAACACCCATACATCTCTATGTATTCTAGATCGCAACCTGCATCTATGCATAGCACGGCTCATGATGCCACTGTAGGGTAACGCAACCGAAAACAAAAAATTCCAACCTACGCACCAGCCCAGGACCACTATGGAGATTGCATACATGGTTTGATCTTTTTCGTTACCGACTCGTAGCGCAGCGGGAAGTAGAGTCGATGACGATCGGCGGTGCAGATCCCCGCAGCTAGGATTTACAACCTCCCAACCGCGAGGATGTATACCCTCATCTGCTCCTCAGACAGCCCTCCGGGAGGCGGTCGAATAGCCCCCCGGACGGTGTCGCGGACAGCCCTTCGGGAGGACCTTTGAAACTCGAACGGTCACACGGACAGCCCTTCGGGAGGACCTTCGAAAACTCAGACGGTCACACGTACAGCCCTCCTAGAGGCACCCACGAACTAAGACCGAAACTACGATCTCTCTACAGAGTTGCACACATACGGTGTCATCTATCCGGCAGGGCTTCGCCATCGAGAACTAGTTCCTGCTGGAACCTAGACAGCCTTTCGGCTCTACGAAACTATTTCGCGTGGAGGGAGAGAGAATTCAGATCATTGGATGGTACTTGTATGTGAGAAGGGATGAGGAGAATGGCAGCCCCTTCTCCTCCTTTTATAGGCCAAGGCAATTGGTGGGGTGGTGGAGGAAATACCAAAACACCCATGCTACATGTCCCACATGAAGGGTGAAATGGTAACTCAAGTGGGCACCAAGGGGACACCATGCAGGCACCCCCTTGGCCAGCCACAACCTTGCCCCCTCCCATGGGGGGGGAGCAACAAGCCACCAACATGTCTCCTAGAAACATTGGTGCTCCCTAGACAAAAAGCCACCAAACATGTAACCCCCGATTCGTGGGATCTTGTCCCCTCGTGCTGAGATAAGATGTTTTCCGCGAAACATTTTTTCTGAAAAATTCCGGAAGGTCCGAGAACATTTTCGGCACCCTCTAAAATTCTTCTGGGCGTGATCCGAAACATTTCCGGTTTGGTGATTTTTATCAGCGAAAAGCAACAACGGCGGTTACGGCAGCTCGAGAACATTTTCGGTTTTTCTGTCCGAAAATTCCCAAAAGTTCCCAGACCAATTCTGGGGCCCTCTAAAAATTTCCAGGCGAGTTCCGAAACCATTTTGACCTAATAATATATTCCGAAACAAATTTTCAGTTTTACCGAAACTCTTTCGGTGTTCTCTCTCCGGAACTCTTCCGTTGTCTCCGAAACTTTTCCGGTGACTTTCTCTCAGACTCCCTGTCTAGTATTCAGCAGATAGATGACCCTTAAGCGTGTGACCCTATAGGTTCGGTGAAGTATAGACATGACCTGGAACCCCTTCCGATCAATGATCAACATCGGAGCCGTGGACACCCATATTGACCCCTATACCCACATGAATGAATATTCGAGTGAACCTCCAGTTGCCGTGTGCTATTCCTATTGCTTCGTGATATGTTGCAAATACCCGAGGTGAGATTTACTTGCATCCTCATGGATCAATGACTTGTCCACTATGCTAGTTACCTCATTATCGGTTTTGTTCTCTTTTCTCGTTTCCGTGTTGCGGCATCCTTGTGATCAAATCACACTGTATCTGGCCAGACGATGATGGATACCGTAACACCGAGAGGGACCGAGAATATCTCTCCATCGTCGGAGGAGCAAATCCCAATCTTGAGCTATCAAGTTACTTGACACACTTTTCCATGAACCCGTAAGCCGCCGTAATAGCCACCCATTTACGGATGACGTTTAACAAACCCGAAAGTTCATGAAGCAAGTATGAAGAAACTCTACTCTCATGGTCTAAGGAATTATGCAAACGTTAACCATCTCTGTGTTATGTACCATTAACTTGTGACGAACGAATCTCATAGCATAACATCAATCCGGGTCTATTCAACACAAATGTTCTCTTAACATTGTGTACTCAAAGTTGCTGGAATAGACATGCCCATGACCAGGAAAACAGAATCATCATGCAACACATGAGCTAGTCTTAGAGGTCAGACTAGGAATACTGCTTACCGTTTATTATTCCACACGTGCATATGAGTCTTCCTCCGAGCCTCGTGTTATTGCAGACTCGAGAACCATAGCAGTTATAGCATGGAACATAAACATAATTATGAACATGGAGATAAGTAATAGCATTTATTATTGCCTCTAGGGCATATCTCCTACACACAGGACCTCTGGATTTGGCACTCCTTCTTTGGTATGCCAGGAACTCACAACGACATCAACGTACTGCAGTGCTCGAATGTCTTTGCCAAGCTTGTTTAAGGTCATGCTCCTCTGGTGAACTTCGACGTCAATGGGAGCCACTACAACAAGGGATGCTACCTAGCAGATGGCATCAATCTAAGATGGTCCACATTTATGAAGACTATCTGAAACCCTGTGCCGGGAGGCAAGAACTCCTACTTTGCTAAGTGTCAGGAGGTTTGCAGGAAGAATGTCGAGGGGGCATTTGGTGTGCTCCAACCTCGATTTGTTTTCGGTACCCCGCTCTGACTTGGTCGAAACCTCAGATGTGGGAAGTGATGAATTGTTGTGTCATCTTATACAACATGATCATTGAGAGCGAGTAGGAAGATCCGGTGTTTGACACTGAACCATATCCCAGGCATGGTCCTCTTGCAACTGTTGATCACCAGGTACCGGTAGTATGGGTCGCCTTCCTCAATATGCGTTAGGAGATTCGAGACCAACCGGTGCATCAAGAACTGCAGCATGATCTGATGGAGCACCTATGAAGGCTTAAGGGCATTGCCTAGTTAGATGTGTTTTAATTTGTGTTCGAACTATGAGCTTGTTTCATTGAACTATTTGATTTCTATTGATTTTTGTGATGAACTATGTGATAAAATTTAGTTTTTGTTGTGCTAGAGTGTGCCAAATTTAGGCCGAATTTGAGATTGAAATCAGTGGCTGGGGGCTGAACTTGGGGGGTGCGGCTGGGAACCAAAGCCCCTCACGTCGAAAATATCGTCGGTTAACTCTCGAGAGGCACTATTTCAAGCCCTTAGGGGCCTAACGGCTTGAGATGCTCTTATGTTTTTTCAAGTTAATATGACATAAATTAAAAGAAAATCCCCACGGCTTTGGAGTAGCCACACATGCATGGCTGCATCACCATCTCGTGCATGCAAAGTTAATTAATTATAAACGAAGCAACACAAGGCACACACCACACTATAATACATTATCCATAGGATAGGAGGCCAGCTAGCTAGCGTTAGCTCGTGGAGAGTCCAAATCGACCCTCCACACCTCCCACTACACTCCCGATCAATACATCGACTACACACAAGTGTTAGAATTCATGTTTATCTCTGCATTGTAATCTCAACTCTATTCTATCTCTCTCCCTCTCGTAGCTGTTTAGGAGTCCTCATTACAACTGAATCCTTGCGATCGGTTTCCTCTTCTTGTAAGCCACCGCACGGCTGTTCTGCCTCGTTCAATATAAACCAACGCTGCTCCTCATCGAGGAGTAGGAACACTTCCAAATCTTACATGGTAATCAGAGCCACCTCTTCCCTTCACATCTAGCCACAAAAATCAAACACCAAGCACATCAGCGTCGCCCTCATGTCGTCGTCAGCAGGAGTCGCCCTCATCCTCGGCACGCCTCCATCAGAGGAGCTTGCGAGAGGCAATTTTTCCTCTGGAAAATGCAAGTGCTCCCAGCCCTGCGAGGTGCACAGGTGACTGGACTTCTCGACAACTCCGATGCTGCTCCACCCAAGATGGTCGAGATCACCAAGGCGGACAAATCTTCGGCCATGGAGCTGAACCCGCTGTATGGGCCATGGATCGCCAAAGATCAGTAGGTCCTCTCATACTTACTCAATTCTATGACTCCGGAAATTCTTGGACAGGTCGTTGGGAAGGAATCTACCTTCGAGCTATGGACGAGGTGACAAACCTCTTCGCCTCTCAGTCGCAATCCAGGATCACAAACCTGAGAATCGCGATCACCACAACTAAGAAGGGCTCCATGTCAAGTTCTGCCTTCATGGCGAAGATGAAGAACCTTGCAGATGAACTAGCTGCTGCTGGCCGTCCGATGTCAGATCCGGAGATGGTTGATTATATTCTTGCAGGGCTAGACCGTGACTACGATCCTGTGGTTGCGGCAGTTGGTGCTGTCAAACACTTGATCACGGCGGACGACCTCTTCACTCAAATCTCTGCATTCGATCAGAGGATGGAGATGTTGGGCGATTCATCTTTAGGCACTTTTCATACATCTGCAAACGCGGCTTACAGAGGCCGTGGCCAAGCTCAAGGAAGATCTTATCGCGGGCGAGGAGGAAGGGGGCGCGGCCGTGGTGACCGCCAGCCTTCTCCTTCTGGTGGAGGCGGCGCCTACAGAGGACGCACTCGACAGCAACCACAGCAGCAGCAAGGGCATGATCAACAATGGAATGACTACCCTGAGTGTCAGATTTGCTATAAGCATCATCCAGGGGGTGCATGCACATGCTGGTGGCGCTATGAAGAAAATAATCAGGAGGAAAATGGGACACATGATGTTTCCTATGGTGTGGATACTAATTGGTATGCCAACAGCGGAGCTACAAACCACATCACGGGGGAACTTGACTAGCTGCCGATGCGAGAGAGGTACAATGCAGGCGACCAAATCCACACGGCGAGTGGTTCTGGTATGGAAATTTTACATATTGGTAGTTCAGTTGTTAAAAACCCCGTAAAGAATTTACACTTGAAAAATATCTTACATGTTCCTGAAACATCCAAAAACCTTGTTTTTGTTCATCGATTCACTCTTGACAACAATGTTCTTATAGATTTTTATCCCTATTTTTTCTTGGTAAAGGACCTAGCCACGAGGAGAATCATTCTTAGAGGACGGTGTGTGGGAGGTCTCTATCCACTCATATCATCATCATGGTCCAATAAACAAGCATATGTCGTCACTAAGCCATCTTCAGCAAAGTGACATAGTCGCTTGGGTCATCCATCTTCAGTTATTGTTAGATATGTTCTTAGCAAAAATAAACTCTCATATGAGTCTAGTGTTGAGTCAGTTTGTGATCCGTGTCAACAGGCCAAAAGTCATCAGTTACCTTATCCTATTTCTACTAGTGTATCTACCGCTCCATTGCAACTTATTTTTCCAGATGTGTGGGGGCCAGCCCCTACTTCACTTGGTAGATTTTCCTATTATGTAAGCTTCATTGATGATTATAGTAAATTTACTTGGATTTACATATTGAAGAAGTGATATGATGTCTTTCAAGTTTTCATCAACTTTCAAAATCTTGTTGAACACAAACTGAACTCTAAGATCACTGCTATGCAGACTGACTGGGGTGGTGAGTATGAAAAGCTAAATTCCTTTTTCAAAAAATTGGTATTTCGCATCATGTCTCTTGCCCTCATGCTCACCAATGCTACCTCTTGAGCACTGCGTTGGTTTTCCCTTGAAGAGGAAAGGGTGATGCAGCAAAGTAGCGTAAGTATTTCCCTCAGTTTTTGGGAACCAAGGTATCAATCCAGTAGGAGGCCACGCACGAGTCCCTCGCACCTACACAAACAAATAAATCCTCGCAACCAACGCGATAAGGGGTTGTCAATCCCTATACGGTCACTTACGAGAGTGAGATCTGATAGATATGATAGGATAATATTTTTGGTATTTTTATGATAAAGAGAAATAAAAAATGCAAGTAAAATAAATGGCAAAGGAAACAACTAAGTATTGGAAGATTAATATAATGGAAGATAGACCCGGGGGCGATAGGTTTCACTAGTGGCTTCTCTCAAGAGCATAAGTATTTACAGTGGGTTAACAAATTACTTTTGAGCAATTGACAGAATTGAGCATAGTTATGAGAATATCTAGGTATGATCATGTATATAGGCATCATGTCCGAGACAAGTAGACCGACTCCTGCCTGCATCTACTACTATTACTCCACACATCAACCGCTATCCAGCATGCATCTAGAGTATTAAGTTCAAGAGAGCAGAGTAACGCTTTAAGCAAGATGACATGATGTAGAGGGATAAACTCATGCAATATGATGTAAAGCCCATCTTGTTATCCTCGATGGCAACAATACAATACGTGCCTTGCTGCCCCTACTGTCACTGGGAAAGGACACCGCAAGACTGAACCCAAAGCTAAGCACTTCTCCCATTGCAAGAAAGATTAATCTAGTAGGCCAAACCAAACTGATAATTCGAATATAAAAGAATTCAGAGAAGATTCAAATATTGTTCATAGATAAACTTAATCATAAACCCACAATTCATCGGTCTCAACAAACACACCGCAAATGAAGATTACATCGAATAGATCTCGAGAGGGGGAGAACTTTGTATTGAGATCCAAAAAGAGAGAAGAAGCCATCTAGCTAATAACTATGGACCCATAGGTCTGAAGTAAACTACTCACACTTCATCGAAGAGGCCATGGTGTTGATGTAGAAGCCCTCCGTGATCGATGCCCCCTCCGGCGGAGCTCCGAAAAAGGCCCCAAGATGGGATCTCGTGGATACAGAAAGTTACGGTGGTGGAATTAGGGTTTTGGCTCCGTATCTGGTAGTTTGGGGGTACATAGGTATATATAGGAGGAAGGAGTACGTCGGTGGAGCAACAAGGGGCCCACGAGGGTGGAGGGCGCGCCCCCTACCTCGTGCCTTCCTCGTTGATTGCTTGACATAGGGTCCAAGTCCTCTGGGTCATGTTCGTTCCGAAAATTACGTTCCCGAAGGTTTCATTCCGTTTGGACTTCGTTTGATATTCTTTTTCTACGAAACCCTAAAATAGGCAAAAAAAACAGCAATTCTGGGATGAGCCACCGGTTAATAGGTTAGTCCCAAAAATAATATAAAAGTGTATAATAAATCCCAATAATGTCCAAAACAGAATATAATATAGCATGGAACAATCAAAAATTATAGAAACGTTGGAGACGTATCAACCAACAAAACGGATCAGCTGAAAGAAAGCACCGTCATATTGTTGATGTAGGACTCGCATTACTAGCAAATGCATCCATGCCACTTAAATTCTCGGATGAAGCTTTTCTAACTGCTACCTATCTTATCAACTTGCTCCCAAGCAAAGTTATCAAACTAGAAACACCCATCACACGGCTTCTTGGTGTCACACCCGATTACACATCTCTCCGTATTTTTGGGTGCGCATGTTGGCCGAATCATAGACTCTACAACACACGCAAACTCGCATTTCATTCAAAAAAATGTGTTTTCTTAGGCTATAGCCCTGTGCACAAGGGGGTTAAATGTCTAGATGTTCCCACTGGTAGGGTTTACATATCCAGAGATGTTGTCTTCGATGAATCTGTGTTTTCCTTTGCAACTCTTCATCCCAATGCCGGTGCTCTTCTTCGAAAGGAAATTCTCCTTCTTCCATCACATCTTCGAAACTTTGATCATGGGGGAGACAATTGTACTGACCAATATGATGATAATCCTGCTAGTCCCAGCTCTACTCTTACGCCCGTGCAGGTTCCTGAAGAAAACGGCGTTCAAAATGGTCAAAATCATGAAAATATAGCTCAAGATGTTGTGTTATTTCATGCTCCAAAAGTAGACGAGCCTGGCGCTGATCCCGATGATGATATGGCGGCGCCTGGTACTCCTGCGCGCTTGCAGGCCCCGGATCGTGCGCACAGATCTTTCTTGGATCGCGTCCAAGGCGGCAGCGGCCCAGATTCCTGGGTGGGCCACTCCCATGCCGACGCGTCACCCGACAGCGGGCCCAGCGAAACCAGCCGCGCGGTCGGCTCCTCCTCGCGTCCCGCGCACATGCAACCTGGCAGTGGATCGTCTGTGCCTACAAGCCCTGTGGTTTGGGCGTCCAGTGGCAGGGGAGCCGCACCAAGGTCCACCGGATTTTCTACGCCAGTGTCCGATGGATCTTCTGCATCACCAGCAGATTCAGTAGCAAGAGGCGGATCTTCTGTGCCAATGGATCCTGTTCCTGTACACATGCAACAAGAAGCTCCCTTGCGAGTTATGACCAGGTTACAAAAAGGTATACGTAATCCCAAAATACGAAATGATGGTACTATATGGTATGGTATGCAATGTATTTCAAAGGAACCAACGACACTGAATGATGCACTTGGTGACCCTAAATGGAAGAAAGCAATGGATGAGGAATATTCTGCACTTATGAGGAACAAAACTTGGCATCCTGTGCCTGATCAGAAAGGTAAAAATATTATTGATTGCAAGTGGGTGTATAGAATTAAAAAGAAAGCAGATGGCTCCATTGACAGATATAAGGCATGTCTAGTTGCAAAGGGCTTTAAACAACGCTATGGCATAGACTATGAGGATACCTTTAGTCCGGTTGTAAGCGCTGCAACTATAAGACTTGTGTTAGCTATTGCTGTGTCCAGGGGATGGAGCTTGAGACAGCTAGATGTACAGAACACATTTTTACATGGTGCTCTGGAAGAGGAGGTGTTCATGAGACAACCACCAGAATATGAGAGTAAGAAAACACCACATTATTTTTGCAAGCTTGACAAAGCACTCTATGGCTTGAAACAAGCACCTAGAGCATGGTACTTCAGGTTGAGCTCACAATTGAAATTTCTTGGTTTTATTGCTTCCAAAGCTGATACATCTTTGTTCATTTATAACAAGGGAAAAGTAGTTATTTTTGTTCTCATATATGTGGATGACATCATAGTTGCAAGTTCATCAGAAAGTGCTACTAATGCTCTTTTGCATGATTTGAGCTCAGAGTTTACCTTGAAAGATCTAGGTGATTTGCACTTCTTTCTAGGCATTGAAGTTAAGAAGACTTAAGATGGCATAGTACTAAAACAAGAGAAATGTGTTACTGAGCTTCTATCTCGTATGGGGATGAAAAACTGCAAGCCTGTACCTACACCTTTGTCCACCTCAGAGAAACTTTCAGCATATGAAGGTGAGCCACTTCATGAGGAAGATAGCACAAAGTATAGAAGTACTATTGGAGCATTACAGTACTTGACTCTTACTCGCCCAGATATCTCATTTGTTATTAACAAACTTTGTCAATATCTGCATGCACCCACTACTGCACATTGGACAGTTGTTAAGAGAATTGTAAGTTATGTCAAACATACTATGGGAGTAGGACTGCATTTCAGACGCTCTAATTCTACTCTTGTGAGTGCATTCTCTTATGTTGATTGGGCAGGTTGCAGTGATGATAGAAAATCAACTGGAGGCTTTGCAGTGTTCTTTGGGCCTAATCTTGTTTCTTGGAGTGCTAGGAAACAAGCCACTGTATCAAGGACAAGTACAAAGGCTGAGTATAAATCCTTAGCTAATGCCACTGCAGAAATCATTTGGATTGAATCACTACTGGATGAAATGGGGGTCAAGCAGAATCGCATCTCATGTTTATGGTGTGATAATTTAGGAGCAACATACTTGTCTGCAAACCCAGTGTTTCATGCAAAAACCAAGCATATAGAGATTGATTTTCACTTTGTGCGTGAAAGGGTTGCAGCAAAGAAACTTGAGATACGGTTCATCCCTTCCAAAGATCAAGTGGCTGATGAGTTTACCAAGGCACTACCAGCAAAACCATTTGAAGAGTTCAAGAGGATTCTAAACATAGAATAATTGAGATTAAGGAAGGGTGTTAGAATTCATATTTATCTCCGCATTGTAATCTCAACTCTATTCTATCTCTCTCCCTCTCGTAGCTGTTTAGGAGTCCTCATTACAACTGAATCCTTGTGATCTGTTTTCTCTTCTTGTAAGCCACGGCATGACTGTTCTGCCTCGTTCAATATAAACCAACGCGGCTCCTCATCAAGGAGTAGGAACGCTACCAAATCTTACAACAAGGAGAACAAAAAGGATAGAATAAACAGTGCAACACGTACAGACAACATTCATCTCCCAAATGAATGCTGCTTTTCTTGTTTTCTTTCAACAGGATCTGCAACAGCTAGCAGCAAAAAGGAGGAAGGAATTTAGGGACGGCGACAGCGCTTGACAAAAGTTCCTCTGTCGCCGTCGGTGGTCGCCGCTGGCTCGCCGACGGCAGTGCTATCTGACCGAGCTTGTAGTGTACGCGTTGCAACACGTACTAGCTACCAGGGCACACAGATATGGGATAGATGGCGATCGAGGTGCATATCCATCCCCGGCCCACATTCCAAACCTCACCAAGAAATACTCTGGAAAAGTCAATTTGACCCGGCCAGCCAGCACAACGGCACAACGCATATCTCTGCTACACGTGCACCTCTCCTTTAGAGCTTGCGTTATCTCGCTAGCTGGTTGCCAACTTGCCAAATTCCAAGGTACGTGGAGTGACGAAGTTCGCCGTCCAGCTGGCCGTGCTGCCGTCGGAAAGTTAGCCAGGGGGTTGACATGGAGCTCGACGACGGACAAGCTTAAGCCAGCCCACTCACCCACTCTCGCACTGGCCAGCAAGAAAACCACGGTTAATCCGGTCATGTTCAATCTGCATGGTCCCAATCCGCACACGCGCTGACACCACGCATGCATGTTCCACGCGTATCTAATTTAAGATTGGTCATAGTGGGGAATAATTTAGATTAATGTCATGACATTAGTCTAAATTATTATCTTCATAATACAAAATAATATAATAGTTGTATCGTAGATGACTTTATTTATTAGTTCCTAGACTCATCTTGTCTTGAAAAACGCTATGTTACAGTAACATATTATGTTACCACCTCTTATTAATTACTTGTCACATAAATAGAATTTTCTCGAAGTGTGCTATGTTACTAGCTAAATTACTTTCATTATGACTAGCCTAATTGTGATTTCCCGCCAATTAGTACACTACATGCATGCATGCGTACGTACGTATACCCACTAGCTCGGTGATCGCTACGTCCATCCATCGGTCAGTTAGCACTCTCATTATGCGAAAATGCTAGACCTGCGTAGTTATCTATGAACCTTTATGTAACTTGCCAAACTAAATCTTTCTCTTCCCCCTGATTTTCAGTGAGGTTGGCCCCATCACCTCCCCTTCCAATCCTAATTATCCACGTAAGCAAGCACCTAAAATTATTAGGTAACTCTTCGTGGCTCAGGCTGGTTATAATGGGAGTAACTTATACTAGTATCATGCATATGATACTAGTCTAAGTTACTATCTTCATAGTGCAAAGTAACATCGTAGTAGTGTCATAGCTGGTTTTATTAGCTTGTAGACTCATTCTTTCCTGGATAGCGTTATGTCATGTTAAACACTTCTCTCCTCATTAACTATATGTCACATAAGTAAAAAAAATTTAAAGTGCGCTATGTTACTAAATAAGTTACTCCCACTATGACTAGCCTCAAGCATTGCCCATCATGATGGCATGGTTACCCGTAGAGAATTAAGTACATGCATTAGCGAGATAAATAAAGTTAACAAGCACCGCCATTACAGAGCAAGATCAATCGCGGGCTATAATTACTCTCTGGAAGAAGTGTGCACAGCCTCCACTAATCAAAGCGAGGAATCATCATTCATACATGACAATTCAGTTTTAACGGTGCCCGCACTACCGGCTCAGTGAGCGAGTGAGGATTTTACAAGTAGCTAGTACAGTAGCTGCTAGCCAGCCCTGCTGCAGTGAGTGTTACATGCATGAAACCACAGAAAAAAAATTAAAATTGTTTGTAGCTAGTTTCTGCAGGCGTCTAGAAGGATGAAGTACGTGTGGGCCCACAGACATGCACGCACTCCGGCCACGGCGACGGTGTCAACGGCGATGGAGCAGGCAAAGCGGTCCATGGGCAGGGCGTGTACGTTCTGACAAACATACCTGGCGATAAAGCGGACGTTTGGTCACTAGCAGCGTCGCTGGCGCTGCAGTAGCATACCTGGTCTACACCTCGTGGCAGGACCATCGAATCCGTGGCAGGACCCGTCTAGCTACATGCATACCTGGTCTACACCTCGACCCCTCGTTCTCTATGTACCGACCGACCGGCCGGGTCGAACCGCTGTGGATAGAGGATGTGTTGCGTCTGGGTTCCAGCGGCCAGCCGTCTCGGAATAGGATGCTTAGGGCATTTCCAGCCGTTGGCCCCCCCCCGGACGCATAAAAATCGTTCCCTGAAAGCGAGCCGGCGATACAATCGGCGCTGGGGCGGTTTTACGCCTTGTCGTCGCCCCTAGCTCGTCCCCGGGCGTTGAAATTGGCCCATTTTACAGCTCAATTTCGGCGAATAAAGGGCCCATATGGGTGAGAAAAGGCCCATATTCAGCGTGGTTTCGCCGTGTCTCGGCGTTCAATTATCAACACAATAATTTCTTATCACATGTTTCATCACAGAAAAATCAAATACTTCAACAAAATAGTACAACAACAAATAGTTCAATACAAATTATATAGTTCAACAAATAAAAACTCGTATTTCATCACACGGCGTCCCCCTTGAGCCTCCATAGGTGCTCAATCAGATCTTTCTGCAGTTGATGATGCACCTGTGGGTCTCGGATCTCCTGACGCATACTGAGATAGGCAGTCCAAGTTGCCGGTAGATGGTGATCAACTTCGGCTAGAGGATCCTGCCTGTAGTATGGTTCAGTGTCAAACACTGGGTCTTCTTGCTCGCTCTCGATGATCATGTTGTGCAAGATGACACAGCAAGTCATAATCTCCCACATTTGATCTTTGGACCAGGTCTGAGCGGGGTACCGAACAACAGCGAATCGAGATTGGAGCACACCAAATGCCTGCTCGACATCCTTCCTGCAAGCCTCCTGAACTTTCACAAACCAGGCGTTCTTGCCTCCTGCCGCAGAGTTTGAGACACTAGTAGAAAAGGGGGCTTTGGTCCAGGCCGGGTAAGCCCATTAGTCCCGGTTCAGTCCAGAACCGGGACCAATGGATGCATTTATCCCGGTTCGTGCGGCTAAGGCATTAGTCCCGGTTCACCTGGACCCTTTAGTCCCGGTTGGTGCCACGAACCGGGACTAAAGGGTGTGATGCCCATTGGTCCCGGTTGGTGCCACCAACCGGTACTAAAGGTTAGACCTTTAGTCCCGGTTGGTGCCATCAACCGGGACTAATGGGCTTTGAGGCATTAGTACCGGTTCATGGCACGAACCGGTACTAAAGGTCCCATTTTCAAACTCCCCCCCCATGGACCGTCTTTTCAGTTTTAGAAAAAACAAAAGAAAATGATGGAAATGTCAATAAAAATAAAATAAAATAAGTTTTCCATGTGATATGTGGTCTAGTTGTTGGGAAAATTTACAAATATGAATTTTGACTTTATTTACAAAATCTCTCTGGAATTTGTAAAATGGGCATAACTTTTGCATACCAACTCAGATTAAAAAGTTTTTTATATGAAAAATCATCTACTCGAAAAGTTACAAATTTGTAGAATCCACAAATTCCAAAAGGAAAAAAAGTTATGCTCAAATTTCAGTTTTTTTAAATTTTCAGTAAATCTGGTCAAACTATGGTCAAACTATGTTATTAAATAATTATTTCACCTTTTTTGAATTTTGGTCAAATCTGGTCAAACTATGGTCAAACTGTGGTGAAACAATGGTCAAACTACTTATTCAAGAAATATTAGTGTTACTAAAAAATTATTGTTTTTTAGAACAATAGTTTTAAACTCAAACAGTGAAATATGTGACTTCATGCTCAAGCAAAATTCCTGAGGGTTAATAGGATTGACATCTTACTATTGTCAGGAAAACAACAAGTGCAGACTTGGAAATGAGGGAGAATAGAACCCGAAAGTTAAGCGTGCTCAGGCTGGAGTAGTGAGAGGATGGGTGACCGTTCGGGAAGTTAGATAATTTGGAATGATGAGGGGTGATTAGAGATTAAATTGAGTAGTGATGAGGGGTGATTAGAGATTAGAGGTTAAAATAATTCAGAAATTTGAAAATAAAAAAATTTCAAAAAAAAATTTCAAAAAGAATTTCAAAAAAAATCAGAAAATTTCCTTTAGTACCGGTTGGTGTTACCAACCGGGACTAAAGGTGGACCGGCCACGTGGAGGGCCTTTAGTCCCGGTTCTGGATTGAACCGGGACTAAAGGGTCAGGGCATTAGTACCGACCCTTTAGTCCCGGTTCCAGAACCGGGACTAAAGGCCCTTACAAACCGGGACTAAAGGCCCTTTTTCTACCAGTGAGATCGTCTTCACAAATGTCGACCATCTCGGATAGATGCCATCTACTAGGTAGTATCCCTTGTTGTATTGGTGCCCATTGATCTCGAAGTTCACCGGAGGAGAATGGCCCTCAACGAGCTTGGCAAAAACAGGAGAGCACTGCAGCACGTTGATGTCATTGTGTGTTCCTGGCATACCAAATAAGGAGTGCCAAATCCAGAGGTCCTGTGTGGCTACCGCCTCAGGCACCACACTGCAACTGCCTTTGGCGCCTTTGTACATCCCCTGCCAACCAAATGGGCAATTCTTCCATTTCCAATGCATGCAGTCGATGCTTCCAAGCATCCCAGGAAATCCTCTTGCTGCATTCTGGGCTAGGATCTGAGCAGTGTCTTCCGCATTGGGTGTTCTCAAGTATTGTGGCCCAAACACTGCCACCACTGCCCGACAGAACTTGTAGAAACACTCTATGCTGGTGGACTCGGCCATGCGCCCATAGTCGTCGAGTGAATCACTGGGAGCTCCATATGCAACCATCCTCATCGCTGTCGTGCACTTCTGGATGGAGGTGAATCCAAGAGCGCCAGTGCAATCCATCTTGCACTTGAAGTAGTTGTCGAACTCCCGGATGAAATTCACAATCCTGAGGAAGAGCTTTCGGCTCATCCGATAACGGCGCCGAAATGTTTTCTCGCCATGAAGTGGAGCATCGGCGAAGTAGTCGGAGTAGAGCATGCAGTAGCCTTCAAGACGATGCCGGTTCTTTGCTTTCACCCGTCCAGGCGCCGAGCCACCTCGTCGCGGCTTTTCATTCCTCGCCAGCAGCTGGGCGAGGGCGGCGAGCACCATGAGATGCTCTTCTTCCTGGACCTCGGCCGCGGCTTCCTCCTCCAGCAGGGCGGGGGGCTCTTCCTCGTCATCCGAGTCCATCGCCGAGACAGGAAAAACGCCGAACACCTTGCGCTCGGTGGGCGTGTACCCGCCGCTAAAACGCGCCTCAGCGGCCGGAAACGGCGGCCGGAAATGCCCAGCTGCTGTGGGAGGGGCTGCCGCGGCGAAGCGCTGCTATTTTCCGGCGGGGAATGGCTATCTAGCGGAGTAGGGCGGCGGCCGTCGCCGGGATATAGCTAGTGGTGGCCGAGGGTGCGGGGGGTGCGAGGCAAGTCGGGGGAAGAAAACCTTAACTTTTCCCCTGTCGGTGTGGGCCAGGCGTGCTTTTCCCTAGCGCCGGAGCCCCCAACCGCTCCCCAGCGCGCCGGGTTCGTCCTGTGACTGCCGGGCAGAAAAAAGGTCCGAACCGGCGATTTTCGGCGTCCTGGGGGCGCGACTGGGCCGTTTTTTCGGCGCCGGTGCCGAAAAAGTGGCCTGGGGGGGCCTGTTGGGGGCGCGGCTGGAGATGCTCTTAGAGCATCTCCAGCTGCGCCCCCAATAAGGCTCCTCAGGCAACTTTTCGGTCGCCGGCGTCAAAAAGTTGGCCCAGTCGCGCCCCCAAGGGCCCAATTTTCGTCGGCTCAGACTGAAGTTGGCGTCGGCGGACCCAATCTGAACCCGGCACGTTGGGGGCGCTGGGGGCGCCGGGCGAATCAGTTTTTGACGTGAAAGAGCCGCGGGCCCTCCTTGCCAGCGACTCGTCTCGCTTCTCGCCGCTTCGTCGTCCTCATCGCCTAGTTTCCCGCGGCGAATCAATGCCAAAGCTGCCGCGCGCTGTCGCGCCGGTCAGCCTCCGCCATTGATGCATCACGCGCGGCGCAGTGAAGGCGTGACGACATGTGTCTCCGCGCATGCCACGCGTAGACGAGGCCACCACGCGTGCTCGCGCCGCCTCCGCCTATATAAGCCGACCCCAGCGCCCCGGTGGCACGCACAGAGTCTCCACCGCCGACGCGCCCTCTCTCCCCTTCCTTCCTCTCCACTCGCCGTCCCAGTTCAAAGAAATGGCCGAACGATTCCCAGGCGACGGCGTGGCGGAGAACGGCTTCGGCCGCCGCCACCATCACGAGGACGAAGCTCGGCTCCTCTTCGAGGCCGAGTACCCGGTCCCGCCGGACATGCGGGTGCCCGGGGCGTGGAGAATCAGCGCCGGCGGGGTCCCGGTGCCACCACCGCCCACCGGGGCGGCCCGCCATGCGGAGATCGCGCGTATCCGTGCCTCTCTGCCGCGGGCGGCGAGGGAGGGGCCGCGCTACGTCCCCGACAGCCCGCTCTGGGAGCCGTACTTCCGCCGCCGTCATGCCGAGCAGCTCGAGGCCACCAAGGGCGTCGTGCCCTCCGGCAGGCTCAACTCCGAGGGGCGGCGCCGATGGTGGGGCGTGCCCGGCCGCACGCTGGAGGCCGTCCTCGAGTACATCGAGGGCGGCAACACGCCGAGGCTGGAGTACCCCTCCTCGTCGTCCTTCTCTCGCCGCCGTGGGAGCTCGTGGACGCCGAGGCGCATGGACCCCGAGGCGTCCTCCTCCTTGTCCGGTCGGTCGACCGGCTCTCCCTGCCTCCGCCCCGTCAAGCCGGAGCCCCAGGACACGCCTGTCAGCCGGCGCACCCGCAGCTCCGGTATCCGCATCGCCGACTCCACCCCTGCTTCCGGGCGCCTCGTCCTCGTCGCGCCCAAACCGGAGCCCAGTCTTCCCCCGGAGTACGAGGAGATAGCCCGGCGCGGCTTCTCCGACGCGGACGCCCTGCATTGGGTGCGCGACGACTACCTCCGGACTGAGATGACCCGGCAGACCCGGGCCCTGGAGGAGATCGCTGCCCACAAGCGTGGGCGCGAGGACGAGCACGGCGTCGTGATCCTCGACAGCGACGAATACGAGGACGCCGCCGGACCGTCCAACCCGCCGCGCCAAGCGGGGAAGGGTTGCAGCAGGGACGACGGCCACGACGGAGGCGGCGGCGACGACGGCGGCGGCGACTACATGTGGTTCTACAGTCTACTCGGCATGTAGAACTGCAAGGGCGGCGGCCGGCGAGGAGCGGCGAGGAGAGCGAGACGGCGGGCGGGCCTAGTAGTGTGTTTTTTTTCTTTTTGTAAAATACTTTAAATATGTATGAGCGGGTGTGTTTGTGCCGTGTTTGGTCGAATTTGGTTTGAAGTCGCCGAAATATGTATGACCTCGCCGTGTTTGCACGGTTCAAAAAAATCCCGTGGGCGTCGCGACTGGGTGGCATCACGCTCTTAACACGCGTTTTGCGCCGGTGCGTCCCCAAAGGTGGTTTTTAGCGCCTCCTGAAGGGCCAACAGCTGCAGATGCTCTTATGCATATGGTACGTCCGGCCATCTGCGTAGGCGCGTGGTGCTAGCTTCCTACCGTTGGTAAACCGGCCGGATATTCTTCTTCTAGCTCGCTGGACCAATTTCTGCCACCAAACGCAGCTTTGCCGCGAGGACGCCTCTGATATTTTCCACACGAGTTAATTAAACCTACACTGCACCTACAGATAGATCGATCATCAGAAGGACAGTACTGTTGCAAAGCGTTCTTTTACAGTGTCTAGTACAACGGCACCTTGCTCTCTCTTAATTGCACCAACCATGGATGGATCTCTGGATATATGCATATGCCGTATCAGAAGTTAAGAACAGCATGTGTAGGTAGGTGCCTTGTTTTTCTAGAGAAATATTGCTCTCTCTTAATTCTGACAGGAAAGTGGAGCGTAGGTGCCTTTTCTATATACAGTATGTTCTAGCTCCTGTTTGCCCGTATGTTCTAGCTCCTGTTTGCCCGTAATTCCTACTAGACACTTTCCTAGTCATGAACAGTAGTACTAGTACGTTTAGCGATAAGATTGCCTTATCATTTCCTCTACTGCCATGCATGCGTACGTACAGTACATGCACACGTAGGCTGGCCGGACGGCCACATACCTGCCGGCAAGCACGCGTAAGCCGACTATGGCTGATCACATCACCGACTACCCATCCGTCTAATCCGTCTAATACGCGAAAACCCCGGCCGCGTCTCTTTCCGGCGAGCAGAATCCACCGGGCGCCAGTGCCGTGGACTCCTCTCTCGCCGTGGACTCCTCACTCGCTTTTCTAGGTAAAAGATCGAGGAAGTTGCCGTCGTGTCGATCGTAGTGTGGCAACAGAACAGAAAAGATCGAGGTGTATTATTAAGGATATTTCATAAAGGGAAAGCAGGGTGCATTAGTAGTAGGGTCGTTTAGCGGCCAGCGGCAGGACACATCAAGGCTGGAGTGGCCATTAACGGATCGACACAGGTCTGATTACCATCGGTCGTACATGACAGCATGTGACTAATCTCATTACTAATGCCCTACGACTAGACTAGCTATAGTAGCATTAGTTTGGTGCACGCATCATGCAGATTATTAGCTGAGGCTAAGCTAGAATTAATTAGGATGCCTGCCTGCCTACCGGCAAAAGCCTCTACAGGAAGATTGCTTACCAATAACTCCTGTAGTGTATTACTGATGGAGAGACCGGTCGAGATCTACTCGGCCAGCATGCAAATAAACACCAGTCAGATATTACTAAATATAAACGCTCTATTGCTACCCTAAAAAGGTGAAGACCACACAAGTTAGGAGTCAAGAACACTGGCTTGATCAGCTACAGGTGCAACCGGCCCGTACGTGTTGTTTTAGGGGAACCACGTCCTCTTTTATTAGGATGGTGGACTTGGGACTTAGACTTACACGATCTAAAAACGTACGAACGTGAGAGCGCGTGTGTGTACGTGCGACGACGGAGCAGATGTTTCCAACCAATTGCAGCATCTGCCGTCGTGCGAAAATGTGTATATAGAGTACATGCACGGAGTAATTAACATCTAATAAGCACAAACGGTACGAAATAGGGGACGTCGAATTGGTCACACTAGCTACTTATTTTGAAGATATTGCTATTTCTGTTCTTTCTTTTGCACATTTAATCTTCAGAAAGGTGAAGAATACACAATGTGGGAATGAAGAACAGTTGCTCGATGTAGTACTACATCAGCACGTGCTGTTTTAGGTGAACCAAGTCATTCTTTTTTAAGGCTGGTACTTAGACTGACCGACCTAAAATCGTACAGCACGTACGTACGTACCCCCGGCCCTGGCCCGTGCCAATTGCCATGACCCCGTACATGCGTGCGACGGAGCAGGTCGGCAAATTAAGCCAAGGAAAGACCACCGGCCGGGCCGGCAATCCGAGGTCGCGAGTTGACCTGCCTGCTTGCTTCGGCCGCTAAAAGCACGTCCGGACAAGTGCGACGACGAACGTCCCGCGAAAGGCTGCACGGATCGGGCGCTCGCCTGGCGCCGTGGTGCGTCGTGCGCGCTCGCAAGTCGCAGCCGTGGCCGCCGGACAGCTTCGTGGGGCTGCCGACGGCGTACGTCCGTGGGGATCGTTTCGGTCAGTCCACACGACGCACGATGGAGCCGCGGGTGCGACCCCGCGTACGGTCGACTGCTTGCGGTTGTAGCATCTACTATCTACTATCACTATAAAAAAAAAAGACAGATCCAAACAATTAAACTCGTCCATCATCAAGATCTAATGACCCCTAATTCTTCCGTGTTTAACTCTACAAGCCACGCAATAAGCCTCCATCGATCGCTAACCCTCCTGCCGCTCGAAAAAAAACCGCTGTCTAACAACGCACGCCCGCACGACCCCTCGCCCCCTCCTTCTCCCAACTGACGCCCTACTCCCAATAGACACCACAGCCCGGGCGGGTTGCCGCACGCCGATCCTCCCGCGCAGTTCGCCGCCCCGCCGATCCACTCATCCTCCGCCGCTGCTCAGCTTGGCCTCCGACCCGCGTTGTCCTCTATCCCTTCGTTTCATCCACTTCCTCCTCCCTCCTCTCACCTCCTCGCCGCCGCCACACGATGCCGCCGGGGCCCCTCTCTCCTCCCTCAAGCAGCGGCGGCGGTACGAGATGAAGCTAGCTCGGCCTTCGTCATCGGTGGTGGGGTTCCTTTCCTCCGTCGAGCAACGGGATCGTTTGCAGCCGCAGCACACAGACTCCAACACAGCCTCTTGCATATCCAAATTTCTCAGCTTCTTGATTCGAGTGAGCTATTTTGAAATATGCAGGTCACATATGCGATGAGTTTCATCTCCAGCGAATCTTGTGAGGGGGCGCTGCAGGCTGTAGCGGGGAGGAGAGTTGGCAGGTGGGAGGGCGGGAGAGGAGGCGATTGCCTGCGGCAAAGTATCTGAATCCCTCCCTTTCTGTTCTTCTCTTCTTTTTATTCAGTCTATCCAGTTGTGTACAGATGTTTTTTTAGTTAAATGATTCAACCTTCGTTGCAGAGTATACTGTACCATGAAATCTGAATCCACACATTAAAGTTTTTGCTGTACTAAATACTAATACACAAGTATTTGCTCATGTTAATTATATTTTTTCATTAACTAATGCTCTCAGTAACCAAACCTGTTATGGTAATTTGTTTTGACATCTGATGCAACAGCTTTGGCACAGATAACTAGCTCATGTTATTACTAGGATAATAAAGTTGGCGAGCATTTCATTATGAATTGCAGGTTCGTCAAAATATGGATTTTCCTGAATTATTGTGAGATCTATCGTGTGTTAAATACCAATCTTATGCTAAAAAAAAATTTGGGGGGGGGGGGGGGGGGGGATGCCGACTTCACATATGGTGGTGCAATAATAGCCAGGAAGCTACGGTTTAGTTAGTCAGATTGGACCATTTTTATTTCTTAAAAATAATCGATGAGCAATATTCTATTATTGCTTCCAGAAATACATCTATGAGAGAAAGATTAGATTCCTATGATGTTCAAGAGCTAGCAGGTGCTGCCGTCGCTGGGGACGTGGATGCAGGCATGAGCAGCTGCCGATTCATGTCCTTCACTCGATCTTTTGTGCATCAGTGGTCGCACTCATCTCTAAGAAAATCTGCCTTTGTCCTTCGTTCTTGGGCATTCGTTCTCTCTACAGCCCTTCACAAATTAATCTCCTGTTGAGGTGCACAACTCCATAACGCACATGTACAGGTATTCCTTGTAAGATGCTTTCACCTATTCTCTAATGTACATGCAATCTGACATCCATTGCCAATTTGGCTTTATGGAAATTCAGTGGCACAATAAGCAATCACATATTTGCCATGAAATTCAGTGGTATTGTTCTGAGCACGACCCAAAATGACGTGTATCAATCACATATTTTTTCTGAAGCTACTAGATTTAACTTATACTGAATATCTGTTGTTCTTTTCTTCTTAAAATACGGTTCTCCTTCAAACTCAATTTTGTTCCTTCTAATTAATGTGCTTCTAAAAGAGGATATCAACCGAGCAACTGGGAGGAGGAGAGGGTAGCCAGAGATAAGTTAGAACAACACACATGCTTCAGATTAACTCCTATTCCTGAACCAATATGTTTTTTACTATTCACCAATATGCTTTTGATGATTGCATTATATAAAAAAAGTAGGAGAGTGTATTTATTTTCATTTAGACTTTTACATACCTCCTACCCAAGCACGCCTACCAGCACTGGGTTCGAGAAGTCATTGTGCAAGCACTAGTGCAGAACCGGGCAATAGCACCAGTTCGTAAGGCCCTTTAGTGCCGGTTCGGTAACCGGCACTAAAGTGTGGGCACTAAAGGGCCCCCCTTTAGTACCGGTTCAGCACGAATCGGTGCTAAAGGGCAACCACGTGGCACGAGCCAGCTCCGTGGGCGCGTAGGACATTAGTACCGGTTGGTAACACCAACCGGTACTAAATGTTTGGGTGTGTTTTGGTTTTATTTTTTATTTTTACTTTAATTTTGTGTTCTCAATTTAATTTAGTGATTGTTTTACATTATAATGAGTTGTTAAATAATTAGGTGAATGTACCACAGATTAGTTTGACTGGATGCATGTGGATCCTAGCTAAGTCATCAAGTATATGTCATATCCATATTATATATACTTGATCACCTAATTAAGTGGTCGAGGTAATATGGATATGGCATATACTTGATCACTTAGCTAGAATCCATCCAGTTGAAACTAATATGCAGTTTCTTTCATAAATGATATAATAACTCATCATCATCATATACAACAGTTTTCATAGCTAGCTAAAAATCATCATATAATAGTCCTCTCATTACCACTACTTAATCATCATATAGTCATTACCGCTATCTAATCACCACCATCACTAGCTTAAAGAAAAAACATTCACTTGTACCAGAAGCAAAGATATCATCGAGTTCAACATGGTAATGATATTATAAGCGTTCATAACACCACAAAAGCAAATCACTCTTTGAGATTAAGTTCAGGACGAAGAACACGGACATGAGAGGACAAGTACTAAGAGCATGAACTAGCTAATTAATCACTCCTGCTGCTCTCTCTCAGGTAAAATAGCATAGAACATGTATAGCTTTCCTGATTCATCATATTGGAGCATGCAAATGAACCTGTCTCCTAATCGTGGGTTGCGCTTCTGATTGCTGCCCCCTAGTACTTCTCTGTGATCGTTCACAATTTTGCTCCACTCTTTTACTATTAAGCATTCCTCGCTATTAGAAATCCTGAATGCACTAAAGTGCATTGTAGGATATCTTGGCCGTAAGCTAACAATATTCATGGTACCTTTAGTCTCGATCCAATCAGGCACAACATTCATCGGGAGTCCCTGTTGAAGAACATCGTATAGTAACATACTTAGCAATGAAGTTTAGCTTAAAAAAGTAATGTATGCAAAAGATGCACTGAGGAGAAATAGTAGAAATATTACCATCTTTCCTAAATATATGTGACCGTAGTTCAGTACGAACACTATTGGTCGCATGTTTTGAGTACTAACATTTCTAAGTGTAGGAAAAAAATTTGTCTTGACAGCATCAAGATACTCAAGCTATGAAACATAATGACTTGTCTCCTCGCATTTTAGTTCAGCCCCGGGACTGTGGACGGGTCTGTCTACCAAGCGCTGGACATGTTTGCTTGATTGGAAGTAACCTGTCAATATAAATTGAGATCTATTAATTATTCAACTGGTTCAAATAATCTCATATCGAAGACATAAATATGGTTGAGAAACTCACATAATGGTAGAACTGGAGGCGTCTGCACATCGACCCAGATGTCTCTATTACCTTCAATATCATCTTCCGGACGAATATCAAAGGTGATAACCATATCAGGCTCAAATACATAAGCCTTGCATAGTGCTAGCCAAGTTTTGCATTCAAAATATGTGTATGTGTCTGCATTGTATAATTTGACGTTGAAGGTATAACCATGCTCGGTCTTCAAGTAAACTCTTTTTACCTCCATAGTTTCGTTAGGACTGAAACCTATCTTATCCAAGACAAAAATTCTTGCATGGCAGGGATACGCTAGTAGAATAGTGAAAAATTAAAATTAAAAGTTGAAGAAAATGAAGCATAAGTCATGCTTAATTACGAAAAAAGACTTGTAGTTGTGACTTACTGTATCCACTTCGAAGTTCTCATCCAGCTTGATGCTGAAGCGTCTATCATCAACTACAAAATTTCTGCCGCACAGGCCACGCTGGTCTTCGCAGTATTCGCACATAATGAAATCGTGTTCGTCATCAGACGACATTCCTATGTTCATAGGTGAAACATTAAGCACTTATTAGTTCTATTAATTCAACTAATTCTGTTAATTCAACTAGTTCAGCAAATTAATTGAACTAAGCACTTACGAAAAATATACCTAAATAAAGTAGCTCAACTAATTCAACTAACTAGTTCAACTAATTAATTCAACTAATTCAACTAAACTAGTTCTATTAATTTTCTTACTAAAAATAAGGAAGCTAGTTCTATATAATAAAATGTTAATTAGATAATGAAATCTCATATAACTAAATTAAATATATATCTAACATATAATTTATATCTAATTCATCTAACATTTGACATTAATATCTAACATATGTTCATATATAGGTGAAACATTATATACTTACTAGTTCTATTAATTCAACTAAATAAACTAGTTCTATTAATTCAACTAAGCATTTACTAAAAATAAACTAGTTCAATTAATTTCTTACTAAAATAAAGTAGGTAGTTCTATATAGTAATATTTTGATTAGATCATCAAATCTCATATACCTAAATTTTCTTACTAAAAATAACTAGTTCTATTAATTCAACTAATTCAACTAAGAAATTACTAGAAATAAACTAGTTCTATTAATTTTCTTACTAAAATATATAAAGTAGCTATATATAGTAATATTTTAATTAGATCATCAAATCTCATATACCTAAATTTTCTTACTAAAAATAAACTAGTACTAATTCAACTAGCTAGTTCAACTAAGCATTTACTAAAAATAAACTAGTTATATTAATTCAACTAGTTCAAATAATCTCATATACCTAATTAATTAATATCTAGCTAATTCATCTGACAATTGACATTAATATTTAACTTCTCTATCTAATTCATCTAACAATTGACATTAATATTTAACTTCTCTATCTAATTCATCTAACATTAACATTATAACATTCTTATCTAGGTAATTCATATATAAAAAACATTTATATATAACTGACATTTATATATAACTGACATTTCTAATATTTCTATAACTAAAAACAGAAAATTTCTAACATTTCTATAAATAAAAAACATGAAAATTTCTATAACTAAAATTTATAACTAAAAAACTAAAAAACAATATGTGTGTGTGTGGACATGGCGGCCGGGGCAGGATCTCACCGGCGAGGCGAGGCGACGGGGGCGGCGACGGGGACGGCGACGGGCGGCGCCGACGGGGATGGTGACGACGGGGATGGCGACGATGGGGATGGGGACGGGGCGGCGACAACGGGGACGAGGACGGGCCGGGCGGGGACGACGGGACGACGGGGCGGGGCGCGGCGACGTGGACAGGGACGACCGGAGCGGCGACGACGGGGACGGGGACGGGGACGGGGCCGCGACGGGGGCGTCGAAGGGGGCAGCGACGGGGGCGGCGGACGACGGGACAGAGGAGAAGAAGCGGATGAGAAACTGAATTTTTTGAAGTGTTTTCTTATATAGGATGGGCCTTTAGTACCGGTTGGAGCCACGAACCGGTACTAAAGGCCAACTTTGGCCAGGCCAAGAGGCGGGAAGAGCAACCTTTAGTACCGGTTGGAGCCACCACCAACCGGTACTAAAAACCACCCTTTAGTACCGGTTGGAGCCACCAACCGGTACTAAAGGTTGTGCGCTGCCACCCACGGTGCACAAAGTTTAGTCCCACCTCGCCGGGCGAAGGGCAGCCACACTGGTTTATAAACCCAGCCACGAATGCCCTTTCGAACTCCTCTATAAAGTAGGCTTCTGGGCCTAACTACGGCGCGCTGCCCTGTTAGTCTGCTAGGCCTTGTGGGCCTGAAATTGCACGCCCGTGCTCTAGCAGGCCCACAGGGCAGCGGCCCAAATTTTTATATATAGTTTTTTTCTTTACTGCTTTATTTTTTCTTCTATTTATTTCTGAGTAGTTTTTTTTATTTTCTGCTATATTTATTTTCTTCTATTTATTTCTGAGTAGTTTTTTATATAGTTTTTTTCTTTTCTGCTATAGTTTTTTTTATTTTCTGCTTTGTTTATTTTCTTCAATTCATTTATTTTTATATACCATGCCAAGTTGATGGTTGAAAGTTGATGGCGTGGCTTTCAATGCTGCATATTGAACGCAAAAGAAGTTTGGAGTTATCATAAGTTTAAAAAAATGAAGTGCCGCTGTAACAGATGAGTTCTCGTCCGAAACCCTGATACTCCGAAAGAAGATTGTCCAGTTTGTACACGAAGTGCGTCCAGTTTTTGCCGTGACCCTTTCTACTCTTTCGCACATACTATGCGGGTGAAATGATGATACCATGCCAAGTTTCAACATTTTCACAGTTCATTTCGTAGTGATTTTCAATTTCACGGTCATTTAGCTCTCTAAACAATTAGGTAAATGACTGAAAAACAGCAAATGATGTCAGAACATGTTGGAAATTGATGACGTCGCTTTGAATGCTGCATACTGAACACACAAGAAGTCCGGAGTCCAAATAAGGTTAAAAAACATTGAAGTGCCCATGTAAGAGATGAGTTCTCGTCCGAAACCCTGATACTCCGAAAGAGATTGTCCAGTTTGTACACGAAGTGCCTCCAGTTTTTGCCGTGACCCTTTCTACTCTTTCGCACATACTATGCGGGTGAAATGATGATACCATGCCAAGTTTCAACATTTTCACAGTTCATTTCGTAGTGATTTTCAATTTCACGGTCATTTAGCTCTCTAAACAATTAGGTAAATGACTGAAAAACAGCAAATGATGTCAGAACATGTTGGAAATTGATGACGTCGCTTTGAATGCTGCATACTGAACACACAAGAAGTCCGGAGTCCAAATAAGGTTAAAAAACATTGAAGTGCCCATGTAAGAGATGAGTTCTCGTCCGAAACCCTGATACTCCGAAAGAGATTGTCCAGTTTGTACACGAAGTGCCTCCAGTTTTTGCCGTGACCCTCTCTACTCTTTCGCACATGCTATGCGGGTGAAATGATGATACCATGCCAAGTTTCAACATTTTCATAGTTCATTTTGTAGTGATTTTCAATTTCACGGTCATTTAGCTCTCTAAACAATTAGGTAAATGACTGAAAAACAGCAAATGATGTCAGAACATGTTGGAAATTGATGACGTCGTTTTGAATGCTGCATACTGAACACACAAGAAGTCCGGAGTCCAAATAAGTTATTAAAAATAAAAAAGAGGTGCAATGCTGGTTAATTTGCTTCAAGCCTTTCGGAATAGTGTAGACTGCACTGCACATAGCTCAGTGCAATCTATGCTATTCCGAAAGGCTTGAAGCTAATCAACGTCAAGATGAGCATTGCGCCTCTTCGTCATTGTCTTTGCACTCACGGCTTATAAACCGCTCATACTGCCACTCCCTTGACGAGATGGGACTAAAAAACAGCTTAATAAGAAACTCTAGTACCAGTTCATGCCATGAACCGGTACTAAAGGTCTTTGTGGGGGCCCCAGCCTGTCCACAGCCGCACTGGCCTCATTAGTACCGGTTCGTGGCATGAACCGGTATTAAAGGTTGCCCACGAACCGGTACTAATGATGTCCGCCCGCCCAGCCGTTGGATCCGGCACTAATGGTCATATTAGTGCCGGCTCAAATTCAAACCGGCACTAATGTGCTTCACATTTGACCCTTTTTCTACTAGTGAAGACACACTAAAATTTTGTTATTTGCTAGAGGATTGGGTAACATAAATATTTTATGTCCCAACTTCAACGTCATTAATAATATGTCAATTTAAACAACAGAGATTTTTACATCTGTACTTCATGTATCCTTATGGAGGCATTTTATAAAATAAGTTTCCATGTCAATCTTTTATCCTTCTGAAGGCATTTTAGAAAACAAGTTTCCATGCCATCCGTTAGAAGGTGCCTGCTTACATGAGAAGAACGATAGCAGCATTAGCATATCTGTACTACTTTTTATAAAAATAAGACACTCTGAACAAATGTGTCAATACATGCCATCTAATTGTATGATTTTGGCATGCAAATAAATTTTCCATACGTCTGACTATAATGTGATTGCCGTGCAAATATGCAGAAGGATGATCTCACTTTTGGGACTCAGTTTTGTAATGATATGTTATCTTGACCAAATATCTTAATATTTACACAATGGTGCAATATGTATAGACTTGTCACCACTTTTACTGGATTGATATGATATATCATGCTGTATGTAGAATGTTTCAATACAAATGTACTTGCAGCAACTACCACTAGTAGAAAAAGGGCCTTCAGTCCCGGTTCATAAGGCCTTTAGTCCCGGTTCTGGAACCGGGACTAAAGGGTCGGTACTAATGCCTCTCCCTTTAGTCCCGGTTCAATCCAGAACCGGGACTAAAGGGCGCGGCACGTGGAGCTCCACCTTTAGTCCCGGTTGGTAACACCAACCGGGACTAAAAGAAATTTTATGATTTTTTTTGAAATTTTTTTTGAATTTTTTTTTATTTTCAAATTCCTGAATTATTTTAACCTCTAGTCTGTAATCACCACCCCTCATCACTTCTCAATTTATTCTCTAATCACCCCTCATCATTCCAAATTATCTAACTTCCCGAACGGTCACCCATCCTCCCACTCCCCCAGCCTGAGCACGCTTAACTTCCGGGTTCTATTCTCCCTGCTCCAAGTCTGCACTTGTTGTTTTCCTGACAATACTAAGATGTCAATCCTATTAACCTTCAGGAATTTTGCTTGAGCATAAAGTGACACATTTCATAGTTTTATTTTGAAACTATTTTTTTTTTAAAAAATAATTATTTAGTAACACTAATATTTCTTCAATAATTAGTTTGACCATTGTTTGACCACAGTTTGACCAGATTTGACCAAAATTGAAATAACTGAAATAATTATTTAGTAACACTAATATTCTAGAATAATTAGTTTGACCATTGTTTGACCACAGTTTGCCCACTCTTTGAATTTTTCGATTTTTTTCACTCTAGATCTTAAAAGCCCCGTAACTTTTTTCTATTAGGTTTTTGAGGATTTTGAAAATGTATAACAGGGTCCCCCCCCCCCCCCCCCCGTTAAATTCGGATGTAACTTTTCGAGTAGATGATTTTTCATATAAAAACTTTTTCATCCGAGTTAGTATGCAAAAGTTATGCCCATTTTTACAAATTTCAGAGAGATTTTGCAAATAAAGTCAAAATTCACATTTGCAAATTTTCCCAACAACTAGACCACATATCACATGGGAAACTTATTTTCTTTTATTTTTTTGACATTTCCATCATTTTCTTTTATTTTTTTTAAACTGAAAAGGCGATCCAGGGGGGGTAGAGTTTGAAAATTGGACCTTTAGTACCGGGTCGTGGCACGAACCGGGACTAAAGGTCTCAACCCCATTAGTCCCGGTTCGTGCCTCAAACCGGGACTAAAGGTCTAATCTTTAGTCCCGGTTTGAGGCACGAACCGGGACCAATGGTTGTGGGCCAGGAGCGAGGCCCATTGGTCCCGGTTCATCCCACCAACCGGGACCAAAAGGTCCAGATGAACCGGGACCAATGGCCAACGTGGCCCGGCCGGCTCCCTGGGCTCACGAACCGGGACCAATGCCCCCATTGGTCCCGGTTCTGGACTGAACCGGGACTAATGGGCTGACCCGGCCTGGACCAAAGCCCTGTTTTCTACTAGTGTACTAACTAGAATTTTTTTTCTTCACCTACAAAAATGTATGGAATCTTCCTCTATATTTTCATGTTGGTACCTGATTTACATGTCCATACTATTGGGATGTTCGAGCTAACAATGGAAGGCCTTACGGTGCATCAGGGGCATCTAATAAAGCTTTCAGGTTACCCGCAAAAAAAAGGTTTTCAGGTTTGTCCCTACAATTATTATATCCAGACAAGGTATTTGCTCTCAGGACCACCAAAGTTGAACCTTCTAGGTAATTTGCATTGAGCAGTCCAACGAGTAGCAACATAATCAGCGCCTCGGTGCCCACAAGTATCCTAGATTTGCATTGAATTGAGATAAGGTTTATTCATGTTTTTATATTTTGCTTCTCTTGACTGGTTTGCTTGGTTGATTTTCTCCTTCAAGGTGTTAGTTTGATGAAAATAATCTGGAGAAGGGAAGGATGGAGAGAGGAAGCATAATATTATGAGTAAGGGAGATGTTGACAGGTACTTCTCATCTTCCATTTATTTCATCTTGTGTTCTGATATGAAGCGGTGGCGTAGTTGCGATGATAATCATGTTTTTTCATTAATGAGAAGGTGTGAATAGTGGTACAAATTATGTCTTGTTATATAGAAGAGTTAGAGCTAGATGGAGCATCAAACAATGGAATCGAGACATGCATGGAATTGTAAGCCAATCATATAGGCATAGACCTGTTTTCAGTTTTCCGATGTACAGTGAAAATTATGCAAGTCATTCGAAATATTAATATAAAGAGTTTTTTATTGATGTGTGTTCTTGTGTGAATGTATTCCCGCAAAAAAGAATCTGTTTTAATATGTTTGAATGGTGTCATCTTCGAATAAGATCTCTACAAGTCTACAGTAGCATAATTTCTTATTTTCTTAAAATATTGTCTGTGCAAGGACTACTTCAATGATTTCGCGAAGCTCAGATAAAATTGTGTACAAAGATTATAAGTCTCTTGTGCTTGAAATATGTTTATGCACTATTTGTGTTGATCGATATGTGGCTTGCATGTAGATGATAATTCAAATTTTGTTTGCTTTGTATTTCTAGGGTGAAGCAGCAATTTCAAATAAAAGATATATGTTTTATTTAGTGGTGTTCTTAAAATTATTTGTTTAAATTTATACCAACGTGAAAATTGAATAATGATTGATTTTATCTAGATACGTTGCACGTGTACGATTACTAGTGCAGATTAGGTCTCCATTCGACGTCGGCGCGCCGACGTTTGTCTCTCGGGGCAGCATGGCTGCATGGGTGCGTGCACGTACCGGAAGCGCTAGAGAAGCGTGCACGCACTGTGCCATCGCTAGCAGATGCACCTGTGGTTTACTCGCTATCCGGACCGGTCCGATGGTGTATGCGACCCGGGAGGGCTCGGTTCTGTGACGCTGTTGGCCCCTCTTAAGAGCAACTTCAATGGCTATCGTACATCCCTTCTATTTAGGAAAAGTTGGGACAGCTCTCGTAAGAGCATCTCTAGCACATTCTGCAAACGGCCGTACCGAGCTGACATATTCAAATTAGTAGTTCACTCTTAAAAACAGGATCACTGGAGTTTGGCCACACGTACCTAGAGTTCATCATAGTACATAAAACATAGCATAGCAAAGTTCATACTGAAATTAAAACATAGCATACGGTAGTTCATCCTACGGGCATGCATACTACTCTACTCCTCATTGCCAGAACCGTTGTCACTGTCGACCGAAAGGGGCGGGTTGCCGTGAAGAGTGTCGTACATGAGTGTGCAGGAGAGGACCTGCGTGAGCTGATACTCCTCAAAGAGCGTTGGGACACGGCCGAAGCTTCATCTCCGGTGACGGCGGCCTCCTTGGCCTCCCACCACGCCTTCAACATCTTCGGCAAGTTATGGTGTGGGATGGTGCCACAAATTGGTGTTGGAGTTGTAGGAATTTCTCGCCGAAGGAGAGGTTTTGCGGAGGAGGTGGATGGGGGAGAGACAGGACACGAACCCTATATCGACGTGGACCCAACATATATACCGGAATCGCGTGCGATTTACGGGCCTCCCGTAAACAATTTATGGCATGTGCCTTTTTAGTGGACCTGCTCGGGCCATTTTTTGGGCCATCCCGTAAAATGGCCGGAAAAATGCACTTCATCGAAGTTATACGAGATCTGCTAGAGATGCTCTAAACCTGGAAAAAATTACAGGGTCCTGTAAAAACAACTTCTCCGTGCTTCAAGTTTACGGGAAGATGGTTGTTTTGTATAATTTTGGCGGGTGGATAATAGCCTGAAATTTCATGGCTGCCGCCGTCGGAAGGCTGAAACACCATCGCGTCGCCGCCGGAATGCCTCCACAACCATCATATCATGTCACCGCCATGGCGATCCCACTTCACCACCACCCGTACCACGCGCCACCGCCACCATGTTGCCGCCTCACTGCTCCGGCCGCCATGAACACATGGTGTTACTAACTTGCGGGCCCAACACATTTTAATAGAAAATACAAAAAACTATTTTACAGGAAGAAGTTTCATCGCATTTTACGATACGGAACTGACGCCACCTCCTGTTCTTCAACGGGAGGTCCGATCTGAAGTCTGTTTAGGGTTCCGGAGAGGGGATTCGTCACCGTCATCATTATCAACCCTTGTTCATCAACAATTTCATGATGCTCACCGCGTGAAGTGAGTAATCCGTTCGTAGGCTTGCTGCGAGGGAGTTGCATTAGATTTGTTGTGTACTCGATTCAATTTATTAGGGCTTGATCCCTAGTATCCACTATGTTATGAGATTGGTGTTTCTATGACTTTGCTATGCTTAATGCTTGTCTAGGGCCTGGGTGCCATGATTTCATATCTGAACCCTCTATTTTATCGTCAATATATTTCAGTTCTTGATCATGTCTGTTAGTTATATGCACTGGTTATTCTTTTGAAGGGTAGACCCCAAGACGACAATAATTGGGATACTCTTCGTGGATGAGTATAATTTGATGAGTTCATGTATTCATCATGTGACAGTGCTTTATTTTGGTTCTCTATTAAAAGAAGGCCTTGATATTTCTTAGATTTTCTTATG
Organism: Triticum urartu; assembly: GCF_056163025.1. Taxonomy (NCBI): domain Eukaryota; kingdom Viridiplantae; phylum Streptophyta; class Magnoliopsida; order Poales; family Poaceae; genus Triticum; species Triticum urartu. The sequence goes on along the minus strand of NC_141879.1, from coordinate 45,399,180 downwards.
GACCCAGCTGCCATGAGAGGGTTGGACAAAAGATGTCATGCAAATTCTTATTAAAAGCACATAATACTCTATATGAAATACATGCCTACATTGAATTAGTGAATTAGAGCTATTGTGTATCACTGTAGGTTGTGACTGTTACATGATGAATGTCATCCACACAAATATCCATCACTGATCCAATGCCTACGCTTTTCTCATATTATCTTTGCTAAGTTACTACTTTTGTTGTTGTTGTTACAGTTAATCACTACAAAACTACTACTGTTACTATTCATGTTACTACTGCTATTGGTAACACTACTATCAAAATTATCAAACTACTGTGCTACTAAACACTTTGCTGCAGAGGAACAACTTTCTAGTAGTTGACAAATCAACTGCTATGGCTTATAAAAATTCATTGGCTCCTCTTGTATCGAATCAATAAATTGGGTGAAATACTACACTCGAAGACTGTCGTGATCCCTATATACTTGTGGGTTATCAAGGAGCAACTCACTGCCGGTATGGGCGTCGTGCGAGACATGGGCGTGGGCAAGCAGGAAGCGTTGCTCTGACCACGACATCTATCACAACCGCTAGCGGTACCGCGTCCATCAGGTGTATGGCAAGGACGAGGACGACATCACTAGCTCCGCCTCTACCGCAGCCCGCTGCCACGACGACAAAACCAGCACGTCCGCAGACGCCGAGGGCAACGAGGAAGAGTAGAGCATGAGAGGTTGCCGGCGCTCGGTTCCCTAGAAGGCCACCACTCCTTCCCCTCCCATTGAAGCTAAGCTTGGCAGGCTCATCGTTTTCGACTGGTTAGCTGCTTGCAGGCTGCGGAGGCGAAGCTTCATTTTCCGCGGTTCATGGCCAGCTAGACAAGAGGTAAGGGCACCGACGGTCATTTAGACGAGGTTTAGATAGTTGATTAGTTGAAATATGTCGAAATGTAATTAATTTGATCTAGTTTATATGAAAAGCGTCCACTTTCATGTAAAAATAATCCAAATATGAATTAATATCATCCAATTTGTTTAAATATACATCAAATTTGTTCACTTTCATTAAATTTCGTACGAAATGTAGCCGGACATTTTTAACCCCCCCCCCCCCCCCAAGGCATGGGGTCTTACAAATGTATGTATGTCAGTACTATGCGTGACCTTCAATTTGTGCGATGAAGCAGTTTCCAACCAATTGTGACACCTTAGTTGACCCTCTGGCGATTATGAGCTTGCTATCGCGCGAAAAAGATGAATCTCGGCAGTTTCATCCTACGAACGCGTGTGTCGATGCGAGCACATGGGAGGGGGCATGTGAGCCACAAGAGATCAAAGAATGACCAAAAAATGCCCTCCTTCCTCATTCACACCGCCCCGGTGTGCGGCTGAGTGAGCCCCTTCCGCCAACATCTCTCTTTCTCCTGCTCCCCTCCCCACCCTCCCCCCCCCCCCGTGCGCGCCGTCACCAACTGGGTTGTCATGCGACCAACGGGCGATGTTGGTGGAGGTGGGTCACATCTCCCGTTTGTGTGGCGGCAGCGGCACGGGCACCAACTGGCTGCTAGTGGCGCCGCACTGTGTGCGGAGCATGGAGGTAGAGCCGTGTGTGCCCGATGGCATGCAAGACACACAACATAATTTGATATTTTCCGCTTTGTGTCACTGTGGTATATTAGTTGGAAGAACAAACTCAACCAACATAAACTCCCTCTTAGAGATCATTCTTTTAAAATAACCAGTGCAAGAATAATAGATCGGAGGGCATATATGTCTATAAATTATACAACAAAGAACTCATATGTATCATGAATGAAACATATATGGATCTGATCATAAAGTGGAATTCATCATACCGCAACAAACACATCAAATGGATCACAATTATGTAGATCAGCTCATGTGATCGTTATATTAAATAGGGAAAAGTATATTTTCCGTCCCTGAATTCTTTCTAGAGTATAGAAATGGTCCCTCAACTCTGAAACAAGCAAAACTCGGTCCCTCAACTTATTAAACCGGATTAGTTTAGTCCCTCATGTGGTTTTTGATACGTCCATTTTGCATCATGTGCTTCTTACTGTTGTTTATAATGTTTTTATCCATAATAATGCTTTTTGGAGTAATTCTAATGCCTTTTCTCTCATAATACGCAAGGTATACATAAAGAGGGAGAATTCCGGCAGCTGGAAATCTGGACCTGGAAAAGCTACGACCACCTATTCTTTACAACTCCAAACAAGCTGAAATTTCACAGAGATTTTTTATCAAATACATGAGGAATAATGGAGCAAATAACTACCAGAGGGGGCTCACCAGGTGGGCACAACCCACCTGGGCGCGCCAGGGAGCCCAGGCGCGCCCTGGGGTTGTGCTCACCCAGGCCCACCTCTGGTTCCCATCTTCTGGTATATAAGTCATTTTGACCTGGAAAAAAAATAAGGAGAGGACTTTTGGGACGGAGCGCCTCCGTCTCGAGGCGGAACTTGGGCAGGAGCACTTTTGCCCTCCGGCGGAGCGATTTCGCCGTCGGGGGAACTTCCGTTCCGGAGGAGGAAATCATCGTCATCATCATCACCAACAACTCTCCCATCTTGGGGAGGGCAATATCCATCAACATCTTCAACAGCACCATCTCCTCTCAAACCCTAGTTCATCTATTGTGTTCAATCTTATTACCGGAATTATAGATTGGTGCTTGTGGGTGACAACTAGTGTTGATTACATATTATAGTTGATTGCTATATGGTTTATTTGGGGGAACATTATATGTTCAGATCCAATATGCTATTTAATACCCCTCTGATCTTGAGCATGATTATCATTTGTGAGTAGTTACTTTTGTTTTTGAGGTCACATAAGAAATCTTGTTGCAAGTAATCATGTGAACTTGTTATGTGTTTGATATTTTGATATTATGTATGTTGTGATTCCTTTAGTGGTGTCATGTGAACGTCGACTACATGATACTTCATCATATTTGGGCCTAACGGAATGCACTGTGGAGTAGCAATTAGATGATGGGTTGCGAGAGTGACAAATGCTTACACCCCAGTTTATGCGCTATTCCGTAAGGGACCGATTGGATACAAAAGTTTAATGCTATGGTTAAAATTTATTCTTAATACTTTTCTCGTAGTTGTGGATGCTTGCGAGAGGGTTAATCATAAGTAGGAGGTTTGTTCAAGTAAGAACATCACCTAAGCACCGTTCCACCCACATATCAAATTATCAAAGTACCGGATACGAATTAAGCCAACATGATGAAAGTGACTAGATGAAATTCCCGTCTACCCTCAAGAACACTTTGTTTACTATCAGAGACCGTTTTGGCCTGTCCTTTGCCTCAAAAGGATTGGGCTACCTTGCTGCACTTTTGCTACTATTATCATTACTTTCTCGTTACAAAATATCTTGCTATCAAACTATTATGTTACTTACAATTTTAGCACTTGCAGACATCACCTTGCTGGAAATCACTTGTCATTTCCTTCTACTCCTCGTTGGGTTCGACACTCTTACTTATCAAAAAGAGCTACAATTGATCCCCTATACTTGTGGGTCATCAGTTTTCATGGTATCATGCTGACATGGACCTGGTTTTGACTTGACACGTCATGCATGTTTGACCGTCAATCATGGTATCCTGGGCTAACACGACACAAGTAAATCCTAAGAGTTTGCCCTGACATGAACGTCGTTTGGGTCTGCGTGCCCCACGAATCCATCAACTTCGCGTGCAGGTAGTGCATCCCGTTCAGCTCCTCGTACCCGTTGTCGTCGACGCCTCCATTCGGCAAGCGCCTGACCTCCTCGTGCTGCGCGGTTTGGCGGTGAGGAGCCAGAAGAACCATTTGAGGGTGGAGGCCATCGTGTCTTTCTCGGCCAGCATGAAGCTCACCACGACCGCCGTCCTCGGGTGAGCTTCGATGACAGTTGGTCACTCTGTGGCGACCGAGCTCAGCCCACCGTTGTGTCGTGCTCACCTCTTAGATCTGGTACGGGCACCACGAGGACGAGTTCGACCCCGATGCGGTTGCCACTCGATCCATGACACCCGACGACCTCGCTCCTCAGTACACCACGGCGACCTTCATCACTGTCTTCTGCACATCGTGACCTTTCTCAACTACCCGCTCGCCGCCACCACAAGCTCCGAATCGCTCGACTCAGGACGGAGGTAGGAGCGGCAGACATCGCATGCCATGTGCTTGACAAAACGCCTCAATATGAAAGGATAAAGTAATGGCCGAAGACCCGGTCAAAACCACGCTACGTCAATTCAAAACCACTTCAAGCCAGCAAAGGGACTAACTAATCCGGTTTAATAAGTTAAGTGACCGAGTTTTGCTGGTTTTCCAATTAAGGGACCTTTTCTATACTCTCTACAGAATTCAGGGATGAAAATGAAAAAATAGGGGAACCACGGACTGATTAGAGCCGCGCTCGCGTCGCCTCCAGGGGCGGCTCAGGCGCCCTAGCCGCCGTTGCCTCCAGGCCTCCCCCCTACTTCCACGCCGCCGGAGGAGGAGGCCGGCGAGTGTAGCTTGCCCGGCGGACGGCGGACGGTGGACCTTCCTCCTCTCCTCGCGAGGGGATCCTCTGGCCAAAACGTGATGGCGAACCTAGTCGCCCGGCGTGGAGGCGGAGTGGGCACGATGGGGCGGCGGCCCGATCGAATTCCAGCAGTGGTTGTGCCTCCACGGCTGGGGGCACGTGGGGCCGGCCATGGTGGCTGGCGGCGGCGGATCTGGGGCCCCCACCCCAGATCGGCTCCCCTCTAGATGGTGTGGGCTCGGGCGCTGGCCTGGCAGCCCTGAGCGGCGGTGGACGCGTGCCGAGGTTGCCCCCGCTCATCGGCGTGGTTGGGGGTGGCCAGAGGTGTGTGCGTGAGGCCGACATCATTCGGAATCGGCTCTGACGTGCGCGGCGGTGGGAATTTGGCAGGCCGCGGCCGGCTGTGAATCCCGGTAGCGTCATCTCCAACTCGATCTGCTCCGGTTCGTGCTAGTTCCAATACCTACCCGGTGCTTGCTAGACGGATCTGGCGGGTGGGCATGGATCCGGGGGAAACTCCAGGCCGACGTGGCGGCCGCACCAAAGTCAACGCCCTCGGCGCCGATTCCCTTCCTGAAGGCTTCGGTGTGGATCCTACGCCCCACCTTTGCCATGAGCGCATGCGAAAGCCTATGTTCCTCTGTTTGGGCAATGATGGCACTTTGGTGTCGTGTTCTTTCCTGAAGGCGCCGGCCGAGGACAGCTTAGGATGGTGGAGTTGCTGGTAGTCCGGAGTCGACGCGAGATGGCATGTAGGTGGAGCAGTGTGGCATCAACAGTATCATCGACGATGGGTCTCGGCGGCATGGCGCAATGGACACTCGGCGTCCGATGCGCGAAGATGGACTCGCGCAGGAGAAGGAAGTTGTCTTGCATCATTGTGGCGTTGATGGCAGAGAGGCCTGGCATGGTCGCTGCATCAGTTCTGTTCTGAGGATGGACCAATGGAAGATGGAGGTGATGGCCCTTGCAGTGTGCGGTACTCACTGGGAGTGTGCCGGACCGGAGTGTGCCCCAATCCAGGTAGTGGCTTGGATGGAACACCCGGCTTTATATGTTAGGTTTTGGTGCGATGTCTGTTTGGTATTAGATCCAGACATTCGGCACACCTTCATCAACGGGATAGGAGTACTAACAGCGTTGCCAAGTTGGTGGCTTCAGGCTTATTGATGTATCACCTTGTATGGTCTTTGTGAATAATTAATAATATGGCTGCATGCATCGTTTAGATGCAGAGGCCGGGGGTACATCCTCCATTTCTAAAAAAGGGATTAAAAATATACTTCTCCCTATTAAATAAGGTCTATGATCCTTGTTAGGGTAAACCTTACTGAATCATGGCTACAATAGAAGTACGTTATGCATGTGTTAACACGTGGTTCCGGTTCGTCCCATCTCCGGTGGCCTTAGGGCCATGGAGGCGGAGTGGATCTCGCCCCTTGCTGGTGGGAGGGCTCTGACTTTAGATCTTTTTTAGAGCTTTGTTGGGGTTTGTGTCCTGCTCAGGAAGGCGAGACGGTGGCGGCTCCCTGAAGATGGTATAAAGGTCTCCCAGCCTAGCCCCCGTTCCGGTGATGCGTCTAGCATTATTGGTGGGCGTGTGGAGGTGTGTGTCTCCGGCAGATCTGTCTTTGGTGGATTTGCTCGGATCTGTTCGTCGTTCGTTTTCGTTTGCGTGTCTTCAGGTTGGATCCTTTTGATCTACACTCTTCATCTACGGTGGTTGTTGTTCTGGTGCGTTGGTTCTATGGGTCCTTAGCACGACGACTTCCCGACTGTTTACTACAACAAGGTTTGCCCGGCTCCGACGAGGGAGGGGCGATGACAGCGGCGCTCCTTCGGCTCGTTTCAGTGCCTGTAGTCGTCGCTAGATGGTCTACGGATCTAGATGTAATTTTTATTATATCTAGTGTTCGTTGTACTATCATGATTGAAGATGAATAGATTGGAAGTTTTCCCGCAAAAAAAGTGGTTCCTAAATGCTAGAAATGCTTAGGTTTAATCATTAACAAGGTTGAGCAACTTTTGATTAAGTGGAGGGAGCTATATGCATGGCAAAGCCTAGTCTTAGCCTGCATAGTAAATGATCTCTTTTTGGTTGTGTTAACATCAGATATTTAGGGAAGGCACTTCCTCCATAGGGTTAAGTTGATTTGGTGTTGAAAACTGCATGCTTCCTTGTCGTGAAAGGGCCATGTTGCTAAAATAAACCAAGTTTGTTACTCCTCCTTGGTGGTGCGGGCACTCTATTGTTACTAGTGGTTGCCGACTTGGCCAGACATGTCACATACAGGGACAATTTGTTATCCTGGTGTGGGCTCTCCTTTTACCTTTTCTGCTATGCTAGTAGCATGCTACTGCTAAGCTAGGGCAAGATAGCATGCATCTTCTCAATGAATGACTTTGGTCACTTGTCATACTCTAGTTTCCAGATGGTGGGTGCGTTGATCTGAACTTGTTGGCATGTTCCCCAATCCTCTGCACCTGCATGTACACTGGTGTTGGACTCGGTACGACGAGAGCCGAGCTGCAAGTTGGACAATCTAGTGATTTGTGATGGGAGCTGCTGCCACCTTGCTTGCTCCTCTCAAGCTGGCGCAGTGTGAGCTGTCTGGTTGACAGCAAGGAAAGAAGCGATACATATATTCCCGCATTTGCACCTTTTTTTGCATGTGATTGAATGATGGACTACGGTGTTTCAAAATCTCATTCTTGAATCCCCCAGGTGTGCTGAGTAAAGCGAATATGACGTGACCTGGCAAGCTTGATCGGACATGATAGGATCAACCAACAATGGTCAGTTTGAGTGAGTAAGTGATGACCTACTTTTGCCAATCTTCCTCATGTGCTCTAGCTCTGCGTCTTTTGGAATATCTTGGTGCTTGTAGACTTCAAAATGTTTTTTCTTTTGGGTCACTTAAGAACTTATTTGTACGCGCTCTTATCTCTGTTTGGGACACCTAGAAGATTTCAAAATAATTTGGAAACATACTTATCACGGAAGTGGTGTATGCTTGTGGAGCTGAGCTTTTATTCACTGTTGACTTTAGACACGTAAAGAGGTTGGTCGTCTATACCATGTGAGGTGTATTTAGGTCATCTGTCCATTTTCTCCTGTATCGACAGTGTGCAGGATGCTCATTCCAGCGCTTGGACCCAGAGCTCTGGAGGAGAGCTTCAGGCTCATGCTTGCCAGGTCTGGGGCGACCACCTATGGATGGCAAGATGGAGACCGTTGCCATGACTAGTAATACATTTTGGAAGTATGTACTGGACGTCCGTTGGGTGAGGCGAGCCTGGAGTAGTGGAGTGTATCTTCGAAATGGCCAAGCAGAAGCAAAAAATCGACGGATCGGACCGCTGAGTATTGCTTCTTCTACTGAAAAAATCTACAATTTCTTTCGCTGAAATGGTGCCTATTTTATTTGACAGTGTGAGTAGACGAGCAGTGAGCTTAGGATGCGACGAAATCAGATTAAATCAACTGTAACCACATGGATCAATCATTGGAAACACACCATGACCATGAGAGGAGGCCTCGCCCACTGTAGCCAGTAGCTATGGCTAAGAATCCTAGTACTGCTCCTTCGTCTTTTATGAGTGAGCGTGATGGAGCGTTAGGTGTTGCTTAATGCTGATTAGATGCCCGACCCCCGATGGCAACCGGCGATGGCCGCCGCCATGATTAAGCCGCTGACGCTCAGAGGAGATTACGCTCCAAAGCCGCTTACTGAGTGAATGGAGAATCCTTGGCCTTTTGGTTGTGCGCATGGCTTGGCCTTTTGGTGATTCATGCCAGTTTTAGGCAGTTAGCGCGCATGATGATGCCTCGTAGGCCACGCCCGGCCCATGCATCTGCATGATGCCATCCCTATGCCAAAACTTTGTCACCAGCAGATAAAACTATACTTATCTGACGTTTGTTTCTTCTGGTTCTTGTTAATTATATGTTGCCCATGTGGTTTCGTTAGCCAAAGTACCACCGAATGATTCAAGCCTTTTCATTTTGACCAAGAATGTGTGGGAACCAGAGTGCAAACTGGCAGGTAGTAGAACGAGCAAATAAGTAATTCTGGCTTGTAGTACTATGCTGTGGATATAAATCATCACATGGAATGAAACTATATTTGAGGGGCCGGCATGCTTTTTACGAGTTTAGGCAAGTTGAACAGTATTATGCTTAAAGTACAGATCTGGTCATTTTGAATGAAAATCATAGGAAAGGTCCTCACTCATGAATCACCATGCTCGTCTCTTGCCACGTGTGGAATGAACCAAATGTGGGGTCTCTCGTCCTACTAGCATCCTTCTGAACATCGTCTCCGGAAGAATTATCGAGGAAGAAGCTCTTTGGTACCTCGCATGGTGAAACATTTGAGTAATCATATGAGGGGAATAAGCTTCCTTTTAAAGAAACTTATTGTGCCTCTTGGCCATTATACAATTAAAATCCCTTTGTTGAGTATCGTGATTGGTTAGGAAACATAGGTTAGATTAGGATTTTTTTTCTACCTTATCTTGAACTTCAAGATGGTCATGTACTCATAAATATATATACACCCATAAGGCTCAAGCAATAAACAGCAATTCCACGAATCCTTCTATATTCATCGTATAGTCTTAACTACATGAGCCTATACATCAGGCACCTGAAAAAAAGTATTGCATCAGTCACTTTCATTAAGAATTGCTAGATCTTCATCAAATGCCCAAAAACAGATCGCACATTGTTCATTTTCAACCTTCCTATTTCTTCCCCATGCAGCCTCTAGCCTACACGCCTGTCGTCGCCCCCCGCAGCCAGTGGGCGTGCCCTTACCTCGACTTCCCCACTACCATGCTGGCCACCGCCACCGCCCACTACCCACCTCCTCAAACCCCACACTCCGGTACCCCGCATTGTGAAGTTTCGTACTCACTCCTGCCAGCTATTGCTTGCTACTACCAGTGCACGGCTCGGACCCACCGTGGCACTCAATCCTGAAAGATAAATCAGGAGCTTAACATTTAGTAAACATGCTTAACTGATTCTACCTTCGTCGGGTTTTATTAGCCCCTATCATATTTTGGGTCAAAATTTGACCAAAATTTAACTAGCAAAATGTTAATGTATGTCATTAAAATTTATATTGTTGTATTCGTATTTGAATGCAGCTTCCAATGCCATTATTTTTTGCTACGTAGAACTAATATTTTACTAGTTAAAGTTATGGTCAAAATATTAACAATGATACGAGGGGGCCTATTAAATCGAGACAGAGGTAGTAAAAATGTAATGCTTTTGTCATGTTCTAAAAGAAAAGAAGCTACAGATCATCTAAGCTCAAGCTACTCAAATGGAGTGCCGACAGCTTAGGAGGTTTCCTGTAAAAAAAAAAGGAAGGCTTAGGAGGTCAACTAATTGCTGTGTTCACCACATTCCAGTGACCTAATTGACTCTGAATCGGAGAAGAAAAAGCTGCCACCGAAAAGTGTGAATGCACTATGTTGCATAATGTGGTACGAAGTGGAGTTGGATCTTTTTGCTCTTCCAAGTTAATACGACACAAATTAAAATGGAAATCCTCACGGCTTTGGAGCAGCCACGCATGCATGGCTCCATCTCCGTATCATGCATGCAAGGTTAATTAATAAAAAACGAAGCAACATAAGACACACACAACACTATGTTTTTATTATCCATAGGATAAGAGGCCACCTAGCTAGTGTTGTTCGTGCAGAGTCCAAATCAGCCCTCCACACCTCCTCATTCAGCATGGCCCGATCAATACATCGACTACACATAAGTAAAAGAACAAATGGGAAAGGACAAACATGGCAACACGTACAAAAGGAAGCTGGTTTTCTTCTTTTTCTCTTTCAACAGGACCAGCAACAGCTAGCTGCCGAAAGGATGAAGGAATTAAGGGACGGCGACAGCGCTTGACAAAAGTTCCTCCGTCGCCGTCGGTCGTCGCCGCTGGCTCGCCGACGGCAGTGCCATCTGACCGAGCTTGTAGTGTACGCGTTGCAACACGTACTAGCTAGCTACAAGGGCACACAGATATCCGATAGATGGGGATCGAGGTGCATATCCAGCCCCGGCCCACATTCCAAACTCCACCAAGAAATACTCTGAAAAAGGAGGACATACAATTGACCGGACTAGCCAGCACGGACGCCACACGCAACGTATACCTCTGCTACATGTGCACCTCTCCTTTGAAGTTTTGTGTTGCTTGCGTTATCTCACTAGCAGCTAGTGCCACTACCTGACGGACGGTGATCTGCTAGCTGGTTGCCAACTTGCCAATGTACGTGGAGTGACGGAGTTCGCGGCCGGCCGGCCGTGCTGCCGTCGGAAAGTTAGCCAAGGGGGTTGACATGTACTCCCTCTGTTCGAAATTACTTGTCTGGAATATAGATATATCTAGAACTAAAATACATCTAGGTACATCCATTTTCGTGACAAGTAATTTCGAACAGAGGGAGTAGCTCGACGATGGGTAAGCCAGCCCACTCACCCACTCTCTCGCACTGGCCAACAAGAAAAACCACCGTTGACACCATCGCATGCATGTTCCACGCGTATCTACTTTAATTGTGATTTCCCGCCAATTAGTACACTACATGCATGCGTACGTACGTACCCACCACCTGGGTGATCTTGTCGTTGCTACGTCCATCCATGGATCAGTTAGCACTCTCATGATGACATGATTACCCATAGATAATAAAGTACATGCATTAGCAAGATAATTAAAGTTACAGTTTTGCTATGTCTCAGTCAACTGAGACTCGATGCTATCTTCTTTTGATTTTGCACGGAGATTCGTACAAAAAAATATTTCCAGTTTTTCTGTTTCTTCTTATATATTATATCACTAAACTGAGACTTGATTAAATCTCAGTCGAGTGAAACCTAGCCACACCCTTAAAGTTAACATGCACCGCCATTACAGTGCGAGATCGATTGCGGGTTATAATTACGCTCTGGAACAAATGTGCACAGTCTCCACTAGTTGATCAAAGTGAGAGATGATCATGCCTGACAATTCAGTTTTAACGGTGCCCGCACTACCGATCCCAATTAGCGAGTGAGGATTTTACAAGAAGCTACTACTCCGTAGCTTCTAGCTAGCCGTGCTGCACTGAGTGTTACATGCATGAAACCACAGAAGTAACAACAAGAAATTAAAGTTGTTTGTAGTTGTTGCTGGCGTCTAGAAGGATGAAGTACGCGCGTGCCCACAGACATCGGCCACGCACGCACTCCGGCAACCACGACGGAGACTGAGGAGGCAGAGCGGGACGGCACTCCGGTGGTCCGTGGGCAGAGCGTGTACGTTCTGACAAACACACCCGGCGATAAAGCGCACGTTTGGTCGCTAGCAGCGTCGCTGGCGCTGCAGTAGCTAGTGCCCGTCGAATTTTTGGCATGACCCAGCTAGCTACATGCATACCAGCTAGAGCTGCTGTCGATAGAGGATGTGTTGCGTCTGGGTTACAGCAGGCAGCCAGCATATATGGTACGTCCGGCCACCTGCCTAGGAGCGTGGTGCTAGCCTCCTATCGTCTGTAAGATAGTTTTTTATTTATTTTTAAAGATGCCTCCTATCGTCTGTAAACCGGCCGGAAATTCTTCTAGCTCGCTGGACCGATTTCTGCCACCAAACGGCAGCTTTGCCGGGAAGACGTCTCTCATATTTCCCTCACGAGTTAATTAAACCTGCACTGTATCTAAGATAGATCGATCATCAGAAGGACACTACTGTTGCAAAAGTGTTCTTCTACAGTGTCTAGTACAACGACATCTTGTTCTCCCTTCATTGCACCAACCATGGATCGATCTCCGGATATATGCATATGCCGTATCAGAAGTTAAGAACAGGATGTGTAGGCGCCTTGCTTTTCTAGACAAATATTGTTGGAGAAGAGGATCGATAAAGGCTTCCTCGGGAATTCTGACAGGATAGTGGACCGTACGTAGGTGCCTTGTTCTGCCCGTACATACCACAAACGAGGGGGACAAATAAACAGTACAAAGTGGATCCTCCGTTGTTGTTATTTCCGTTTCAAGTAACCAACAAGGACGAGACCCAGCCTATATAAAGAGAAAACCGTAAGGAGTTAATTCCAACTACATTTTCCTAGTCATGAACAGTACTTCCTCCGTCACAGTTTAGAAGGCACAGTTAAATTTGTGTGCATTTCCACAATAGACAAGGTTTAGGGCGCATTGCATTTATGTCTAGTAGCTAATTAGTACTCCTATACACTATTTCTATATGCATGCGTAGTGTGAATGCTATTTTCTAACCCATCTCACAACCAATAGATAACCACCTAGGTCTTAGAGAATTTCCAAGTGCGCCTTCTAAACCGTGACGGAGGGAGTAGTAGACATCTTCTAATGCAAAGGTTCTTACATGAGGGGTTAAGTGTATTAAATAGCTTAGCAACTCAACTCCTCAATGCATAGGTGCTTAACTTATTGTTGCTAAGCTCACTTTATTTAATGAGTTAGTATCTAAAGTTTTTCATGCATTGGTCAAGTTGTTTCATTTAAGTGGTTTTCCTAGATTCACGCGCTTGTCATTGGTTCTTTCTGGAATCACCAAAGTGCACTCTCTCCTTAATTATTGTGGTCATTTTTTCGCTTAACACCAGTCCACGATGGAGCACTGGAAAGGGCCTGGTACGTTTAGCGATAAACTGCAGTCAGCTTATCGATTTTTTTGCATGGTAAAACGTATCTCATTCATATCATAAAGACCAAAGTATAAGTCACGTAAAGACTGACATGACAAAAGTGAGCTCGACGCGGCTCCATCGTTGATATGCAGCGTTGCAGACCTTCAAGGTGGCTCACCAAAGGTGAAGCCATCACCGGGGCAACACCCCAGACACATTATCGAACTCCAGATCTGGCACCCCGCCACGACTTAGACGCCGATGTTGGAAGCCATACCTGCTATCCATCAACCACGAATTCAGCACACGTTCCGTCTTCCAGATGTCGTCGATACAGACCACAATCTGCATCCGCTCTTGGACTACCTCCTAAGCTCCGTGCCGACGCTAGGGCAGACGCCGTCGCAACGGCGGAGCCCGAGGACACAAGTCCACCACAAGTATGTCGCCGCCGCCACGACTTTCCCACTTAAACAGACTGATTCCCAGATTCACCACCGACCAAAGAGACGATCGCCTCGCCGAAGAAGAATCCGGAGATTCTTTATTCAGCATCGCCGTCACCGCCGCCGAAGTCAAGATCTAAAAACCTAAGCTACTAGGGCCCTAAACCTACAGCTAAAGTGATCCGCACGCGCGGGATCCGGCGACCCCCTCACCACTGACGACCAAGAGGTCGCCGGCAGAGGGGAGCCGTCGGAAGACGGCGCCGGAAAAGTTGGACCTCTTGCGGCGGCGGCTAGGTTTTCTGAAACCTAGCGAGCCGAAGCGGTATGTTCGTCGGTCAGCTTATCGATTGCCTTATCCATTTCTTCCACAGCCATGCATATATGTATACGTACGTACGGTGTATGTACACGTAGGCCGGCCGGCCAGCCATCTACCTGCCGGCAAGCACGCGTATGTCGACTTCAGCCGATCGCATCACCACCCATCTCGTCCAGAGAATACTGCGAAAATCCCGTTCAAAAAAACTACTGCGAAAATCCCAGTGATCGATCGGCCGTGGACTCCTCAGTCGCTTTTCTAGGTAAAAGATCGAGGAAGCAACCGTTGTATCGAATGATCGTTGCCGGCAAAACGCATCATCATGCATCTGTGCGCGCGCAACGCCTATTAGTTTAGGCACGAAAATCCTGCGAGCCGACACGCTGGATCGAGTTGGATTGATTGGGTTAGGATGGTGGACTTGGGACTTAGACTTGCACGAATAAAAACGTACGTGCGACGATGGAGCAGCTATTTCCAATCAATTCCAGCGCCGGCCGTCGTGCAAAAATGTGTATATAGAGTACATGCACGGAGTAATTAAACACCTAATAAGCACAACCGGTACGAAATAGGGGACGCCGAATTGGTCACGCTAGCTAGTTATTTTGAAGATATTCCTATTTCTTTTCTTTCCTTTGCACATTTCATCTTTAGAAAGGTGAAGAATACACAATGTACGTAGGGATGAAGAACAGTTGCTCCATGTAGTAATACTACATCAGGACGTGCTGTTTTAGGTGAACCAAGTCATCTTTTTTAAGGCTGGTACTTAGACTGACTGACCTGAAATCGTACAGCACGTACGTACCTCCGGCCCGTGCCATGACCCCGTACGTGCATGCGACGGAGCAGGTCGGCAAATTAAGCCAAGGAAAGACCACTGGCCGGGCCGGCCATCTCAGAAGGCACAGGGCCGGAGTCGCCAGTTGACCTGCCTGCTTGCTGTGGCCGTTAAAAGCACGTCCGGAAAAGAGCGACGACGAACTGGCCGCGGAAGGATGCACGAATCGGGCGCTCGCCTGGCGCCGTGGTCTCCGTGCGTGCTCGCAAGTCGCAGCCCTGGCCGGCCGACGGCTTTGTGCGGCTGCGGACGGCGTACGTCCGTGGGGATCGTTTCGGTCGGTCCCCACGACGCATGGTGGAGCCGCGGGCGCAACGACGGCGTACGGTCTACTGCTTGCGGTTGTAAGAGCATCTTCAACAGGTGCGGCAAAAGGCGAGCCCGTGCAGTAAAATTTGGTTTTAACGCGCGCCAGATCGTTCCGCATGCTCCAGCGGTGACGGAAACTTACCGCACGCAGGAAGCGTATGCGCGCGGAGAAAGCGGTACGCGGGGCGGTAGATTTGGCGCGTCGCTTCGCGCTCGCCACGCGCACAGACACAACCACGCGCCCTCCCTTTGCAACCTCGCCGCTTCGCCACCTCGCCGCTTCGCCGCTTTCCACGCCACCATGCCGCCGCGCCGCCGGGGTTCTTCGGGCTACCGCGGCGTCCGCGAGCGCCCCAACGGCTGGTACTCCGCCGAGATCCGGTCCGGCGATGTCCGGCTCGGCCTCAGGTCGTTCCGAGCGTGTACGACGCGGTGGCGTGGCGCTTGGATAGGCCCCGGTCGCAAATGAACTTCCGGGACGTCATCACGCGCGAGCAAGCGCAGCGTGTCGCCCCTCCGCCGCGTCTCATCACCGACATGAACCGTGCCGACCACGCTCGGCGCTGCCGCCGCCTCCTCATCGCCGAGGAGGACGAGCGAGCCATGGCGGAGTGGCGTCGTCGCCACCCGGAGGACGTCGCCGACGAGCGTGCCTACTGGGCGGAGAGGACGGCAAGGCGCCGCGCGGAGCGGGCGGACCGGCGTCAGCGGAAGGCATTGGCGAATGCGCAGTGCGACATCGTTGAAGCATATGGGAGGTCGATCTTCACGTCAGACAATGAACGTTGGGACGACATATGGCTCGATACCTCGGACAACACCGACGAGGATGACGATGGTGATGATGATAGCGACTTGGAGTAGTTTCTATCTATGTATGCCGTAGTAGTTTCTATCTAGTTGCACCGTAGTTCTATCTATCTATGCTTTCGAACTATCTATCTAGTTGCACCGATGTAAAATACCTTTGTATCGTTTTTTATCTATGCAATTTATCGTTTCTTATTATCTTATTATCTATGCTTCTGAAAATGTTGTAAATAAGCGTGCGTGTTGCATTTTTTGTGCACTGCTGGAGCGGCGGGCGCGCTGCATCTTGCGCGGCTGCCGGAGCCAGCGCTGCATGATGCGCCAAACCAGACGATGAACGAACGGTAAAGCTATTTTTTGCGCGCGACGCTGGGCGCTTGTTGGAGATGCTCTAACTAGCATGCAGATTAGGTCTCCACTCGACATCGGCGGCCACGACGACGACTTGTCTCTCGGGACAGCATGGGTGCGTGCACGTACGGGAAACTGTAGAGATGGAGGAGAGAAGCGTGCACGCACTGTGCCATCCAGCTAGCGGGTGCGCCTGCCAGGTTTACTCGCTGTTGGCCCCCTCTTAAAAGGGCACATTTTGTATTGTGAGTTATAATGGTTTTCAATTTCAGCTTGAGAAAAATTTCAGCAACAATAGAAATCACTAAAATAAAGTGAATTTCTGTTATTTCATTTTGCAGTTTAGCCAACTGACCAAAATATTCACTAGAATTTAATTAATATTTTGATATTTTAAAAAATGAAAAATATTTGAATTCTTGTGCATTACTAAAATTCCTGAAATATATTGGCCGAACCATAATTATTCGAAAAAGATAACGCCCACACGTATGGGCGTTTCCATATCGCTCACACACATGGATCAACGTTTATTTCTGTTTGCACGAATCTTGGCATGTTTTGTCAGATTTTTTTATACTATGTAGAACTGGGCTGGTGTGTGGGCATTGATTCGGTCGCACACACGTACGTTTCACTACGCGGAGGGGCTGTTGTGTGGGCGTTTAGCAGTTCGCCCACACGCCAGTTTTCATGCACGCAGAGGGGCTGGTGTGTGAGCATTTATCAGTTCGCCCACACGCCCGTCTCCTCTCCAACACCCAAAGCTGTCAGTTGCCATTTGTTTTACAGGGTACATGGCAACTAGCCTAGTGTGCTTGTAAGCATATGGCAACTCTCTTTTTATCCGTACATGTTGTTTTGACATGTCTTTTTGTAGTGCTTCATGGCAACTGCCTAGTGTTAGTAGGTGACAACTCTTAAAGTTTTCAAATCATTGCAATTGTAGTAGATCAGACCATACATGGCAACAACTGCAGTTGTCCAAAAATGGCATCTGGCACTTGACCTGAGATGGCAACTGCAGCTGAGCAACCATGGCAACTGTAGTTATCAGACATGGCAACTGTAGTTCAGCAACATGGCAACTACAGTTAAGCGAACATGGAAGAGGGTCCGGACCATGGCAACCGTGGGGACGCCTGGTGACTGTCACGTGGGGCATGCGGGACCGTGAGGTAGGAGGTCGGACGTACGGGCATGTCCGCGTTATCCATTTTGTCCACACGTAGGCGTGTGGGAGGGACCATGATGCAAAAGACCGGGCGTGTGGGCATTATTTGTTTTTCCCACACATAAACGTGTGGATTGGTTCTCTTAGATGGAAAAAAATTCTGTGCATACTGGCTGCAAAACCCATTCTGTGCATACCCTATGCCAGATGCGGCCACGTGTCCCACCTCGCCATCCCACGCCCCCCTCTCCTCCGCTCCCGTTCTTGGCTTTCTCGGGTCGAACGACTCCTCTCAGCTGCAGGAAACGTTTCTCGGCTCGTCTCGATTCAAGTCAGCATAGGATTATTTTTATGGAAGTCGGCTCCACCACATTCCCCTCATCCGCCACCACCGATGTCGCCTGAGTCGCCTCCATATTATAAGGGCCACCGAGATTTTGCAAGATCTGCTAGAGTTGCTCTTAGGGCATCTCTAACGTGGATATATACTCAAACTTCCCACAACCGTCTGGTGGAGATGTGTTTTGCAATCCAACATGATCCTGTATCGGTTCGCTTAATGATCCGGACGTTCTTTTACCCACAAACCGGAAGCAAACAGGAGGGGAGGGGGCTTGCGGGCATCCGGACTGCTGGCACGCAAGCGTCTGACATCCCTTGCCTACCCAAATTCTCTCCCTCCCGTCGTCCGCACCCTGCCCCCCCCCTCCCCCGAAGCGGTCAACGCCGCTCCAGACCGTTATTGCTGCATTCGTGCCAGCCTAGAGCAGACGCGATTTCTCATGTTGCTCCAGCATTGAAGTAGCTTACCGGCTGAGAGCGCTGCTCGTACCACTTCCAGGTGCACACGACCGCTCCGCGTTCAAATGATAGCCCAACCGTCCACCTCCCTACATTAAACATATGCGGTTACTAAGGAACCTGCTCCAACGCCACCTGATAGTCCGTCTTCCGCCCACCAGTATCCAGCTCGCCGTCTTCCCTACCATCTGCCCGCAATTTAAACTCCAGGCCCAGCAACAGCCACATCCAGCCTCCTCCGCTCCCTATCTCCTCTTGGCACCACGCCCTCCATGGCCTCCTCGAGCTCCAAAGCCCTTTGGGATAGCCTTTCGTCCGAGCAGAAGAAGGAGATCGTCGCCATTGCAGCCAGCTAGCCTGCTGGGGCAAACGGACGAGCTCACCGGAGGCCAGCGCTCAGACGCCCCAATGGAATAGGCGGCCGGGAGATGAATCGGCACCACCATCCTCGCCGGCCCATGCTAGCATCACCATGGGCGAGGCCCGTGCTCACTACACCGATATGGTGTTGGTAGAACGGGAGGCCGCATTCCAACAGGCGCAGACCGACCAAGCCTACAACCTCCGCCTCCTCTACAAGCACTGGTGCACGGAGGAGCTAGTCACTACTGGCATGGGCATCTAGTTGGATGTGGATGTGGACAAGCAGAAGGCGTTGCTCTGAACGCGACATCCGCCGCAACTGCTAGCGGTACCGCATCCATCAGTCGGAAGTGTACCGCCAGGACGAGAACGACATCACCAACTCTGCCTCGGTTGTGGCCCGCTGCCACAACGACAAAGCCGGTACGTCTGCCGGTGCCGCGGGCAGCGAGGAAGAGTAGAGCACGGAAGATCGTCGGCGCCACAGGCAGCGAGGAAGAGTAGAACATGTGATGGAAGCTGCTGCCACTTTGCTTGCTCCTCTCAAGCCTCATGCAGTGCAAGCTGTCCGATTGACAGCAAGGAAAAAAGCGATGCATATATTCCCGCATTTGCAACTTTTTTTGGCCGCATGTGATTGAATGATGGAAAAGGATTAAGAGTGGGCTACGATGTTCCAGAATCTCATTCCTGAATCCTCTAGGTGTGCTGAGTAAAGCGAATATGACGTGACGTGGCCAGCTCGATCGGACATGAGAGGATCAACCAACATTGATTAGTTTGTGTATAAGTGAGTATCTGATCACCTGCTTTTGCCAATCTTCCTATTTATTCTGCTCTTTTGGAAGCCAGATGCTTGTAGAGTTCAAAATGTTTTTCTTTTGGGTCACCTAAGAGTTTATTTGTACCTGCTCTTATCTCTGTTTGGGACACCTAGAAGCTTTCAAAATAATTTGGAAAACATAGTTATCACGGAAGTGGTCTATGCTTGCGGAGCTGAGCTTTTTTTCACTGTTGACTTTGGACACGTAAAGTGGTTGGTCCTCTACACCATGCATGTGAGGTGTATGTAGGTCATCTGTCTATTGTCGCCAGTATTGGCATTTGGCAGTATGCAGGAAGCTCTCAACTAAGCAGGACATTCCAGATAGCATTTGGACCGAAAGCTCTGGAAGAGAGCTTCAGGCTCATGCTTTCCAGGCCTGGGGCGACCGTTGCCATGACTAATAGTACGTACAGGACGTCCGTTGGGTGAGACGAGCCTGGAGTAGTGGAGTGTATCTTCGAAATGGCGAAGCAGGACCACAAAATCGACGGATCAGACCACTGATTTTTGTTTCTTCTACTGAAAAAATCAACGGTTTCTTTTGCTGAAATGGTGCCTATTTAATTTGTCAGTGTGAGTAGACGATCAGTGAGCTAAGGATGCGACGAAATAAGATCAAATCAACTGAAACCACATGGATCAATCATTGGAAGAACACGCCATGGCTAGGAATCCTAGTACTGCTCCCTAGTCTTTTTCGAGTGAGCGTGATGGGGTATTAGATGCTGCTTAATGCAGCAGATTAGATTAGACGGCAACCGACGATCGCTACGTCTATGGCTGCCATGATGATTAAACCTCTGACCCCTCGAGGGAGATTACGCTACAAAGCTGCTTGGTGAGTGAATGGAGAATCCTTGGCCTTTGCCTTTTGATTGTGCATGTGGCTTTGCCATGCACGAGTTAGGCCGTTAGCGCAGGCATGATGATGCCTCGTAGGACATATGCATGATGCCATCCTGATGCCAAAACTTTGTCACCAGCGGATTAAACTAAACCTATGAGCCGTTTGTTTCTTCTGGTTCTTGTTCTATGTTGCCCATGTGGTTTGGTTAGGCATAGTACCACCAAATGATTCAAGCCTTTTCATTTTGACCAAGAATATGTAGGAACCAATGCAAACTGGCAAGTAGTAGGACAAGCAAATAAGTAATAGATTGTGGTACCATGGATAGAAAGAAATCATCACATGAAATGGAACTATATTTGAGGTGCCGGCATGCTCTTTATAAGCTTAGGAACGTTGAATAGTACTATGTTTAAAATACAGATCTGTCCATTTTGAGAAAAATCATAGGAAAGGTCTTGTTGCCTGAATCATGATGCTCTCGTCTCTTGCCACATGTGGAATGAACCAAATGTGGGGTCTCCCGTCATACTAGCACCCTTCTGAACACCATCTTCGAAAGAATTGTCATCGTCACTGAAACAGATATTTGGTGCCTCGTGGGGCGAAACACTTGAGTAATCTTATGGCAGGGGAGTAAGCTTCCTTTAAAAGAAAATGAATGGGCCTCTTGGCCTTTGTACAATTAAATCTCTTAACTAAGGTATCCTACACATCAGGCAGCTGACAAAAAGTATTGCATCGGCCACTTTCATTCGGAATTGCTAGATCTTCATCCAACAACCGAAAACAGATCACACATTGTTCATTTTCAACCTCGCCATATTTTTCCTCATGCAGCCTACTCGCCTGTGATTGCCCTATGTGGCCGGTGGGTGCGCCCTCGCCTCGATATCCCCCACGGCCATGTTGACCACCACCACCGCCCATCACTTTAAGCTCTCCCTTCCTCCACCCTGCAGCTCGTGAAGTTTTGAACTCGCTCTTGCCGGCTATTGCTTGCTCCTACTCATGCACGGCCCGGCCCCACCATGGCCGTCGCTCCTCATGCCATCCCCACCTTCGGCCATGCACGAAACAGCAATGACTGAATCCTAAAAAAGAAATCAGGAGCCTAACATTTCATAAATGTGCTTAACTAATACTACCTCCGCCGGGTTTATTAGTTCCCATCTTATTTTGGGTCTAAGTTTGATCATACATTTGACTAGCAAAATATTAATGCATGTCATTAAATTTATGATGTTGGATTCATATATGAATGTTGTTTTCAATGATATTATTTTTGCTAATATAAATTATATTTTAAGTTAATACGACATAAATTAAAAGCAAATCCCCACGGCTTTGGAGCAGACACGCATGCATGGCTCCATCTCCATCTCTACACTATAATACATTATCCATAGGATAGGACTAGGAGGCCGTCCAGCTAGCGTTAGGTCGTGCAGAGTCCAAATCAGCCCTCTGCACCTCCTGACTACTCCCCATCGCCCGATCAATACATCGACTATACGTAACAAGAACAAAAAAGAAAGAATAAACATGGCAACACGCACACAGACGACATTTATCTCCCAAAAGGAAGCTGCTTTTCATGTTTTCTTTCAACAGGACCAGCAACAGCTAGCAGCAGAAAGGAGGAAGGAATTAAGGGACGGCGACAGCCGCTTGACAAAGGGTACCTCCATCGCCGTCGGTGGTCGCCGCTGGCTCGCCGACGGCAGTGCTATCTGACCGAGCTTGTAGTGTACGCGTTGCAACACGTACTAGCTACCAGGGCACACAGATATAGGATAGATGGCGATCGAGGTGCATATCCATCCCCGGCCCACATTCCAAACCTCACCAAGAAATACTCTGGAAAAGGCGGGCATGCGATTGACCCGGCCAGCCAGCACGGACGGCACACGCAACGTATATCTCTCTCTCTGCTACATTTTTTTTTGAAAAAGGGACTTCCCGGTTTCTGTACCAGAGTGATGCATACAGCCAACTTATTAACCAAATAAAGCAGTGCCAACATGGTGCCAAGGTTCAAAAGTAATAAAAAAGCAAAGAAGGCTCACACAGAGCCAAACAAGGCTAGAAACACCAACTAGCCACGAAAAGACGCCACAACCGGCTGGCTAAAAATAAATAGGTAAACTAATTGCCTATCCTATTACATGATCGCCATCCAAACCGGTTGAAGATATCCCGAGCTACCATCTCCCAGCGGAAAGATCCAGTAACCAAATGGTCCCTGGCCTCCATCGGAGTGAGTAGCGACCACAAACGGATTAGTGCCGTGGTTTGGAATATAACCTGCAATAAATGGATACGTGATATTCTGTTAAAAACCAAATCATTTCTGCAAGTCCAGATAGTCCACAGCAAAGCGCAAACTCCAACCCGAATGTGTCTCGCTAAGTCAGGCTCAATCCCATTAAGCCATGTCCCAAATAATGCGTTGACAGAATTCGGTGGATTGATATTAAAAGCAATGTGGACCGTCCGCCAAAGGACTTTGGCCAACGGGCAATCAAAAAAGAGGTGTCTGATTGTCTCATCCCGATCACAGAAACTACACCTAGTAAGTCATGTCCAATTACGCTTTATCAAGTTGTCCTTAGTTAAAATAACTTGTTTATGAACAAACAACGTAAACACTTTTATTTTCAAAGGAACTTTAACATTCCAAACATGCTTGGAGGTAGGAATGGAGTTCGAATTAATAACATCAATATACATTGATTTAACTGTGAATACTCCAGACTTAGTCAGTTTCCAGCGTAATTCATCGGGTTGTTGAGAAAGCTGAACCTTCATCAGTCTCCTAACTAGACGGAGCCATTCTTCCCAACGATTGCCCGCTAGCGACCGTCGAAACTGAATATTAAGGGGGATAGATTGAAATACCGATGTGACGAATACCTCACGTCGTCGCACAATACGGTACAAAGACGGACCTTTAATGGCCAAGGGTGTCTCGCCGAGTCAAGTATCCTCCCAGAAACATGTACTAGCGCCGTTTCCAATAACAAACTTCATCCTATTAAACAAAGATTGTTTGACTTTCATCAGTCCTTTCCAGAAAGGTGAATCAGTCGGCCTGACTGTGATCTGGAACAAAGTTTTTGTCTCGAGATACTTGCTGCGAAGGATTTGAGCCCACATAGCATCATTCTCCGATGAGAGTTTCCACAGCCACTTGCTAAGAAGGCATCTGTTCTTAACTTATAGATTCTCAATACCAAGACCCCCTTGGTCTTTCGGTCTACAGATGATATCCCATTTAGCAAGCCGATATTTTCTTTTAAGCTCATCACCCTGCCAAAAGAAACGCGATCGATAAAAGTCCATTCTTTTCCTAACACCAACTGGGACCTCAAAAAACAATAGGAGAAACATAGGCGTACTCGTGATCACCGAATTTATCAGGATTAATCGGCCTCCGTATGACATGAGCTTACCCTTCCAGCAACTCAGTTTCTTCTCAAATCGGTCCTCGATGCACTTCCATTCTCTGTTTGTCAGCCTACGATGGTGGATTGGAATACCTAGGTAAGAGAAGGGTAACTCTCCCAACTCACACCCAAACAATTGCCTATAAGCCTCTTGTTCTTCTTTGGCTCTACCAAAACAGAACAACTCGCTCTTATGAAAGTTAATCTTTAACCTGGTCAATTGTTCAAATAGGCATAACACAAGCTTCATATTTCTCGCCTTGGCCAAGTCATGCTCCATAAAGATAATTGTATCATCGGCGTACTGAAGGATGGATACACCTCCATCAACAAGATGAGGTACCAATCCGCCTACTTGACCATTTTTCTTAGCCCTTCCTATCAAAATTGCTAACATATCCACCACAATGTTAAACAGGATAGGGGACATCGGATCTCCTTGTCTTAGGTCTTTATGTGTCTGGAAGTAATGACCTATATCTTTATTTACTTTAATTCCCACACTACCTTTTTGCGTAAATGATTCAACCTGTCGGCGCCAGGCTTCATCAAAACCTTTTATACGCAATGACTGTTGGAGGAATGGCCATTTGACCTTATCGTACGCTTTCTCGAAATCCATCTTAAAAATTACTCCATCTAATTTTTTGGAATGGATTTCATGGAGCGTTTCATGCAGGACGACCACCCCTTCAAGGATATTTCTGTCCGGCATGAAAGCAGTTTGGGACTGTTGCACCACAGAATGCGCAATCTGTGCGAGCCTATTAGTCCCGACCTTGGTGAAGACTTTGAAACTAACATTGAGGAGGCAGATCGACCCGAACTGCTCAATTCTCACAACATTCGTTTTCTTAGGAAGCAGTGTGATAGTTCCAAAATTCAAGTGAAATAAGTGAAGCTGTCCAGAGAACATATCGTGGAACATAGGTAGCAAATCCCCCTTAATAATGTGCCAACACTTTTTATAGAACTCGACCGGGAATCCATTCGGTCCGGGAGCCTTATTGTTTTTCATCTATGCAATAGCATCAAACACCTCCTTCTCTGAGAACGGGGCAACCAGAATATCATTGTCGGCAGCCGATAGTTGAGGCACATCCTCAGTCCTGGACTCGTCGAGGGACACACAATTATCCTCCGGAGGTCCAAATAACTGCCTATAATACTCGGTAATATATGTTTTTAGGTTATCCTGTTCTAAAATAGTGTCCTCATCTTGTTCAAGTTAAAAGATTGGCTTTGAAGTTTTGTGTCGCTTGCGTTATCTCACTAGTTAGCAGCTACTGCCACTACCTGACGGCCGGTGATCTGCTAGCTGGTTGCCAACTTGCCAATGTACGTGGAGTGACGGAGTTCGCGGCCGGCCGGCCGTGCTGCCGTCGGAAAGTTAGTCAGGGGGGTTGACATGGAGCTCGACGATGGGCAAGCCAGCCCACTCACCCACTCTCTTGATCCGGTCATGTGCGTTCTGACACCACGCATGCATGCAAGTTCCACGCGTATCTATTCTTAGTCTGATTTCCCGCCAATTAGTAAACTACATGCATGCGTACGTACGTACCCACTACCTGGGTGATTTTGTTGCTACGTCCATCGATCGATCAGTTACCACTCTCATGATGACATGGTTACCCGTAGAGAATTAAGTACATGCATTAGCGAGATAATTAAAGTTAACATGCACCGCCATTACAGTGCGAGATCGATCGCGGGTTATAATTACGCTCAGGAAGAAGTGTGCACAGCCTCCACTAGTTGATCATCATGCCTGACAATTCAGTTTTAACGGTGCCCGCACTACCGAGCCCAGTGAGCAAGTGAGGATTTTACAAGCAAGTGGTACTCCGTAGCTTCTAGCTAGCCGTGCAGCAGTGAGTATTGCTGGCGTCTAGAAGGATGAAGTACGCGTGTGCACATGGACACTCAGCCACGCTCGCATTCCGGCCATGGCGACGCGACCGGGACGGCGACGGAGGAGGCAAAGCGGAAAAGGAGCAAATATTCCCGCTCCTCCTCCGGGCTCCGGCGGTCCGTGGGCTGGGCGTGTACGTTCTGACAAACACACCCGGCCATAAAGCGCACGTTTGGTCGCTAGCAGTGTCGCTGGCGCTGCAGTAGCTTGTGCCCGTCGAATCTGTGGCAGGACCCAGCTAGCTACATGCATACCTGGTCTACCTCTCTCGCTCTCTATGTACCGACCGACCGGCCGGGTCGAGCTGCTGTTGATATGCATGTTGTGTTGCGTCTGGGTTACAGCGGCCAGCTAGGATGCATATGCATGTAGTACGTCCGGCCATCTGCGTAGGCGCGTGTTGCTAGCCTCCTAACGTCGGTAAACCGGCCAGAAATTCTTCTTCTAGCTCGCTGGACCGATCTCTGCCACCAAACGGCAGCTTTGCACATTGCACTGCACCTACAAATAGATCGATCATCAGAAGGACAATACTGTTGCAAAGCGTTCTTTTACAGTGTCTAGTACAACGACACCTTGCTCTCTCTTAATTGCACCAACCATGGATGGATCTCTGGATATATGCATATGCCGTATCAGAAGTTAAGAACAGCATGTGTAGGTGCCTTGTTTTTTTAGACAAATATTGCTGCAGAAGAGGATGAATAGAGGCTTCGTCTGGAATTCTGACAGGAAAGTGGAGCGTAGGTGCCTTGTTCTACCTCCTGTTCTGCCCGTACGCGTCTCCGTTGTTGTTATTTCCGTTTCAAGTAATCAACACGGGAGATTCCACAGGAGAAACCCTCCTGAGCACGACCTCCCCTCCGTCCTAGGGTTGCCGCGCCGCCGCCGCCGGCTCCCCTGTGCGGAGCCACCGCCACGGCCGGAGCCCGCCGGAGCCGCGAGCCTCTCCCGCTCCCCTGCCCCTCCCCACATTTCCTCCCTTCCCCGTACCCCCCGCGTCGCCTCCCCGGGCGAGGCGACCGGGGCCCCCTCCGCCGCTCCCCTCCAGGCTCCCTCCTCGCTCCTCCCTTCTCCCGCCGCCGCCAGCGAGCGCCGCCGGGCCTCGGCCGCATAGTGCCAGCGGCAGCGGGTCTGCCCTTTCCCGCGCGCGACCCCCCTTGCTCGGACGGCGGTGGTTGGCGGGGGTGCTCCTCGGTCGGCGGTGATGTCGCATGCCAAGGTGGCTCTTGACGCGACGGTGCGGCCGTTGGCCGTGGGGCGGCACGGTGGCGCTGGTGGCTGGCGGCGCCCGCCCAGGCCAGATCTGGGCCCATTTGGGCCCCATCTGGGTTGGGGTGGGCCGGTGGCTCAGTGTTCGGCGGCGTCGTTCCCTGGTGGTGGTTTGGTGGCAGTGGTCTCGGGCGGTGAGGACTTCGTCGGTCGGCGAGTTGCAGCGTGTGACAAGATTGTCGGGGTCCAAGTTGGCCATCGGGGCCCGGCAAGTCCTTGTCGCCGCGTCCGGTCGTCTCTGCTGTGGCGGTGGAGGCGGTCCCCTCCCCCCCCCCCCTCCGGGTCGAGTTGCGGTAGCTCCCATGGCCGGGGTCTCCTTGCCCGCTCCAGCCCTCGTGTTGGCAGCTCCAGTGAGGCGACGAGGGTTGTCCGGTATCCGTGGTGGCATAGGCTGGTGGGCGGCTGTTGGGGTGGTGCATCTCGAAGTGCATGGGGTGGTGGTGGTGGTTGTGGATCGGGAGAAATCCCCGTCGGCGTGTCTGACACCGATGCGGTGATGTTTGTGGGTGCCATCGGACCTTCCTGAGGGGCGTCGGATATATCCCTTCCCCACCATCCCTTGCGTACCGGGGGAAACCCTAGAACTTGTTCAGACAGTAGTGCCGGCGTCATCGCATTCCTTCTTGAAGGTGTTGCTTTGTGTGCAGCGCTGTGAGATGCTGGGAGCGCGGTGGTACTTCGTCGGAGGGTGCAGCGATTGCCGGTCTTCCTTTCTTCGTTGATTTGTCGGTGTTGGCATTTGTTTCTCTTTTTTTGTGTTTTTTTTTGGGTTTATTTGTGCTGCGGCCCCAACAAGCTGAATATATCGGATGTTTGCTTTACAATATAATAAAGGGGAGGAAACCCTTTATTGTCAAGTAATCAACACGGACAAGACCCAACCTATATAAAGAGAAAATCGTAAGGAGTAATTCCAACTACACTTTCCGAGTCATGGACAGTAATAGTACGTTTAGCGTAAACTACAGTCAGATTATCGATTGCCTTATCCATTTCTTCTACAGCCATGCATACGTATACGTACATACAATACATGTACACGTAGGTCGGCCGGCCGGCAACCTACCTTGCCGGCAAGCACGCGTATGCCGACTACAGCCGATCACATCACCGTCTACCCATCCGTGTAATCCGAGAATACTGCGAAAACCCCGGCCGTGTCTCTTTCCGGCGAGCAGAATCCACTCTGAGGATGGACTCCTCACTCGCTTTTCTAGGTAAAAGATCGAGGAAGTTGCCGTCGTATCCAATATCGTTGCCGGTAAAACTCATCATCATGCATGTACTATGCGCGCGCAACGCCCATTAGTTTATGAACAAAAATCCTGCGAGTCGACACGCTGGATCGAGTTCGATTGATTAGATTCGAGCTGGGTTTCGATTAGATTCGAGTCGTCCGTAATCCATCCATCAATCTGTCGATCGATCGTCTTTGACCACTCGCCCCACTTACTTTTAACTAATCCATCCATGGTAGCTAGCTAGCTATATGGTCTTGTAGCAACAGTACGTGCATCGACACGGCCGGACATGGAGCGCGAAGTGGCACAACAGAACAGGCCGAGGTGTAGTAACAGTTACTAGGGGATATTTCATAAAGAAAAAGCAGGGTGCATTAGTAGTAGTAGTAGTAGGGCCGTTTAGAGGCCAGCGGCAGGACACATCAAGGCTGGAGTGGCCATTAACGGGTCGACACAGCTCGCGATTACCATCGGTCGTACATGACAGCTGACTAATCTCATAATTAATTCGCTATTAGTTTGGTGCATGCATGATGCAGATTATTAGCTGAGGCTAAGCTAGAATTAATTATGCTGCCTGCCTGCCTACCGGCAAAAGCCTCCACAGGAAGATTGCTTACCAATAACTCCTGTAGTCTAGTACTGACGGAGAGATCGGTCGAGATCGACTCGGCATCCAAGTAAACACCAGTCAGATACTACTACTAACATAAACGCTTTGTGGGTACCCTAAAAAGGTAAAGAACGATCAAGAACAGGTGCTTGATCAGCTACTAGTGCGATCGGCCCGTACGTGTTGTTTTACGGGAACCACGTCCTCTTTTATTAAGGTGGTGGACTTGGGACTTAGACTTGCACGATCTAAAAACGTACTACGAACGTGAGAGCGCGTGTGTGTACGTGCGACGATGGAGCAGCTGTTTCCAACCAATTGCAACGCCGCCGTCCATCCGTTGACGATCATAAGCTAGCCAGCTATCGCACGAAAAAAGATGACGTAGCTGGCGCCGTGCCGGCCGGCGGCAGGCAGTGCGTGCTCGCCTCCGCGCCCGCCCGGCAGTCGGATAGAATGGACGTGCGTGCCGACGCGAGCACGGGCAGAACGATTTGCGGGGGTCTCAGGCCGGCGACGAGCTGACCACGGTTTAACTCTGGGGCATGCAGTATCGATCGATCTTGATCCGACGGGAAAAATGTGTAAATAGAGTACATGCATGGGGTAATAATCATCGAATAAGCACAACCGATACGAAATAGCTAGGGAAATTGGGTCATGCTAGCTAGTTATTTTAAAGATGTTGCTATTTTTTTTTCTTGGCACGTTTCATCTTCATAAAGGTGAAGAATCTGTGAGATCCTCCCCCGACCCCGACCCCCTTCCCCTTCCTCGCCCTAGCGCCGCCTCCCCCGGGGGACTGCTAGGGCGGCGCGCCGACCCTTCCCTCCGCCCCCCTCCTCCTCCCTCCTCCCCCGCCACCGCCAACGGGCGCCCCCAGATGTGGCCCTGATGGTGTTGGCGGCGGCGGGACCTCCATTCCCCATGCACGACTCCTCTTTTGGTGCAGGGGTGGCCATGGTACAGCTCGGTCGACAGCGGCTTGGCGCCCTGGTGGTGGTGGCCGGCAGCCAGCATGGTAGTGGCACTTCCCTTGGCGGCGGGGCGGCTGGGCGTCGTGGGGTGGCTGGCAGCGCGACACTGGCCCAGATCCGGGCCCGTAGGGCCCCATTTGGGCTCTAGCGGGCCAGCTCCGGCGTGTCCTGGTTGCCTCCTGCGTGGTGTGGAGGGGAAGCTCGGACGGGGGTCGGCGACGCCGATGACATTCTCTCTGTAGCGCGTCGGCGGGAGCTTCACGAGCATTTCAAAGCCTGGCCGGGCCTGTGGGCCCACGGGCCTGGTTTGCTTCTGCTGGCGCGTCCGGTCGGGTATATATCGTCGTTGACGGTGGAGGTCGTGCCCTCCCGCAGGCTGATGGTACCGTTGTCCCGAGTCCCGGCTCTTCTTCTTTCTATGCACACCTCACCCCGCGATGCCGTGGTGAGACAGCGTGGATGGCTTCATGATCGTGTTCACGCATGGTGGTGGCCGGTATGGTGCAGTGGTCCGGAGCATCTAGGGTGATGGTTGGGACCGGGAGAAATCCCTATCGGCATGTCCGATACCGACGCGGTGGCATCTGAGGGTGCCGCCAGACCTCCCTGGAGGGCATCAGGGGCTACGCTTCCTCTCTCCTCACCGCGTACCAGGAGAAACCCTTGGCAGCGGTGTCATCATCGTGGCGTCCCTTCTTGGATGTGTTGTTTGGTACCGGCGCTTCGGAGTCTAGGAGCTAGGTGGGAGATCTCCCGTGGGCGCAGCGGTCGCGAGGTTTCTTTGTTTTTGTTGATCCGCCGGTGTTGGCATTTGTTTCTTTTGTATTTTCTTTTTCGTTTTTTTATATAACTCTGCTGTTTCCGTCCTAGCATCTATCAGTTGTTGTATCGGAGTTGTTACTTTGTAATACAAAGGGGATTCTTTTTGGGTTCAAGTTTTAGGTGAACCAAGTCATCTTTTTTAAGGCTGGTACTTAGACTGACTGACCTGAAATCGTACAGCACGTACGTACCCCCGGCCGGCCGGCCCGTGCCAATTGCCATGACCCCGTACATGCGTGCGACGGAGCAGGTCGGCACATTAAGCCGAGGAGAGACCACCGGCCGTGCCGGCCATCCGAGGAGACACGCACAGGGTCGGAGTGGCGGCCGCGGGAGTTGACCTGCCTGCTTACTTTGGCCATTAAAAAGCACGTCCGGAAAAAGAGCGACGACGAACTTGCCGCGGAAGGCTGCACGGATCGGCCGCTCGCCTGGCGCCGTGGTGGCCGTGCGTGTTCGCTAATCGCAGCCGTGGCCGCCCGACGGCTTCGTGCGGCTGCCGACGGCGTCCCCACGACGCACGATGAAGCCGCGGGCGCGACGCCGGCATACGGTATACTGCTTGCGGTTGTGGCATGCAAATTAGGTCTCCACTCGACGTCGGCGGCGACGACGACGACTTGTCTGTCGGGGCAGCATGGTGCGTGCACGTACGGGAAACGGTAGAGATGGAGGAGAGAAGCGTGCACGCACTGTGCCATCCAGCTAGCGGGTGCGCCTGCCAGGTTTACTCGCTATCCTGTCCGGTCGGATGGTGCATGCGAGCCGGCAGGCCTCGGTCCTGTGTCGCTGTTGGGCCCTCTTAAAAGGGCACATTGTATAAAACATTTAGACAATTCTATTCAGATAGCATCCAAAATAGTTCAATTTCGGCTGTCCAAAACGACTCATAAAAAAGAACGAGAAGAGTATTTTTATTAGGACACATTGTATTGTGAGTTATAAAAGGGTCTTCTACTAGTCTCAAACTTAATTTCTTAAATTTTGAATAGTTAAATAATGGTCTTTGATATTTAACCATCTTCGATGGCATCCATTCTAGATCTGACGGCTGTAATTATTCTGATCCATCCAATATCAATAACTAAATGCAATCTCCTTTGTGTCGTTGCCTCCAAACAAATTGCAGAGGGTAACCCAGTGAGAGATTACATAGGCATACAATCAGCAGTGAATCGGAAGGCACTATCGAAGCACAACGTAGCAACAACAAACATTACGGTTTTGCAAACACTGACTCCTACAATGTACATTATCACCCTATCGTGGTAATTCGAAACACCCAACAAAGGTTACTAAACAAAAGGCTCAGACATCCATCAGGCACCCAACACTGCAACAGAGATTACAGAACTAAACCCTTCATTTTCTTTCAAAGAGGAGGTAGAGAACATCATTCTTATTAGGTACATTGTCTTGCCGTTGTAACATGCTACGGCCAAGGCAAGGATTTTCATCCTGGTTGCCAAAACCGACCATTGAAGGCTAGCACATCAACGACAACCAACACACAAAGACATCTCAATCATCAGTTGCCACCCGGGCAAGACACGTCCTGAAGGGCAACACAGCTGCACTAGCCAACACGTCGCTCCACATAGGAGCAAGTCGTCGCCGCACTCCTCTGTCTTCGCGTGGCTACTCGCGTCGTGGTGCCGCATAGGGTCCCCCACCGCTCCTCCTCATCATTGTTGCCTCTTCATCTGACGCATGCCCAACCACGCTGATCGGTGCATGGCTCTCCCCGGGAGCAAGTCATTGCCGCACTCGAGCAACTCCGACGGTTAGATAGGGTACCACCGCCGGTTAGCGTTGTCAGGGTGGCAGAGAGGGCAGGCGGGTCCAATCCGGCGGCGAGCGGGGCATCCAATGTGGAGGCGGTGGCATGCAACGACGGAGGCCGGACTGGTGCCATCGCATGTGGAGAGGAGGGGAAGGATTCTTTTTTGCTGAGAATCATTTGCGGGCGCTTAAAAACGAGAGGAGGTGAAGCAGTTTTTTTTTACATAACTCCGCAAAATTCGAAGGAGTTAACCAAATGGGGTTCGGCTCGGCAAGGTTAAATCCTCAAAACATGAAATTTTAAAGAGTTAAAAGCGTTTTAAGGAATGGTCTAGAGATGCTCATAATTGAGGAAGCTTAATCACACTTTACATGGGGCCAACTGAAAGAGTCATGTGCGTGGGGTTTAGCAGCTGGGTTAGAGCCTTCCACTAACTCAATGGCGAGGGTTCATCTTCTTTTCTTGTTCTACTCTATGCATACTTATACCCAATTTTTTTTAGAAAGAAATTCCTACTGCAGTTTCGCGGTAACAAAAGTCAAAACCATTTTCGATTCGCCAGTGAACGCTTCTTTTCGCTAGAACTAAACAGTTCGTTAAAGTCACACCGCCTGCCTGTGAGCAGCAAGTTTTACTACTGATTGGTTTCGTCTACCTGTCAGTGTTGAGTGGCGATCCGGGAATGACACGCGTTTTCCAGGTAGTGTCGTCAAGCCCGCGGTTGGGCGCCCAAATGTAACTTTGTACTGCGAACAAGGCAATCACTCAACTCTTTCAAACAAGATAGTCCAAACCACAATGCCATGCACGGTGCCAAAAGTATTGTGCTTTGTAGCTTGGGGAGCAGGTTCCAAACAGAGGCGCAGAGTTTCCAGCACGTGATGTCATAAAACCATGTTGACTAATTAATTGCTTGGCGTGCAAAATATGTGGCATATATATATAGTAAGAATACGGAATGAGTTGTCGATTCATAATAGACGTACATGTTGCAGTTGTTACTAGTGACTATAGTACACGGAATGAGCTGTCGATTCATCATCATTATTTAACAGAAGATGTAGTTATGGTATAGCTTGTTAGGGTCAATGAATTAGGTGCTGCTAGCATAGTTATAGTATAGCTTGAAATATCAAAGTCAAGAGCCGTTGTTCTCCTGTGACGACTTAGGCGATCGACAATTTTCAAAGGCAATTATTTCTATCAATTTCTAGTCTCCATCCCCGCTTTTGGCCCCTGCAGCGGGAAAAAGCGCGAGACAGATTTGCACGGGATCGAACACTACAACTGAGCTGCAGAATCATCTGCTTGCACACATTTCTTTATCGGTTTACCAGAGAAGTCAAGAAAGCTGCTCCATTGCTTTGGGCTTTCCTCCCTCCAATAGCCAGCCATGGATGGATCGTCGGCTGGGAAAGCTGGCCATCTAGTACTGTTCCTGTCCTCCAACCGAAACTGAGCAGCGCAACTTTTACCACCTTCCCAGCTTAATTTCCTCTTAATTTATCGCAACATCACGCATGAACATGAACAAAAAGAGAGAGAAACGGCTGGCACATACACATCTTTTGCTTTCTGCGGCTTAATTTCCTCTTATAATTTATGACAACATCACGCATGAACATGAAAAATAGAAGAGAGATCGACAACGTTCCTGTCGCTGATCGACGATGCTGTTAGATTGTTAGTGCTAGCTGTTGCAGTAGGTTCAGTGGTGGTTACGGTGGAACCTGATGAACTTGCGGATTATTCTCCGTGTGCAGCACTTGACGGATCGACTAGCTGGGTGAAGCGTGAGTGCCCGAAGAAGAAGCGGGCAAAAAGGGTGGACACGCCATTGCAGCTTGGTAGGCGTGATGGCGACGCACCGAGAAAATAATGTACGTGCGGAGATATCCTGACATTAAGACACGGTACATCTTTAGTTGGAAGTTGGAGGCTTAAGCCTCACTAGCAATAACCAGTTTGCGAGTATTAGTACATTATAGTAGCTCGCAGAGTAAATTGCAAGAAACCACCGTACTAAAAGCTAAGTTGGCACAGAAGACGACTTTACTTTTTTTTTTTGACAGAATATACCATGTCTAGCGTAACCTTCTGACAAATAACATTGATACGCCGATTAGACTTGTTTGGGTATGTTTATGATAGGTGGGCCCATTTTTGAATACGTGGCGTAACAGTTCACATGAGACGATGTTCGACATGGCCTTTTTCCGAAATCGTGCCAACCTTCCTCCCCGGGCTGCTGGCCGTCCCCAAACCTTCCTTCGCCGCTGGCCAGATAACCCCCGCCCTTCCGACGCCATGCCCAACGCCGGATCTGCAGCCGGCGCCTAGAAGCCTCCTAGCACGTTATTAGCGGGACCCATCTGTCATAAACGCGTTCAAATGAGGCTAATCCGCCAACCAGTATTATTTGTCAAAAGATTACACTTGACACTAGTAGAAAACAGGGCTTTGGTCCAGGCCGGGTCAGCCCATTAGTCCCGGTTCAGTCCAGAACCAGGACCAATGGGGGCATTGGTCCCGGTTCGTGAGCCCAGGGGGCCGGCCGGGCCACGTGGGCCATTGGTCCCGGTTCATCTGGACCTTTTGGTCCCAGTTGGTGGGATGAACCGGAACCAATGGGCCTCGCTCCTGGCCCACCACCATTGGTCCCGGTTGGTGGCTAGAACCGGGACATAAACCGGGACTAAAGGGGAGCCTTTAGTCCCGGTTCTAGCCACCAACCGGGACCAATGAGGTGCCTATATATACCCCTCGCTCACGAGCAGAGCACCCAGTGCTCTGTTTTTCTCTGGCCGAGGGGGAGAGGGCTTGGTGGTGCTCTAGCTCACCTATGCACACAAGGTGTTCGATGGAATGCCCGAGCCACACTACTTAAGCTTTCTCCTCTCCAAGCTCGACCTCCAAACTCCATTTTCCATAATATTTGTCTAGGTTTAGCGGTCCGTCACGCCCCGTCCCCGTCTTCACCGCCGTCGATCACCCGCGCCGAGCTCATCGCCGGCACCACCGTGGTGAGCCTCTTGTTCTTATCTTCTTTCTGAAAGGAAAAATATTCTTACTTGTATGTTTACATAGATACTTGTATTATTTTCTTACTTTTATTATTCCATCTTATATAGTGCGATGGTTTTGGTATCCGCCCCCGTCGGCCCTCGTCATGTCTATGATTCGGATGTGGTATATATATTATCTTTATAACTATTGGTTCATTTATTGTTTATGAAAATTATGCCGACCAACGTGACATAGATTTTATTTATGTAGGATGTATGTGAATCAGAAATGCCAACCGACCCTATTGTCGAGAGGTTAAATTTAATTGAAGAAGAAAACAATTTGTTGAAGGAAAAAATAAAAAAAATTGAGGAGGAGAAGATGATATTGAAGTTGCATGTTGCGGATGTCGTCGATGATCACAAGATCAAGATGGATGCAATGCGCTTGAAGATTAGAAAGATTAGAAAATATGCCATTCATACCGAGGCTTGGTATCATTATGCCGTTGGATCAATTGTTACCTTGGTTGCGATTATGATCGCATTTGTTTTCGCATTGAAATGTTTACATAGTTTCAATGTATGGTTTAATTAATTAGATGCTCTGGAGAGCTATATGTTGTTAGATGAGAACTATGTATGCACTTTGGTTTTAATGTGATGATGAACTTCTATTAATTTGGACACTTAATTATATATAATGCACGCAGATGAACCGGCAATGGATGTACGGTGACAGACTCACCCGCGAGTACATTAAGGGCGTGCATGAGTTTCTCGATGCGGCTGAGGCAAACAAGCAGAATGGTTTTATGTGTTGTTCATGCACTGAATGTGGGAATACGAGGTCTTACTCTAACCGGAAAATCCTTCACTCCCACCTGCTTTACAAGAGTTTCATGCCACACTATAATGTTTGGACGAGGCACGGAGAAATAGGGGTTATGATGGAAGACGGCGAAGAAGAAGAGTACGATGACAACTATGTGCCCCCTTAATACGGTGATGCTACAACGGGGGGAGCTGGTGAAGATCAAGAGGAACCAGACGATGTGCCCAATGATGCTGCAACGGGTGAAGCTGCTGAAGATAAAGAGGAACCAGACGATGTGCCCGATGATGATGATCTCCGCCGGGTCATTGTCGATGCAAGGACGCAATGCGAAAGTCAAAAGGAGAAGCTGAAGTTCGATCGCATGTTAGAGGATCACAAAAAAGGGTTATACCCCAATTGCGAAGATGGCAACACGAAGCTCGGTACCATACTGGAATTGCTGCAGTGGAAGGCAGAGAATGCTGTGGCTGACAAAGGATTTGAGAAGCTACTGAAAATATTGAAGAAGAAGCTTCCAAAGGATAACGAATTGCCCGACAGTACATACGCAGCAAAGAAGGTCGTATGCCCTCTAGGATTGGAGGTGGAGAAGATACATGCATGCCCTAATGACTGCATCCTCTACCGCGGTGCATACAAGGATCTGAACGCATGCCCGGTATGCGGTGCATTGCGGTATAAGATCAGACGAGATGACCCTAGTGATGTTGACGGCGAGCCCCCTAGGAAGAGGGTTCCTGTGAAGGTGATGTGGTATGCTCCTATAATACCACGGTTGAAACGTCTGTTCAGAAACGAAGAGCATGCCAAGTTGATGCGATGGCACAGTGAGAACCAAAAGAAAGATGGAAAGTTAAGAGCACCCGTTGACGGGTCGCAGTGGAGAAAAATCGAGAGAAAGTACTGGGATGAGTTTGCAAAGGACCCAAGGAATGTATGGTTTGCTTTAAGCGCGGATGGCATTAATCTTTTCGGGGAGCAGAGCAGCAATTACAGCACCAGGCCCGTGACTCTATGTATGTATAACCTTCCTCCTTGGATGTGCATTAGGTGGAAGTTCATTATGATGCCAGTTCTCATCCAAGGCCCTAAGCAACCCGGCAACGACATTGATGTGTACCTAAGGCCATTAGTTGAAGAACTTTTACAGCTGTGGAATGGAAACGGTGTACGTACGTGGGATGAGCACAAACAGGAGGAATTTAACCTTAAGGCATTTCTGTTCGTGACCATCAACGATTGGCCCACTCTCAGTAACCTTTCAGGACAGACAAACAAAGGATACCACGCATGCACGCACTGTTTAGATGACACTGAAAGTATATACCTGGAAAAATGCAGGAAGAATGTGTACCTGGGCCATCGTCGATTTCTTCCGACCAACCATCAATGTCGAAAGAAAGGCAAGCATTTCAAAGGCGAGGCAGATCACCGGAAGAAGCCCGCCATGCGTACCGGTGATCACGTACTTGCTATGGTCAATGATTTACACTACGTAATCTTTGGAAAGGGTCCCGGTGGACTAGCTGTTCCGAATGACGCTGATGGACACGCACCCATGTGGAAGAAGAAATCTATATTTTGGGACCTACCCTACTGGAAAGACCTAGAGGTCCGCTCTTCAATCGACGTGATGCACGTGACGAAGAACCTTTGCGTGAACCTTCTAGGCTTTTTGGGCATGTATGGGAAGACAAAATATACACCTGAGGCACGGGAGGACCTGCAACGTTTGCACGAAAAAGATGGCATGCCTCCGAAGCAGTATAAATGTCCTGCCAGCTACGCTCTTACGAAAGAAGAGAAAGAAATCTTCTTTGAATGCCTGCTCAGTATGAAGGTCACGACTGGCTTCTCGTCGAATATAAAGGGAATAATAAATATGGCAGAGAAAAAGTTTCAGAACCTAAAGTCTCATGACTGCCACGTGATTATGACGCAACTGCTTCCGGTTGCATTGAGGGGGCTTCTACCAAAAAACGTCCGATTAGCCATTGTGAAGCTATGTGCATTCCTTAATGCAATCTCTCAGAAGGTGATCGATCCAGAAATCGTACCAAGGCTAAGGAGTGATGTGGCGCAATGTCTTGTCAGTTTCAAGCTGGTGTTCCCACCATCCTTCTTCAATATCATGACGCACGTCCTAGTTCATCTAGTCGACGAGATTGTCATCCCGGGGCCCGTATTTCTACACAATATGTTCCCCTTTGAGAGGTTCATGGGAGTCCTAAAGAAATATGTCTGTAACCGCGGTAGGCCAGAAGGAAGCATCTCCATGGGCCATCAAACAGGGGATGTTATCGGGTTTTGTGTTGACTTCATTCCTGGCCTTAAAAAGATAGGTCTCCCTAAATCGCGGTATCAGGGGACACTGACTGGAAAGGCACTCTTGGAAGAGACTCAATAATATGCAGGGA
This sequence comes from Triticum urartu, assembly GCF_056163025.1. Classification (NCBI taxonomy): domain Eukaryota; kingdom Viridiplantae; phylum Streptophyta; class Magnoliopsida; order Poales; family Poaceae; genus Triticum; species Triticum urartu. Next base: position 45,360,535 of record NC_141879.1, on the reverse strand, counting down.
CGGATATTCTTGGTCTCAAGCACACTACACAGTTCTACAGAACTCTACCTTGGTGACCCCGTATGTCGATGAACACAAGAACAGTCTGCGCTCCAAACACCCGGAGCAGTGCGACGACTGGATTACGTGTGAACACACCAGGACTTTCAGCAGTTGGTTAGAAACACGTCTCAGAGGTGACAACACTGTTTGTGATGAGTTGTACTTGTTGTCCAGGGGACCATCTTTGACTGTATTGACTTACAAAGGATACGAGATAAATGGGAATACATTTTACACGATCGCCCAAGATCAAAAGAGCACCAACCAAAACAGCGGTGATCGCTTTGATGCAGCAACCGAGAGCGGAAAGGATACATATTATGGTTACATAGTGGACATATGGGAACTTGACGACGGACCTGATTTTAAGGTCCCTTTGTTTAAGTGCAAATGGGTCAATCTGTTAGGCGGCGGGGTACAGGTAGACCCATAGTACGGAATGACAACAGTGGATCTGAAAAATCTTGGGTACACTGACGAACCGTTCGTCCTAGCCAATGATGTGGCACAGGTTATCTATGTGAAGGACATGTCTACCAAACCGAGAAAAAGAAAAGATAAGGAAGCGAATACATCATACGATGAGCCAAAGCGCCACATAGTTCTTTCAGGAAAAGGGACATCCTGGGAGTGGACGGCAAGACAGACATGTCTGAAGATTATGAAAAGTTTCATGAAATTCCTTCCTTCAATGTCAAGGCTGACCCAAGCATCCTGATAAACAATGAAGATTATCCATGGTTACGGCGCAATAAGCAAATGACACAAGCGAAGAAAAAGTGAAGACTTTCTCCCGCAACTATTCTGATGATACCATGCCAACTTTGTAACACACGAACATGCTACCATTGTCCGTTTTGTACTTGCACATGCTATGTGGGTGAAATTATGATACCATGCCAACTTTCAAATTTTTCAGAGTTCATTTGAAATGCTTTCATATCTTATGGTTCGGCCCTCGTAATACCATGACCATTAGTCCCTGGCCCATGCCAACTTACAACTTTCAACTTTCTAAAACTAATGACACTAACAGAAAGTTTATAATTTTGCTCCTCGCCCCTGGCCCATGACCATTAGTCCCGGTTTGTGCCACAAACCGGGACTAAAGGGTTGGTCCTCGTTGCGGGCAGAGTTTAGTCCCACCTCGCCAACCGAAGGGGGCTCACACCGGTTTATAAGCCCTTCCCTCTCTGCCTTGTTGAGCTCCTCCCAAAGTGAAAATAGATGCCCTAATAGAGAAAAGTTTAACCTAAATTCATAGTGAATTTCTCTGAAATTCATAGAAATTTACTATGAATTTAGGTTGAATTTTCTCTATAAGCGCATCTATTCTCATTTTTTAGTAAGTTAATCACAAACTTGTGATTCAAACAATTTTCAAAGAATTCAAATTTTAACTATTCAAATTTGAAAACTAATGACACTAACAGAAAGTTTATAATTTTTCTAAAACTAATGGCACTAACAGAAATTTTATAATTTTGCTAACCTAAAAGCAAACAGAATTAAAAATTAAAGCAAAAAACAAAAGAAAATAAATAATGCAAAAAACAAATCAAAAAAACAAGAAAAAAACTATTTTTATAGTAAAGTTATTCACAAAATAAAATGGCATTAACAGAAAGTTTATAATTTTTCTAAAACTAAAAGCAAAAAGAATTAAAAAATAAAGCAAAAAACAAAAGAAAATAAATAATGCAGAAAACAAAACAAAAAAACTGGAAAAAAATAGCAACAATAAGTATTTTGTTGTAAGTAGAAACAGAATAAAATAAATAAAGCAACAAAGAAAACAAAAAAACAAAAAAGTGTTTTCAAATTTGAAAACTAATGGCATTAACAAAAAGTTTATAATTTTTCTAAAACTAAAAGCATAAAGAATTAAAAAATAAAGCAAAAAACAAAAGAAAATAAAATAAAATAAATAAAGCAACAAAAAAACAAAAAAATACCACCTACTGGGCCCCCACGGCCTGAATACGACTAGAAACCCATCAAAGGGCCAGGATTCAGACCCGCAGGAGGCCCAGTAGGCCCACAGGCATAGTAGTGACAATTAGGCCCGTAAGCCTGCAATGGAGAGAAGCTCGAGAGGGGTGCGGCAGTGGGGCTTATAAACCACTGCGCACCCCTCTCAACTAGCGAGGTGGGACTAAACTTTCGACGCCGCAGCCGCACAAGGCCTTTGGTCCAGGTTGGTGGCACCAACCGGGACTAAAGGGGGGCATTGGTCACGGTTCGTGGCACCAACCGTGACCAATGCCCCCCTTTAGTCCCGGTTGGTGCGACCAACCGGGACCAAAGGCCGCCGCTTTCCGCCCTTTGGGCTGCTGAAAAGAGGCCTTTGGTCCCGGTTGGTGGCACCAACCGGGACTAAAGAGGGCATTGGTAACGGTTGGTGCCAGGAACCGTGACCAATGCTCTGTCTATATATACAGCACTTGTGAAAATTTTGGTTCAGTTCTTCAATCCCGCCCCGACGACGCCGCCAGGCTGCCCCTCTGCTCGCCTCGCCGTCGCCGCCGTTGCCCCTGCCCCGCCCCCGAGCGCGCCTTGCCTCGCCGTCGTCGCCGGCCGCCCGTCCGCCGCTCCCGAGCACCCCCTGCGCCGCCGAGCCCGTTCGCCGCCCCCAAGCACCCTCTGCGCCTCTCCGTCGCCGCCGTTGCCCCTACCCCGCCCCCGAGCGCGCCCTACCTCGCCGGCCGCCCGTCCGCCGCCCCCGAGCACCCCCTGCGCCCCCGAGCACGTCCGCCGCCCCTGAGCGCGCCCCGCCGTCGCCCTCGCCCTCGCCGACCCCGAGCCCGTCCTCGTCGCCGTCGCCCCCGACGCCGGCCGCCCGCGTCTCCTCCCCGATCCCTTCGGGAGAGGTAGCTACCGCCCCATCCTCCCCCCTTCCTTCCTTCCCTGCTCCTTAATTTGCATAATACTGTAGATGTATGTATGATGAATTTTGATATTTTTTGTTCATATATAATGTAGATGTCTGTGTATGTATGGAATGATATCGATGGATGTATGTATATAGAACATTCGTAGAAAATATGACGAATCCGATATGACCAATGTCCCCCTCCGGTTCACTCGGGAACACTAACTCTCTCGGAGAAAAAAATGTTATCGGGGAAAAAAATGTTATCAGGGTCGAGGATCGTCGAACATGAGAGGAAGAAGAGGATAAAAAAGAAGAGGAAGAAGAAAAAAAAGAGGAGAAGAAAGAATAGAGGAGAAGCTCCTCTATTCTTTCTTCTCCTCTTTTTTTCTTCTTCTTCCTCTTTTTTTATTGGGAACGAGGGTCGTCGAGGGTCGCCGAGCGGTAGAGGAAGAAGAGGATAAAAAAGAAAAAAAAAGAGTGGGGTCAACGGTCGCCTAGGGATCGAGGGTCGAGAGGGGGTCTAGGGTCGCCGAGAGGGGAGAGGAAGACGAGGAGAAATAAATAAGAGGAAGAAAAAAGAAGAAAAAGAAGAGGAGAAGAAGAAAGGAATAGAGGAGAAAAGAGAAAAATATATTCTATTTTCTCTTTTCTCTTTTCTCCTCTATTCCTTTCTTCTTCTCCTCTTTTTTTTTCTTTTTTTTCTTCGACACGTGGGGGGGGGGGGTCGAGAACGTCGGACATTCATGAGAGAGGCGAGGGAGAAGGGGAAGAAGAGGGAGAATAAGAGGAGAGGAAGAAGAGGAAGTCTTCTCCTCTATTCTTTCTTCTCTTCTTTTTTCTTCTTCTTCCTATATGTATTAGTTTTTTTATTTAGGTTGTTAATTAGTAGATATTAATTTTGTTCATATATGTATGGATGCATGTGATATGTATGTATGTATGTATGTATCGGGTATGTCGTTGTCGATATACCCCCTACCCGATAACTTCGACCTGAGGGGGTTGAGAGGGGGTCTAGGGTCGCCGAGGGGTCGAGGGTCGTTGAACATGAGAGGAAGAAGAGGATAAAAAAGAAGAGGAAGAAGAAAAAAAGAGGAGAAGAAAGAATAGAGGAGATTCTTCCTCTTTATTTTATCGGGAACGAGGGTCATCGAGGGTCGCCGAGCGGTAGAGGAGAAACCCTAAATAGAAAGTATCGTCGGTGTGAGATACATGTACCGTCGATGTCGGACACTACATCCACGTCCCACAAGTGGCGCGGGCTTCGACGCCCATGTCACTTGTGGGACGTGGATATAGTGTCCGACACCGACGGCCACATGTATCTCACACCCACGATACTTGCTATTTAGGGTTTCCTCTACCGTTCGGTGACCCTGACCCTCGACGACCCTCATTTCCCGATAAAATAAAGAGGAAGAGGAAGAAAAAAAGAGAAGAAGAGGAAGAAGAAGAAAAAAAGAGAAGAAGAGGAAGAAGAAAAAAAAGAAAGTCTTCTCTTTTTTTTCTTCCTCTTTATTTTATCGGAAACGAGGGTCGTCGAGGGTGAGGGTCGCCGAATGGTAGAGGAAACCCTAAATAGAAAGTATCGTCGGTGTGAGATACATGTGGCCGTCGGTGTCGGACACTACATCCACGTCCCACAATTGGCGCGGGCTTCGACGCCCACGTCACTTGTGGGACGTGGATGTAGTGTCCGACACCGACGGCCACATGTATCTCACACCCACGATACTTGCTATTTAGGATTTCCTCTACCGCTCGGTGACCCTCGACGAACCTCGTTCCCGATAAAAAAAAGAGGAAGAAGAAGAAAAAAAGAGGAGAAGAAAGAATAGAGGAGTTCTTACTCCTCTATTCTTTCTTCTCCTTTTTTTCGTCTTCCTCTTATTTTTTTATCCTTGAAGCGTTGTCGAGGCCACCCCAAACCCTAGAGAAGCAGCGTCGAGGCCACCCCAAACCCTAGAGAAGCAGCGTCGAGGCCACTAATTAATATTAGTTCTACGTTTGCCACTAATATATCCATCTGTCATGTTTGAATAATAATTGCCATGTTGTCATTATTTGTAGAAACTATGGACACCGCCCGAGACGAAGTACAAGAAGAGTTGTTGGGGGACATAATCGCACGAGGAAGTGATGCCGTCGTCTCGTTGTTTCTCAACGACACCGATGGTCTGGAAGCAGCTAGCTATGATTATGATGGCTCCGGTGAGCTAATGCCGGTGCAAGAAGGAGACCGTGAGGACGGCTCCGGTGACCCAATGCCGGTGCAAGGAGACCATGATGACGTCTCCGGTGACCGAACCGAGTCCGGCCAGGTATATATATTAGTTAAGCTTCTGCTGACTAGCTAATTGATGCATTCATTGTTTTGGTATGTACACATATTAATTAAGTCTTTGTTCTTTTTTCTAGCCCTCCGGATCGAGCACAACTTCGGTAAAGAGACGAGGCCCGAAGAAAAAGTTGAGCTCGGATGAAAAGTTTGAGATCATAGCAATCGCGCCCGACGGCCAACCGATTGAACCCCTCCGGACAAAGAGCGCATTTGTTGCTCAGTGCGGGGTTTTGGTTAGGGACAAGATCCCGATCAGCATCCAGCAATGGTTAAAGCCGGCTACAGAAGACCCTGAGGTGTCTTATGTCAATGATATGCAGAAAAATGATCTTTGGACTGAGCTGAACTCAAATTTCACCCTACCGCCAGAGGATGATCCAGAGAAGCCAGTTAAAGAGCAATTAATCAAGTCTTTTGCTCTTAAGAGGATGGCAGAACTATTCAGGAGGTGGAAGAAAGAGCTGAATAAGTTTGTCGAAAATAAAGAGACACCAGAATTCAAGGGCAGATATGAGAAGATCAGAGATCACTGGCCCGCATTTGTGGCCCACAAGACATCGGAAAAGAGTAAGAAGATGTCGGCGACAAACAAGCAAAATGTTGCGAAGAAGAAGCATCACCATCGCACGGGGTCAGGTGTCTACCTCGTAGCCCGGCCTAAGTGGGCCAAGACTGAGAATGATCTGGTTGATAAAGGGATCGAACCAGAGACAATTAACTGGCCAGACCGTTGCCGGACTTGGTTCTTCGGGGCTGGCGGAACCTTGGACCCTGTAACAGGGAAGTGCAATTGGACGAACGATCAAATGGACATACCAGTCAGGAAGCTTCAACAGTATATCGAAGCAGCGCGGCAAGGGACGTTCTTTCCAGATAAAGAGAACAACGAGCTCACAATGGCCCTCGGCAATCCTGAGCACCCTGGACGGACACAAGGCACGCCAAGCTCCATTCCGTGGAAGGTTGGGTTTCCGAACGCATGCGGTTACAAATCGCAGGAGAGGAGGAAAAAATTGCAGCAGACCCAAATGCAGGCGCTGCAAGCAAGGGTACAAGCGATAGAGGAACGAGAAGCAAATCGCAGCAAACGTACTGCCGAAGCTTCCCCCGATGCTACCCCGCCATCTCAGCGGAGAAGCAGCGTGGCTTCCACCGAGCTGCTTCAGCCGGAGCATGCCCTGGCGGCTCCTGCCAGCTATCCCGTGGATGCTATCACGGAGTCTCAAAATTGCCACCTTATGACGCAATGGATGAATTTGAAGGTCAAGCCGGCTGTTGGCTCTGTTTATCCTACTGAACCCGGCGCAACTTTTCACTGCCGGCCGATTCCAGAAGGATATGCTAGGGTGATGGTGGATGAAATAACGGAGGGATTTGAGGACCTCCAGCTTGACCACCCTACCGGTGAAGGAGAGACTAGGCTGGGGTCTGCTCTGAAGACTCCATGCCTATGGCGGAAGGAGCTCATCAACCTTCCGAACTGGACGCCTTCGCCTCGTCCTCCTCCTCCGGCAAGTCAGGGCACTCCGCCTCCTCCACCGCCTCCTCCTCCGGCGAGTCAGGGCACCCCGCCTCCTCCACCGCCTCCTCCTCCAGCGAGTGACGATCAGGGCACTCGACCGGCTCCGTCTCCGGCGTGTGGCGGCACTCCGCCTACTTCTCCGCCTGCGCCAACGCGCCCGAGCAGCCAGCCTCCTCCTTCTCCGCCTCGTCAGCAAGGGCGGAAGAGACCTGCCGCCGCTCCGGCTGCTCCGGCGCGTCATAGTCCTTCTCCTCCGCCTCGTAAGCAAGTAAAGAAGACAACCGCTCCGTCTGCTCTGCCGGCGTCTAGCAGTACAGCCAGAGGCGGGAGTACATACAGATTCGGTCCTTCTCTGAAGACTCCAGAGAAGTTACCATATGAGAGGACCCCGGAGGAGAACGCCGAGATCGCGCGAGAAGAATTGAGGAACTTCTTTGAAGGGGTGAAAGCAAAGAAACATCCACCTCCGGAGGAGAAGGTAGATCCGGTGAAAGCGAAGCGCACTCTGGCTGCCCTGACAAAACCACCCAAGTCTCTGCCGAAAGGAAACTATGAGCGCATTATTGGAAAGGAATTTGCCGAAGCGGAGCGGTCGGGAAGTACTGTTAGTGATCAAAGGCTGAAAGAACGACGAGCTGGGAAACAAATTGCCCAGCTTGGCGAACAAGCGAAGCAATCGTGCCCCCCGCTCAAGGTGCCTAGCGACAACGTCGCTAATGATCCGAGGATGGTGCCCGGTTATAGTAATCTTGATGATTACCTGCCCGACGATGTACATTATGAACCCATGGAGGTGCAGATACAAAGATACGAGTACGGGAAGCCTCTCGTCAAAGATGAAAGATCTCTATCAACGATGATGCGAAGATTGCATGATTGGTACTTGAAAATCTGCAGAGACTCTGGGGGGAGGAGTATTTTGTATGTGAAAGTTAAAAAGGAGCATGACCTCGTTGGAATTGAACTGTTGCCTGTTCCATTTGAGGAGTTCTTTCAGTTTTTCAATCAATTGGCCCTCGATAAAACAACGGTCACCTGCTACTGTCTGTAAGTAGTACTACTTCTGTCATTAAGTCTCTCTATATAGCTCAGCTCTTTCATTGCATGTATTTATAATCATCCTCACTATATTATGCAGATTGAAGATCGCCGAATTGAAGAAAAGACAAGTCAGTGATATTGGGTTCATTAACACATATCTCATAGATGCAACTCAGGTTAAATTTCATGCCGCAGATACCAAGGCCAACTTGCTACGATCGTTGGTAATAAATGAAAACAAAGATATAATACTCTTTCCTTACAACTTCAAGTGAGTGTTACTGTCTTGTGCTTATTCGGTTTCCCTTATATATTAGTCAAGGTTATAGTAATGTAATTGATGAGTTATGCATGTGTGTGCAGTTACCACTGTATTCTCCTAGAGATTAAGCTTGAGCAGGGACTAGTAATTGTGTTAGACTCAAGACGAAAAGATCCCCAGGACTATGCGGACATGACTCAAATGCTCGAGAAGTAAGTTAAATCGATCATTATCCACCACATCAGCAACTTTGTTCATTTCCTGATATATCAAGTAATTGTTTTCTTTGTCTGGCAGGGTTTGGAAAAAATTCTCCAAAAAAGCTCCAGGACTCCCGAAGAAGCTGCAATTTAGACACCCGAAAGTAAGTACTATAGTAGCATGTTCCGCGCATCTCCTATTGATTTGGCATTCTTACTTATCAGTTTGATTGACCTCTATTTCTTGTAAAGTGGTTGTGGCAGGAACAAGGGAATGATTTCTGTGGATACTACGTTTGCGAGTCTATCCGCCACACGACCTATGAGCGGGGCTACACTGACGAACAATATGAAGTACGTAAATAACAACATTCACAATTTATTTTATTACCATCATTTGTGTTGAGTTTCATTCATTCATATATATATGTATTGACCCCCTTCTTCAAATTAGATGTTTCGGAAGCGGGATGAACTCCTAGCACCAGCTCGCATGCGAGCAATTCAAGAGGAATTGGCGGCATTCTTTCTTGACCACGTGATCGCTGAAGACAGAGAATACTATGTGGACCATAAGTCCGTATGATTATATTTGTAAGAGATAATTATTGTATATATGTAGCCGGTAGTGTCGGATAGATATACGAGAACTTGTTGTTCGACCAATCTCTCGGAGAAGGAGAGGTGGTCGATATCACTTCTCTCTGTATGCATATATGTTCATGACGATCTTTTGTTTCCTTCGTTTGCTTACTAGCTAGCTAGCATGTCTAGTCCTCTCTATACGTATGTATAGTACGTAGCGTCGACCAAGCACGGACATAAGAGAGGACACTTCTCTCTATTAATTATAGCTAGCTAACACAATATATGAAACACCTAAATTAACCCCCCAAAACCCCCAAAACCCCCAACCCCCCCCCCCTTTCAAAAAACAAAAAACAAAAACCCAAACCACAGAAATGCTGACGCGTGACCGGGACCAAAGAGTCTCCTGCCTGGGCTCCGCGCACAGGCCACGTGGAGGCCCATCAGTCCCGGTTCTGGATTGAACCGGGACTAAAGGGACAGTGCATTTGTACCGACCCTTTAGTCCCGGTTCAGGAACCGGGACAAAAGGCCCTTACGAACCGTGACAACAGGCCCTTTTTCTACCAGTGTGACATGGTGTTTTCTGTCTAAAAAGTGTAAACTCATGTTTTGTGCTAACATAGTCTTTAATGTAGTGGTTTGTTGCGATTTACTCCAGTTCGGATGAGGACACATGCTAGCTACTAGTAGTCTACTACTACAATACATCGTTAGCAACTTTTTCATTTTGGGAAACATCTTTAGCAACTTAATGCATGGACGTGGGGCGCTGCGACAGGCATGGACGCAAAAGAAAAATGAGAGAACGGAACGGACTGTTGTAAGACGATAATGAGCTGGTCCCCTGCAAAACAAAATAGAGATACATAAGGTTAGGTATAGGAGAAACACGGACCAAACGGAGTACTATGAGAAGAGCGGCTCAAGCTTTCTACTCTAGTACGCTGGATTGATGAGGTGGTTGGCTACGTCGATGACTGTGGTGCCGAAAATTAATACCAAATACAAATATGAGGGGTCCGGTCACGTTCGCCACGTCGGATCCGGCAGCCCTACCCCATCTTAAATTGTACCAAATTCACCAAATCCTTACTCCTCCTTCCGCCTTCTTCCTACCTTTCCTGCACTCGAGCCCTCGCTGTCGCCACCCTTACTCCTCATCCTCACCGCTGGTCCCGATCCGCCGCCCTAGATGTCGTCCAGCCCGTCCCTGGCCGTCGCAATGGAGACTGCGTTTGCCTCGTCCGTCGGCGTCCCGTCCTTGGCTCTGTCGTGCAAGGCGAGGAACGTCGACTAGAGGATGCGGTGACACCGACAATGAGAGAGGGAAGCAGTGGCGGCGGCGCAGTAAGATGCGGACATTGACGAGCAGCTGCCATCCACCCCCTCCCCGCCGCGCACCAAAACCCACACCCCATCAATCCGTTGGCCGGCGCGGATTTCGCCATCGGACCAAGTTGGGACAGAGGAGGATCTGATGGCCGGTCCGGGCATTCCGGAGAGCTTTCTAGCCACGCAGATGTCAACAGTTGTTGTATGTCACTCGCCGCAGCTCGTTCGGGAATGGATGAGCACGGGCACCGGCGGCGTTCGGGCTGCTCACAACCTGTTTGGCGGAATGAGACAACTTGAGTCGGTGTGTTTTTGTTGTTCCCGTCCGATTTGGTATCCGTTTGCAGATTTCAAGACATTTAAATATATAAAACAAGATCAAACTTGAACATGTTCTGAACACGTTTAAATTCAAAGTTGATACCATAATAAAATTTATGTGGACTGCCAGATGATACGAGAATGAAACTGAAGTGAACCAATAATAAAAGCATGCAAAAGAGAATGTAATAAACCATAATAAAAACTTATATCAAATCCGAGATGAAACATAGATGAATTGTGAAATGAAACAATAACGGAAACATGGAAAGATGAATGTATTGATATATACTGAAAACATGCAAAATTGCGATGATATAGAAAGGATATTGTACAGAAAATACTTCATTCCCAAATATAAGACCTTTTAGATATTTTAATATGGCAAAATGAGTGAATCTACACTCTAAAATATGTCTATATACAGACATATGTAGTCCGTATTGAAATATCTAAACGGGCTTATATTTAGAAATGGAGGGAGCCTATGAAGAGAAAACTTTTATTGCCCAGCCCAACCATGAAAGATATTTTTAACAAAATGATATGAAACTTATTTGGACGCTCCAAACATGAAATGAAATCTGAATGAAATAATACTGAAATCCAGAATGAAAAAGTAGCAAAACCATATAACAAAAATAATAATGAAACATGTTAAAATACGATGAAACACACATGCAATAGTTTCATATAAGTTTCAATATTGTTTCATAATTTCAATTTGTTTTTTTCAGAAGTGTTCAAAATTCATATTGTTTGCAGATTTAAATATTGTGAAAGATAATATACAAACGGTTTGTCAGTCGAATATTTGGTTCCAAAGATAAATCGGTAACAGACTGTTTAATCAAACTGAAAAGCGTGGGTACGTGAGACATAACTCTGGTGTGTGTTGGTTTAGAAGATAGCATACTAAATTTTGACTACAAATCATACCCTCTAGTCACTTTGCTGTGGGGCCTCCTCGCTAGCTGTCCCACGCGTCACAGAGAGAATGTAATATGATGTACATGAGTCGTACAATGCATAGTACAACTGTATAACACGTATCCCATGTGTACACCTCCACACATGGCGAGCATGCAGGCACCCGGTAGAAACCGGGATCGCTGGAAAAAAACCACTTTGTGACGCAGAGGGGATCAGTTCGGTTTGGGGTGTGGTTTTCGTGGAGATTTTTAAGGTCGCGTGTCATGGCTCCCGATGTTGGCCCCTCTCCTTTCCCGGCCCTCTTCCGCGCACCCTTTCCAATCCCATCTTCCTCCTCTCTCTCCCCAGCTTTCCTTTCCATTGCTGTGGCCGGCGGGGGCCACCGTCGCCTTGGCGTTTCCCTCTCAAGGTTGGTGCCACTTCCCTAACGTACCTCCTATCGGACCAACGAAACTAATCCCACTACTAGCCTAGTACTAGCTAGCTAGCTTGGCCGCAGCTGGGGCTGTGCCTGTGTGTGGAGCTCCATCGATGGATCGACCGACCGGTCAGTGGCTATATATAACCACCCCCCGTCCGTTGCCATTGTTTCCTTGTACCCCGTCACCGGCAACAACTTCATTCCCCACGACTCGACTCCATCGTCTCCCTCCTGCTCCCTCCTCCTTCGATCCATCTCCTTCAGTTCCAGTTTCGTTTCATCAATGGTGGCTAGTTGTAGGCTGTAGCTCCCTATTATTGGAGCATTGCACTCCGGCTACAGCAGTGTCTTCTTTACCCTCCTGTTCCTGGTCGATCCATCGATCTCCTTAACGGACCGAGTAGAGCACACCACACACGCAAAGGAAGGGATCATGAGCATCTCCGTGAACGGGCAGTCGGTGGTGCCGCCGGGGTTCCGTTTCCACCCCACGGAGGAGGAGCTTCTCACCTACTACCTCGCCAAGAAGGTGGCCTCGCAGCGCATCGACCTCGACGTCATCCCCGACGTCGACCTCAACAAGCTCGAGCCATGGGACATCCAAGGTGAGTTCATCCATGAGTTCCTCCACAATGCTAGTTCGCATGTTCGTGCCCATGGTGAGCTCAACTTACTGGCCATGGAAAAACGCATGCAGAGCGCTGCAGGATCGGCACTGGCCCGCAGAACGACTGGTACCTGTTCAGCCACAAGGACAAGAAGTACCCCACGGGGACGCGCACCAACCGCGCCACCGCCGCCGGGTTCTGGAAGGCCACCGGCCGGGACAAGGCCATCTACTCCGCCGCCGGGTCCGGCCGCATCGGCATGCGCAAGACGCTCGTCTTCTACAAGGGCCGCGCCCCGCACGGCCACAAGTCGGACTGGATCATGCACGAGTACCGCCTCGACGACGCCGTCCCCGCCCCCACCGCCACCAACCCCGCCGCTGCCGGCGACGCCAGCACCTACTACTCCGGCACCTCATCATCCCCGGTACGTACGTACTCTCTCCCAAGTACAGACCACACTGTACCATACTGTAGCACGTTGAACCGCATGCACGGCGGCCGGCCGGCCGGGCGACAGGGATGGGGACGGATCGCTAGTGGCGCACTGCATGCCGCGATTAATGTACGTACGTAGAGCGTACGTGTATGTACACCTGGCTGATCGATATGCGACTGTAGACGATGGGCAAGGTCTGGTGACGATTATCTCCGGGTGGTGGTTGGGAATGGGGACACGCATGACATGATGCACGGTTTAACAATTAATAATTGCGATTAGCGAGTGGGAGCTGGGATTTCCTTTCGAGCGGTCGCCGTCGCGGAAAGCGGCAGTGGGTGGTGGTAGGTTCAGTGCTCGTGAAGGAACGAAGCTTCACTGTAGCTAGACCAGCCCGGGCCGGGGTCAGTCTGTCATGTGCGAAACGAAACGCGAGCCACAGCGATCTGATCACTCGTCCGCGATGGATGGGAGGTTAGGTGCGTGCACGCGGCCGGGCCGGTCGTCTTGCCTCTCGCATGGGGCCGTGCCATGCCATGGCTAGCTGCCGCACGGGAAAATCTTGGTCTGCACCAGCAGGATCGTCTTCCCACACCACACGCGCGTGTTTCTTCTCCTGACCTAACCCCAGACACGCCTACGCGTACGTGGTACCGTACTTGATATGCTATACGAGTTGGGGAGGTTGGAATGGGATAGTGGACCTGTGCTTTGCACGCGGAGACAAGCAGACGGACAAACGAACGTAGTACGCTTCTTTTCGGAGGTCAAAGGCTAGCACTGCTACACATGGACGTCAGGACATGGATGGATGCATGGATGGGTGGAGCATATAGCATGCATTGGAGATATGTGCCTTTTGAGCTGGATGGATGATGGATCGGCAAAGGCTAGCTAGTCTTTTCGTGCCCATGGATCTCATCTCATCTGCCGCAGGCACATAATTGAGTGACTGGCTAGTTCTTGCTTTTGCTGAATATTCAACACACACACTGAGCTTCTTCTTTTCTTCCTTGTGTTCTTTCCGTAGGTCAACACATACACTAGCTTCTTTTCTTTTGTAGGAGTACTACTTAGCTGGTTCATGGATGTGTAGGGTGATGTGTCATGCTTGCAGACGGGAATTAATCTCTTTCATGTGATCTCCGATCAATTCTAGTGTAGGCATGGGCATGGCTACCTCTATTTCTTTGGTTAATCTCAGCAAATGGAACTGCGATGGTAAAAACTTTGGTTAGTTAACTTGCCGGCCTAGTTAACTAGGTGCCCTTTTTCTTAATGGAAAATTCTGCAACACGATTGCATGAGCTTGACACACACTAGAGTCTAGAGTCTAGAGTAATCTGAATTACCACAAATAATTGCATGCATGTGACGTTTAAGCATTTCTCCAAGCACTTGATTAACCGATTGACTTATGTGCTCTTCTAGTACGAACGTACCGTCGCCCCAATATGATCGATCTCATCTGAATTATTGTGCGTCTGAGCAGATTCGTGGCGTGGCCGGGGACCAGTCGTCGGCGCAGGAGGACGGATGGGTCATCTGCAGGGTGTTCAAGAAGAAGAACATCGTCGTGAACCAAGGCCAGAACGGCGGCGGCGGCGGAGCGGCGTCCAACAAGCTGGCCGGCGTCGCCCCCATGGAGCGCAGCCAGAGCAACTGCTCGTCGACGGTGACCACCATCAGCAACCATATCAAGGCGGCGCAGCAGCAGGACCAGCAGCACCAGCTGCTGCACTACTCCGCCAGCGACGACGCGCTCGACCACATCCTCAACCATTACATGCATGGCCGGTCGCCCACGGCGCCGTGCAAGCAGGAGACCAAGCCTGCCGCTGGCTCGGCGCTGGACCACCTGATCAACAACACCGCGTGCCCGAACGGGACCCTGTACGAGAGGTTCATGAAGCTCCCGCCGCTCGAGCACGTCGCCTCCGGCGGCCTCCTGCAGCCGCCGGCAACTGAGTACGGCGGCGGCGGTTCGGGGAACAACAACATCGGCACAGACTGGGACTCGCTCGACCGGCTCGCGGCCTCGTACGAGCTGAACGGCCTCTCCGACGACGTCGCGTCCGCCAACAAGAACAGCAGCATGGCGTCCTTCTTCGCGGACGGGCACGGCGGCACCACCGTCGCCGGCGCCGGGGACGGCGACCTGTGGAGCCTGGCGCGGTCGGTGTCGTCCCTCCACGCGGACTTGACGACGATGAATTGAAAACGTATGGCGGTGGTTAATTAATCAATTGTCAAAAGTGTTTTTAGTGCGCGGGACGCACGTCATGCCGCATGCATGCACGTACGCGCACTAGTAGCACTAACTCGGCCGATCGACCTCTCTACGTACTACATGCATGCGTGCGTGCATGGCCGGTATTGTACGTACGTACGTACGTGAATAATTCCTAGCTAGGGAGGAGACAAACAAAGCGACGTGAGAGTGAGACTCAAGAGACCGGAGCTGATCTTGACGTGAAGGGTCAAATTATAGAATTGAGAGAGGGCCGCGTGTGGTAGGAGAGCAGAGTAAATATATGTGGGATATATGTATTGTTAATTAATCATCACAGTGTACCTATAGCTTATATACATGGTGTATACTATGAAAGCCTTTTCAATCAACCATGAAGGTGTGATCATCGTGTGCATTATTGTGATCGATTAATCGATCGACCAAATTACATCATGCGTTCCAATAATGTTTAGGGTGGGCATGCCATTGTACGCGGATGGAGGTGTCGACAAACACTATGAGAATAGATTGTAAGTTTTAACCGTGAAAAAAAAATCAACCATGAAAATCTAATAACTATGTGCATTAGTGCGATCGATTGACAGTTTAACATCATGTGCTCCAATAATTTTGAGGGCGTGCATGCCATTGGGCACGGGATGGAGGCCGATGGATCAACAAATTAACATCATGCGTGTGCGTGCCATGGACGGATCGATGGAGATCGACGGATCGTTGTCTCGATCCCGATCGTGTGTGGCGACAAGAGGAAAACTGTTGGGAAACCAAAAGGCGCATGGTTTTTGGCCTTCACCAGCTGTTTCTTGTGTCGGTACTCGATGCAAGTTCGAGAAGGGAAAAAAAGGGGGAGAGATCGATGTGAAGTCGGACCATCAGGCACTACTTTCCTGGCTCCCGTTACCTCTCGTGTTGAAATATTGTACAGCCTCGTGCCACACGTACGATCATACTTTTATCGCCTTGTCGCGGTCAAATGATGGTGTAAAAATCTCGGGCGATCTTGATTTTTGTCTCTTGTCGGCAACTTTTAGCTCTCTCTGTCTGGCCTTCCAGTTAATTTGTATTTACCGCGTCCCAGGTGGAATATTCATGAGCCGCTCGATCACACGTGTGTCACGCACGCACTCGCTCAACCGGCGTGAGAAAATTATTAACTGGTGACGCACGCATATGTGTGCCCTTTTCATGCGCTCACCGTGAGCAAATTATTCTGCCTCTATAATGGTATTTTATGCATGGATAGATGGACGAGGGGATTTGGTGATAGTGCCATGCATGGTGGAGATAGTGATGAATTCACCCAGAGCTGACGTAGAATTTAGACACTCAGCCAAAGTGTGCGAGAAAATATCCCGTGAATCTTCCTCTTGTGGTTTGTCTAACGCGCGTACCACCTAATAACAGCAAAAACACAATAATAATAGTATTATGTTCTTTTAAAAAATCGGCAATCTTGTTACACAAGATGCACATACCATGCTGTAAAATTTCAACACCAAATTCGTCACATACCATGACACAGAAAGGATCAGTCTGACTATAAGTAGTACCATTTGCCCTTTCTGTGTCTTATTAAAGTGTATAAAGTTTTTAAATAAATTAGGGTCATGGGAGTACTAAAGTCATATTGTGTCAATGTTGTAGAAAGTTCATATTTTATTGTACTTTTTTAGGTAGCATGAAAACATCGTAAAGAAAGTATCGGATATCCTCTGCAAAGGGTCTGTGATTTGCATGTAAGAGAGTATCAAAATTGTAGGTAAAAGAGTGACATATACCTACCAAATGCTAGTATATTTCATTTTAATTTATTTGCGTCGTAGAAGCTTCCTTTTGCTGGACAAACAATAATTAATGTCCCCATGCATTTATATGCATAGTACCTAGATTGTCTCCTTTTGCTTTATCTTGGTACTGTATATATACTTGACCCTGCACTTTCTTTGGGACAGGTAGGTATATGATGTTGAACGGGTGTGATCATTTCTCAGTTGACTTAGAAATAATTCATTCTTAGTCGACACCATTACCTTTCAATGAAGTTCTTTGTATCCTTTGGTATTTGCATGATTCTCAACTTTGTTTACAGTTTGCATTTCACTGTTTAGGTTAGATGGAACATAGAAATAATAATTTCCCGGTTGCTCCAGAAATAGAAAAACCGTAGTTGATCTATACCTCTTCTTCTTACTTACTTTCTTTCTTTTTTGCGAGGAGTTGATCTATACTTCTACATGTAAGAGAGGTAGGTATACTCTTCCAAGGTGAAAACCTAATTTCTTGGATCGGGCAAGGACGGTGCTTGTGCACTGTTTTCTTCTTGAAGGCGTTGGTTTTGGGGACTTTTTTTTTATTTTCTTGGTGTTGTATTTGGTGGTGGTTTATCTACGGCTGCAGGGAGGAGTCGATCACTGTGGCGGGACCTTTATTTTTTTATTTTTATTCTTTTCCTTTGGTTGTGAGCATCCGGAATGTCTTTGCGACATTTTGTAGGTGCAAAGGCTGGGTGTAACTGATATCTTTACAATACTAATATATTCCTCTTTCAAAAGAGAGGCAGGAATATACTCGGCCTGGCTTTGGGTGGAATAAATAAAGTAGTAAAAGGGGAAGGAAAATATTACATTTCGAATGATGCAGACTTGCTGGTTAAGTGGAAAAAATGGAACTTTTTTTTCTGTGTTATTGGTAATCTTGCAGCGAATAATCAAATAGGTAGATTTCACGCCCGATCGTACTAGAACTCAATTAAGTTGGAGATCTTAGACAAATGAAAAGTAATTTTTTCGGACCCAGAGGGACCACTTTGATTGTCGGCACCTAATTAAGTGTGTCCTTCACGATTCCAGTATCGGAGACAGTTTAATGGTTGCTGAAAACATGGGCGCATATGGTCCCTTTCTCCCTACAGCATACGAGTTCCGTTGATGCCAAGGGGGGTCTTTCTCGAACGATTGGAACACAATATGCATGGATATATGTACCTGATTGACTGGACATGATGAATGTACAGTACTGAACCAATTCTACATCTCGGAAACACCAAAATGGACCCAGCAACGGCATTGCGCTGTTACATTACAGGGTCCTACTCTTACCTGCCCCGTGGCCCGTGATGGGCCTTGGGATTTATTGTTGGTTGAATTTCAGCAGTATGATTGGCCTCATATCATCCAAACGGGGACCTACCTGCAAAGGAAAAAAGGAGACAGCAAGGACCTTCTCTTTTTTTCGAGGAAAAAGGGGAATTCATTAATTAAGTGGCAGCCATGTCTACATTACATAGGTCCGAACCTGTCCGGTCCAAAATGAAGCCACACCGCAGTGCGCTTCTTTATTCGACCAAAGTTCACTAAAAAAATGACTAACAACGTTTTGTTCACGCCTCACAAGCTTAACTAAGAATTCATCATGTTTCCGAAGACGCGAAGTAATCTCGCGGATCAACATCATATGCTCCGATCGGTCGCCAATACCTTCAATCAGAATAGACACAATTATATCCTGGTAAAAAGATATTTATTGCACTCGATGCACACAGTCCGACCTGTTAAAATGTTCATAGATTGATATCGATGTTAATGCCTTTTGATAGTTTTTTTCGTTCTTACTCTTGGTTGCGTAAGAATTTCAAAGCACTCAGTCATCACTCAAAACCGTCAATCCAATGTTAAGATGCGTCGAACGATCTCACGGCTAGAACCTCTCGTTCCTCCCCTAATCCTTGACGGCTAGGGTAAAATTTCCCCTCCAGACATCGCCGGCGAGCCCGAGGATTTGGCTCCCCTCTGCCTGCAGCTCAGGCGGCCGATGGCGGGAGGAGAGTCTCGGTGCCTTCACTCCGGTTTGTAGTTTAGGTTTGCGTTTTTAGTCCTTGCAGATGCGGCAATAGGGCCGATGGCGGCGCTTCTTCTTTGAGTTTGTCTTCCAGGCTTGGATCCTCCTCAAGTTTGTCCATTTGTACGTAGTCAACGGAGCTTCGACGTAGTCTACGAAGCTCCGGCGTAGATTATTGCCATCACTTTGTGGCCTTGAATTTGCAAACTACGGGTCAGCCATCGTTCTTCCATGAACCCTACATCTGAGTGGTCGTCACCCTCCTGCACACCGGCACAACTTCCCAATACTATGATCCATGACTTAATTTCATGTTGAAAGGAACTCTTACTAGTAGAAAAAGGGTCAAATGTGAGACACGTTAGTCCCGGTTTGTAACAGAACCGACACTAATGTGTCCATTAGTGCTGGTTCCAACGGCTAGGCGGGAGGAGATCTTTAGTACCGGTTCGTGGCGAACCTTTAGCACCGGTTCGTGCCACGAACCGGTACTAATGAGAGTGGTGGCAGGATGTTGTCAGAGTGGGGCCCCTCCAGCACCTTTAGTACCGGTTCGTGCCATGAACCGGTACTAAAGGTCGTCCTATATAAACCCTTCGTCCACCAGCACTCTGTTCTTCCCCCTTTCCCCTCTCCCTCTCCTCTGTTCTTCCCTTCTTCCTCTCGAGTTCATCACAAAATTTTCCTCAAATTTGTCAAGATTTGCAGGCCCCCATCCATTCAAATGATCACAAAGGTTAACAACTTTGTCCTTTCATCTCTCATTGCTAGATTAGCTCTTGCATTGGTTTATATATTGATTAATTGTGGGTTTTAGTAATTTGGGGGGAATTATATGTGGTAGTATTTGATTTATATGCAAATTGAGGTCAAAATAACACTTAGTTTGCATATGTAGGTGTGGTTTACTTAGTGCCTTCTAAATCTCCGTCGTAACCACCGTCGATCGCTCGCACCGTCCCGTCGCCGGCACCACCTTGTGGTGAGCCTCTTGTTCATGAAATTTTATATAAAAAATTGATGTTTGTGTGATTTGGATATATAGTTACTCGTATAATTATCTTACCCGTACGTTGTTTGTTATACATAGTGCCATGGTTTTGATATCCGTCCCGTTGGCCCTTGTCCTTGTTATGATTCGGATGTGGTATATTCTGTTTTAAAACTATTTGTTGCATTTCGTTTTTATGACAAATTATGCCCATCAAGCTGACATAGATATTTGTATGTAGGAGGTAGTTGAACCGGAAATGCCAACCGACCCTATTGTCGAGAGGTTAAATTTAGTTGAAAGAGAA
This sequence comes from Triticum urartu, assembly GCF_056163025.1. Lineage (NCBI taxonomy): Eukaryota > Viridiplantae > Streptophyta > Magnoliopsida > Poales > Poaceae > Triticum > Triticum urartu. Next base: position 45,340,218 of record NC_141879.1, on the reverse strand, counting down.
AACGAGGATTTGAAAGAAAAATTGAAAAGAATTGAGGGGGAGAAGATGGAATTGGAGTTGCATGTTGCCGATGTCGTCGATGATCACAAGATTAAGATGGAGAAAATGCGCTTGAAGATTAGAAAGACTAGAAAATATGCCATTCATAGTGAGGCTTGGTATCATTATGCTGTTGGATCAATTGTTACCTTAGTTGCGATCTTGATCGCATTTGTTGTTGCATTTAAATTCTTTAGCTAGAGAGTTATTTGTTTGTTGCATTTAAGTGTTGTATGAACTTTTGTATTGTATTAATTTGGTGTTTTTGGTGCTATGTATTGAAGATGAGCCGACAATGGATGTACGATGACCGATGCTCTCCCGAGTTCATTAATGGCATGCATACTTTTCTGCTTGCGGCTGAGGCAAACAAGCGGGCGGATGGTTTTATGCCTTGTCCATGTGCTGGCTGTAAGAATGGTCACAATTACTCTACATCGAGAACCATTCATGTCCACCTGTTTGAGTCTGGTTTCATGCCCCACTATAATGTTTGGACCAAGCACGGAGAAAGAGGGGTTATGATGGAAGACAATGAAGAAGAAGAGGACGACGACAGCTATCCTGGCCATGGGTTCCCTGAATACGATGATACAACAATGAGGGAAGAAGCTGAGCCGGTAATGCGGGAAGAAGCTGAGCCGACAATGCGGGAAGAAGCTGAAGAAGATGCATCGGATGAGCCCGTTGATGATCTAGGTCGGGCCATTGCAGATGCAAAGAGAAACTGCGCAAGTGATTTGGAGAAGAAGAAGTTGCAGCGCATGTTAGAGGATCACAAAAAATTGTTGTACCCGAATTGCGTAGGTGACAAGAAAAAGCTGGGCACCACACTGGAATTGCTGCAATGGAAGGTAGAGAATAGTGTATCTGACAAGGGATTTGGAAAGTTGCTGGTAATGATAAAGAATATGCTTCCAAAGGACAACGAATTGCCCGAGAGTACGTACGAAGCAAAGAAGGCTGTCTGCCCTCTAGGGTTAGAGGTGCAGAAGATACATGCATGCCCTAATGATTGCATCCTCTACCGCGGTGAGTACGAGGATTTGAACGCTTGCCCGGTATGCGGTGCATTGCGCTATCAGATCAGGACGAAGATTCCTGCCAAGGTGATGTCGAGGGCAAGCGCCCTAGGAGGAAGATTCCTGCCAAGGTGATGTGGTATGCTCCTATAATACCACGGTTGAAACGTTTGTTCCAAAACAAAGAGCATGCCAAGGCGATGCGATGGCACAGAGAAGACTGTAAGAAAGACGGAAAGTTGGGAGTACCCGCTGACGGGTCGCAGTGGAGAAAAATCGAGAGAAAGTATAGGAAGGAATTTGCAGATGACGCAAGGAATGTATGGTTTGGTCTAAGCGCAGATGACATTAATCCTTTTGGGGAGCAGAGCAGCAACCATAGCACCTGGCCTGTGACTCTATGTTTGTATAACCTTCCTCCTTGGTTGTGCATGAAGCGGAAGTTCATTATGATGCCAGTGCTCATCCAAGGCCCTAAGCAACCCGGCAACGATATTGATGTGTACCTAAGGCCATTAGTTGAAGAACTCTTACAGCTGTGGAATGGAACAGGTGTATGTGCGTGGGATGAGCACATGAGGGAAGAATTTGACCTAAAGGCGTTGCTGTTCGTGACCATCAGTGATTGACCTGCTCTCAGTAACCTTTCAGGACAGACAAACAAGGGATACCGCGCATTCACGCATTGTTTGGACGATACCGACAGTATATATTTGGCTAATTGTAAGAAGAATGTGTACCTGGGACATCGCAAATTTCTTCCGCGCAGGCATGCCATAAGAAAGAAAGGCAAGCATTTCAAAGGTGAGGCGGATCACCGGACGAAGCCTCGCCACCGTACTGGTGCTGATGTACATGATATGGTCAAGGATTTGAAGGTAGTCGTTGGAAAGGGTCCTGGTGGACAACCTGTTCTGAATGACGCTGACGGACGTGCACCCATGTGGAAGAAGAAATCTATATTTTGGGACCTACCCTATTGGAAAGACCTAGAGGTCCGCTCCGCAATCGAGGTGATGCACGTGACGAAGAATCTTTGCGTGACCCTGCTTGGCTTCTTGGGCGTGTATGGGAAGACAAAAGATACACCTGAGGCACGGGAGGACCAGTAACGTATGCACGGAAAAGACGACATACATCAGGGTCATGCCAGCTACGCTCTTACCAAAGAAGAGAAGGAAATCTTTTTTGAATGCCTGCTCAGTATTAAGGTACCGTCTGGCTTCTCGTCGAATATAAAGGGAATAATAAACATGGCAGAGAAAAAGTTCCAGAACCTAAAGTCTCATGACTGCCATGTGATTATGACGCAACTGCTTTCGGTTGCATTGAGAGGGCTTCTACCGAAAAACGTTCGATTAGCCATTGTGAAGCTATGTGCATTCCTCAATGCAATCTCTCAGAAGGTAATCGATCCAGAAATCATACCAAGGTTAGAGAATGATTTGGTGCAATGTCTTGTCAGTTTCGAGTTGGTGTTCCCACCATCCTTCTTCAACATCATGACGCACGTCCAAGTTCACCTATGCGAAGAGATTAACGTTTTGGGTCCTGTATTTCTACACAATATGTTCCCCTTTGAGAGGTTCATGGGAGTCTTAAAGAAATATGTTCATAACCGTGCTAGGCCAGAAGGAAGCATCTTCAAGGGCCATGAAAATGAGGAGGTCATTGAGTTTTGTATTGACTTTATTCCTGACCTTAAGCTGATTCGTGTTCCTGAATCGCGGCATAAGGGCATACTGGATGGAAAATGCACGCTAGGAGGGGATCAAATAGTATGTATGGACGGACATTCTCTAACTGAAGCACACTACACAGTTTTACAGAATTCCGCCTTGGTGGCTCCGTATATGGACGAACACAAGAATTTTCTACGCTCCAAACACCCGGAGCAGTCTGATGACTAGATTACATGTGAACAAACTAGGAGTTTCGCCGGCTGGTTGCAGACACGTACCATGCATGACGCCTCTATTGAAGATGACATGTACTCGCTGTCCCAGTTACCATCTTCGAATATAATGACTTTCAAAGGGTACGAGATAAATGGTAATACATTTTACACGATCGCCCAAGATAAGAAGAGCACCAACCAAAACAGTGGTGTCCGCTTTGATGCAACAACCAAGACAGGGAAGGAAACATATTATGGTTACATAGAGGAGATATGGGAACTTGACTATGGACGTGGTTTGAAGGTCCCTTTGTTTCGGTGCAAATGGGTCAATATGACACGAGGCAGGGTAACGGAAGACCAGCAGTATGGAATGACAACAGTGGATCTCAACAATCTTGCGTATGCAGACGAACCATTCTTCCTAGCTAATAATGTGGCACAGGTTTTCTATGTGAAGGATATGTCTACCAAGCCGAGAAAAAGAAAAGATAAGGAAGCGAATGCATCATACGATGAGCCAAAGCGCCACATAGTTCTTTCTGGGAAGAGAAACATCATGGGAGTGGATGACAAGACAAACATGTCAGAACATTATGAAAAGTTTGATGAAATTGCTCCATTCACAGTGAATATTGACCCGAGCATCCAGTTAAATGATGAAGATTTTCCATGGCTACGACGCAAAGGGACACACGCGAAGAAAAGGTTTCACACCCAAAGATCTGGGATGCGATCGGCTTCACTATCATCACTTTCTTCTGTGTTTCACACCTAGGAGGGAATCTCTGTAATAGTTAGGGTAGTTATGTGTTTTGGCATTTGAAACACGAAGAAATTTTATATGCAACCAAATTCTTTCATGCATTTACTGATTTTTTCAGCTAAATGACACTGAAATTGAAAAGCATTTCAAATGAACTCAGAAAAGGTTGAAAGTTGGCATGGTATCATAATTTCACCCACATAGCATGTGCAAAAAATTAGAGAGGGTTACCGCAAAAACTGGATGCACTTCGTGTACAAAATGAACAATCTCTTTCGAAGTATCAGGGTTTCGGACGAAAACTCATCCGTTACAAAGGCATTTCATTTTTTAAATAACCTAAGCAATACCAAATTGAATATAATGATAAAACACACTAATATTAAACATAAAAACAGAATCACTGAAAAATCTATTTTCAAAGTTAAGTTATTCACACATTAGTGATTCACACAAAATTTAAATAATTCAAAATTTAAACTATTCAAATTTGAAAACTACCGGCACTAACAAAAAGTTTGTAATTTTTTGTACCTAAAGCAAAAATATTCACAAATAAAATCAAAATACAGCAAAACCAACTAAAAATAAATAAAACAAAATAAATAAAGTAGAAAAGAAAAAAACTAAATGAAAAAAACTAAATGAAAAAAAGCCCACCTACTGGGCCACAGCGGCCTGCATACGACTAGAAACCCAAATTCTAGTTGGCCAGGATGCAGGCCCGCTAGCCCAGTAGGCCCAACAGGGCATCGCAGCAAAGGTACGCCCAGAAGGCCTGCTTTAGAGAGGAGCTCGAGACAGCAGCAGCGGCGGGGCTTGTAAGTAGGTGCGAGTGCCCCTCGGCTAGTGAGGTGGGACTAAACTTCTGCGCACCTCGCCTGGCAGCGCACACCCTTTAGTACTGGGTCGTGGCTCCAATCGGTACTAAAGGGGGGCCTTTAGTACCGGTTGGCGCCATGACCCGGTACTAAAGGGGGTGCGGTTCCCGCCGCTTCGCCTGGCCAAAACAACCTTTAGTACCGGTTGGTGGCTCCAACCGGTACTAAAGGTGGGTTCTATATAAGGAAACACTTCAAAAAAATTCAGTTTCTCATCTCTCCCTCTGCTTCTTTCTCCTCTGCCCCGTCGCCGCCACCCCTCGTCGCCGCCCGGCCCGTCCCCGTCCCCATCGCCGCGCCGCGCCCCGTCCTCCCGTCGTCCCCGCCCGGCCCGCCCCCGTCCCCGTCGCCGCGCCCCGCCCCGTCCTCCCGTCGTCCCTGCCCGGCCCGTCCCCGTCCCCGTCGTCATCACTCGTCTTCGTCCCCGTCGCCGCCCCCCGTCGCCGCGCCTCGCCGGTGAGCTCCTACCCGGCCGCCATGTCCACACACACACACTCTGTTATAGAAATGTTAGCAATTTTTCTGTTTTTTAGTTATAGAAATATTAGAAATGTTAGTTATATAGAAATGTTTTTAGTTATAGAAATATTAGAAATGTTAGTTATATAGAAATATTAGAAATGTTAGTTATATAGAAATGTTAGTTATATTAGAAATGTTAGTTATATAGAAATGTTTTTTAGTTATAGAAATATTAGAAATGTTAGTTTTAGTTATAAAATTTAGAATTTGCATATATGAAATCACAATCCATCATTTAAAAAATGTTACTTTACTTTTGTGGCATATAGTATTTGTTGTCGACGATGCCCGGCCCGCATCCTCGCCATCGACCAGTTTGCGACGACGTCCTGCTTCAGAGGACCCATGTCCAGGACTGGGCTCCGCCAGGCTGGCACTGGGAGGTGCTACCTTCAGGGGCGCGACGCTTGGTGAGGAACCCGGCCCCGGGTCCCGTCGTCGACCCTGATCTCCTTTGGTGGCGTTCGCGTGGGCCACTTTCGGTGCGGAGGTAGCCGGCCCGCCGGAGGTGGTACGTCATCGTGTCAGGGAGGAGGACAAGCACGTCCATCGCTACATGGCTGCTATGGACGTCAGGTTCTCCAATACCTGGCAGGTTCATTCGGAAGATCACCCGAGCTATGATCCAGTGTGGTTCCTTCACTTTGGTTGTCCACCGCCCGCGCCTCAGGAACCGCGAGTGGCCTAGATTACTCTAGTATTCGATCTTTATTACCTAGCTAGCTAGCTAGTGATGTATTCGATATATAATATTCGAGATGATTTATTCGAGATTATATATATTATTCAAGAGGATGTATTCGACATTATATCTATTATTCGAGACGACGTATTCGAGATTATATTCGATGATGCTTATTATGTACTATGATTGATTCAGTTTTTCCTTATTAATTGATTGCATCCATGCATTGTAATTTGAATATATTTCTTTTGGATTAGTTAAATAAAACCTATGGCGGACAATACCGGCAGAGAGGGAGAAGAGGCCCTGTTCAATATCATACGCAATCCTCGCGGGCCAGATGATGATCAGAATGAAGAAGATTATGACGGCTCCGAATATCTAAACAACACCGGGGAGGGTGATATGATATTCGATCGCGACAACCGAATTGATGAAGTCATGAACTATGAACATGAGGAAGAAAATATTGATCTTGAAACAACAAAGACCGGCGAGGTATATTTATATAAGCAGGCATCTGGTGATCATCACATGTTTTCAATGACTTGAAGATATATATTAACGAATTGCTCTTTCTTCTTTCAGCCATCCGGATCGAGCAAATCTTCAGGCAGCAGGACAGTACGAGGCCCGAACAAAAAGTTGAAGGAGGGCGTAAAGTACAATATCGAGGCCATCAAACCTAATGGCAAACCATTAGCGCCTAATAAGATTGCGGACAAGTTCATTCGTCAGTGCGGAGTTCTTGTGAAGGACCAACTCCCGATCTCCCTTCAAGAATGGAGAGAGCCGGCAAAGCCACATCCAGATATTACTTTTGTCGACGACAGACAAAAACTTCTTCTTTGGGAAACGCTCATGGAACATTTCATCCTACCAGATCATTTCACAGATGCAGATGTGGAGAAAGTCAAGGACGCTGCTCTTAGGAAGATGGCGGTTGCATTCAACAACCACAAGAATCGTGTATGGGACTAGTACGTCAAGGGAGGAAAGAAGACTCCAGTATTCAAGGGAACACTAGAGAAGCAAAGTGCTCATTGGGACGATTTCGTGAAATTCAAGGAATCGGAATTATCTAAGGAACGGTCGAGAATAAACAAGGCCAATGCCGCAAAAAAGGATAAGTTCCATAAGCTGGGGCCAGGTGGCTACGCGGTGGCAATGCCTAAGTAGGATAAGTCTGAGAAAGAGATGGAGGATGCATGTGTCACTCCAGTAACATTGAGCTGCCCCCCCAGGTGCAGGACTTGGTTCTATGCGCATGGGGGGGAGTTGGACCTGAAGACATGCTTAGTTTCGAGGAAGGCATGTCTAAACGGAGCCAAAGATAAGATACTTGTTGCAATAGAAGAGGCTCGATCGGGGGTGTTCGAGCCCAATAGAGAGAACGACGAGCTTACGCGTGCCCTGGGAAATCCTGAACACCCGGGAAGAACACGAGGCAAGGGCGTTATTCCGTGGTATGAGGGGTTTTCGGACTGGAACACCGACTACAGAAAACGTGCGAGAAGGAAGATTGTGGAGGAGAAGAAGAGGAAGATGGAGGAGGAGCAGAGGAAGCAGGACTATGAACGCCTTCAGGGCCTAGAATCAGCGCACGTGGACTTGGCAGTCAAATTCCAGCGGCAGCAGGAGCAGATCGACTCACTTAGCCAGCAAAGGAGGTCTCAGCAGCTAGCAGATGATCCAGCATTGGATAGCACCATCCCATCCATGCCGAGAAGCAGTGTGGGTTCCGCCCCGGGTGATGCATTGCTAGATAGCTACCCAGTGGATGACATCATGGAGAACACTAACTGTGAGCTACACTTCAAAATGAAGAACATATCCATGAAGGTGGCGTCCATCCCCCCGAGGCAACCTTCCATTGCAACCCGATTCCAGCGGGCTATGCTCCTGTCTTGGTTGATGAGGTGGTGGACCAATATTCGGGGCTAGAGCTTGACATTCCTGGAGGTGGCGAGGAGCACACACCAGGAGAGGCCAACCATCGTATCATCTTATGGAGAAAGGATTGCATCATCTTTCGAAGGCCACCGACACCGCGTCAGGCGACTCCTCCTCGAAGTCCGCCACCGAGTGAGCAGACTCCCGCTCCAAGTCCACCAACGCGTCAGGCCACTCCTCCTCCTCCAATTCCGGCAAAGCGTCAGGCCACTCCTCCTCCAAGTCCGGCACAGCTTCAGGCCACTCCTCCTCCAAGTCCGGCACAGCTTCAGGCCACTCCTCCTCCTCCAAGTCCGGCAAAGCGTCAGGACACTCCTCCTCCAAGTCCTGCACAGCTTCAGGCCACTCCTCCTCCTCCTCCAACTCAGCCACGTCAGCCGTCTCCGCCGCCTCAACAATCATGGAAGAGAGCCGCCGCAGTTATGGTGCGTAGCGGTACAAGTCGAGGTAGTACTGGAGGTACAGGCGGAGGCAAGCGATTTCAATATGGTCCAAGCAGCCTCGCGCCTCTTCCGCAGAGGCCTTACGACAACTCCGAGAAGGAAAACGCAGCCATATCGAAGGCTGAGGTGGAAGCCCATTTTGCACCGAAACCGCCACCGCCGCCAAGGGAGAAAGTGCCTGAGGAAAAGATTGACCACTTCATTCATATGGCTAGACCACCAGCTCCCAAGCTGTTGACACAGACTATGAGCGCCACCTCAGGAAGTTAAATCGAGCACTTCTACAGAAAGAGGCGAGCTCGAGCTCGAGCAAATCAGCTAGCAAAAGGAGCAGTAAAACCGTTCCCTAGCTGGGACAACAGGCGGCGCAATCAATCCCCCCGCTTGTTGTGCCAACAACAGATGAGAGTACGCGCGCCCAATATTATTGTGGGCAAACCGTTAACGTTCCCGGGCTGGGCGATGTGGTAATAACCGAGGAGCATATTGAGCAGGCTGAAAGGCTCATGATCACTGTTGAACAACTCCTCGATATCGAGCCCATGTCTCTGCTTAGAGAGGAGGAAATAAAACGGAAATATGTCCGGGGCCAACCTTTGGTCGAGCCAGACGAGGTCAAGAAGCTCCCAATGAGAATGTATGAATTGCATCAATGGTACATGGACATTACCAAGATTTGCAATCGAGAGTCCCTCATGGTGAATGTCAACAAGGATCATTACTTCCATGAGAAAGTCGTGTCCGTTGAGTATTCAGAACTATTTCATTTATACAATCAAGATGCACTCGACAAATCTATCGTCAGTTGCTATTGTCTGTAAGTGATTTCTTTTTGTAATTTAAGTCTCAAGCTAGTTGTAATGATCATTTTGATCAATCATTACCTGTAATTATCCTCACTATATTCTTTTCTGTGGTATTATGCAGGATGAAGATGTATGAAATGAAAAAAGGTGGACGCTATGGCATTGGGTTCATTAACCCAAATACCATTAATGAATACACATGGAAATTAGATGCATATTATGAAAAAAGTGTAGAGGAAAGCATGGTAGAGTTCTTCAAGCGCCTCAATACCAATGAAGATATACTACTTCCTTACAACTTCGAGTGAGTCACACTGTCTTGTACTACAAATTCTGTTTTTGCCTACTAGCTAGCTAAATGTTTTTGCTTACATATGCCCGCTTAATTAAGAAATGCAAACGTGTGTGCATGCAGATTTCACTGGATCTTGTTAATCATTAAAGTTGATGAAGGAACAGTTGAAATATTGGACTCACTACTTAAAAAAGCAAGTGACTACACCATCTTGTTTGGGATAGTCAACAGGTAATTTCAATCATTATTAACTATATCTCGGCCTATTTAGTTCGTCATTTCCTAATATGAACTATTTAATAACCCCTTTATTCATTTTCTTTGTCGGCGGGCAGGGTTTGGGCAAAGTTCATTAGCGTCACTCCAGGCCAATGGAAACGAAAGCTGAAATGGTATCGACCCAAGGTAAGTAATTAAGTAGTACTAGCTAGCTAGCTGCCATCTCTTTAATTATCATACTTGATTAATTATTATCTAATCAAATTCCATTCTCGTAAAGGCCCTGAAGCACGCGCCGGGGAATAATCTGTGTGCATACTACGTTTACGAGAACATTCGCATGATGGCGTCCGAAAGAAGCAGATCTCAAAGACAGGACTGGGTACGTTTGTCAGAACACTATTCACAATTTTTACAACATTATTGATATCTAGTCACACAACTAATACACATGCATATTGATCTCCTTAACAGTTCAGAGAGGTGCGGGAGCAGCTCCTAGCAGAGGAGCACATAGAAGCAATTCAAGAGGAAATAGCGAGATTTTTGCTTGACCAGGTCATAGATCCCAAAGGAGAATACTATTACCCGCTACCGCCCCCATGAACCACTTCCAATTGTCATCGTGCTCCGAAGGCACCAATTAGGCTAATGCCACTGGCTCCGAAGGCACCAATTAGGAGAAATTGTATATAGCTAGCTAATTGTATATATATATATATCACTAGTAGAAAACAGGGCTTTGGTCCAGGCCGGGTCAGCCCATTAGTCCCGGTTCAGTCCAGAACCGGGACCAATGTGGGCATTGGTCCCGGTTCATGAGCCCAGGGGACCGGCCGGGCCACGTCGGCCATTGGTCCTGGTTCATCTGGACCTTTTGGTCCCGGTTGGTGGGATGAACCGGGACCAATGGGCCTCGCTCCTGTCCCACCACCATTGGTCCCGGTTGGTGGCTTGAACCGGGACCAAAGGCTCCCCTTTAGTCCCAGCTCATGTCACCAACCGAGACCAATGAGGTGCCTATATATACCCCTCGCTCGCGAGCAGAGCACCCCAGTGCTCTTTTTTTCTCTGGCCGAGGGGGAGAGGGCTTTGTGGTGCTCTAGCTCACCTCCTATGCACATGAGGTGTTCGATTGAATGCCCGAGCCACACTACTTAAGCTTTCTCCTCTCGAAGCTCGACCTCCAAGCTCCATTTTCCTCGAGATTTGTCTAGATTTAGCGGTCCGTCACGCCCCGTCCCAGTCTTCACCGCCGTCGATCACCCGCGCCGATCTCATCACCGGCACCACCGTGGTGAGCCTCTTGTTCTTATCTTCTTTCTGAAAGGAAAAATATTCTTACTTATATGTTTAGATAGATACTTGTATCATTTTCTTACATTTATTATTGCATCTTATATAGTGCGATAGTTTTGGTATCCGCCCCCGTCGGCCCTCGTCCTGCCTATGATTTGGATGTGGTATGTATATTATCTTTATAACTATTGGTTCATTTATTGTTTATGAAAATTATGCCGACCAACGTGACATAGATTTTATTTATCTAGGATGTATGTGAATCGGAAATGCCAACCGACCCTATTGTCGAGAGGTTAAATTTAGTTGAAGAAGAAAACAATTTGTTGAAGGAAAAAATAAAAAAATTGAGGAGGAGAAGATGATATTGGAGTTGCATGTTGCGGATGTCGTTGATGATCACAAGATCAAGATGGATGCAATGCGCTTGAAGATTAGAAATATTAGAAAATATGCCATTCATACCGAGGCTTGGTATCATTATGCCGTTGGATCAATTGTTACCTTGGTTGCAATTATGATCGCATTTGTTTTCACATTGAAATGTTTTACATAGTTTCAATGTATGGTTTAATTAATTAGATGCTCTAGAGAGCTATATGTTGTTAGATGAGAACTATGTATGCACTTTGATTTTAATGTGATGATGAACTTCTATTAATTTGGACACTTAATTATATATAATGCACGCAGATGAACCGGCAATGGATGTACGGTGACAGACACACCCGCGAGTACATTAAGGGCGTGCATGCGTTTCTCGATGCGGCTGAGGCAAACAAGCAGAATGGTTTTATGTGTTGTCCATGCACTGAATGTGGGAATACGAGGTCTTACTCTAACCGGAAAATCCTTCACTCCCACCTGCTTTACAAGGGTTTCATGCCACACTATAATGTTTGGACGAGTGTACGATCGAAAGTATGTCTAGAGGGGGGGGGTGATTAGACTACTTGACCAAATAAAAACTTAACCTTTTCCCAATTTTAGTTCTTGGCAGATTTTAGCTATTGTAGGACAAGTCAAGCAATCATCACACAATTCAAGCAAGCATGCAGAGAGTATATTGGCAGCGGAAAGTAAAGCATGCAACTTGCAAGAATGTAAAGGGAAGGGTTTGGAGAATTCAAACGCAATTGGAGACACGGATGTTTTTCCCGTGGTTCGGATAGGTGGTGCTATCCTACATCCACATTGATGGAGACTTCAACCCACGAAGGGTAACGGTTGCGCGAGTACACGGAGGGCTCCACCCACGAAGGGTAACGGTTGCGCGAGTCCACGGAGGGCTCCACCCACGAAGGGTCCACGAAGAAGCAACCACCCACGAAGGGTCCACGAAGAAGCAACCTTGTCTATCCCACCATGGCCATCGCCCACGAAGGACTTGCCTCACTAGCGGTAGATCTTCACGAAGTAGGCGATCTCCTTGCCCTTACAAACTCCTTGGTTCAACTCCACAATCTTGTTGGAGGCTCCCAAGTGACACCTAGCCAATCTAGGAGACACCACTCTCCAAGAAGTAACAAATGGTGTGTTGATGATGAACTCCTTGCTCTTGTGCTTCAAATGATAGTCTCCCCAACACTCAACTCTCTCGCATAGGATTTGGATTTTGTGGAAAGAAGATTTGAGTGGAAAGCAACTTGGGGAAGGCTAGATCTCAAGATTCATATGGTAGGAATGGAATATCTTGGTCTCAACACATGAGTAGGCGGTTCTCTCTCAGAACATATGAGTTGGAATTGTGTATGTGTTCTGATGGCTCTCTCCACGAATGAAGAGGAGGTGGAGGGGTATATATAGCCTCCACACAAAATCCAACCGTTACACACAGTTTTCCAATTTCGGTGGGACCGACTCAACAAACTCGGTCGGACCGAAAAGGTAAACCTAGTGACCGTTAGAGATTTTCAGTGGGACTGACATGCAACTCGGTAGGACCGATATGGTTAGGGTTTGGGCATAACGTAAATCTCGGTGAGACCGATTACACAAACTCGGTGAGACCGAGTTTGGTAATAAGCTAACCAGAGAGTTGGTCAGGTAAACTCGGTGGGACCGATTTGTTCTTTCGATGAGACCGAAAAGTTACAAAGAGGGAAACATAGAGTTTACATTGCAATCTCGGTGGGACCGATTCGCTCTTTCGGTGAGACCGAAAAGTTACGAAAGGGAAACAGAGAGTTTGCAATCCCATCTCGGTGAGACCGAGATCCCTATCGGTAGAACCGAATTGCTAGGGTTTGGCAGTGGCTTATGACAAGTGAAACTCGGTGGCACCGGATAGAAAGAATCGGTAGGACCGAGTTTGGCTTAGGGTTTAGGTCATATGTGGATATGGGAAAGTAGTTGAGGGTTTTGGAGCATATCACTAAGCACATGAAGCAAGAGGCTCATTAAGCAACACCTCATCCCTCCTTGATAGTATTGGCTTTTCCTAAAGACTCAATGTGATCTTGGATCACTAAAATATAAAATGAAGAGTCTTGAGCTTTTGAGCTTGAGCCAATCCTTTGTCCTTAGCATTTTGAGGGTTCCACTTTCACATCCATGCCATGCCAATCATTGAGCTTTCCTGAAATAGTCATCTTGGAATAGCATTAGCTCAATGAGCTATATGTTGTTATGAATTACCAAAACCACCTAGGGATAGTTGCACTTTCAATCCCCCTCTTTTTGGTAATTGATGACAACATATAGATCAAAGCTTCGACAAATGATAATAAGCATGAAATATATCATCGCTTTGAGAAGTATGTGACAAGTAAGAGCTCCCCCTAAATTTGTGCATATTTAAAATTTGCTTTGGACTGCAAATGCACAAAGAGTTAGAGTCATGGGTTACTCTTCCATGTCACATACATCTTGGTGGAGCGCTTAAAATGATAAGAATGAAATACATGCACTCATCACCAAGAATAGTGAATGATCACATAAGATAGATAAGATGATAATATTAAGCAAACATTAAGTGTAGCTTATGATCAAACACATGATCATCAATGTCTCACGAGCAATGACATAGTATCTCACACAAAAGCAAACAAAGTTCGAAAAACCACCAAATAAAACAAGAGAGAATAAAAGCAACACTCTCTCTCGAAGCCTATGATCTATACATTTTCTCCCCCTTTGGCAACAAGTTACCAAAAAGTTCCTAGAAAATGCATAGTGCTAAGTCGACACTCAGGCTTGATCTTCAGGTGGTGGTGGAGTCCGGAGCACTCCAAGGACGAAGCCTTCTGTAGACGTGGTTGGAGTTGAGGCTGAAGTAGATGCTGGAGCTGGTGGAACTGAAGTTGTGGCTGGTGCAGAAGTGGTGGCTCGGGTGTCAGCAACTGGCACTGCATGTGATCTCTGAGCTCTTGGCACTCTGGCAAATGCATCAGTTGTAGTCTTGCCTCTCCTCTCCTGCATGTCATCCTGAAGTTGTTCCACTGCAGACTGAATCTCTGTTACTTTGACAGCCAAGTCATAGAACTTTTGTTCCATGATTCTCTCTAAGCTCTGCTGATTCTGAGTGAGGGTGGCCAGTCCTTGCTCAATCCTCAGTGTGGATGCAATCAAGTAACCAAGCTGCTCTTGTTTGGTTTTCAAGAAATACTCAGATGCCTCCTCTTGAGTTGGCATCTTGGCAGCTTTCTCCTTCCTCGCCTTCTCCTTCTTGGCTTGTGCTTGGGCAGATGATGGTTCATTCTCAGTCATGACCACTTGATTATCTTCAAAATCTGGATGGATGGGCAAGTGTTCCTTGTCCAACAAGTATATGCCTGTGCCCATCTTCGAGTTGATTAACTCCTGAATCTGAGGGGCATAACCACAGCTTCTCTTCTGATCAGCTGCTGTCCTCTTAATGGTCTCTACCATGAGGCTCATCACCTTGAACTTCTATGGCACATCAAATATATGAAGCAAATTGATCGCATGGCCTCTGATCATCTTGTGATCACCTGACTTGGGCAACAGAGTGTGCCTAAGGATCCAGTTAATGGTTGGCAGCCCTGACAGAAGATAATGCACAGACCCAAACTTGAAAGTATCAAGTGCCTCGTTTGGAATTTCCTTGTACATATTGGACATAGAATTGTGGTCCATCTTCTTCTTGGCATAGATATCCAAGTCATCCTCATGCTCCTCTGGGGCATTGATGAGCTGTGCCCACTCAGCAACAGTAGATTGATACCTCGTACCTTCAGACATCCATGTGATCTTACCATCTAGATAGAAGTGTGCCGTGGAGTAGAATTGCATAATAAGCTCCTCGTTCCACTTTGTGAGCTTCTGCCCAACAAAGTCTGCTACTCCACAAGCATTGAAGCTATCCTGCACTCCAGGATAGTGCTCTTCATTGTCCTTGATGTACTCCCAATTGACCCATCTCAGGTCACAAACTATGGGCTTCTTGTCCAACAAAACTGTCTCATAGAAGTCCTGTTGTTCCTTAGTGTGGAACCTATAATCAATAGCAGTTCTTCTCCTTGAAGCATATGGATCTGCTTCTCTCCACTTCCTCAGCCCTGAGTCTCTTCTTAGCTTCATGTCCTCAGCCACAGGATGAGCATCATTGTGGTCTGGGATCTTGGGCTTGAGCTTTCTCAGAACATGCTCTTCATCATCTTCTTCAGTAGCTTCAGGCACTGGGGCCTTGTTCTTCTCAGTTGCAGGTATGCTCCTCGTATTTCTCTTTGGTGCTGTCTTGGGCTTGGAGGCAGCTTTGGGTGCTTCTTTGGGCTTGGATGCATCAGCCCCTGATCTTATAGCATCACCCATAAGCTTAGGTGCCTTAGGTGCTGGTGCAGCAACCTCTTCTTCTTCCTCTTCTTCCATGATGGAAGCCTTTCCAAGCACTCTGGCTACGGTCTTCTTGACCCTTTCCTTCCTTTTCTTTCCTTCAGCAGCAACTGGCTCTATGGTTGTAGGCTTTTCAGGAATCTGAGTTGAGGTTCTGGCCTTTGGCATAGGCTGCCTACCTGCTGGCCTTTTGATTTTCAATCCTGGCTTTGTGCCTTGAGCTGATCCATGTTCCTTCGTGAGCACTACTCTCTTTGAAGTTACTTCCTCTTCTGCCACATAGTCCTCATCCTCTGATTCTGAGGTTCTCTTCTTCCTTTGTCTTGTGGCAGCTTTTGGCAGATTGCTAGGGGTGCTCCTGCTGCCTTCATCTGAAGAACTTGAGGGACTAGTGCCCTCACTCATCTGCACTGGCTGTTCTGACACATTCTGGCTGTCACTCTGATCTGACATGATGAACAAGCTGACTGCTGACCCTGTGAATAGTTTATAGATAAGGTAGAGTGGATGAGCATCACAAAATGCAGAGATTTTTGCAAAAGAATAATTCAAAAACTTAGTTTTAGTTTCCCACTGAAAGCATCTCGGATCTACCGATTTCTAAACTCGATGATATCGAAGCAGTTTTGGCACCTAAACTAGTGAACTCGGTCAGACCGAGTCACAGTTCGGTGGCACCGAGACTGCTAGGGTTTCACAGAGTTCCAAAATTGGCCACACCGATAAGTAATTCTCGGTCAGACCGAGTCTCACTTGTGCAATGGCATAACCCAAATCGGTGGGACCGAGTTTTTCAACTCGGTGGGTCCGAGATGGTCTCGGCGGAAACCTAACCCTAAATTTTTTGAATTAAACCTAATCTACGAGTTCATTTACTGGACAGAAGTTTAACAAACGTGGCAAGAATCATGATGATCACAATGTGCTAAGAATCGGATTGGGGAATAGCACAAAGATCGAGTCCATACCCTAGTTTGGCGGAGACTCGCTACGGCGGCAACGGCGGGGTTGAATTTCCGTTGACGGCGACGAAGACTAGCGACTAGAGGTGGCTGGCAGCGAGGAGACGATCCGGAGACCAAGTTGGCAGAGCAGGCTATCGCGCGGGCGAAGGGGTTCGGAGAAATTTCCAAATTTTTGCCCGTGATTATATATAGCCCGACCCTGTCGGTGTGACCGAGTGGAACAACTCGGTGGCACCGAGATGCAAAACTGTATACAGTTGTTGCAACTTGGTGTGACCGAATGGTTCAAATCGGTTGCACCGAGATCGAAAACCTAGATCAACTTAATGATCTCGGTAGGACCGAAAGTGGGGTATCGGTCAGACCGAGAATCATAAAGAGGTTTTGGAAGTTTAAGTCTATGACGAATCGGGGACTCCGAGCGCTCCTCACACAGAGTGGTTCGAATCTAACTTGATCAAATTTTGTGATGTAGCATGAATAGAGTTTGAGACGAGAAAAGCATAGATAGCTAGAGGAGGTTCTTAGGCATTCTTGTCCATCCACTTGGCAAAAGGAAATAAAACCAAACAATCAAAACAACAAGTGGATGTCCTCGAATGAGTAAAATATTTAACCAGCATGCTCACACAATAAGATGGCAAATGAAATATGTGACAAGGCATGCACAACCAATTCTAGCATCTATCAAGCAATTTGCGATGACAAGGTCATCTATATATGAGTATATTGACTTAGGAGTCAAGTGAGAACACTTGATCATAGGTCATACTCATCGTTTAAGCTCAAGTGGGGTTACCACTTTTACATAAAGCATTGTCGTGTTCACATCTTTAGAGTTGCTTTAGCTCAAGTCTTAGAGTAAAGCTCCCCCTAGATGTGATATCCCCCCTTAGAGGGATGAACTAACCTCGGGTTTTGTCGATGATGACTTCATGTAGATGTTGAAGATGTGGATGCTCAATGTTGATGTAGATCACTTGGAGCTATCCATTTGAGTGAATTGCACTTTCAATACCTACATGGGTTAGTCCCACAAGGAACAAACAAGGATATCCATAGACATAGATTGATGCACACACAAGATGATGTCCATGAAAACTTTTAGGTTACCTTGTCCCTTGTCTTACCAACAAGAGGGTTTGTGACTCCTTGAACTAGTGCAAGATGTGGAAGTTGATTGCACTTGTTCTTGCCAAAATGATAAGAGTGAAGTATGTTGGCGGAGTCACCCTCAAGAACTCTCTAGTTCTTCTTCTTTTGGATCCACACCATCTTGATGGGAATCCTTGGAGTTGTAGTCGTACTTGATGAAGTGGAACTTGAAGTAGTCTTGGGAATCCACTTGACTAAGGTCTTAGGAGCTTCTTCAAATGCATCAATTTCCTCTTGAAGCTTGTCCTTGCCTTTTTGCTTGTAGTCTTGTGGTGGAAGATCATCTTGAGCTTGTGTCCCCTTGAAAGAAGTATCATACTTCTCTTGTTGAGGAACAAACTTTGTCTTGGGGTATTGATCTTCTTCCCACTCAATTCCATTGGCATTGAACTTTCGTTCAAAACCAACACCTTGATTCTTCTGGTGCATTCCTTGCTTGCGCACAATTTCCTCGAATTGCTTACTCCCGGCAAGGCTTTTGTACACTCCTTTCTCTATAATTCCCTTCAATAAGCTATTTTATTGCTCAAGTGTAACTTGGCTAAGAGAATCATTAGTGGAATCAAGAGAACTACTAGAAGCAACAATATTGGATTTAGCATGATCATTGTTAATGCTAGAGGAAGAATCTTTCTTGTTCTTGTTACTAGACTTGACTTGAGGCATGTAAGTGGATAAGAGTAAACGCTTGGAAATGTAAGAAGAACTTTTCTTGCAGAGATCATCATTGATTGCTTTTAAGAACTCATGCTCTTGCTCAAGATTGAGCTTTTCAAAGCGTAATTTCTCATGAGCTCTTAAAAGTTCTCGATGATCTTCGAAGATAGTTTCATGAGCTAACTTAAGAGTGTTTAGTTCTTTAGTTAGAGCCTCAATCTTCTCCTTATCATTGTCATTCGTTTTATCTTTATTAGCATGATTAATTGAAGTTTCATCATAGTATTCATCACTAGAGTTGTCAACAAGCAAATCATCACCTAACAAGTCATCTTCATCACTATTGAAATCAACATACTCGGGGTGTGTTACCTTAGGACCTTTGGCCATGAAGCATCTTCCAATTCCTTCATTTGGTGAGTCAAATATGTCGTAGGAGTTGGTTGACACAAGTGCTAGACCGGCAACACCTTCATCTTGAGTATCTTCGGAGTCGGAGTGATAACTTCTCTCAGAGTGGCTGTCGGAGTCAGTGCCGGATACCCATTCACCAACATGAGCTTGATGTCTTCGTTTTGTGTAGCTCCTTGATGATTTTTCCTTCCTTTCTGAATCCTTGCTTCTCCGTGAGTATCTTCGTTCATAACGATCATCTCTACTCCTTCTCTCTCTTGGTGGTGATTCTTTGCTTCTTCTTTTTGGAGAATCTTCTCTTCTCTTGTAGGGAGCCGTACACTCATTGGAATAGTGTCCGGGTCTTCCACAACTGTAGCGGTTTCACTCTCGACTAGAAGATCTTTTGTCATTGTAGGACCTTGACTTGAAGCTTCTATCTTTGCTTCTACTCTTGTAGAACTTGTTGAAGTTCTTCACCATTAAGCTCAATTCTTCATTGAAGTTTTGTTTCTCACTTGATGATGTAGGGGCTTCACATGAGGCTTTGTAGGCACCACTTGATTTGTTGTGAAGTTCCTCTTTATCCTTAAGTGACGTCTCATGAGCAACAATTCTTCCAATCACCTCCGTTGGCTTGAGATCTTTGTAATTGGGCATCATTTGGATCAATGTGCACACGGTATCATATTTTCCATCCAAGGCTCTTAGAATCTTCTTGATGATGAATCTATCGGTCATCTCTTCACTTCCTAAGCCGGCAATCTCATTTGTGATGAGAGCAAGCCTAGAGTACATTTCAGCGACACCTTCACCATCCTTCATTTTGAACTTGTCAAGTTGACTTTGAAGCACATCCAACTTGGATTCCTTGACGGAGTTGGTACCTTCGTGCATATCAATCAAAGTGTCCCAAATTTCCTTTGCATTCTCAAGACGGCTGATTTTGTTGAATTCTTCGGGGCACAATCCGTTGAAGAGAATATCACAAGCTTGAGCATTGTATTGAAACATCTTCAACTCATCCGCGGTAGCTTCACGGTTTGGTTCTTTCCCATCAAAGAAGTCACCTTGCAAACCAACACACACAATAGCCCAAACGGCAGGGTTATGTCCAAGAATATACATTTTCATTTTATGCTTCCAACTAGCAAAATTACTACCATCAAAGTAAGGACCTCTACGGTGATAATTTCCCTCGCTAGACGCCATACTCTCCTAGGTTGTGAAACCAAGGCTATGACCACCAAAAGCTATGGAGATCAAAGCAAATGGAGACCAAAGCTCTGATACCACTTGTAGGATCGAAAGTATGTCTAGAGGGGGGGGGTGATTAGACTACTTGACCAAATAAAAACTTAACCTTTTCCCAATTTTAGTTCTTGGCAGATTTTAGCTATTGTAGGACAAGTCAAGCAATCATCACACAATTCAAGCAAGCATGCAGAGAGTATATTGGCAGCGGAAAGTAAAGCATGCAACTTGCAAGAATGTAAAGGGAAGGGTTTGGAGAATTCAAACGCAATTGGAGACACGGATGTTTTTCCCGTGGTTCGGATAGGTGGTGCTATCCTACATCCACATTGATGGAGACTTCAACCCACGAAGGGTAACGGTTGCGCGAGTACACGGAGGGCTCCACCCACGAAGGGTAACGGTTGCGCGAGTCCACGGAGGGCTCCACCCACGAAGGGTCCACGAAGAAGCAACCACCCACGAAGGGTCCACGAAGAAGCAACCTTGTCTATCCCACCA
This sequence comes from Triticum urartu, assembly GCF_056163025.1. Classification (NCBI taxonomy): domain Eukaryota; kingdom Viridiplantae; phylum Streptophyta; class Magnoliopsida; order Poales; family Poaceae; genus Triticum; species Triticum urartu. Next base: position 45,319,672 of record NC_141879.1, on the reverse strand, counting down.
TGGCCATCGCCCACGAAGGACTTGCCTCACTAGCGGTAGATCTTCACGAAGTAGGCGATCTCCTTGTCCTTACAAACTCCTTGGTTCAACTCCACAATCTTGTTGGAGGCTCCCAAGTGACACCTAGCCAATCTAGGAGACACCACTCTCCAAGAAGTAACAAATGGTGTGTTGATGATGAACTCCTTGCTCTTGTGCTTCAAATGATAGTCTCCCCAACACTCAACTCTCTCTCATAGGATTTGGATTTTGTGGAAAGAAGATTTGAGTGGAAAGCAACTTGGGGAAGGCTAGATCTCAAGATTCATATGGTAGGAATGGAATATCTTGGTCTCAACACATGAGTAGGTGGTTCTCTCTCAGAACATATGAGTTGGAATTGTGTATGTGTTCTGATGTCTCTCTCCACGAATGAAGAGGAGGTGGAGGGGTATATATAGCCTCCACACAAAATCCAACCGTTACACATAGTTTTCCAATCTCGGTGGGACCGACTCAACAAACTCGGTCAGACCGAAAAGGTAAACCTAGTGACCGTTAGAGATTTTCGGTGGGACTGACATGCAACTCGGTAGGACCGATATGGTTAGGGTTTGGGCATAACGTAATCTCGGTGAGACCGATTACACAAACTCGGTGAGACCGAGTTTGGTAATAAGCTAACCAGAGAGTTGGTCAGGTAAACTCAGTGGGACCGATTTGCTCTTTCGGTGAGACCGAAAAGTTACAAAGAGGGAAACATAGAGTTTACATTGCAATCTCGGTGGGACCGATTCGCTCTTTCGGTGAGACCGAAAGTTACGAAAGGGAAACAGAGAGTTTGCAATCCCATCTCGGTGAGACCGAGATCCCTATCGGTAGAACCGAATTGCTAGGGTTTGGCATTAGCTTATGACAAGTGAAACTCGGTGGCGCCGGATAGAAAGAATCGGTAGGACCGAGTTTGGCTTAGGGTTTAGGTCATATGTGGATATGGGAAAGTAGTTGAGGGTTTTGGAGCATATCACTAAGCACATGAAGCAAGAGGCTCATTAAGCAACACCTCATCCCTCCTTGATAGTATTGGCTTTTCCTAAAGACTCAATGTGATCTTGGATCACTAAAATATAAAATGAAGAGTCTTGAGCTTTTGAGCTTGAGCCAATGCTTTGTCCTTAGCATTTTGAGGGTTCCACTTTCACATCCATGCCATGCCAATCATTGAGCTTTCCTGAAATAGTAATCTTGGAATCGCATTAGCTCAATGAGCTATATGTTGTTATGAATTACCAAAACCACCTAGGGATAGTTGCACTTTCAACGAGGCATGGAGAAATAGGAGTTATGATGTAAGACGGCGAAGAAGAACACTATGATGACAACTATGTGCCCCCTGAATACGGTGATGCTGCAACGGGGGGAGCTGGTGAAGATCAAGAGGAACCAGATGATGTGCCCAATGATGCTGCAACGGGTGAAGCTGCTGAAGATCAAGAGGAACCAGATGATGTGCCCGATGATGATGATCTCCGCCGGGTCATTGTCGATGCAAGGACGCAATGCATTAGTCAAAAGGAGAAGCTGAAGTTTGATCGCATGTTAGAGGATCACAAAAAAGGGTTATACCCCAATTGCGAAGATGGCAACACAAAGCTCGGTACCGTACTGGAATTGCTGCGGTGGAAGGCAGAGAATGATGTGGCTGACAAAGGATTTGAGAAGCTACTGAAAATATTGAAGAAGAAGCTTCCAAAGGATAACGAATTGCCCGACAGTACATACGTAGCAAAGAAGGTCGTATGCCCTCTAGGATTGGAGGTGGAGAAGATACATGCATGCCCTAATGACTGCATCCTCTACCGCGGTGCATACAAGGTTCTGAACGCATGCCCGGTATGCGGTGCATTGCGGTATAAGATCAGACGAGATGACCCTGGTGATGTTGACGGCGAGCCCCCCAGGAAGAGGGTTCCTGCAAAGGTGATGTGGTATGCTCCTATAATACCACGGTTGAAACGTCTGTTCAAAAACGAAGAGCATGCCAAGTTGATGCGATGGCATAGTGAGAACCGAAAGAAAGATGGGAAGTTGAGAGCACCCGCTGACGGGTCGCAGTGGAGAAAAATCGAGAGAAAGTACTGGGATGAGTTTGCAAAGGACCCAAGGAATGTATGGTTTGCTTTAAGCGCGGATGGCATTAATCCTTTCAGGGAGCAGAGCAGCAATCACAGCACCTGGCCCGTGACTCTATGTATGTATAACCTTCCTCCTTGGATGTGCATGAAGCGGAAGTTCATTATGATGCCAGTTCTCATCCAAGGCCCTAAGCAACCCGGCAACGAAATTGATGTGTACCTAAGGCCATTAGTTGAAGAACTTTTACAGCTGTGGAATGAAAACGGTGTATGTACGTGGGATGAGCACAGACGGGAGGAATTTAACCTTAAGGCGTTGCTGTTCGTGACCATCAACGATTGGCCCGCTCTCAGTAACCTTTCAGGACAGACAAACAAAGGATACCACGCATGCACGCACTGTTTAGATGACACTAAAAGTATATACCTGGACAAATGCAGGAAGAATGTGTACCTGGGCCATCGTCGATTTCTTTCGACCAACCATCAATGTTGAAAGAAAGGCAAGCATTTCAAAGGCGAGGCAGATCACCGGAAGAAGCCCGCCATGCGCACCGGTGATCACGTGCTTGCTATGGTCAATGATTTACACTACGTAATCTTTGGAAAGGGTCCCGGTGGACTAGCTGTTCCGAATGACGCTGAGGGACACGCACCCATGTGGAAGAAGAAATCTATATTTTGGGACCTATCCTACTGGAAAGACCTAGAGGTCTGCTCCTCAATCGACGTAATGCACGTGACGAAGAACCTTTGCGTGAACCTGCTAGGCTTCTTGGGCATGTATGGGAAGACAAAAGATACACCTGAGGCACGGGAGGACCTGCAACATTTGCACGAAAAAGACGGCATGCCTCCGAAGCAGTATAAAGGTCCTGCCAGCTACGCTCTTACAAAAGAAGAGAAAGAAATCTTCTTTGAATGCCTGCTCAGTATGAAGGTCACGACTGGCTTCTCGTCGAATATAAAGGGAATAATAAATATGCCAGAGAAAAAGTTTCAGAACCTAAAGTCTCATGACTGCCACGTGATTATGACGCAACTGCTTCCGGTTGCATTGAGGGGGCTTCTACCGGAAAACGTCCGATTAGCCATTGTGAAGCTATGTGCATTCCTCAATGCAATCTCTCAGAAGGTGATCGATCCAGAAATCGTACCAAGGCTAAGGAGTGATGTGGCGCAATGTCTTGTCAGTTTCGAGCTGGTGTTCCCACCATCCTTCTTCAATATCATGACGCACGTCCTAGTTCATCTAGTCGACGAGATTGTCATCCTGGGGCCCGTATTTCTACACAACATGTTCCCCTTTGAGAGGTTCATGGGAGTCCTAAAGAAATATGTCCGTAATCGCGCTAGGCTAGAAGGAAGCATCTCCATGGGCCATCAAACAGAGGATGTTATCGGGTTTTGTGTTGACTTCATTCCTGGCCTTAACAAGATAGGTCTCCCTAAATCGCGGTATGCGGGGAGACTGACTGGAAAAGGCACTCTTGGAAGAGACTCAATAATATGCAGGGACGGATATTCTTGGTCTCAAGCACACTACACATTTCTACAGAACTCTACCTTGGTGACCCCGTATGTCGATGAACACAAGAACAGTCTGCGCTCCAAACACCCGGAGCAGTGCGACGACTAGATTACATGTGAACACATCAGGACTTTCAGCAGTTGGTTGGAAACACGTCTCAGAGGTGACAACACTGTTTGTGATGAGTTGTACTTGTTGTCCAGGGGACCATCTTTGACTGTATTGACTTACAAAGGATACGAGATAAATGGGAATACATTTTACACGATCGCCCAAGATCAAAAGAGCACCAACCAAAACAGCGGTGTCCGCTTTGATGCAGCAACCGAGAGCGGAAAGGATACATATTATGGTTACATAGTGGACATATGGGAACTTGACTACGGACCTGATTTTAAGGTCCCTTTGTTTAAGTGCAAATGGGTCAATCTGTTAGGCGGCGGGGTACAGGTAGACCCATAGTACGGAATGACAACAGTGGATCTGAAAAATCTTGGGTACACCGACGAACCGTTCGTCCTTGCCAATGATGTGACACAGGTTATCTATGTGAAGGACATGTCTACCAAACCGACAAAAAGAAAAGATAAGGAAGCGAATACATCATACGATGAGCCAAAGCGCCACATAGTTCTTTCAGGAAAAAGGGACATCCTGGGAGTGGACGGCAAGACAGACATGTCTGAAGATTATGAAAAGTTTCATGAAATTCCTCCCTTCAATGTCAAGGCTGACCCAAGCATCCTGATAAACAATGAAGATTATCCATGGTTACAGTGCAATAAGCAAATGACACAAGCGAAGAAAAATTGAAGACTTTCTCCCACAACTTTGTAACACACGAACATGCTACCATTGTCCGTTTTGTACATGCACATGCTATGTGGGTGAAATTATGATACCATCCCAACTTTCAACTTTTTCAGAGTTCATTTGAAATGCTTTCATGTCTTATGGTTCGGCCCTCGTAATACCATGACCATTAGTCCCTGGCCCATGCCAACTTTCTACTTTCAACTTTCTAAAACTAATGGCACTAACAGAAAGTTTATAATTTTGCTCCTCGCCCCTAGCCCATGACCATTAGTCCTGGTTTGTGCCACAAACCGGGACTAAAGGGTTGGTCCTCGTTGCGGGCCGAGTTTAGTCCCACCTCGCCAACCGAAAGGGGCTCACACCGGTTTATAACCCCTTCCCTCTCTGCCTTGTTGAGCTCCTCTCAAAGTGAAAATAGATGCCCTAATAGAGAAAAGTTTAACCTAAATTCATAGTGAATTTCTCTGAAATTCATAGAAATTTACTAGGAATTTAGGTTGAATTTTCTCTATAAGCGCATATATTCTCATTTTTTTAGTAAGTTAATCAGAAACTTGTGATTCAAACAATTTTCAAAGAATTCAAATTCTAACTATTCAAATTTGAAAACTAATGGCACTAACAGAAAGTTTATAATTTTTCTAAAACTAATGGCACTAACAGAAAGTTTATAATTTTGCTAACCTAAAAGCAAACAGAATTAAAAATTAAAGCAAAAAAACAAAAGAAAATAAATAATGCAAAAAACAAATCAAAAAAACAAGAAAAAACTATTTTTATAATAAAGTTAATCACAAAATAAAATAAATAAAGCAACAAAGAAAACAAAAAAACTAAAAAAGTGTTTTCAAATTTGAAAACTAATGGCACTAACAGAAAGTTTATAATTTTTCTAAAACTAATGGCACTAACAGAAAGTTTATAATTTTGCTAACGTAAAAGCAAACAGAATTAAAAATTAAAGCAAAAAACAAAAGAAAATAAATAATGCAAAAAACAAATCAAAAAAACAGGAAAAACTATTTTTATAGTAAAGTTAATCACAAAATAAAATAAATAAAGCAACAAAGGAAACAAAAAAACTAAAAATGTGTTTTCAAATTTGAAAACTAATGGCACTAACAGAAAGTTTATAATTTTTCTAAAACTAATGGCACTAACAGAAAGTTTATAATTTTGCTAACCTAAAAGCAAACAGAATTAAAAATTTAAAGCAAAAAACAAAAGAAAATAAATAATGCAAAAAACAAATCAAAAAATATGAAAAAACTATTTTTATAGTAAAGTTAATCACAAAATAAAATAAATAAAGCAACAAAGAAAACAAAAAAACAAAAAAATTATTTTCAAATTTGAAAACTAATGGCATTAACAAAAAGTTTATAATTTTTCTAAAACTAAAAGCATAAAGAATTAAAAAATAAAGCAAAGAAACAAAAGAAAATAAATAAAGCAACAAAAAAACAAAAAATGCCACCTACTGGGCCACCACGGCCTGAATACGACTAGAAACCCTACCATGGGCCAGGATTCAGGCCCGCAGCAGGCCCAGTAGGCCCACATGCATTGCAGTGACAGATTAGGCCCGAAAGCCTGCAGTTGAGAGGAGCTCGGGAGGGTGGGCGCAGCAACGCTTATAAACCACTCCCGAGCCCTCTCAACTTGCGAGGTGGGACTAAACTTTTGGGCGCGGGGCAGCACAAGGCCATTGGTCCCAGTTGGTGGCACTAACCGGGACTAAAGGGGGCATTGGTCACGGTCCGTGGCACCAACCGTGACCAATGCCCCCCTTTAGTCTCGGTTGGTGCCACCAACCGGGACCAAAGGCCGCCGCTTCCCGCCCTTTGGGCTGCTGAAAAGAGGCCTTTGGTCCCGGTTGCTGGCACCAACCGGGACTAAAGGGGGAATTAGTCCCGGTTTATGCCACCAACCGGGACTAAAGCTTGGGCTATATAACAAACACTTGTGAAAATTTTCAGTTTGCATCGCCAGTTCCCCCCTCCCCCACCGACGACGCCGTCAGGCTGCTCCACCTCGCCGTCTATGCTGCCGCCACCAACATCGTCGCCTCCATGAGCCCGCGTCGTCCTCATCACCGGCATCCCCGAGCCCGCCGTCCTTGTCGTCCCCGTCGTTGCGTGCCTCCCTGAGCCCACCCCTCCTCGTCCCTGTCGCCGGCCGCGCGCCGTCCCCGTCACCGCGTGCCGCCCTGAGCCCGCCGTCCTCGTCGCCGGACTCCTGCCATCGCCGCCCCCTTGAAGTGAGCCCCCCCTTTCCCATGGTCCCGATCGAGTGTGGCCCTTGCTCTCTGCCCCTGCTCCATGGTCGCCGCCGGCCCCGACGCATTGAAGAGCAGAAGGAGAGGAGAGGAGAAGGAGTGGAGCAGCAGCAAACTTTTCTGAAATTTCTGATTTTTTTATAGATATGAACAGTGCATATAGAGGGTGTTTGATCAAATGCTAGATGGCTTTGGGCATTTTTAGGATTTATGATATTTTTTGTGGTGAGGTACTGATGCAAGACAAAGGTGATGGCAAAATTTCAGAATTTTTTGATTGGTTTAGAATAGGTTTTCAGCAAGGAATTTTAATCTGGTTCAAATTTCATTTGAATGAAATTTAAAAAATTTAAACTATGGATCAGAAGGTTTTTGGTGAAATGGAGTGTGGGTACTGTCATGAAGTTGGAGTAATTTTTGTGGTTGTAAAAGAGTTAGGAAAATTTAGAATGTGCTAAATATTTCAAAAATGTCAAAAATTTATGTGAAAAAGAATGAGAGGAAAAAGGAGAAGAAGAGGAAAGGAGAAGAAGAGGAGAAATAAATAAGAAGAAGAAAAAAAGAAAAAGAAGAGGAGAAGAAGAAAGGAATAGAGGAGAAGAAGAGAAAATAGAAGAGAAAATAGAATATTCTATTTTCTCTTCTTCTCCACTATTCCTTTCTTCTTCTCCTCTTTTTTTTCTTCGATCTTCTCCTCTAGCTATTCCTTTCTTCTTCTTCTTCTTCTTCTTCTTAATTTTTATCGGGAACGAGGGTGTCGAGGATCGCCGAGGGGTCGAGGGTCGGGAACTAGGGTAGAGGGTCGAGGGTCGGGAACTAGGGTAGAGGGTAGAGGGTCGTTAAGGGGTCAAGGGTCGAGGGTTTCAGGGTCGAGGGTTCGAGGGTTCTATAGGGTCGAGGGATCAAGGGTCGAGGGTTCCAGGGTCGTCTAGGGGTCGAGGGTTCCAGGGTCGTCGAGGATAGGAAAGAAGAAAATAAGAAGAGGAAAGAAAGAAGAAGAGGAGAGGAAAAGAAGAGGAGAAATAAATAAGAAGAAGAAAAAAGAAGGAAAAGAAGAGGAGAAGAAGAAAGGAATAGTGGAGAAGAAGAGAAAATAGAATATTCTATTTTCTCTTCTTCTCCACTATTCCTTTCTTCTTCTCCTCTTTTTTTTCTTCTTTTTTTTCTTCGATCTTCTCCTCTAGCTATTCCTTTCTTCGAGGGTCCTATAGGGTCGAGGGATCGAGGGTCGAGGGTTCCAGGGTCGTCTAGGGGTCGAGGGTTCCAGGGTCGTCGAGGGTTCGAGGGGTCGAGGATCGCCGAGGGGTCGAGAGAGGTTTCCTAGTGTCAAAGTATTGAAGAAATCCATGGCTTCATCATTAGCCGGAAGTAACCAGGGCATGACGAAGTCCTCCAAAGTTATTTTGGAATGGTGTCCCGGATAGGATAATTTGTCTTTTTGTATGAATTTCAGCAAAGGCCTTCCAAATAACGATATTTGGAAGGTGTTGCTGAACTTTGTACCAAAAAGCGAATTATCTTATCTGGGACTCCGTTCCAAAATAACTTTGGAGAGCTTCGTACCATCATGCACATGTTACTTTCGCCTAATGATGAAGACATGGTTTTGTTGAATCCTTTGACACTAGGCAACCTTCCGACCCCTCGGCGATCCTCTCGAACATGAGAGGAGAAGAGGATAAAAAAAGAAGAGGAAGAAAAAAAAAGAGGAGAAGAAAGAATAGAGGAGTTCTTCTCCTCTATTTGTTTTTCTCCTCTCTTTTTTCTTCTTCTTCCTCTTTTTTTATCGGGAACGAGGGTCGTCGAGGGACATATAGATGTAGTGTCGTCGTTGTCGATATATACCCCCTCCCGATAGCTTTAACACGGGGGGGGGGGGTCGAGGCCACTAATTAATATATATGATTCCTTACTATGATTAGGTAGCTAGTTCTATGTTTGGCACTAATATATCCATCTGTCATGTTTGAATAATAATTGCCGTGTTGTAAATATTTGTAGAAACTATGGACACCGCCTGAGACGAAGCAAAAGAAGCGTTGTTGAGGGACATAATTGTAGAAGGAAGTGATGTCGTCTCGTTGTTTCTCAATGACACCGATGGTCTGGAAGGAGAGGGTGAAGAAACTGGCTACGGTGACCTAATGCCGGTGCAAGAAGAAGAACATGAGGACGGCTCCGGTGACCCAATGCCGGTGCAAGAAGGAGACCATGATGACGGCTCCGGTGACCGAACCGAGTCCGGCCAGGTATATATATTAGTTAAGCCTGTGCTGACTAGCTGATTGATGCATTCATTGTTTTGGTATGTACACATATTAATTAAGTCTTTGTTCTTTTTTCTAGCCCTCCGGATCGAGCACAACTTCGGTAAAGAGATGAGGCCCGAAGAAAAAGTTGAGCTCGGATGAAAAGTTTGAGATCATAGCAATCGCGCCCGACGGCCAACCGATTGAACCCCTCCAGACAAAGAGCGCATTTGTTGCTCAGTGCAGGGTTCTGGTTAGGGACAAGATCCCGATAAGCATCCAGCAATGGTTTAAGCCGGCTACAGAAGACCCTGAGGTGTCTTATGTCAATGATATGCAGAAAAATGATCTTTGGACTGAGCTGAAGTCAAATTTCACCCTACCGCCAGAGGATAATCCAGAGAACCCAGTTAAAGAGCAATTAATCAAGTCTTTTGCTCTTAAGAGGATGGCAGAACTATTCAGGAGGTGGAAGAAAGAGCTGAATAAGTTTGTCAAAAATAATGAGACACCAGAATTCAAGGGCAGATATGAGAAGATCAGAGATCACTGGCCCGCATTTGTGGCCCACAAGACATCGGAAAAGAGTAAGAAGATGTCAGCGACAAACAAGCAAAATGATGCGAAGAAGATGCTTCACCATCGCATGGGGTCAGGTGGCTACCTCGTAGCCCGGCCTAAGTGGGTCAAGACTGAGAATGATCTGGTTGATAAAGGGATCGAACCAGAGACAATTAGCTGGCCAGACCGTTGCCGGACTTGGTTCTTCGGGGCTGGCGGAACCTTGGACCCTGTAACAGGGAAGTGCATTTGGACGAACGATCTAATGGACATACCAGTCAGGAAGCTTAAGCAGTATATCGAAGCAGCGCAGCAAGGGAAGTTCTTTCCAGACAGAGAGAACGACGAGCTCACATTGGCCCTCGGGAATCCTGAGCACCCTGGACGGACACGAGGCACACCAGGCTCCATTCCGTGACAGGTTGGGTTTCCGGACGCAGGCGGTTACAAATCCCATGAGAGGAGGAAAAAAGTGCAGCAGACCCAAATGTAGGTGCTGCAAGCAAGGGTAGACGCGATAGAGGAACGAGAAGCAAATCGTAGCAAACATAGTGCCGAAGCTTCCCCCGAAGCTACCCCGCCATCTCAGCGCAGAAACAGTGTGGCTTCCACCGAGCTGCTTCAGCCGGAGCATGCCTTGATGGCTCCTGCCAGCTATCCCGTGGATGCTATCACGGAGTCTCAAAATTGCCACCTTATGACGCAATGGATGAATTTGAAGGTCAAGGCGGCTGTTGGCTATGTTTATCCTACTGAACCCGGCGCAACTTTTCACTGCCGGCCGATTCCAGAAGGATATGCTAGGGTGAAGGTGGACGAAATAACGGAGGGATTTGAGGACCTCCAGCTTGACCACCCTACCGATGAAGGGGAGACTCGGCTGGGGTCTGCTCTGAAGACTCCATGCCTATGGCAGAAGGAGCTCATCAACCTTCCGAACTGGACGCCTCCGCCTCCTCCTCCTCCTCTGGCGAGTCAGGGCACTCCGCCTCCTCCACCGCCTCCTCCTCCGGCGAGTGACGATCAGGGCCCTCGGCCATCTCCTTCTCCGGCGCGTGACGGCACTCCGCCTGCGCCGGCGCGCCCGAGCAGCCAGCCTCCTCCTTCTCCGCCTCGTCAGCAAGGGCAGAAGAGACCCGCCGCCGCTCCAGCAGCTGCTCCGGAGCGTCATAGTCCTTCTCCTCCACCTCGTAAGCAAGTAAAGAAGACAACCGCTTCGTCTGCTCGGCCAGCGTCTAGCAGTACAATCAGAGGCGGGAGGACATACAAATTCGGTCCTTCTCTGAAGAGTCCACATAAGTTACCATACGAGAGGACCCAGAGGAGAATGTGAAGATCGCGCGAACCGAAGTGGATGACTGGTTTCAAGGGTTGAGAGAAATGAGACATCCACCTCCGGAGGAGAAGGTAGATCCGGTGAAAGTGAAGCGCACTCTGGCTGCCCTGGCAAAACCACCCAAGTCTCTGCCGAAAGGCAACTATGAGCGCATTATTGCAAAGACATGGGCCGAAGCGGAGCGGTCGGGAAGTACAGTCAGTGATCAAAGGCTGAAAGAACGACGAGCAGCTGGGAAACAAATTGCCCAGCTCGGCGAACAAGCGAAGCAATCGTGCCCCCCCCCCTCAAGGTGCCTAGCGACATCGTCGATCCGAGGATGGTGCCCGGTTATGGCAATGTTCATGATTACCTGCCCGACGATGTACATTATGATCCCATGGAGGTGCAGATACACAGATACGAGTACGGGAAGCCTCTCGTCAAAGATGAAAAATCTTTAACAATGATGATGCGAAGATTACATGATTGGTACTTGAAAATCTGCAGAGAGTCTGGGGGGAGGAGTACTTTGTATGCGAGAGTTAAACTGGAGCATGACCTCGTTGGAATTGAACTGTTTCCTATTCCATTTGAGGAGTTCTATCAGTTTTTCAATCAATTGGCCCTCGATAAAACAACGATCACCTGCTACTGTCTGTAAGTACTACTACTTCTGTCATTAAGTCTCTCTATATAGCTCATATTTTTCATTGCATGTATTTATAATTATCCTCACTATATTATGCAGAATGAAGATCGCCGAATTGAAGAAAAGACAAATCGGTGATATTGGGTTCGTTAACACATATCTCATAGATGCAACTGAGGTTGAACATCGTCCCGGAGATACCGAGGCCAACTTGCTACGATCATTCAAAAAAAATGAAAACAAAGATATAATACTCTTTCCTTACAACTTCAAGTGAGTGTTACTGTCTTGTGCATATTCGGTTTCCCTTATATATTAGTCTAGGTTATAGTAATGTAATTGATGAGTTATGCATGCGTGTGCAGTTTCCACTATATTCTCCTAGAGATTAGGCTTGAGCAGGGAGTAGTAACCGTCTTGGACTCTAAACAAAAATATCCCCAGGAGTATGCGGACATGACTGAAATCCTCAAGAAGTAAGTTAAATCGATCATTATCCACCATATCAGCAACTTTGTTCATTTCCTGATATCAAGTAATTGTTTTCTTTGTCCGGCAGGGTTTGGAGAAAATTCACCAAAAAAGTTCCGGGACTACCGAAGGAGCTGGAATTTAGACACCCGAAAGTAAGTACTATAGTAGCATGTTCCGCGCATCTCCTAGTGATTCAAGCGCTAGTTTCATCAATACCATTTAGCATTCTTGCTTACCAGTTTGATTGACCTCTATTTCTTGTAAAGTGGTTGTGGCAGGAACAAGGGAATGATTTCTGTGGATACTACGTCTGCGAGTCCATCCGCCACACGACCTGTGAGCGGGGCGGGTACTCTGACGAACAATATGAAGTACGTAAATAACAACATTCACAATTTTATTTTATTACCATCATTTGTATTGAGTTTCATTCATTCATATATATATATATATATATATATATATATATATATATATATGTATTGACGCCCTTCTTCAAATTAGATGTTTCGGAAGCGGGATGAACTCCTAGCACCAGCTCGCATGCGAGCAATTCAAGAGGAATTGGCGGCATTCTTTCTTGACCACGTGATCGCTGAAGACGGAGAATACTATGTGAACTATGAGTCCGTATGATTATATTTGTAAGAGATAATTATTGTATATATGTAGCCGGTAGTGTCGGATAGATATACGAGAACTTGTTGTTCGACCAATCTCTCGGAGAAGGAGAGGTGGTCGATATTACTTCTCTCTGTATGCATATATGTTCATGACGATCTTCTGTTTCCTTCGTTTCCTTACTAGCTAGCTAGCGTGTCTAGTCCTCTCTATACGTATGTACAGTACGTAGCGTCGACCAAGCACGGACATAAGAGAGGACACTTCTCTCTATTAATTATAGCTAGCTAACACAATATATGAAACACCTAAATTAACCCCCCAAAACCCCCAACCCCCCCCCCCCCTTTCAAAAAAAACAAAAACCCCAGCCACAGAAATGCTAACGCGTGGATGCCTATTGGTCCCGGTTGGTGCCACCAACCGGTACCAAAGGGTCTCCTGCCTGGGCTCCGCGCACAGGCCACGTGGAGGCCCATCAGTCCCAGTTCTGGATTGAACCGGGACTAAAGGGACAGGGCATTAGTACCGACACTTTAGTCCCGGTTCAGGAACCGGGACTAAAGGCCCTTACGAACCGGGACAACAGGCCCTTTTTCTACCATTGTATACATGTGTGTATATATGTGTGAATTAATATATATATATATATATATATATATAGGACGCCAGTTTGGGACACCTAGGTGCCCGGGCACCTTGCCTATCCATCGTTAGATCGTGTTTAGCGACAAATTTGGAAACCAATGTAAATGATTTAATTACTAGTTAATTTGGCAAGCTTTAATTCTTTAATTGTCCCATGCATGCATGTCACATCATAGAAAAGGAAGGTGATTAAAATACCATAGTGAATAAAAATCAACATTTATTACCTCCTTATATACCACTTATTGATTCGTAGAATAAATCACTACGTATGTAAAATACACATGTATGTTATGTAACTTCAGCAGTAGGTATACACATACCCACCATCTAATTGGGTATACACATACACATACCCGTACATGTACCTTTTTCAAGGCAGGAACACATATACATAATTTTGTTAGTTGATATATGCATACCCTCGTATGTATATAATTTCGTTAGGGGTATATGCATACCCGCATATGTACATAATTTTTTTGGTAGGTATACGCATACCCGCGTATGTATATAATTTCTTTTTTTCAGGGATATGTATATAATTTTGTTCGTAGGTATATGTATACCACGTATGTACATAATTTCGTTAGTAGGTATATACATATCCGTTACGTATATAATTTGTTTAATACCTAAAAACCTAGAATAAATCATTGGATATATACGTACTCGTGTATGTACATAATTTCATTAGTAGGTATATATACCATGGGTATATTTATATTATTTGGAGTCGGCACACAATTTGTTGATATAGGTAATAAAAATATTTTGTCATGAATATCTCAGAATGGTATCAACTTTTATGTATACATTTATTCTTCTGTGCGTAGAAAAAATCCACAGGCTGACGAGTCACATTGTGCGTACATACTATATATGTTTCCTTTTTATTCTGCCATTCTCTCTCCATCAATTAATGTGTGTTTTAATTCTATTCAAATCAATAAATACAAATGGGTGGACATACGAGCTATTAAATGCTAGGTGCCCCAAACAATTTACCCATATATATATATAATTCTATTAAACAAAAAAGAATTAAATGGAAAACACAAAATTAAAATAAAAATAAATCATAAACCAAAACCCCCCAACCTTTTAATACTGGTTGGTGTCACCAACCGGTACTAAAAGGCTCCCTGCCCCCGAAGCTGGCTTGTGCCACGTGGTTGCCCTTTAGCACCAGTTCGTGCTGAACCGGTACTAAAGAGGGGGGCTTTAGTGCCCACACTTTAGTGCCGGTTACCGAACCGGTACTAAAGGGCCTTACGAACCGGTGCTATTGCCCGGTTCTGCACTAATGTCTAGATATTGCCTAGAGGAGGAGGTGAATACAAATTTTAAAATAGTTGCAGATTTGGCTTAATTCTAACACATGGTTAAACTAGTTGAATTATTTTTATGGATAAATCCTAAATATGCTAGGGTCAACTAAGTGTACCAACAATTCAAACTCTATCTAGAATATATCAATATATTAGCAAGTATAATTGTTCTTAAAGGCGAAAAGAGACAACCAATGTGTTTTCTCTAGTTCATATATCCATCAACGTTCTATGTCTCCATTGGGGTACCAACTGATACGTCTCCAACGTACCTATAACTTTTGATTGCTCCATGCTATATTATCTACTGTTTTGGACATTATTGAGTTTTATTATCCACTTTTATATTATTTTTGGGACTAACCTATTAACCGGAGGCCCAGCCCAGAATTACTGTTTTTTTGCCTGTTTTAGGGTTTCGAAGAAAAGGAATATCAAACGGAGTCCAAACGGAATGAAACCTTCAGGAACGTGATTTTTCTCAACGAACAAGACCCGGGAGACTTGGACCCTACGTCAAAAAATAAAAGAGGAGGCCACGAGGTAGGGGGGCGCGCCTACCCCCCCCCCCCCAGGCACGCCCTCCACCCTTGTGGGGCCCCTGTTGCTCCACCGACGTACTCCTTCCTCCTATATATACCTACATGCCCCCAAACGATCAGAGACAGAGCCAAAACCCTAATTCCATCACCGTAACTTTCTGTATCCACGAGATCCCATCTCGGGGCCTATTCCGGAGCTCCGCCGGAGGGGGCATCGATCACGGAGGGCTTCTACATCAACACCATAGCCCCTCCGATGAAGTGTGAGTAGTTTACCTCAGACCTACGGGTCCATAGTTATTAGCTAGATGGCTTCTTCTCTCTTTTTGGATCTCAATACAAAGTTCTCCCCCTCTCTTGTGGAGATCTATTCGATGTAATCTTCTTTTTGCGGTGTGTTTGTTGAGACCGATGAATTGTGGGTTTATGATCAAGTCTATCTATGAATAATATTTGAATCTTCTCCAATTTCTTTTATGTATGATTGGTTATCTTTGCAAGTCTCTTCGAATTATCAGTTTGGTTTGGCCTACTAGATTGATCTTTCTTGCAATGGGAGAAGTGCTTAGCTTTGGATTCAATCCTGCGGTGTCCTTTCCCAGTGACAGTAGGGGCAGCAAGGCACGTATTGTATTGTTGCCATCGAGGATAACAAGATAGGGTTTTATTCATATTGCATGAGTCTATCCCTCTACATCATGTCATCTTGCTTAAGGCATTACTCTGTTTTTAACTTAATACTCTAGATGCATGCTGGATAGCGGTCGATAAGTGGAGTAATAGTAGTAGATGCAGACAGGAGTCGGTCTACTTGTCTCGGGCGTGATGCATATATACATGATCATGCCTAGATATTCTCATAACTATGCTCAATTCTGTCAATTGCTCAATAGTAATTTGTTCACCCACCGTAGAATACTTATGCTCTCGGGAGAAGCCACTAGTGAAACCTATGGCCCCTGGGTCTATCTTAATCATATTAATCTCCTACTACTTAGTTATTTCCTTTGCTATTTACCTTGCCTTTATTTTACTTTGCATCTTTATCATAAAAATACCAAAAATATTATCTGATCATATCTATCAGATCTCACTCTCGTAAGTGGCCTTATAGGGATTGACAACCCCTATTTGCGTTGGTTGCGAGGATTTATTTGTTTTGTGCAGGTACGAGGGACTCGCGCGTAGCCTCCTACTGGATTGATACCTTGGTTCTCAAAAACTAAGGGAAATACTTATGCTACTTTGCTGCATCATCCCTTCCTCTTCGGGAAAAACCAACGCAGTGCTCAAGAGGTAGCACCAACTAATGGAATCTCACTTGAGTCACTCTTGTATTAATAGGTTCTCAGCCGGTTCAATATAGATATTTAATTCGTCCACTTCAAAGCTAGCAATCTCCACAACCACTCCACAAACCCACTCATGTCTATTATCTTTCTTTCAAATGGGATTTGGTGATGCCTAAGAAGAATTAATGAGACTCTCACAGTAAACTGGAAGGACAAAGTGTTGGGGATCGTAGCAGAAATTTAAAATTTTCTACGCCTCACCAAGATCAATCTATGGAGTAATCTAGCAACGAGGGGAAGGGGAGTGCATCTACATACCCTTGTAGATCGTTAAGCGGAAGCGTTCAAGTAAACGGGGTTGATGGAGTCGTACTCGTCGTGATCCAAATCACCGATGATCCTAGCGCCGAACGGACGGCACCTCCGCGTTCAACACACATACGGAACGGAGACGTATCCCACGCCTTGATCCAGCAAGTAGGAAGGAGAGGTTGAGGAAGAGAGTCCAACAGCAGCACGACGGTGTGGTGGTGATGGAGTGGCAGTTCTCCGGCAGGGCTTCCCCAAGCTCACGCGGAGGAGGAGAGGTATTGGAGGGGAGGGGCTGCGCCAGGTTCAAGGGTGTGTCCGCCCTCCCACCCCTCCACTATTTATAGGTGGGGAGAGAGGGGGCCGGCCCCCCTAGATCCCATCTAGGGTTGGGGGTGGCGGCCAAGGGGGGGAGGAATGCTTCCCAAGTCAAGTGGGGGCCCTCCCCTTTAGGGTTTCCCCTCTCCCATGTGCATGGGCCTTGGGGGGGCTGGTGCCCTTGGCCCATTAAGGTTAGGGCGCCCCCCTACAGCCCATGCTGCTGTATTGGATGTGGTGGAACATTTTCCGGACCTCCGGACCCCTCCGGAATCCTCCTGAACCTTCCGGAAGCTTCCCGGTACAATACCGGAAAAAACCAAACTTTTCCCGGAACCCGAACAACAACTTTCCATATATAAATCTTTACCTCCGGACCATTCCGGAACTCCTCGTGACGTCCGGGATCTCATCCGGGACTCCGAAGAACATTCGGTAATCACATACAAGTCTTCCTAATAACCCTAGCGTTATCGAACCTTAAGTGTGTAGACCCTACAGGTTCGGGAACCATGCAGACATGACCGAGACAACTCTCCGGCCAATAACCAACAGCGGGATCTGGATACCCATGTTGGCTCCCACATGTTCCATGATGATCTCATCGGATGAACCACGATGTCGAGGATTCAATCAATCCCGTATTCAATTCCCTTTGTCCAGCGATATTGTACTTGCCCGAGATTCGATCGTCGGTATCCTGATACCTTGTTCAATCTAGTTACCGGCAAGTCTATTTACTCGTTCCGTAACACATCATCCCATGATCAACTCCTTGGTCACATTGTGCACATTATGATGATGTCCTACCGAGTGGGCCCAGAGATACCTCTCCGTTTACACAGAATGACAAATCCCAGTCTCGATTCGTGCCAACCCAACAGACACTTTCGGAGATACCTGTAGTGTACCTTTATAGCCACCCAGTTACGTTGTGACGTTTGGCACACCCAAAGCACTCCTACGGTATCCAGGAGTTGCACAATCTCATGTCTAAGGAAATGATACTTGACATTAGAAAAGCTTTAGCATATGAACTACACGATCTTTGTGCTAGGCTTAGGATTGGGTCTTGTCCATCACATCATTCTCCTAATGATGTGATCCCGTTATCAACAACATCCAATGTCCATGGTTAGGAAACCGTAACCATCTATTGATCAACGAGCTAGTCAACTAGAGGCTTACTAGGGACATGGTGTTGTCTATGTATCCACACATGTATCTGAGTTTCCTATCAATACAATTCTAGCATGGATAATAAACGATTATCATGAACAAGGAAATATAATAATAACCAATTTATTATTGCCTCTAGGGCATATTTCCAACAGTCTCCCACTTGCACTAGAGTCAATAATCTAGTTCACATCGCCATGTGATTAACATTCACAGGTCACATCGCCATGTGACCAACATCCAAGAGTCTACTAGACTCAATGATCAAGTTCACATCACTATGTGATTAACACTCAAAGAGTTCTAGGTTTGATCATGTTATGCTTGTGAGAGAGGTTGTAGTCAACGGGTCTTGCCATATTCAGATCCCTATGTATTTCGCAAAACTTTATGTCATATCGTAGATGCTGCTACCACGTTCCACTTGGAGCTATTCCAAATTTTTGCTCCATTATATGTATCCGGTATCTCTACTCAGAGCTATCCGGATAAGTGTTAAACTTGCATCGACATAACTCTTTACGTCGAACTCTTTATCATCTCCATAACCGAGAAACATTTCCTTATTCCTCTAAGGATAATTTTGACTGCTATCTGGTGATCCACTCCTAGATCACCTTTGTACCCTCTTGCCAGACATGTGGCAAGGCACACATCAGGTGCGGTACTCAGCATGGCATAACGTATAGAGCCTATGACAAAAGCATAGGGGACGACCTTCGTTCTTCCTCTTTCTTCTGCCGTGGTCAATATTCGAGTCTTACTCAACTTCACACCTTACAACTCAGGTAAGAACCCCTTCTTTGACTGATCTATTTTGAACTCCTTCAAAAACATGTCAAAGTGTGCGTTCTTTGAAAGTATCATCAGGCGTTTTGATCTATCTCTATAGATCTTGATGCCCAATATGTAAGCAGCTTTATCCAGGTCTTCCTTTGAAAAATACTCTTCAAACAAACATTTATGCTTTCCAGAAATTCTACATTATTTCGGATCAACAATATGTCATCCACATATACTTATCAGAAATGTTGTAGTGCTCCCACTCACTTTCTTGTAAATACAAGTTTCTAACAAACATTGTATAAACCTAAAAGCTTTGATCACTCCATCAAAACATATATTCCGATTCCGAGATGCTTGCTCTAGTCCATAGAAGGATTGCTGGAGCCAGCATACCTTTTAGCATCGTTAGGATCAACAAAACCTTTTATTGTATCACATACAACTTTTCTTACGAAAACTGGTAAGAAAACTTGTTTTGTCATCCATCTGTAAGATTTCATAATCGAAAAATACAGCTAATGCCAACATGATTCCGACGGACTTAAGCATCGCTACGGGTGAGAAATTCTCATCGTAGTCAACTCCTTGAACTTGTGAAAAGACTCTTTCCCACAAGTCGAGCTTCATAGATGGTAACATTACCACCCACGTTCGTCTTCTTCTTAAAGATCCATTTATCTTAATGGCTTTTCGATCATCGGGCAAGTCCACCAAAGTCCGGACTTTGTTTTGATACATGGATCCTATCTCGGATTTCGTGGCTTCTAACCATTTGTCGGAATACGGGCCCACCATTGCTTCTCCATAGCTCGTAGGTTCATTGTTGTCCAACAACATGATATCTAAGACAGGATTACCGTACCACTCAGGAGTAGTACATATCCTTGTCGACCTACGAGGTTTGATAGCAACTTGATGCAAAGCTTCATGATCACTATCATTAACTTCCTATTCAACAGACGCAGATGCCATAGAAAACATCCTTCTGTGTTGCGTCACTCTCTGGTTGAAGTAAAGGTTCGACAACCTCATCAAGTTCTATCTTCCTCCCACTCAATTCTTTCGTGAGAAACTCCTTCTCGAGAAAGGACCCGTTCTTAGAGACAAACAATTTGCCCTCGGATCTGAGATAGAAGGTGTACCCAACTGTCACCTTTGGGTATCCTATGAAGATGTGTTTGTCCGCTTTGGGTTCGAGCTTCTTCGGCTGAAGCCTTAAGCATCGCAGCCCCAAACATTACGAAACGACAACTTTGGTTTCTTGCCAAACCAATGTTCACACGATGTCGTCTCAACCGACTTAGATGGTGTCCTATCTAAAGTGAATGCAGCTGTCTTTAACGCATAACCTCAAAATGAAAACGGTAGATCGGTAAGAGACATCATAGATCGCACCATATCTCATAAGGTTCGATTACGACGTCCGGACACACCATTACCCTATGGTGTTCCAGGTGGCTTCAACTGTGAAACAATTCCACAATGTCTTAAGTGATTGCCAAACTCATAACTCAGAAATTCTCATCGATCAGATCGTAGGAATTTGATCTTCTTGTTATGATGGTTCTTAACTTCACTTTGAAATCGGTTGAAATTTTCAAACGTTTCAGACTTGTGCTTCATTAAGTAAATATACCTATATCTACTCAAATTGTCAGTGAAGATGAGAAAATAGCGATATCCACCGCACACTTCAATTCTCATTGGATCACACGTATCAGCATGTATGATTTCCAACAAGTCACTTGCCCATTTCATTGTACCTGAAAATGGGGTCTTAGTCATCCTGCCCATGAGGCATGGCTCGCATGTGTCAAGCGATTCAAAATCAAGTGACTCCAAACATCCATTGACATGGAGTTTCTTCATGCATCTTACGCCAATATGACCTAAGCGGCAGTGCCACAAGAAAGTGGTACTATCATTATTAACTCTACATCTTTTGGCGTGAACATGTGTATTACCACGACCGAGATTCAATGAACCATTCACATAGGGTGCATGACCATGAAAGGTATTATTCATGTAATCAGAATAACCATTATTCCCTAACTTAAATGAATAACTGTATTGCGATGAACATGATCTAATCATATTCATGCTCAACGTAGACACCTGATAACATTTATCTAGGTTCAATACTAATCCCGAAGGCAGATGGAGTGTGCGATGGTGATCTCATCAACTTTGGAAACACTTCCAACACACTTCGTCACCTCGCCCTTAGCCAGTCTCTGTTTAGTCCGTAGCTTTTGCTTCAAGTCACCAATAATAGCAACTAAACCGGTATCCAATACCCAGGTGCTACCAGGAGTACTAGTGAGGTACACATTAATAACACGTATATACTTTGTTGAAGTTGCCAGCCTTCTTATCTACCATGCATTTGGGGTAATTACACTACCAGTGACAGTTCCCCTTACAATAGAAGCACTTAGTCTCGGGTTTGGGTTCAACCTTGGGTTCCTTCACTGGAGCAACAACTGGTTTGCCATCCATGAAGTTTCCCTTCTAGCCCTTGCCCTTCTTGAAACCAGTGGTCTTGTGAAACCATCAACACTTGATGCTCCTTCTTGATTTCTACCTTTTGCGGTCTTAAGCACCGCGAACAGCTCTGGGATCAACTCCATCCCTTGCATGTCATAGTTCATCACGAAGATCTAGTAGCTTAGTGATAGTGTCTAGAGAACTCTATCAATCACTATCTTATCTGGAAGTTTAACTCCCACTTGATTTAAGTGATTGTAGCACCCAGACATTCTGAGCACATGCTCACTAGCTGAGCTATTCTCCTCCATCTTGTTGGCAAAAGAACTTGTCAGAGGTCTCATACCTCTCAACACGGGCATGAGCCTGAAATCCCAATTTCAGCTCTTGGAACATCTCATATGTCTTATGGCATTCAAAAACGTCATTGGAATCCCGATTCTAAGCCGTAAAGTATGGTGCACTAAACTATCAAGTAGTCATCAGGATGTGTCTATCAGGTGTTCACAACATCCATAGATGACGTTGTAGGGGTTTGCACATCGAGCGGTGCATCAAAGACGTAAGCCTTCTGTGTAGCAGTGAGGACACTCCTCGGACTACGGACCTAGTCCGCATCATTGCTTACAGTATCTTTCAACTTAATCTTTCTCTAGTAACGTATTGAAACAGGGAGCTACTGTTGGAAATATGCCCTAGAGGCAATAATAAAAGTATTATTATTATATTTCTTTGTTCATGATAATTGTCTTTATTCATGCTATAACAGTATTATCCAGAAATCGTAGTACATGTGTGAATACATAGACCATAATATGTCCCTAGTAAGCCTCTAGTTGACTAGCTCGTTGATCAACAGATAGTC
Organism: Triticum urartu; assembly: GCF_056163025.1. Lineage (NCBI taxonomy): Eukaryota > Viridiplantae > Streptophyta > Magnoliopsida > Poales > Poaceae > Triticum > Triticum urartu. Next base: position 45,297,304 of record NC_141879.1, on the reverse strand, counting down.
AAGGTTTCCTGGCTATGGACATTGGATGTCATTGATGATGGGATCACATCATTAGGAGAATGATGTGATGGACAAGACCCAATCCTAAGCATAGCGCAAGATCGTGCAGTTCGTTTGCTAGAGCTTTTCCAAATGTCAAGTATCTTTTCCTTTGACCATGAGATCGTGTAACTCCCGGATACCGTAGGAGTGCTTTGGGTGTACCAAACGTCACAACGTAACTGGGTGACTATAAAGGTGCACTACAGGTATCTCCGAAAGTGTCTGTTGGGTTGACACGGATCGAGACTGGGATTTGTCACTCTGTATGACGGAGAGGTATCACTGGGCCCACTCGGTAATGCATCATCATAATGAGCTCAAAGTGACCAAGTGTCTGGTCACGAGATCATGCATTACGGTACGAGTAAAGTGAGTTGCTGGTAACGAGATTGAACGAGGTATTGGGATACCGACGATCGAATCTCGGGCAAGTAACATACCGATTGACAAAGGGAATTGTATACGGGGTTGTTTAATCCTCGACATCGTGGTTCATCCGATGAGATCATCGTGGAGTATGTGGGAGCCAACATGGGTATCCAGATCCCACTATTGGTTATTGACCGGAGAGTCGTCTCGGTCATGTCTACATGTCTCCCGAACCCGTAGGGTCTACACACTTAAGGTTCGGTGACGCTAGGGTTGTAGGGATATGTATATGCAGTAACCCGAATGTTGTTCGGAGTCCCGGATGAGATCCCGGACGTCACGAGGAGTTCCGGAATGGTCCGGAGGTAAAGATTTATATATGGGAAGTCCTGTTTCGGACATCGGGACAAGCTTCGGGGTAATCGGTATTGTACCGGGACCACCGGAAGGGTCCCGGGGGTCCACCGGGTGGGGCCACCTGTCCCGGGGGCCACATGGGCTGTAGGGGGTGCGCCTTGGCCTACATGGGCCAAGGGCACCAGCCCCAAGAGGCCCATGCGCCTAGGGTTACAAGGGGAAAGAGTCCTAGGAGGGGAAGGCACCTCCTAGGTGCCTTGGGGGGAGGGAAACCCCCCCTTGGCCGCCGCCCCACCCTAGGAGATTGGATCTCCTAGGGCCGGCGCCCCCCCCCCCTTGGCCCTCCTATATATAGTGAGGGAAGGAGGGCTTTTCTCCAACGCCTTTGGTTGCCTCCTTCTCCCTCTCCAACAACCCCTCCTCCTCCATAGCGCTTGGTGAAGCCCTGACAGAGTACTGCAGCTCCATCACCACCACGCCGTCGTGCTGCTGCTGGTGCCATCTCCCTCAACCTCTCCTTTCCCCTTGCTGGATCAAGAAGAAGGAGACGTGGTTGTTCCGCACGTGTGTTGAACGCGGAGGTACCGTCCGTTCGGTGCTAGGATCTTCGGTGATTCGAATCACGTCGAGTACGACTACCTCATCCCCGTTCTTTGAACGCTTCCGCTCGCAATATACAAGGTACATAGATGCATCTAATCACTCGTTGCTAGATGAACTCCTAGATGGATCTTGGTGAAACCATAGGAAAATTTTTGTTTTCTGCTACGTTGCCCTACAGTGGCATCATGAGCTAGGTCTATGCGTAGTTCTTCTTGCGCGAGTAGAACACAATTTGTTGTGGGTGTAGATGTTGTCAACTTTCTTGCCGTTACTAGTCGTATCTTGCTTCAACGGTATTGTGGGATGAAGCGGCCCGGACCAACCTTACACGTATGCTTACGTGAGACCGGTTCCACCGACTAACATGCACTAGTTGCATAAGGTGGCTGGCGGGTGTCTGTCTCTCCTACTTTAGTTGGAGCGGATTTGATGAAAAGGGTCCTTATGAAGGGTAAATAGAAGTTGACAAATCACGTTGTGGCTTTCACGTAGGTAAGAAAACGTTCTTGCTAGAACCCTACTTCAGCCACGTAAAACTTGCAACAACAATTAGAGGACGTCTAACTTGTTTTTGCAGCAAGTGCTTTGTGATATGATATGGCCAAAGTTGTTATGAATGATGAATGATATATAGGTGATGTATGAGTTGTTCATGCTATTGTAATAGGAATCACGACTTGCATGTCGATGAGTATGACAACCGGCAGGAGCCATAGGAGTTGTCTTTATTTTTGTATGACCTGCGTGTCATTGAGAAACGCCATGTAAATTACTTTACTTTATTGCTAAACGCGTTAGCCATAGTAGTAGAAGTAATAGTTGGCGAGCAACTTCATGGAGACACAATGATGGAGATCATGATGATGGAGATCATGGTGTCATGCCGGTGACAGGATGATCATGGAGCCCCAAGATGGAGATCAAAGGAGCTGTGTGATATTGGCCATATCATGTCACTGTTATTATTTGATTGCGTGTGATGTTTATCATGTTTTGCATCTTGTTTACTTAGAACAATGGTAGTAAATAAGATGATCCCTTACAACAATTTCAAGAAGTGTTCTCCCCTAACTGTGCACCGTTGCTAAAGTTCGTCGTTTCGAAGCACCACGTGTTAATCGGGTGTGATAGATCCTTACGTTCACATACAACGGGTGTAAGACAATTTTACACATGCAAAACACTTAGGGTTAACTTGACGAGCCTAGCATGTACAGACATGGCCTCGGAACACAGAGACCGAAAGGTCGAACACGAGTCGTATGGAAGATACGATCAACATGAAGATGTTCACCGACGATGACTAGTCCGTCTCACGTGTTGATCGGACACGGCCTAGTCGACTCGGATCGTGTGACACTTAGATGACTAGAGGGATTTCTAATCTGAGTGGGAGTTCATTGAATAATTTGATTAGATGAACTTAATTATCATGAACTTAGTCTAAAATATTTACAATATGTCTTGTAGATCAAATGGCCAACGTAGTCCTCAACTTCAACGCGTTCCTAGAGAAAACCAAGGTGAAAGACGATGGCAGCAACTATACGGACTGGGTCTGGAACCTGAGGATCATCCTCATAGCTGCCAAGAAAGAATATGTCCTACAAGCCCCACTAGGTGATCCACCCGTCCCACAGAACCAAGACGTTATGAACGCTTGTCAAACACGTGCTGATGACTACTCCCTCGTTCAGTGCGGCATGCTTTACAGCTTAGAGCCGGGGCTCCAAAAGCGTTTTGAGAGACATGGAGCATATGATATGTTCGAAGAGCTGAAAATGGTTTTTCAAGCTCATGCCCAGATCGAGAGATATGAAGTCTCCGATAAGTTCTTCAGCTGTAAGATGGAGGAAAATAGTTCTGTCAGTGAGCACATACTCACTATGTCTGGATTACATAACCGCTTGACTCAGCTGAGACTTAATCTCCCGGATGACGCGGTCATTGACAGAATCCTCCAGTCGCTTCCACCAAGCTACAAGAGCTTTGTGATGAACTTCAATATGCAGGGATGGAAAAGACCATTCCTGAAGTATTTGCTATGCTGAAATCAGCAGAGGTAGAAGTCAAGAAGGAACATCAAGTGTTGATGATCAATAAAACCACTAAGTTCAAGAAGGGCAAGGGTAAAAAGAACTCCAAGAAGGACGGCAAGGAAGTTGCCGCGCCTGGCAAGAAAGCTGCCGGGAAGAAGTCAAAGAATGGACCCAAGCCTGAGACGGAGTGCTTTTATTGCAAAGGGAAGGGTCACTGGAAACGGAACTGCCCCAAATACTTAGCGGACAAGAAGGCCGGCAACACCAAAGGTATATTTGATATACATGTAATTGATGTGTACCTTACCAGTGCTCGTAGTAACTCCTGGGTATTTGATACCGGTGTCGTTGCTCATATTTGTAACTCACAGCAGGAGCTGCGGAATAAACGGAGACTGGCGAAGGACGAGGTGACGATGCGCGTCGGGAATGGTTCCAAGGTCGATGTGATCGCCATCGGCACGCTACCTCTACACTTAACTACGGGATTAGTTATAAACCTCAATAATTATTATTTAGTGCCAAGTTTGAGCATGAACATTGTATCAGGATCTCGTTTAATACGAGATGGCTACTCATTTAAATCCGAGAATAATGGTTGTTCTATTTACATGAGAGATATGTTTTATGGTCATGCTCCGATGGTCAATGGTTTATTCTTAATGAATCTCGAACGTAATATTACACATATTCATAGTGTGAATACCAAAAGATGTAAAGTTGATAACAATAGTCCGACATACTTGTGGCACTGCCGCCTTGGTCACATTGGTGTCAAGCGCATAAAGAAGCTCCATGCTGATGGACTTTTAGAGTCTCTTGATTATGAATCATTTGACACATGCGAACCATGCCTCATGGGTAAAATGACCAAGACTCCATTCTCAGGAACAATGGAGCGAGCAACCAACTTATTGGAAATCATACATACTGATGTGTGCGGTCCAATGAGTGTTGAGGCTCGCGGTGGCTATCGTTATGTTCTCACCCTCACTGATGACTTGACTAGATATGGGTATATCTACTTAATGAAACCCAAGTCTGAAACCTTTGAAAAGTTCAAGGAATTTCAGAGTGAGGTTGAGAATCAACGTGACAGGAAAATCAAGTTTCTACGATCAGATCGTGGAGGAGAATACTTGAGTCACGAATTTGGCACACAATTAAGAAAATGTGGAATAGTTTCACAACTCACGCCGCCTGGAACACCTCAGCGTAATGGTGTGTCCGAACGTCGTAATCGCACTCTATTAGATATGGTACGATCTATGATGTCTCTTACCGATTTACCGCTAGCTTTTTGGGGCTATGCTTTAGAGACTGCCGCATTCACTTTAAATAGGGCTCCGTCGAAATCCGTTGAGACAACACCGTATGAATTATGGTTTGGGAAGAAACCTAAGCTGTCGTTTCTAAAAGTTTGGGGATGCGATGCCTATGTCAAGAAACTTCAACCTGAGAAGCTCGAACCCAAGTCGGAAAAATGCGTCTTCATAGGATACCCTAAAGAAACTGCTGGGTATACCTTCTACCTCAGATCCGAAGGCAAGATCTTTGTTGCCAGGAATGGATCCTTTCTGGAGAAAGAGTTTCTCTCGAAAGAAGTAAGTGGGAGGAAAGTAGAACTTGATGAAGTATTACCTCTTGAAATGGAAAATGGCGCAACTCAAGAAAATGTTCCTGAGGTGCCTGCACCGACTAGAGAGGAAGTTAATGATGATAATCAAGATACTTCTGATCAAGCTCCTACTGAAATTCGAAGGTCTACAAGGACACGTTCCGCACCAGAGTGGTACGGCAACCCTGTCTTGGAAATCATGTTGTTAGACAACGGTGAACCTTCGAACTATGAAGAAGCGATGGCGGGTCCGGATTCCGACAAATGGCTTGAAGCCATGAAATCCGAGATAGGATCCATGTATGAGAACAAAGTATGGACTTTGACTGACTTGCCCGTTGAACGGCGAGCCATAGAAAATAAATGGATCTTTAAGAAGAAGACAGACGCGGATGGTAATGTGACCATCTATAAAGCTAGGCTTGTCGCTAAGGGTTATCGACAAGTTCAAGGGGTTGACTACGATGAGACTTTCTCACCGGTAGCGAAGCTGAAGTCCGCCCGAATCATGTTAGCAATTGCCTCATTCTACGATTATGAGATATGGCAAATGGACGTCAAAACGGCATTCCTTAATGGTTTCCTTAAGGAAGAATTGTATATGATGCAGCCGGAAGGTTTTGTCGATCCTAACAATGCTGACAAGGTGTGCAAGCTCCAACGCTCGATTTATGGGCTGGTGCAAGCATCTCGGAGTTGGAACATTCGCTTTGATGAGATGATCAAAGCGTTTGGGTTTACGCAGACTTATGGAGAAGCCTGCGTTTACAAGAAAGTGAGTGGGAGCTCCGTAGCATTTCTCATATTATATGTAGATGACATACTTTTGATGGGAAATGATATAGAACTTTTGGACAGCATTAAGGCCTACTTGAATAAGAGTTTTTCAATGAAGGACCTTGGAGAAGCTGCTTATATATTAGGCATCAAGATCTATAGGGATAGATCGAGACGCCTCATAGGTCTTTCACAAAGCACATACCTTGATAAGATTTTGAAGAAGTTCAAAATGGATCAGTCCAAGAAAGGGTTCTTGCCTGTTTTGCAAGGTATGAAATTGAGCTCAGCTCAATGTCCGACCACGACAGAAGAGATAGAAGAGATGAGTGTCATCCCCTATGCCTCAGCCATAGGTTCTATTATGTATGCCATGCTGTGTACCAGACCTGATGTAAACCTTGCCATAAGTTTGGTAGGAAGGTACCAAAGTAATCCCGGCAAGGAACACTGGACAGCGGTCAAGAATATCCTGAAGTACCTGAAAAGGACAAAGGACATGTTTCTCGTTTATGGAGGTGACGAAGAGCTCATCGTAAAGGGTTACGTCGACGCTAGCTTTGACACAGATCTGGATGACTCTAAGTCAAAAACCGGATACGTGTATATGTTGAATGGTGGAGCAGTGAGCTGGTGCAGCTGCAAGCAGAGCGTCGTGGCGGGATCTACATGTGAAGCGGAGTACATGGCAGCCTCGGAGGCAGCACATGAAGCAATATGGGTGAAGGAGTTCATCATCGACCTAGGAGTCATACCCAATGCGTCGGGGCCAATCAAACTCTTCTGTGATAACACTGGAGCTATTGCACTTGCCAAGGAGCCCAGGTTTCACAAGAAGACAAGGCACATCAAGCGTCGCTTCAACTCCATTCGTGAAAATGTTCAAGATGGAGACATAGAGATTTGTAAAGTACATACGGACCTGAATGTAGCAGATCTGTTGACTAAACCTCTCCCTAGGGCAAAACATGATCAACACCAGAATTCCATGGGTGTTCGATTCATAACAATGTAACTAGATTATTGACTCTAGTGCAAGTGGGAGACTGTTGGAAATATGCCCTAGAGGCAATAATAAAAGTATTATTATTATATTTCTTTGTTCATGATAATTGTCTTTATTCATGCTATAACTGTATTTTCCGGAAATCGTAGTACACGTGTGAATATATAGACCATAATATATCCCTAGTAAGCCTCTAGTTGACTAGCTCGTTGATCAACAGATAGTCAAGGTTTCCTGGCTATGGACATTGGATGTCATTGATGATGGGATCACATCATTAGGAGAATGATGTGATGGACAAGACCCAATCCTAAGCATAGCGCAAGATCGTGTAGTTCGTTTGCTAGAGCTTTTCCAAATGTCAAGTATCTTTTCCTTTGACCATGAGATCGTGTAACTCTCGAATACCGTAGGAGTGCTTTGGGTGTACCAAACGTCACAACGTAACTGGGTGACTATAAAGGTGCACTACAGGTATCTCCGAAAGTGTCTGTTGGGTTGACATGGATCGAAACTGGGATTTGTCACTCTGTATGACGGAGAGGTATCACTGGGCCCACTCGGTAATGCATCATCATAATGAGCTCAAAGTGACCAAGTGTCTGGTCACGAGATCATCTAATCAAATTATTTAATGAACTCCCACTCAGATAGACATCCCTCTAGTCATCTAAGTGAAACATGATCCGAATCGACTGGGCCGTGTCCGATCATCACGTGAGACGGACTAATCATCAACGGTGAACATCTCATGTTGATCGTATCTTCTATACGACTCATGTTCGACCTTTCGGTCTTCCGTGTTCCGAGGCCATGTCTGTACATGCTAGGCTCGTCAAGTCAACCTAAGTGTTTTGCATGTGTCCCGAGACCATGTCTGTACATGCTAGGCTTGTCAACACCCGTTGTATTTTAACGTTAGAATCTATCAGACCCGATCATCACGTGGTGCTTCGAAACAACGAACCTTCGCAACGGTGCATAGTTAGGGGGAAACACTTTTCTTGAAATTTTAGTGAGGGATCATCTTATTTAAGCTACCATCGTTCTAAGCAAATAAGATGTAAAACATGATAAACATCACATGCAATCAAATAGTGACATGATATGGCCAATATCATTTTGCTCCTTTTGATCTCCATCTTCGGGGCTCCATGATCATCGTTGTCACCGGCATGACACCATGATCTCCATCATCGTGTCTTCTTGAAGTTGTCTCGTCATCTATTACTTCTACTACTATGGCTAACGCTTTAGCAATAAAGTAAAGTAATTACATGACGTTTATGTTGACACGCACCCATAAATAAATTAAGACAACTCCTATGGCTCCTGCCGGTTGTCATACTCATCAACATGCAAGTCGTGGTTCCTATTAAAAGAACATGATCAATCTCATACATTACATATATCATTCATCACATCCTTTTGGCCATATCATATCACAAGGCATATGCTGCAAAAACAAGTTAGACGTCCTCTAATTGTTGTTGCAAGTTTTTACGTGGCTGCTATAGGTTTCTAGCAAGAACCTTTCTTACCTACGCGAAAACCACAATGTGATATGCCAATTTCTATTTACCCTTCATAAGGACCCTTTTCATCGAATCAGATCTGACTAAAGTGGGAGAGACAGACACCCGCTAGCCACCTTATGCAACTAGTGCATGTCAGTCGGTGGAACCAGTCTCACGTAAGCGTACGTGTAAGGTCGGTCCGGGCCGCTTCATCCCACGATGCCGCCGAATCAAGATAAGACTAGTAACGGCAAGTAAATTGACAATATCGACGCCCACAACTGCTTTGTGTTCTACTTGTGCATAGAAACTACGCATAGACCTAGCTCATGATGCCACTGTTGGGATCGTAGCAGAAATTTAAAATTTTCTACGCATCACCAAGATCAATCTATGGAGTAATCTAGCAACGAGGGGAAGGGGAGTGCATCTACATACCCTTGTAGATCGCTAAGCGGAAGCGTTCAAGTAAACGGGGTTGATGGAGTCGTACTCATCGTGATCCAAATCACCGATGATCCTAGCGCCGAACGGACGGCACCTCCGCGTTCAACACACATACGGAACGGAGACGTCTCCCACGCCTTGATCCAGCAAGGAGGAAGGAGAGGTTGAGGAAGAGAGTCCAACAGCAGCACGACGGTGTGGTGGTGATGGAGTGGCAGTTCTCCGGCAGGGCTTCGCCAAGCTCACGCGGAGGAGGAGAGGTATTGGAGGGGAGGGGATGCGCCAGGTTCAATGGTGTGGCCGCCCTCCCACCCCTCCACTATTTATAGGTGGGGAGAGAGGGGGCCGGCCCCCCTAGGTCCCATCTAGGGTTGGGGGCGGCGGCCAAGGGGGGAGGAGTGCCTCCCAAGTCAAGTGGAGGCCCTCCCCTTTAGGGTTTCCTCTCTCCCATGCGCATGGGCCTTGGGGGGGTTGGTGCCCTAGGCCCATTAAGGTTAGGGCGGCCCCCTACAGCCCATGCTGCTGTATTGGACGTGGTGGAACATTTTCCGGACCTCTGGACCCCTCTGGAATCCTCCTGAACCTTCCGGAAGCTTCCCGGTACAATACCGGAAAAAACCGAACTTTTCCCGGAACCCGAACAACAACTTTCCATATATAAATATTTACCTCCGGACCATTCCGGAACTCCTCGTGAAGTCCGGGATCTCATCCGGGACTCCGAGAAACATTTGGTAATCACATACAAGTCTTCCTAATAACCCTAGCGTCATTGAACCTTGAGTGTGTAGACCCTACGGGTTTGGGAACCATGCAGACATGACCGAGACAACTCTCCGGCCAATAACCAACAGCGGGATCTGGATACCCATGTTGGCTCCCACATGTTCCACGATGATCTCATCGGATGAACCACGATGTTGAGGATTCAATCAATCCCGTATTCAATTCCCTTTGTCCAGCGGTATTGTACTTGCCCGAGATTCGATCGTCGGTATCCCGATACCTTGTTCAATCTCGTTACCGGCAAGTCTCTTTACTCGTTCCACAACACATCATCCCGTAATCAACTCCTTGGTCACATTGTGCACATTATGATGATGTCCTACCGAGTGGGCCCAGAGATACCTCTCCGTTTACACGGAGTGACAAATCCCAGTCTCGATTCGTGCCAACCCAACAGACACTTTCAGAGATACCTGTAGTGTACCTTTATAGACACCCAGTTACGTTGTGATGTTTGGCACACCCAAAGCACTCCTACGGTATCCAGGAGTTGCACAATCTCATGTCTAAGGAAATGATACTTGACATTAGAAAAGCTTTAGCATACGAACTACACGATCTTTGTGCTAGGCTTAGGATTGGGTCTTGCCCATCACATCATTCTCCTAATGATGTGATCCCGTTATCAACGACATCCAATGTCCATGGTTAGGAAACCGTAACCATCTATTGATCAATGAGCTAGTCAACTAGAGGCTTACTAGGGGCATGGTGTTGTCTATGTATCCACACATGTATCTGAGTTTCCTATCAATACAATTCTAGCACGGATAATAAATGATTATCATGAACAAGGAAATATAATAATAACCAATTTATTATTGCCTCTAGGGCATATTTCCAACAGTCTCCCACTTGCACTAGAGTCAATAATCTAGTTCACGTCGCCATGTGATTAACATTCACAGGTCACATCGCCATGTGAGTAGGCGCACAAGAAAAGTTATAAGCACCCCTAAGACCGGTTCTAGGAGAAGGACGAAAGCACTTCTATAGAAATCAATTGCATGAGTTAACAAATTATGAACCCCTCGACCATATGGTCATTATCTTCTAACTGAAAGATCTCTTCCTAATTATATAGTATCCATATGCATATAAAATGGCATTATTGTCCCGTAGTTTTAGAATTCAAGCTCTTAGCTCTTTTCAATCATTTAACTTTGCCTTCCTCACGGGGACATTTTTCAAGTGAGAATATCCACCCCAGCAGCGCCACCCCTAACTTAGCTTGTGTTGAGACAAATTTTAACAAGATTTATCTAGATCATCAAGTTACTGAGACAACCTTTTTCTTCTCTTCCTTGAAGGCACTGTCAACATTTCGGCTTCACCTCCTAAGTTTAAGCCTTGATAGAGCCAATCCTGAATGCCATTTTTCAATGGAATTTATGCCGACAACTGTTGGATAATTTTTGTTTGCATCGCTAAGTAACTAGCTAAGATCAAATTTGAAATTAAAGTTTTTAGGATTTTTTATCCTAGTATCCTCCACCAATGGTGTATGATCTGAATATCCCTACGTATGTCAATATGATGAAGGGAACTTACCCAGTGAATCAGTAGTTACAAGAACCCTTTGTTTATTATTGACATGGTTGTTATGATCATTGTAGTTGGTAAAGTTTGTATTAGCCCATCATAACTCTGTGAGATCGTAGTTTTCAATATAAGGTTCAGTTTTTCAAATAAGTCGGGATACAATGGCAGTACAGCAATGGCACACATTCCGGTAAGGGGTAGTAAAAATCCGCGGGGGGGGGGGGCTCTCCTTTTTCTCCCAAGAAAGCGTTCTCCTCATTCTATTCCATCGATGGTTGTGATTAATTACTCTTCTCCTCAGGTCTTCTAATTAGGTAAAAACACCATAAAAAGTGTCAATTTTAATTGGCATTCACACTTGGTAGCACCACCACACGGAAGCTTCTTTTTCGTGAAGAATGAGCCATCACACGTATGATTACTACATTCACTCGGAAAAAATTACGAAGAGATTCCATTGAAAGATGTTATCTTGTATAAGAAATTTAGCACATGAATTCCCCTCTTCCACCTATTAGACCTTCATATCCACACTCTTTAACCCCTACAAGTAGACAACCCCAGAACGACAACTAAAAGAAAGTGTTAGAAGAAGAAAAACTTGATTTAAACAATACGGGTAAATTGTGATGTGCATGTGTTTCTAGAAATTGGAGATCTCCACTGATAGTTGGTAGAGGCTCCTTTACCCCAAAAAAATCTGAAACATATTTTGATCCCCTAGGAGAGAGCCTGATGCGGTTGCACCACATATATTAAAGATACATTATAAAGAAGTTTGGTAATACAATACTGCTAGAAATGAATTTTGAGAAAACGATTAGGTGGATGGGGGCTGTCGGTGTCAAAACCGGCGGATCTCGGGTAGGGGGTCCCGAACTGTACGTCTAAGGCGGATGGTAACAGGAGGCAGGGGACACGATGTTTTACCCAGGTTCGGGCCCTCTTGATGGAGGTAAAACCCTACGTCCTGCTTGATTTATTCTTGATGATATGAGTATTACAAGAGTTGATCTACTACGAGATCGGAGAGGCTAAACCCTAGAAGCTAGCCTATGGTATGATTGTATGTTGTCCTACGGACTAAAACCCTCCGGTTTATATAGACACCGGAGGGGGCTAGGGTTACACAAGGTCGGTTACAAAGGAGGAGATATACATATCTGTATTGCCTAGCTTGCCTTCCACGCCAAGTAGAGTCCCATCTGGACACGAGACGAAGTCTTCAATCTGTTGGAAATATGCCCTAGAGGCAATAATAAAAGGATTATTATTATATTTCCTTGTTCATGATAATTGTCTTTTATTCATGCTATAATTGTGTTATCCGGAAATCGTAATACATGTGTGAATACATAGACACCAACATGTCCCTAGTAAACCTCTAGTTGGCTAGCTCGTTGATCAACAGATAGTCATGGTTTCCTGACTATGGACATTGGATGTCATTGATAACGAGATCACATCATTAGGAGAATGATTTGATGGACAAGACCCAATCCTAAACATAGCACAAGATCGTATAGTTCGTTTGCTATAGTTTTTCCAATGTCAAGTATCTTTTCCTTAGACCATGAGATCATGTAACTCCCGGATACCGTAGGAGTGCTTTGGGTGTACCAAACGTCACAACGTAACTGGGTGACTATAAAGGTATACTACGGATATCTCCGAAAGTGTCTGTTGGGTTGACACGGATCAAGACTGGGATTTGTCACTCCGTATGACAGAGTGGTATCTCTGGGCCCACTCGGTAATGCATCATCATAATGAGCTCAAAGTGACCAAGTGTCTGGTCACGGGATCATGCATTACGGTACGACTAAAGTGACTTGCCGGTAACGAGATTGAACGAGGTATTGGGATACCGACGATCGAATCTCGGGCAAGTAACGTACCGATTGACAAAGGGAGTTGTATACGGGGTTGCTTGAATCCTCGACATCGTGGTTCATCCGATGAGATCATCGAGGAGCATGTGGGAGCCAACATGGGTATCCAGATCCCGCTGTTGGTTATTGACCGGAGAGTCAGCTCAGTCATGTCTACATGTCTCCCGAACCCGTAGGGTCTACACACTTAAGGTTCAGTGACGCTAGGGTTGTATGGATATGAGTATGCAGTAATCCGAAAGTTGTTCAGAGTCCCAGATGAGATCCCGGACATCACGAAGAGTTCCGGAATGGTCCGGAGGTGAAAAATTATATATAGGAAGTGCAGTTTCGGCCATCGGGAGAGTTTCAGGGGTCAACGGTATTGTACCGGGACCACCGGAAGGGTCCTGGGGGTCCATCGGGTGGGGCCACCCATCCTGGAGGGCCCCATGGGCTGAAGTGGGGAGGGAACCAGCCCATAGTGGGCTGGTGCGCCCCCCCTTGGGCCCCCCATGCGCCTAGGGTTGGGAACCCTAGGGGAGGGGGCGGCTCCACTTGCCTTGGGGGGCACTCCTCCCCTTGGCCGCCGCCCCCCTAGGAGATCCCATCTCCTAGGGCTGGCGCACCCCCCTAGGGGGCCTATATAAAGGGGGAGGGAGGGGAGCCGCACCCTGAAGTCTTGGCGCCTCCCTCTCCCCTGCTACACCTCTCCCTCTCGCAGAAGAACGACGAAGCCCTGCTGCGGTGACTGCGGCATCCACCACCACGCCGTCGTGTTGCTGGATCTTCATCAACCTCTCCTTCCCCCTTGCTGGATCAAGAAGGAGGAGACGTCACGCTGACCGTATGTGTGTTGAACGCGGAGGTGCCGTCCGTTCGGCGCTAGGATCTCCGGTGATTTGGATCACGACGAGTACGACTCCCTCATCCCCGTTCTTTGAACGCTTCCGCTCGCGATCTACAAAGGTATGTAGATGCATCCGATCACTCGTTGCTAGATGAACTCATAGATGGATCTTGGTGAAAACTTAGGAAATTTGTTGTTTTCTGCAACGTTCCCCAACAGTGGAATCATGAGCTAGGTCTATGCGTAGTTCTCTTTGCACGAGTAGAACACAATTTGTTGTGGGCGTAGATGTTGTCAACTTTCTTGCCGCTACTAGTCTTATTTTGCTTCAGCAGTATTGTGGGATGGAGCGGCCCGGACCAACCTTACACGTACGCTTACGTGAGACCGGTTCCACCGACTGACATGCACTAGTTGCATAAGGTGGCTGGTGGGTGTCTGTCTCTCCCACTTTAGTTGGAGCGGATTCGACGAAAAGGGTCCTTATGAAGGGTAAATAGAACTTGACAAATCACGTTGTGGCGTTAACGTAGGTAAGAAAAAATTCTTGCTAGAACCCTCTTGCAGCCACGTAAAACTTGCAACAACAATTAGAGGACGTCTAACTTGTTTTTGCAGCAAGTGTTTTGTGATGTGATATGGCCAAAGTTGTGATGAATGATGAATGATATATGTGATGTATGAGATCATGTTCTTGTAATAGGAATCACGACTTGCATGTTGATGAGTATGACAACCGGCAGGAGCCATAGGAGTTGTCTTTATTTTTTGTATGACCTGCGTGTCATTGAGAAACGCCATGTAAATTACTTTACTTTATTGCTAAACGTGTTAGCCATAGTAGTAGAAGTAATAGCTGGCGAGCAACTTCATGGAGACACGATGATGGAGATCATGATGAAGGAGATCATGGTGTCATGCCGATGACAAGATGATCGTGGAGCCCCAAGATGGAGATCACATGAGCTATATGATATTGGCCATATCATGTCACTATTATTTGATTGCATGAGATGTTTATCATGTTTTTGCATCTTGTTTACTTAGAACGATGGTAGTAAATAAGATGATCCCTCATAATAATTTCAAGAAAGTGTTTCCCCTAACTGTGCGCCGTTGCGACAGTTCGTTGTTTCGAAGCACCACGTGATGATCGGGTGTGATAGATTCCAACGTTCACATACAATGGGTGTAAGACAGATTTACACATGCAAACACTTAGGTTGACTTGACGAGCCTAGCATGTACAGACATGGCCTCGGAACACAGAAGTCCGAAAGGTCGATCATGAGTCGTATAGAAGATACGATCAACATGAAGATGTTCACCGATGTTGACTAGTCCGTCTCACGTGATGATCGGACACGGCCTAGTTAACTCGGATTATGTTATACTTAGATGACTGGAGGGATGTCTATCTAAGTGGGAGTTCATTGAATAATTTGATTAGATGAACTTAATTATCATGAACTTAGTCTAAAATCTTTACAACATGTATTGTAGATCAAATGGCCAACGTTGTCCTCAACTTCAACGCGTTCCTAGAGAAAACCAAGCTGAAAGACGATGGCAGCAACTATACAGACTGGGTCCGGAACCTGAGGATCATCCTCATAGCTGCTAAGAAAGATTATGTCCTACAAGCACTGCTAGGTGAAGCACCTGCTCTCCCTGCAGAACAAGACATTATGAATGCTTGGTAGACACGTGCCGATAATTACTCCCTCGTTCAGTGCGGCATGCTTTACAGCTTAGAGCCGGGGCTCCAAAAGCGTTTTGAGAGACACGAAGCATATGAGATGTTTGAAGAGCTGAAAATGGTTTTTCAAGCTCATGCCCGGGTCAAGAGATATGAAGTCTCCGACAAGTTCTTCAGCTGTAAGATGGAGGAAAACAGTTCTGTCAGTGAGCACATACTCACTATGTCTGGGTTACATAACCGCTTGACTCAGCTGGGAGTTAATCTCCCGGATGACGCGGTCATTGACAGAATCCTTCAGTCGCTTCCACCGAGCTAAAAGAGCTTTGTGATGAACTTCAATATGCAGGGGATGGAAAAGACCATTCCTGAAGTATTTGCAATGCTAAAATCAACAGAGGTAGAAGTCAAAAAGGAACATCAAGTGTTGATGGTGAATAAAACCACTAAGTTCAAGAAAGGCAAGGGTAAGAAGAACTTCAAGAAGGATGGAAAGGGAGTTGCCGTGCCTGGTAAGCAAGCTGCCGGGAAGAAGCCAAAGAATGGACCCAAGCCCGAGACTGAGTGCTTTTATTGCAAGGGAAGTGGTCACTGGAAGCGGAACTGCCCCAAATACTTAGCGGACAAGAAGGCCGGCATCATGAAAGGTATATGTGATATACATGTAATTGATGTGTACCTTACCAGTACTCGTAGTAGCTCCTGGGTGTTTGATACCGGTGCGGTTGCTCACATTTGTAACTCAAAGCAGGAGCTGCGGAATAAGCGGAGACTGGCGAAGGACGAGGTGACGATGCGCGTCGGGAATGGTTCCAAGGTCGATGTGATCGCCGTCGGCACGCTACCTTTACATTTACCTACGGGATTAGTTTTAAACCTCAATAATTGTTATTTAGTGCCAGCTTTGAGCATGAACATTGTATCAGGATCTCGTTTAATTCGAGATGGCTACTCATTTAAATCTGAGAATAATGGTTGTTCTATTTATATGAGAGATATGTTTTATGGTCGCGGATGAGATCCCGGATGTCACGTAGAGTTCCAGATTGGTCCGGAGGTGAAGAATTATATATAGGAAGTGCAGTTTCGGCCATCGGGAGAGTTTCGGGGGTCAACGGTATTGTACCGGGACCACCGGAAGGGTCCCGGGGGTCCACCGGGTGGGGCCACCCATCCCGGAGGACCCCATGGGCTGAAGTGGGAAGGGAACCAGCCCATAGTGGGCTGGTGCGCCCCGCCCTTGGGCCCCCCATGCGCCTAGGGTTGGGAACCCTAGGGGAGGGGGCGCCTCCACTTGCCTTGGGGGGCACTCCTCCCCTTGGCCGCCGCCCCCCCTAGGAGATCCCATCTCCTAGGGCCGGCACACCCCCCTAGGGGGGCTATATAAAGGGGGGAGGGAGGGCAGCCGCACCCTGAAGTCTTGGCGCCTCCCTCTCCCCTGCTACACCTCTCCCTCTCGCAGAAGAACGGCGAAGCCCTGCTGTGGTGACTGCTGCATCCACCACCACGCCATCGTGCTGCTGGATCTTCATCAACCTCTTCTTCCCCCTTGCTGGATCAAGAAGGAGGAGACGTCACGCTGACCGTACGTGTGTTGAACACGGAGGTGCCGTCCGTTCGGCGCTAGGATCTCCGGTGATTTGGATCACGACGAGTACGACTCCCTCATCCCCGTTCTTTGAACGCTTCCGCTCGCGATCTACAAAGGTATGTAGATGCATCCGATCACTCGTTGCTAGATGAACTCATAGATGGATCTTGGTGAAAACGTAGGAATTTTTTTTGTTTTCTGCAACGTTCCCCAACACAATCTTGTATCTTCATAGTCCAATAGTCCGGCCAAAGGATATAGTCCGGCTGTCCGGAGACCCCCTAATCCAGGACTCCCTCAGTAGCCCCTGAACCAGGATTCAATGACGATGAGTCCAGCGCGCAGTGTTGTTTTCGGCATTGCAAGGCGGGTTCCTCCTCCGAATACACCACGGAAGAATTTGAATACAAGGATAGTGTTCGATCCTGCAAAATAAGTTCCACATACCACCGTAGAGAGAATAATATTTCCACAAATCTAATCTGCTGACACGTTTTGGCAACATGACATTATGCCATGGCCCGGTGATTATTTGAACCGTTTCCTTTAACCAGCCCCGCACATAACGCGAGGCAGTTTCTTGACACGTCTTGTCAAAGCAGAGATCGTGTCCCCCTTATTACGGGATTCTCATCAATACGGGCATGGGTAACCCAACCGCGCCATTGATTATGGCGCTTGGGGGATAAGCGAGTTTTACCAGGCTAGTGGGGGCGCATAGTTTCGGCCGCCCTTATAAAGGGATAAGGTTTAACCTTTTTCTACCCACGCCTTCTTCCTCCTCGCTCATCCATTCTTGCGTACTCGATCTCCCAAGTCCACATCCTTCCCCTCAACCTTCCCCAATCATGTCCGGAGCGGGAGGCAAATGGATGGCTTCCTCCATTACGGAGGGACACATCAAGAAGCTGCGCAGAGCTGGATACTTAGCCGCGAATATCGCGCATCGGCTGCCCGCTGCGGGGCAGATCGTTCCTACCCCTGAACCTCACGAGAGGGTAGTTTTCCTCCACCACTTCCTCCGCGGACTGGGGTTTCCCCTCCATCCATTCGTCCGCGGTCTCATGTTCTACTACGGGCTGGACTTCCATGATCTGGCCCCGAACTTCATCCTCAACATTTCAGCATTCATCGTCGTGTGTGAGGCTTTCCTCCGCATCCGGCCCCACTTCGGCCTGTGGTTAAAGACCTTCAATATCAAGCCGAAGGTGGTGGGAGGCCAACAAGCGGAATGCGGCAGAGCCATGGTGGGCAAGATGCCCAACGTTATATGGCTTGAAGGCTCCTTCGTGGAGATCATAAAGGGGTGGCAATCGGCGTGGTTCTACATCACCGAGCCGCGCGACACCAACTGGGTGGTGGCCCCCGAGTTTCGATCCGGAATCCCCACGCGGCTCACCTCCTGGAAAGAGAAGGGCCTATCCTGGGGTTCATCAGTGGAGCTGGACGTACTCCAGAAATGTATCCAAAATATGGCAAG
Organism: Triticum urartu; assembly: GCF_056163025.1. Lineage (NCBI taxonomy): Eukaryota > Viridiplantae > Streptophyta > Magnoliopsida > Poales > Poaceae > Triticum > Triticum urartu. The sequence goes on along the minus strand of NC_141879.1, from coordinate 45,278,710 downwards.
CAAGAAGCTCAAGCTTGTCAACATAGTCCAGGTCATGCTCATCCGCTGGATCCTCCCGTGTCAACAACGGGATTTCAACTTGTGGGAGTTCGACCCGGCCCAGCACCAGACTCTAAGCGAGCTCTTCGACACGATGCACAAGGACGTCTGGAGGGTGCTGTTCAAGGGCGCCGAGGTCCCTCCCTCTCTCACCGAGGACCACGGGCTAAGCGCGAAGCGCCCAGCGCATTCGGTGAGTTCTATACATCCGGTAGGATATTTTATTTCCCCTAGCTTAATCATGTGCGGGGTCTGAGCTCCATGCCTTTGACAGGACTGGGTGGAGACGTCGGGGCAGATTAACTGTCCGGCCCCTCTGCCCGAAGACACTGCGGACGCTCTCCTGACGGAGATGCTGACTCCGGCTCCTTACAAGGTGCCGGAGAAGACCAAGAAGGCCAAGGGAACCCGAAAGAGTTCCCGACGCCAGGTGTTGTCGGACTCATCGTACGATAACTCCGCGACGCACTCCTCCCCCGAAGATGAGGAGGAAGATGAAGATGCTCCCCCTTCAGTCGGGGGAGACAAGAAAAGGAAGGCCGCCCTGATCGGGGGGGGGGGGGGGCGAAGGGTCCAAGAAAGGGAGGACCCTCCTTCTGGACTACTCCACCACCACCGCTGAAGGCGAAGACGAGTGGCTGCTCAGGGCCAAGCCCCTGGCGAAGTCGTAAGTATTCGAATACTAGAGTAACTCATAGCATACCTTTGTCGTACTGCTTCTCCTAGCATCGAATTATGATTATGCAGACCGCCACAAGCCCGTATCGACGTATCCTCGTCGGACGGATCCCTGGGCTCGTCGGATATGGATAGCGATCCACTTCCGACCGCCACCTTCCCTTGCCCTATGGACAATGCCGAGGTATTGTCTCAAGAGGCACCGGGTCGAGGGGAGACAGACTCGGAGGCGCCTCAAGGCGACCTTCCGGACTCCGGGAGCAGAGGGAGCAAGGCTCCCGAGGGCTCCGAGTTCGGCCCTCGGCCGAACACCGCGCCGGAACCCTCAGTGGTTCCGGACTCGGGCAGGCGGCCTCATTCCAAAAGGGGCAAGACGCCTGTGCCGGTGGCCTCTGTCCATCTAGAGGCACCGGACAGTCTACTGGGAGCGCTTCGCAGCACTTCCATCGACGAAGAGCACCGCACTATTATGAGTGCGGTGATCCAAAAGGTTCAGTCCGCCAAGAGCAGACTGACTGAAGCCTGTGCCAGCCTTCTAACGGGCTTTGAGGTAAGTATTTGAAATATAGGAAAAATATTACCGCATAGACAGTAGCCCCTGATGCTCTGTTCGGTGTTCACAAAGAAAAGCCGAACAGAGGATCAAACAATATCGCAGCAGTCTAATATAAGTATGTCTATATGCGTATGTAGGCTTCGCTGCTGGCCTCTGCCGCACTAACTGCGTAGGTCGCCGCACTGAAGCAGGACCTCGAAGAGTCCAAGGAAGAGCTCGGCCTTGCCAAAAGGCAGCTCAAGGAGAACAAAGGTAAGTAATACCTAGTCTATGGATATATAAAAAGAATGCGATTGCAAAATGACAGGATCATTGTAAATTTGCCAGGGGCCATGACCGAGGTGGCGACCCTGAAGCAAGCGCTATCCGAGGCCGAAAACAAAGCGGCCAAGGAGTGCATCGAGCGGGAAAGGCAGGAGGCTCGGGTGGGCGAGGTGCAGCAAGAGCTCCATGCTCTCGTGACGAAGCACGAGGCGTTTGAGCTTGACTTGAAGACGCGAGAGTCCGAGCTTGCTGCGCCCCTCGAGAGCACAAAGAATGCCAAGGCCGAAGCCCAAAAGGCCCTCCGGGAGATTGATGCAATGAAGAAGATAGCGGTGGGTAAGGCATTCTATATGCAAAGCAAGCATGTGAAAGTAAATTACTTGTTACTTACCCGAATCCGGAGCTCTCCAGGAGCATTCGCTGATTTGCCCCGCAGCGTGTCGGATGCCGCACAGCTTTACCAGGCCGAGGAGGAAATCTCAATGGAGAAGCTGTTCTGGTCTCATTATACTGGGACCGAACACCCGATGCCTCTGAGCGACTAGCTGAAGTAACTGGTCGAGCTGCACAAGGCGGCCGAACAGGCCATGAAGGGCTTTATAGTCCGAATGTGCCCTGGCGACGCCCTTCCCCACAGCTACTTCGGCCTGGTGAGGCGGCTTATGGATGCCTGCCCACGGCTGGAAGTCATCAAGCGGTCCGTCTACATCGAAGGTGCACGTCGGGCTTTCGCCCGTGTGAAGGTGCAATGGGCCAAGATGGACGCCGTGAAGCTGGTGAAGGAAGGGCCACCGGAGGGCAAGGAGCACCGCCACCCCAAGATGTACTATGAGGGTGTCCTGAAGGGTGCCCGTCTTATAGCGGACGAGTGTGCAAAAGATGTAATATTTGAATGGACTTGCTCGTGTAATCCTGTATTATGAAAAACTTGTCCATATGCGCTATGCAACGCTTGTCTGAATTTAAAATATTGCCTTCTGTTCGGCTGTTTATCAGCTCTGAGAGATGGCTAGTCATCGGCTTCTGCCCCCACGCCACGAGTGCTGGGGTGTTCGGGATAACCTGAGCACTCTTGTTCCCATTGTTGGGTCCTTCGAGGGAGGTGCTCAGCACAACGAACAAGCCAATCAGACTATAATGCGTTATCACTCTCATTTAGCCATAGAATTCTATAATTCTAAATTTTGGCAAAGCCCCTAGTATTCGGAAGGCCGAATTTGGGGCGCGATACACGCCTTAAGCCGGACAGGGCCGAATCCTCGCTCTAAGCGGCATAAGTCTTTAGGGACTCGAAACCTCTCGAACAGCGACCAGTCTCTCACCTTATCATGACAGACAGTTTTAGCTTTCTCTACTGAGGTGCTTAGCCCAGCAGAACCGGGGCACAATCGCAGTAGTTCTCCCAGTGCTACCTTAGCCGATATAGCGGAACATAAGGTACCAAAACATGGAAGCCGGGCAAACCCAACTATTGACCCAAGACATGATTCGGAGCTGATGCATATAATGCTATAAATTCGGGGTGCCGCACTGTCGAAAGTGTTCGGACTTCTCACGCCGTATTATGGGGTATGCTTAAGCCCCTAGCGTATTGGCCGTACCAGAGTGTACGGGTGCTAGATGTCGTGAAAGAACATATATATAAAAAGAAAGAATGCAATAATAGTCTTAATGCTATGCATTGTTTATTCAAAAAGGTGCGTTAAAGCGGAATGATACAAGTAGTGCGATAAGCAAAAAGTAGGACTGTTTGACATGTCCCTTCCAAGGGCAAGATGAGGAATAGTATTAAAGCAAATATTTCACTCGTTATCGTAATCCACCTGGGAGTTCCGTGGTGTGATGTAGCTTTCTGCCTCCTTGGTTGCTGCATTATGTGTTTGGCAATCATGCTGCCGGACAGGGTTTCCAGAGATTAAAGTCCTGAAAGAGAAAAATAACAAAGCGGGAAGCCCCTGTGCGGTTTAAGCCGCGACTTGGAGCGTGCCGCAGTCGTGCCCCCTCCCCGCCTGTGCCCATGGTATTTTTAATGCGTAATTATGTACGCGTGGCACGGATTTCACCGTTTGGCTGGGACCGGGGTGGGGGCCGCATTGCTATGTGAGCTCGGAACGTGCCAGGCGGTCCAGCTGCCGATTACTCTGGGCGCGCTTGAAGGTGTCCGGGTCCTTAATCGCCGAACTAGTGGGTTGCCTTAAGAGGCTGCTTTGCGCTTCTGCTGCGAGGGCCGCAGTGTGTTCCTCCGTGCGGAGAGAGCGCTCTGTGTTTTCATTGACTGTTATGACCCCTCGAGGTCCTGACATCTTGAGCTTGAGATATGCATAATGCGGTACCGCATTGAATCTCGCGAATGCGGTTCGCCCGAGCAGTGCATGGTAGCCACTGCGGAACGGGACTATGTCGAAGATTAACTCTTTGCTTCGGAAGTTATCCGGGGATCCGAAGACCACTTCCAGTGTGACTGAGCCTGTGCAATGGGCCTCTACACCTGGTATGACACCTTTAAAGATCGTTTTTGTGGGTTTGATCCTTGAGGGGTCTATACCCATTTTGCGCACTGTGTCCTAATAAAGCAGGTTCAGGTTGCTGCCGCTATCCATTAGGACTCGAGTGAGGTGAAATCCGTCAATGATTGGGTCTAGGACCAGTGCGACGAATCCGCCATGATGGATACTAGTGGGGTGGTCCCTACAATCGAAGGTGATCGGACAGGAGGACCATGGGTTGAACTTTGGGGCGACTGGCTCCAACGCATATACGTCCCTTAGCGCACGCTTTCGCTCCCTCTTGGGGATGTGGGTTGCATATATCATGTTCACCGTCCGCACTTGTGGGGGGAACCTCTTCTCTCCTCCAGTGTTCGACTGCCGGGGCTCCTCCTCGTCATCGCTATGTGACCCCTTATCTTTGTTTTCGGCATTTAACTTGCCGGCCTGCTTGAACACCCAACAATCCCTGTTGGTGTGGTTGGCTGGCTTGTCGGGGGTGCCGTGTATTTGGCACGACCGATCGAGTATACGGTCCAAACTGGACAGGCCCGGAGTGCTTCTTTTGAATGGCTTTTTCCGCTGACCGGGTTTAGAGCCTTTGAATCCGGCATTGACTGCCGTATCCTCGGTATTGTCACTGTTAATGCGGCGCTTATGTTTGTTGCGACGTGACCTGCCGTTGCCCTCCTTGGTATCCGAAGTACCATGGTTCTTTGATATGTTATTGCTGCGAGCCAGCCATCTATCTTCTCCCGCACAAAAGCGGGTCATGAGTGTCGTGAGGGCTGCCATAGATTTCGACTTTTCCTGGCCAAGGTGCCGGACGAGCCACTCGCCGCGGATGTTGTGCTTAAAAGCTGCTAGGGCCTCTACATCCAGACAGTCGACGATTTGATTTTTCTTTGTTAGGAACCGTGTCCAGAATTGCCTGGCCGATTCCTCTGGCTGCTGAATTATGTGGCTCAAGTCATCGGCATCTGGGGGTCGCACGTAAGTGCCTTGGAAGTTGTCGAGGAATGCGGCTTCCAGATCCTCCCAACAGCCAATGGACTCTGTGTTGGGGAACGTTGCAGAAAACAAAAATTTTCCTACTCGTTTCACCAAGATCATCTAGGAGTTCATCTAGCAACGAGTCATTGGATGCATCTACATACCTTTGTAGATCGCGCACGGAAGCGTTCAAAGAACGGTGATGATGTAGTCAAACACGACGTGATCCAAATCACCGATGACCAAGCGCCGAACGGACGGCACCTCCGCGTTCAACACACGTACGGGACGGGAGACATCTCCTCCTTCTTGATCCAGCAAGGGAGAAGGAGAGGTTGATGAAGATCCAGCAGCACGACGGCGTGGTGGTGGATGCAGGGCGTCACAATAGCAGGGCTTCGCCTATACTACGCGAGAGAGACGTAACGGGGAGAGAGGGAGGCGCCAAGGGCTGTGGTATGAAGTCCCTCCTCTCCCCCACTATATATAGGAGGCCCAAGGGGGGTGGTGCGCAGCCTAGGAGATCTGATCTCCTAGGTGCGGCGGCCAGGGGGAGGATTCCCTCCCCCCCAAGGCACCCAGAGGTGCCTTCCACCACTTGGACTCCTCCCCCTTGGAAACCCTAGGCGCATGGGCCTAGTGGGGCTGGTGCCCTTGGCCCATGAAGGCCAAGGCGCACCCCCTACAGCCCATGTGGCCCCCCGGAACAGGTGGCCCCACCCGGTGGGCCCCCGGGACCCCTCCGGTGGTCCCGGTACAATACCGATAACCCCGAAACTTGTCCCGATGGCGGAAACAGCATTTCCTATATATAATTCTTTACCTCCGGACCATTCCGGAACTCCTCGTGACATCCGGGATCTCATCCGGGACTCCGAACAACATTTGGGTTTCTGCATATACATATCTTCACAACCCTAGCGTCACCGAACCTTAAGTGTGTAGACCCTACGGGTTCGGGAGACAAGCAGACATGACCGAGACGACTCTCCGGTCAATAACCAACAGCGGGATCTGGATACCCATGTTGGTTCCCACATGCTCCACGATGATCTCATCGGATGAACCACGATGTCGAGGATTCAATCAACCCCGTATGCAATTCCCTTTGTCAATCGATATGTTACTTGCCCGAGATTCGATCATCGGTATCCCAATACCTCGTTCAATCTCATTACCGGCAAATCACTTTACTCGTACCGTAATGCATGATCCCGTGACCAGACACTTGGTCACTTTGAGCTCATTATGATGATGCACTACCGAGTGGGCCCAGTGATACCTCTCCGTTATACGGAGTGACAAATCCCAGTCTTGATCCATGTCAACCCAACAGACACTTTCGGAGATACCCGTAGTCTACCTTTATAGTCACCCAGTTACGTTGTGACGTTTGGTATACCCAAAGCACTCCTACGGTATCCGGGAGTTACATGATCTCATGGTCTAAGGAAAAGATATTTTGACATTGGAAAACTCTAGCAAACGAACTATACGATCTTGTGCTATGTTTAGGATTGGGTCTAGTCCATCACATCATTCTCCTAATGATGTGATCTCGTTATCAATGACATCCAATGTCCATAGTCAGGAAACCATGACTATCTGTTGATCAACGAGCTAGTCAACTAGAGGCTTACTAGGGACATGTTGGTGTCTGTTATTCACACATGTATTACGATTTCCGGATAACACAATTATAGCATGAATAAAGACAATTATCATGAACAAGGAAATATAATAATAATGCTTTTATTATTGCCTCTAGGGCATATTTCCAACAGTCTCCCACTTGCACTAGAGTCAATAATCTAGTTACATTGTGATGAATCGAACACCCATGGAATTCTGGTGTTGATCATGTTTTGCTCTAGGGAGAGGTTTAGTCAACGGATCTGCTACATTCAGGTCCGTATGTACTTTACAAATCTCTATGTCTCCATTTTGAACATTTTCACGAATGGAGTTCAAGCGACGCTTGATGTGCCTTGTCTTCTTGTGAAACCTGGGCTCCTTGGCAAGTGCAATAGCTCCAGTGTTGTCACAAAAGAGTTTGATTGGCCCCGACGCATTGGGTATGACTCCTAGGTCGGCGATGAACTCCTTCACCCATATTGCTTCATGTGCTGCCTCCGAGGCTGCCATGTACTCCGCTTCACATGTAGATCCCGCCACGACGCTCTGCTTGCAGCTGCACCAGCTCACTGCTCCACCATTCAACATATACACGTATCCGGTTTGTGACTTAGAGTCATCCAGATCTGTGTCGAAGCTAGCGTCGACGTAACCTTTACGACGAGCTCTTTGTCACCTCCATAAACGAGAAACATTTCCTTAGTCCTTTTCAGGTACTTCAGGATATTCTTGACCGCTGTCCATTGTTCCTTGCCGGGATTACTTTGGTACCTTCCTACCAAACTTACGGCAAGGTTTACATCAGGTCTGGTACACAGCATGGCATACATAATAGAACCTATGGCTGAGGCATAGGGGATGACACTCATCTCTTCTATTTCTTCTGCCGTGGTCGGACATTGAGCTGAGCTCAATTTCACACCTTGTAACACAGGTAAGAACCCCTTCTTAGAATGATCCATATTGAACTTCTTCAATATCTTATCAAGGTATGTGCTTTGTGAAAGACCAATGAGGCGTCTCGATCTATCCCTATAGATTTTGATGCCTAATATATAAGCAGCTTCTCCAAGGTCCTTCATTGAAAAACTCTTATTCAAGTAGGCCTTGATGTTGTCCAAGAGTTCTATATCATTTCCCATCAAAAGTATGTCATCTACATATAATATGAGAAATGCTACAGAGCTAAGCAGCTTCTCCAAGGTCCTTCATTGAAAAACTCTTATTCAAGTAGGCCTTGATGTTGTCCAAGAGTTCTATATCATTTCCCATCAAAAGTATGTCATCTACATATAATATGAGAAATGCTACAGAGCTCCCACTCACTTTCTTGTAAACGCAGGCTTCTCCATAAGTCTGTGTAAACCCAAACGCTTTGATCATCTCATCAAAGTGAATGTTCCAACTCCGAGATGCTTGCACCAGCCCATAAATCGAGCGTTGGAGCTTGCATACCTTGTCAGCATTCTTAGGATCGACAAAACCTTCCGGCTGCATCATATACAATTCTTCCTTAAGGAAACCATTAAGGAATGTCGTTTTGACGTCCATTTGCCATATTTCATAATCATAGAATGCGGCAATCGCTAACATGATTCGGACGGACTTCAGCTTCGCTACCGGTGAGAAAGTCTCATCGTAGTCAACCCCTTGAACTTGTCGATAACCCTTAGCGACAAGCCGAGCTTTATAGATGGTCACATTACCATCCGCGTCTGTCTTCTTCTTAAAGATCCATTTATTTTCTATGGCTCGCCGTTCAACGGGCAAGTCAGTCAAAGTCCATACTTCGTTTTCATACATGGATCCTATCTCGGATTTCATGGCTTCTAGCCATTTGTCGGAATCCGGGCCCGCCATCGCTTCTTCATAGTTCGAAGGTTCACCGTTGTCTAACAACATGATTTCCAAGACAGGGTTGCCGTACCACTCTGGTGCGGAACGTGTCCTTGTAGACCTTCGAATTTCAGTAGGGGCTTGATCAGAAGTATCTAGATCATTATCATTAACTTCCTCTCTAGTTGGTGCAGGCACCTCAGAAACATTTTCTTGAGTTGCGCCATTTTCCGGTTCAAGAGGTAATACTTCATCAAGCTCTACTTTCCTCCCACTTACTTCTTTCGAGAGAAACTCTTTCTCTAGAAAGGACCCATTCTTGGCAACAAAGATCTTGCCTTCGGATCTGAGGTAGAAGGTATACCCAATAGTTTCTTTTGGGTATCCTATGAAGACGCATTTTTCCGACTTGGGTTCGAGCTTTTCAGGTTGAAGTTTCTTGACATAAGCATCGCATCCCCAAACTTTTAGAAACGACAGCTTAGGTTTCTTCCCAAACCATAATTCATACGATGTCGTCTCAACGGATTTCGACGGAGCCCTATTTAAAGTGAATGCGGCAGTCTCTAAAGCATAGCCCCAAAAGGATAGCGGTAAATCAGTAAGAGACATCATAGACCACACCATATCCAATAGAGTGCGATTACGACGTTCGGACACACCGTTACGCTGAGGTGTTCCAGGCGGCGTGAGTTGTGAAACTATTCCACATTTTCTTAAGTGTGTGCCAAATTCGTGACTCAAGTATTCTCCTCCACGATCTGATCGTAGAAACTTGATTTTCCTGTCACGTTGATTTTCAACCTCACTCTGAAATTCCTTGAACTTTTCAAAGGTTTCAGACTTGTGTTTCATTAAGTAGACATATCCATATCTATTCAAGTCATCAGTGAGGGTGAGAACATAACGATAGCCACCGCGAGCCTCAACACTCATTGGACCGCACACATCAGTATGTATGATTTCCAATAAGTTGGTTGCTCGCTCCATTGTTCCTGAGAACGGAGTCTTGGTCATTTTACCCATGAGGCATGGTTCGCACGTGTCAAATGATTCATAATCAAGAGACTCTAAAATTCCATCTGCATGGAGCTTCTTCATGCGTTTGACACCTATGTGACCAAGGCGGCAGTGCCACAAGTATGTGGGACTATCATTATCAACCTTACATCTTTTGGTACTCACATTATGAACATGTGTAGTAATACGCCCGAGATTCATTAAGAATAAACCATTCACCATAGGAGCATGACCATAAAACATATCTCTCATATAAATGGAACAACCATTATTCTCAGATTTAAATGAGTAGCCATCTCGAATTAAACGAGATCCTGATACAATGTTCATGCTCAAAGCTGGCACTAAATAACAGTTATTGAGGTTTAAAACTAATCCCGCAGGTAAATGTAGAGGCAGCGTGCCGACGGCGCTCACATCGACCTTGGAACCATTCCCGACGCGCATCGTCACCTCGTCCTTCGCAAGTCTCCGTTTATTCCGCAGCTCCTGCTGTGAGTTACAAATATGAGCAACGGCACCGGTATCAAATACCCAGGAGTCACTACGAGTACTGGTAAGGTACACATCAATTACATGTATATCAAATATACCTTTTGTTTTGCCGGCCTTCTTATCTGCTAAGTATTTAGGGCAGTTCCGCTTCTAGTGACCGCTTCCCTTGCAATAAAAGCACTCAGTCTCGGGCTTGGGTCCATTCTTTGGCTTCTTCCCGGCAGCTTGCTTGCCGGGCGCGGCAACCTCCTTGCCGTCCTTCTTGAAGTTCTTTTTGCCCTTGCCTTTCTTGAACTTAGTGGTTTTATTGACCATCAACACTTGATGTTCCTTCTTGACTTCTACCTCCGCTGATTTCAGCATTGAGAACAACTCAGGAATGGTCTTTTGCATCCCCTGCATGTTGAAGTTCATCACAAAGCTCTTGTAGCTTGGTGGAAGCGACTGGAGGATTCTGTCAATGACCGCATCATCCGGGAGATTAACTCCCAGCTGAGACAAGCGGTTATGCAACCCAGACATAGTGAGTATGTGCTCACTGACAGAACTATTTTCCTCCATCTTACAGCTGAAGAACTTATCGGAGACTTCATATCTCTCGATCCAGGCATGAGCTTGAAAAACCATTTTCAGCTCTTCGAACATCTCGTATGCTCCATGTCTCTCAAAACGCTTTTGGAGCCCCGGCTCTAAACTGTAAAGCATGCCGCACTGAACGAGGGAGTAGTCGTCAACACGTGTCTGCCAAGCGTTCATAACGTCTTGGTTCTGTGGGACGGGAGCTTCACCTAGCGGTGCTTGTAGGACATAATCTTTCTTTGCAGCTATGAGGATGATCCTCAGGTTCCGGACCCAGTCCGTATAGTTGCTGCCATCGTCTTTCAGCTTGGTTTTCTCTAGGAACGCGTTGAAGTTGACGACTACGTGGGCCATTTGATCTACAAGACATAGTGTAAAATATTTTAGACTAAGTTCATGATAATTAAGTTCATCTAATCAAATTATTAATGAACTCCCACTTAGATTAGACATCCCTCTAGTCATCTAAGTATTACATGATCCGAGTTAACTAGGTCGTGTCCGATCATCACGTGAGACGGAATAGTCAACGTCGGTGAACATCTTCATGTTGATCGTATCTTCTATACGACTCATGCTCAACCTTTCGGTCTTCTGTGTTCCGAGGCCATGTTTGTACATGCTAGGCTCGTCAAGTTAACCCTAAGTGTTTTGCATGTGTTCCGAGGCCATGTCTGTACATGCTAGGCTCGTCAACACCCGTTGTATGTGAACGTAAGGATCCATCACACCCGATCATCACGGCGTGCTTAGAAACGACGAACTTTAGGAATGGTGCACAGTTAGGGGAGAACACTTCTTGAAATTGTTATGAGGGATCATCTTATTTACTACCGTCGTTCTAAGTAAACAAGATGCAAAAACATGATAAACATCACATGCAATCAAATAATAAACGTGACATGATATGGCCAATATCACATAGCTCCTTTGATCTCCATCTTGGGGCTCCATGATCATCTTGTCACCAGATTGACACCATGATCTCCATCATCATGATCTCCATCATCGTGTCTCCATGAAGTTTCTCGCCAACTATTACTTCTCCTACTATGGCTAACGCATTTAGCAATAAAGTAAAGTAATTTACATGGCGTTTCTCAATGACACGCAGGTCATATAAAAGAATAAAGACAACTCCTATGGCTCCTGCCGGTTGTCATACTCATCGACATGCAAGTCGTGATTCCTATTACAATAGCATGAACATCTCATACATCACATATAGATCATTCATCATTCATCACAACTTTGGCCATATCATATCACAAACCACTTGCTGCAAAAACAAGTTAGACGTCCTCTAATTGTTGTTGCAAGTTTTACGTGGCTGATTTAGGGTTCTAGCAAGAACGTCTTCTTACCTACGTTAAAGCCACAACGTGATTTGTCAACTTCTATTTACCCTTCATAAGGACCCTGTTCATCGAATCCGCTCCAACTAAAGTGGGAGAGACAGACACCCGCCAGCCACCTTATGCAACTAGTGCATGTTAGTCGGTGGAACCGGTCTCACGTAAGCGTACGTGTAAGGTTGGTCTGGGCCGCTTCATCCCACAATACCGCTGAAGCAAGAAAAGACTAGTAACGGCAAGAAAGTTGACAAATCTACACCCACAACTAATTGTGTTCTACTCGCGCAAGAAGAACTACGCATAGACCTAGCTCATGATGCCACTGTTGGGGAACGTTGCAGAAAACAAAAATTTTCCTACTCGTTTCACCAAGATCATCTAGGAGTTCATCTAGCAACGAGTCATTGGATGCATCTACATACCTTTGTAGATCGTGCACGGAAGCGTTCAAAGAACGGTGATGATGTAGTCAAACACGACGTGATCCAAATCACCGATGACCAAGCGCCGAACGGACGGCACCTCCGCGTTCAACACACGTACGGGACGGGAGACGTCTCCTCCTTCTTGATCCAGCAAGGGAGAAGGAGAGGTTGATGAAGATCCAGCAGCACGACGGCGTGGTGGTGGATGCAGGGCGTCACAGTAGCAGGGCTTCGCCTATACTACGCGAGAGAGACGTAACGGGGAGAGAGGGAGGCGCCAGGGGCTGTGGTATGAAGTCCCTCCTCTCCCCCACTATATATAGGAGGCCCAAGGGGGGGTGGTGCGCAGCCTAGGAGATCTGATCTCCTAGGTGCGGCGGCCAGGGGGAGGATTCCCTCCCCCCCAAGGCACCCAGAGGTGCCTTCCACCACTTGGACTCCTCCCCCTTGGAAACCCTAGGCGCATGGGCCTAGTGGGGCTGGTGCCCTTGGCCCATGAAGGCCAAGGCGCACCCCCTACAGCCCATGTGGCCCCCCGGGACAGGTGGCCCCACCCGGTGGGCCCCCGGGACCCCTCCGGTGGTCCCGGTACAATACCGATAACCCCGAAACTTGTCCCGATGGCCGAAACAGCATTTCCTATATATAATTCTTTACCTCCGGACCATTCCGGAACTCCTCGTGACGTCCGGGATCTCATCCGGGACTCCGAACAACATTCAGGTTTCTGCATATACATATCTTCACAACCCTAGCGTCACCGAACCTTAAGTGTGTAGACCCTACGGGTTCGAGAGACAAGCAGACATGACTGAGACGACTCTCCGGTCAATAACCAATAGCGGGATCTGGATACCCATGTTGGTTCCCACATGCTCCACGATGATCTCATCGGATGAACAACGATGTCGAGGATTCAATCAACCCCGTATGCAATTCCCTTTGTCAATCGATATGTTACTTGCCCGAGATTCGATCATTGGTATCCCAATACCTCGTTCAATCTCGTTACCGGCAAGTCACTTTACTCATACCGTAATGCATGATCCCGTGACCAGACACTTGGTCACTTTGAGCTCATTATGATGATGCACTACCGAGTGGGCCCAGTGATACCTCTCCGTTATACGGAGTGACAAATCCCAGTCTTGATCCATGTCAACCCAACAGACACTTTCGGAGATACCCGTAGTCTACCTTTATAGTCACCCAGTTACGTTGTGACGTTTGGTATACCCAAAGCACTCCTACGGTATCCGGGAGTTACATGATCTCATGGTCTAAGGAAAAGATATTTTGACATTGGAAAACTCTAGCAAACGAACTATACGATCTTGTGCTATGTTTAGGATTGGGTCTAGTCCATCACATCATTCTCCTAATGATGTGATCTCGTTATCAATGACATCCAATGTCCATAGTCAGGAAACCATGACTATCTGTTGATCAACGAGCTAGTCAACTAGAGGCTTACTAGGGACATGTTGGTGTCTGTTATTCACACATGTATTACGATTTCCGGATAACACAATTATAGCATGAATAAAGACAATTATCATGAACAAGGAAATATAATAATAATGCTTTTATTATTGCCTCTAGGGCATATTTCCAACACTCTGCTGGCAAGCTATTGAGCCAATGCCGAGCTGGTCCTTTGAGCTTGAGTGGGAGGTATTTAATGGCGTGTAGATCATCACCGTGGGCCATGCGGATATGCAGGAGGAAATCCTCGATCCATACCGCAGGATCTGTTGTGCCATCGTATGATTCTATATTTACGGGTTTGAAACCCTCTGGGATTTGATGATCCATTACTTCGTCGGTGAAGCATAGGGGGTGTGCGGTGCCTCTGTACTGGGCTATGTCGTGACGCAGCTCGAATGAGTCTTCCCCGCTGTGTTCGGCCCGGCCGAACTTACTTTTACTGTATCCGGCGTGACGATTATCGTCTCGCATAGTGGCGCGCCCTCGTGATCCGTAGATCGATCTTGCCTGTTTTGCTTTGTCCTCCAATACGTCTCGTAGGTCTGGCGTATTTCCCCATGCCTTTTTTTTGAATGGCGTCGGGGCGCGGGCTGAGTTTTTGGCTGGAATGCCTCTCTGTCGTGTCCACGAAGTGGCCGATCAGCCGCGTCATACACCGGGGATGTAGCTTTCGGTGCTTCCTCCTCCAGTCGGGGTAGCAACCTGCACTTTGGGTAACTCTTGGAGGGGCGTTCGAGTTTATATTCCTCGGCCGCCGGGACTTCAGTCCATCTGTCGACGAGACTTCAGTCCATCTGTCAACTCTTGGAGAGGCGCCGGCACTTGGGTTGCTTCTTGGAGGGGTCATCCTCCGTTGTCTCGTCGCCATTGCCTTCTTTGGGTGTGTCCACCATGTATATATCGTATGATGAGGTGGCTATCCAGTGCCCTGTGGGCAGTGGTTCCTCTTCGTCTCCCGCATCGTCGTCCATACCGTCGATGTCTTCGGAGTCGAAGTCGAGCATGTCGGTTAAGTCGTCGACAGTGGCTACTAAGTGGGTGGTGGGTGGGCGGCGAATTTCTTCGGCATCCGCATCCCAATCCTGCTGGACGTAGTTCGGCCAGGACTCTCCTGACAGGGAGAGAGACCTTAATGAGTTCAGTATGTCGCCAAAGGGCGAGTGCTGAAAAATATCCGCGGAGGTAAACTCCATGATCGGCGCCCAATCGGATTCGACAGGAACGGGCGCAGGCGATTCGGAGTTCGTGGCCGGAGAAGGATCCGACAGTTTAGCAACATGGCTCTCGTGAAGGGTAAGGTCGATATTCGGCTCGATCGCCGCAGAGGATACGGCCTCCGTGGCGGGGTCTATCCACCCGTCCATAGATGGCGAAACTAGCTCCGAATTGAGGGTCGGAGCGGCTGCCGGTGCGAGTTCTCGAACATTGTCCGATGGTAGAGCTAAATCGTACTCATCGTGACCGCGCGGTGCACAAGGCAGGGGCTCGAATCCGTCGAAGATCAAGTCTCCGCGGATATCGGCCGTGTAGTTTAAGCTTCCAAACCTGACCTAGTGGCCAGGGGCATAACTTTCGATCTGCTCCAGATGGCCAAGCGAGTTGGCCCGCAGTGCGAAGCCGCCGAACACAAAGATCTGTCCGGGGAGAAAAGTATCACCCTGGACTGCATCCCTATCAATGATCGTAGGAGCTATCAAACCTAATGGCGACGACACAGAGGAACTCTCAATGAAAGCACCAATGTCGGTGTCAAAACCGGCGGATCTCGGGTAGGGGGTCCCGAACTGTGCGTCTAAGGCGGATGGTAACAGGAGGCAGGGGACACGATGTTTTACCCAGGTTCGGGCCCTCTTAATGGAGGTAAAACCCTACGTCCTGCTTGATTTATTCTTGATGATATGAGTGTTACAAGAGTTGATCTACCACGAGATCGGAGAGGCTAAACCCTAGAAGCTAGCCTATGGTATGATTGTATGTTGTCCTACAGACTAAAACCCTCCGGTTTATATACACACCGGAGGGGGCTAGGGTTACACAAGGCCAGTTACAAAGGAGGAGATATACATATCTGTATTGCCTAGCTTGCCTTCCACGCCAAATAGAGTCCCATCCGGACACGAGACGAAGTCTTCAATCTTGTATCTTCATATTCCAACAGTCCGGCTAAAGGATATAGTCCGGATGTCCGGAGACCCCCTAATCCAGGACTCCCTCAGGGGCCTTTGGCCCTTCAATTCCCTCAACTCTATGTCGTTAATTACCTTCTCATAGAAAAAAATAGCAAAGAAAGTCATGGATGTTGGCTTGGGTATAATGGTTTTTAGAATAACTACATTGGGAGAAGTAGATGGATGATGGCAACAACTTCGGGAAAAAATTTGTTTTGTGTTGCTGAGTGAAGAAGATGAGAGTTTGATTTGGAAGCTAAACGGTGGGAAATTCTCTGTGAAACCACTTTATCTTCAAATCGGGATAGGGGCGGTGGCGACTTGCAAACACATATGGAAGCTTAAGCCCCTCAGAATATCAAGATTATTCCTTTAGTTGATGATGTGAAATAACATCTTAGCTAAAGACAATCTGATGAGAATGTGATGCACACGGCAAGCACTGCCATTTCTATTGTAAGAATGAGATGGCGAATCACCTATTATTCGAGTGTTCGTCGGCAAAGTTCAGGTGGCAAGTGGTGCTCTAAATATTGTGCATGATATGCATGGGGGTGGATTTCTTCCTTTCCCAATGAACCCGTGTAATCTACTTCTTGGTGGGGATGCTAATATTTTCTAGACCATTTGGAAGAGTTAGAAAAATGCATGTTTCCGGCACAACTTTGCCGATGGTCCCGCTCCTATCATTTTATCACTTTGCAAGTATACTAACTCATGAACAATCATACAAAAGAGATGACGAAATAATCTTGAAAATGGTGTAATATTGATCAAGATGGTGATCCAAGTGTTTTCACGAAGGCGTTGTTGGTCTCGAAGGGCAAGAATAATAGGAGTTTAGGGTTTATCTCTTGAGAGAGGCGTCGGTCTTTTTGAAGTTTCTTTCTTTAGCATTTAGAGCCTTTATGTTGTGCTCTATTAAGATGATTGCTATTTGTCT
This sequence comes from Triticum urartu, assembly GCF_056163025.1. NCBI lineage: Eukaryota > Viridiplantae > Streptophyta > Magnoliopsida > Poales > Poaceae > Triticum > Triticum urartu. The sequence continues at coordinate 45,261,750 of NC_141879.1, read as the reverse complement.
AGATGTTGTCGTGTAGGTTTGTGACACGTGGTGTTTCACCAGCTGAAACTTGCTTGGTGCTAGCCCTTATTTTGTTATACTAGGACAATGCCCGTGCGTTGCAACGGGGTATAAATGTTCTAGTATGTCAGCTTGTGATTTACCTATCAATACTAATGCGATTGTGTAAATAAATGTTTATCAAATTCTGCCCGTGAATTACCTTACACATTTTGATTAGAAGTTTGGTAAGTAAATTAAAGTGGAATTGGTTCAGAAGGTAAGTAAATTAAGATGATTGATTATCGTGCACATGGAAGGTTGGACGAAGGGGTGGTGGGAAGAAAGGTGAAATGGAATCCTTACGTTCTTTTTAAGTAGTAGAGATAAATGTTCTATTACGTCAGCTTGTGATTTACCTATCAATACTAATGCGATTGTGTAAATAAATGTTTATCAAATTCTGCCCGTGAATTACCTTACACATTTTGATTAGAAGTTTGGTAAGTAAATTAAAATGGAATTGGTTTAGAAGGTAAGTAAATTAAGGTGATTGATTATCGTGCACATGGAAGGTTGGACGAAGGGATGGTGGGAAGAAAGGTGAAATGGAATCCTTACGTTCTTTTTAAATAGTAGAGATAGAGATTTTACATGTTACTATTGGAACCATTTGTAATTGTGGTTGTTTACTTAGTAGAAAAAACAAACCGATGGGATAACCTATATTGTTTAAAATTTGCTTGGCCGAGGGAGATGGTATGGGGTGCGTCCATGCCTTCCTTATTGCGAGATGGTATGCTGTCTACCTCATGTATAGCACGAGCCCAATGGGCCAGGCCTAGCTAACATCAACAACTTCTACATTATGTACGTATGGCTTTTCTAGTTTTAAATTTTTTATTTATATTTACATTTATATATTTAAAAATGCTCCAAGAAATGTTTTCTTAATTTTTTTATATTTCTGAAATGAAAATATTTTACTTAAATTTTAAAACATGTTCATCGTACACTTAAAAAATGTTCATGCAGTGTAAAAAAATTGTCCACATAATTTTTTCAAAATGTTTGTGCTATTAAAAAAGATATGTTGACATTTAATAAAATTTTACACATGTAAAATTTGGTTAGCATTTAGAAAAATGTTCATGAAGACGTAGAAATCCGTTCGCATAACTTGCAATAAATGATCATGAAATGTAAACACTTGTCTGAGCAATTTTTAAAAATGTTCACAGTGTATTTAAAAAATATGTTCAACATGCTTTATAAGATGTTTAATGTATATTAAAAAACTATTCAACATGTATATGAAAAAAATGTTTAATGTGTTTTTAAATATTCGACATGTATTCGAAAAAGTGTTCGATGTGAGTCTAATTTTTTAATGTGTATTCAAAAAATTCTCGTACATTTAAATCAGGTGAATATAATTTTTTCTGTCATGAACATTTTCTTAGTGTATAGTCACTTGTTCAAAGTGTATTCATTTGTGCCATTAAAAATAAAAAAAATCATGAATTTGAAAAAAAACGAAAAAGGGCAGAAAACCCAAAGAACAAAAAAACAAGCATAAAATGTAATTTCATCATGGGTGGAGAGTGCTAGTACTTGTTGAGAGTGCTAGTACTTGTTGTAGTGCTTGCAGCAGCGGTGCTCCTCGCCATGGACGCCGCCGTGGAAGGCCGGAGGATACTCGGGGGCCGGAGCGGCAGTTCCGCGCCAGTCTCCCCTGCTGGAAACCCACCCGGTGTAGTGCACTAAATTGTATAGATCACAGGGAATCTGAAGCAATATTCGTACTTGTAAATTTATTATGTAATGTCATACTATTGGTGTATCAGAATCTTAAATCAGAGCCGACTATGATCGAATGAAAACCTCGGATGTTTCTCGCAGAAAAAAAAAATCATATGTCAGATCAAATGGAAAAGTTGTGGCTTAACTGGACATGGGTTAAAATTTGATTCAATTCCCCAAACCGGATTGTATACTCAGCAAGCTAGATTGAAGCTAGTTGCACGTAGGAGAGGAGTGAGACATGATCCATTTCTTTCTTGGGCATATTTCTCCGACAGTTCAGGCAGCTGGCTAACTCAACCGGACGTCCGCTTTTGAGACCTCCTATGTGGTGCCTTTCGCGACATTTTTTCTCCCTGGCACACCAAGATCACCTCGGCCTGGCTCAATAACATAGCAATGGAAACCTCGTCTCGATGCTCCTTCGTTCGCTTCGCTAGGTGTCAACTGTAGAAGAGTCAACTATTTGACCGGTCAACAGCTGACCATTTGACCTTTTAAAAGAATGAATCTAGAAAATTGATAAAAAAACACAATATCTGAAAAAATAGTCATGGACTTAAAAAAGTTCATGTTTTGCAAAAATAAGTTCGCGAATACGAAAAAATGCTTGAATTTGAAAAAAGTTTGTGGACTTTGGGAAAAAAATAAGTTCATCAATTCTGAAAAAAAAACTTCATGGGTTTCATATTGAAAAAAGATTGCGAATTTGGAAAATAAAATTACGGATTTGGAAAAGAAGTTCATAAATACAAAAAGTCCACTCACTTAAGAAATTTTTTATGAAATTGAAACAAACTGAATTGGAAAAAGTTCACGAACTTTAAAAATAAAAAGTTATGAGAATTATAATGAGAAAAAAAGAAAAGAAAATACCAAAAACTGGCCGAAAAACGAACAGAAACAAAATAGAAAGCAACCAGCAACAAAAAAGTGAAAAGAACCGGAGTACAGCTACAGTGCTAAAATGGGGAACAACTAGTTAACGAGTGCTCCTTCGGAAGCCTCGCAACAATCAGCGCCACTTGGCGCGCTCTCAGCTATTCGCCATGTGTCGCGCTCTGGACGCTCCCTTCGGATTTTATTTTTTTTATTTTTTCGCACGCGTTTTCGGATTTTTAAACAGCTTTTTCGGGTTTTTTCGTCGTTTTGGTTTTTCCCAGTCTTTCTTAGCTTTTCGACCAAAAAAAATTTCGAATTTTTTTTGCGCAAAAAAACGTATTTTCTTTTTTTCCCTTTCGCGAAAGTCATGGTTTTTCTTCCGCGAGAGGCACGATTGTGCTTTATGGAGAGTCACGGCCGTGCCTTTTGGAAATGAAAAAAACGCATTTTTTGTTTTTTTTCCTTTCACGAGAGTCACGGTTTTGCTTCCACGAGAGGCACGGTTGTGATTTCGCGACAGGCACGAGCGTACCTCTTTCGAAAAGGGAAAAAACCGTGCTCCCGGTTTGGTTTTTTCACTCGGTTTTTTCATCCGGTTTTTTCATGAAAAAAATTCGTTAAAACCTATCAACATGGGATCTAATTTTGAAGATCTCGACGCAAGGAATCCAATGATGAAAACGGTTCGAGATTTGTTTAAGAGATAAAACGTTTTGAATAAACGGATTTACGAAAAAGGGGAAAACTCCCAGGTTGCGACAAGTGGCGCGTTGCATGTGCGCCACTTGTCGCGACCTGGGAAAGTGAAGTGTTCTTTGCAATGAGTACTCCTTAATTAGTGATTTCGGCTATAATGCACAGGCCCGTTTGGTCTGGGGGTGTGCGCCGCGTACGAGTAACACTCTATTTGGCGCCAAATAGGATTCGAGTCAGTTTTTTCGAAAAACAATCAGAATGTCGAATTTGCGAATATTTTTTTGAATTCACAACCTTTTGTTTTTGTATTCGATATTTTCTTAAAATTATAAATTAAATTGAACGAAAAAACTAAATAAGAAAAACCAGTAAAAAACTGACGTGCGCCATCTGGCAGGGCCAGGCCCAGCTCGCTCGCCTGGTCCCATGATGTGCCAGGCCCACGAAGGGGGGCGCTTGAGCGATACACGGCAGCCCCGCTCCGGCTTCCTCACGCTATCGGCTTCCCGTTTTCCCGCTGAATTACATCCGAGTCGGAGACGAGCAGGAGCTTCACCGCCACGGCTGTGTTTGCGGGCCTATAAACTCCTACGCGCACCCTCCGTCGAAGCAACACCACAAGCATTGGCTTTGATCTCGAACTCAATCTCGTCGCATCAAACTAACCTAGAGGCTAGAGCTAGCGCGACAGTAGCCTTGCTGGCCGCCGGGATCGACAGGTTCGTGGCCACCATGGTCTTCTGCGAGGCGCCCTTCGACGGCACCCTCGCCCCCGCGGTGCCCACCGGCGACGATGACAAGGCCGAGGGAGCTGCGCCGGTGGCGGAGGTGGCGTCAGCGTTGTTGGAGGCAGCGAAGGAGTACTTCTCCGGCCCCGCGTCGGAGCAGCAGCAGAAGCAGCAGGGCGGGGACAGTGTGCCGGCCTTCTTCGACGCCGTCGCCCTGGAGTACTACTACTAGTAGCAGCAGTTCGGATAGAGCTTGATTGCACAAATGTACTAGGAGGTTCTCTGTTCGGAGTGCTGAATTGGCCTCTAGCTACCCGAGGCATTATAAACTTGTAATTATTTTTTACCCGAGGCATTATAAACTTGTAATTTGCATAGAGAATCGCTGGATTTTATGCTGTGATATTCTACCTGAGTTACTCCTTGGATATGTCTCGATATCAAGGTCTCACAAGCTTTTATTTACTCGCCAAAACAAAGAGAAAAGGAAAGTAAATAAATACCAGCCAACATAATTTTTATGGGTTTGTTTAGGGCACATCTAGATGTGCCCTAGTTATTGCACATCTAAGTGGCTCAATCAAACTAGGAAGGAAAAGAAAAAAGAGGAAAGAAAATATTTGCACAAATCTCCGTGTAAAATCAAGGACATGGGACTTAGATGTGCAATACTTAGGGCACATCTAGATGTGCTTTAGCAAAACTGAATTTCTATTCACTTCTTTAGATGGTTATATCCACTTTCAACTAACAGCACACATCATTCAAACCGGAAACTATCTTGCCTCGTATAACAGTTTAGTTCTACAAACTTGGATTTCGTACAAAAAATATGAGCTATTCCGAGACTGGGATATAAGTTATTGTCAGCAAGCACACTAAGTTACAATAACTAGGTTACACTAAGTTACAGACGACAGATGAACGTTCCTTTTTTCCCCCCACAAAAATTTCACATGCACTTGTTTACTGTCCTCCACATCCATGTATGACAATATCTATATCAATCTACTGAAGCCAACAGATATGATGTTTCACCAAGTTACAAACATCATGATCATATGACACCATGATCAGATTCTATTTCTCAACCTCCTCTATTGCTATGTCAACTTTGCTGGGCGTTTTGGGGAGGGGGATACAGCTCCCATAACGCAACCGTGGTGTCCGCCGAGCATGAGGCCAGCAATTTGCAGTCATGTGAGAAAGCCACCGCAGCACACTACCAGCAAAAAGAAGAAGCATGTAGGTTAAACTACATGTCAAGCGGAAATTGACCAAGTTTTATGTAAGGAGAAAACTGAGCCGATTAACAATCTCATGACCCATATTCCAATTGAAGTAAACAAGAGAACTGAAAAGGACATTGTTGAATTGTGGGACTAATCGAGGGAGGACAGATGCAAAAAGAAAATGTGGAGAGCAACTAGATGAAAGAAGCTGCATACCGTAGCGCTGTGATACTTTAGAATCGCTAGAGCATTTCCTTTATTATAGTTATACACTCGAATCCTGCAAATGATGCAAAACACCTGAAAGATTACACAAATGCAACAATTGCAAACTCAGGTAAACAACTAGAAGCATGCTTCTCAGGTGGACATCACCTACTCCTTGTCCAACTTTGCTTAAGTCCTCTTCTGCGCACATAATGCTACCTATTTTCTGTTCTCCACCTATCCTACTGTCATCTTTTCTCTGTCATGCACTTCTGCTCTATTTTTCTTAGCTGTTTTGCCCTCTCAAGAGGGCACACAACTATCTGACCTCTGAAAACCTAATCAGCCAGCACTAAATCAGTTTGGTAATCAGCGATGACTAATAGGCTAAGCATATTTTTACATCCTGGTGATACTTCTGATACTACGATATCAGGGTGATACTAGCTTCGTGGGTGATACTAGCTTCATGGGTGATACTACGATATCAGGGTGAAACTAGCTTCGTGGGTGATGCTACGATATAAGGGTGAAACTAGCTTTGTGGGTGATACTATGATGTCAGCTTCATGGGTGATACTACAATTTCCAGGTAGAATCGGGCGGGAGCACTCCAAATCCACGGTGTCGACAGATCTGCCATGGAATATAGGCAGGTAAAAGAAAAGATAGGCTGGTCCATGTCATAGCCATGGAGGTAGGCCTAGGCGTAGTATGCGGATATGGGTGCTGCATTCCCACACCTGCATCCACTCTACCCGATGGGTACAGACTCTTCCCGTTTGAGAGTTGACCTTGTCTCCAAAAATCTGCATGAATCGGTCAAGATCAAGAACACACAGTAGTAGAAGAAGAGGGCACAAGAACACAGCTGGTTCCTCCCAACCTCAACTTGGCCTCTTCACAGCCACCAGCACCAACGTGCCTGTGGATCCAGAGTCCCTCAACTACATAACATGCTGTAACCCAGGATATTCGGTATGTAACCCCCTAATATAAACCTATGTAACCCTGTTAGTGTATTAAGTGTATTTTAGTTCTAGATACATCCATTTTTATCCATTTCTCCGACAAGTATTTCCGGACGGAGGGAGTATTTGGTATGCCAATTGTTGGTAAGTCCACAAAATTGGATACCAATTGGTTTTTGCCCGTCTCTAAAATGGTTGCCAACTTTTGGTACCTTTTGGTTTTGTCAAATGTTGGCTTGCCAAATATTGGAAGTGCCAAATGTTGGCATCAAATCAACATTTGGCCTGTCAAATGCCTCTACGTAAATCATTATGGAAACTATATAACCCATGGCCTGTCATCGCTGGAGAGTGGCGGGAGAGAAATTTACAACTAAGACCCATTTCGGCCGATGTAAGATTCATCGACGAATCTTATAAACATATATTCAAATCTTACGGCGGCTTTCATTTATCTTCAAGGATCTCATGATATATGACTTGACCATGGTAGCACATATTTCATCAAGTCATTCTCTGACATCATAACCAAATTTCATGTATTTTTTTGTAGGTTCAATAATTTATTGTATCTCATGCATGTCTTTCTAATTTGTGACATGGCTTGCATGTGTAATGTAGTATCACCCAGGTTTTTAGTATCACACGCAAAACGCAGTATCATCCGGAAATCATAGTATCACCCTGATATCATGTAGTATCACTCACGAAGCTAGTATCACCAGGATGTAAAAATTACGCTTAGCCTCTGGCTCCATCCCGTTCCACTCAAAACTTGCCCGATCCCTGTGGCAGTGGCCAGATAGGGGTTGTGATCGTCTAGTCCACCATTTGAAACCATGAGACATCCGTTTAATTAATTTACTTTAGATCGCATTCATATTTAGTCTACCAATAAAAGTACTATATTCAAATCAGATGCAGTTATTGACTCAGGCAATCTGATCTACCAAGCCACTAAAAAGGTTATATTAGCATCCCTGGTCAGCAGTTGTCACACCTGGCCACTTGGCATGTGTGACCTGGCAACCCTGCGGGTGGGACCCTTCCCGGCGTGTGCGTGTGTGGGTCGCGTGAGTATTTAGCTGGCCACCTGTGGCTGGTGTGGGTATGTGATGTGACCAGTTCAACTCTCACCTAATCTTCCCTCTGCAAGAAAGTTCATCTTCCTCCCCAAGTCTCGCTCACCCACCTCTCTCGATCCCCTCTCTCTCTGGTTCGTTATAGTTGGTAATCAGAGCCAAAATCGCCCCAAAATTTTTTCTCCCACCGCGCTGGTTGCAGATCTGTAACATCCACCGCGCCGGTGTGTGCTGCTCCGGCAAGCTCACCCGAAATCCGTCACGGGGTTCGATCTCCTCCAAGCAAGGCGACGGCACCCTCCAAAGCTTCGGCGGCGACGCGTCAGCTGCTGGCCGCCATGGACGAGGGCAACAGCAACATCACCAAGATGCTCAAGTCCCTCCTCGCCAAGATGGACGAGCAGAAGGCGGTCCACGACAAGCAGATCGAGATTCAGGCCGCCTTCAACGCTCAGATCTCGCAGGACGTGCGCGGCCTCGCCAGACAGATCGATCTGACGCAGGCCGACGTCGACGCGACTCGCAAGACGATGGAAGGCTCGGCATCGCCGTCGGGGTCGGTCACCACCGTGCTGCACCAACCCGCCGCTCCGCAACAACCCCCACCACCACCCCCGCCGCCTCCACACTCGCCGCGCGTGGCCACCGAACAGGGCCGCCAGGCGACCGCCCACGCACGTCTCGGGGACCATCGACCCCCGTTGATTCCGGTGCCTCCACAGGGCGGATTCGCTGCTCCTGCTGCCGCTCCCTCCCCAACAGCGGGCCATTACGGCAACGACTACCACAAGCCACCGAAGCACGACTTCCCTTGATTCGATGGCTCCGCTCCGTACCTGTGGCTGGATCGCTGCCTGGCGTACTTCGAACTCTACAAGGTCGCACCACACAATTGGGTGGCCACCGCGGCGCTGTACATCGAAGGCCAAGCAGCGCACTGGCTGCAGGCATTTCATCAAACACATCACGGCATCACCTGGGAAGTATTCACGTCCGCCGTGCTCGAGGAGTTCGGTGCCGACGAGTTCGAGGTGGTCATGCACAAGCTGCTGCAACTCCGTCAGACGGCCACAGTCGCCGAGTACCGCGCGGCGTTCGACGAGCAAATGTACCACCTGCTCGCGCTCGATCCGTCCGTCAACACCAAGTTCTTCGTCACCCAGTTCGTCCTGGGCTTGAAGGACGAGCTACGCGCCCTGGTTCGTCTGCAGGCGCCCTCGAGCATCACCAGGGCGTCGGTGTTGGCGCGCATTCAAGAGGAGGAACTGGGCACGACGCGCGCGCGCCCACGCATCACACCAACGGGGGGACCCCCACCGGCGGCGGCGCCACAACAACCACGGGCGGCCGCGCCCAACCGCGCCCCCACGGACGACTACGCGCGCGAGCGGCAACTGCGCGACTATCGCCGCACCAATAATTTGTGTTTCAAGTGCGGCGACCGCTACTCGCGGGAGCACTGGTGCGCTCAGCCCGCCCAGCTGCTCACCATCAGCATCGGGGATCACGGCGAGGTGCTCTCCGACGACACCATCCACGCTCTGCAACTTCTCGACGACCCTGGACCGGTCGCGCAGCCGCCCGCTCCTGCTGGGGACGCTCCCGAGTGCTGCCTCCTCTCATCGGACGCTCTGGACGGCACGGACTCAGCGACCACGATCCGCCTGCGCGCACTGGTGGGCAACCAGGTCATGCTGCTTCTCCTGGATTCGGGCAGCTCGCATAGCTTCGTCAACAAGCCTTTCGTCGATCGTCTCGGGCTGAAGACAGAAGAAATGCCGCGCGTGGACGTGCGCGTCGCCAACGGTGACCGTCTTTCCTGCAACCGCATCGTCCCCGAGCTCAAGTGGTGGATGCAAGGGCACACGTTCGCCACTCCGATGCGCGAACTGGACATTGGCGCCTACGACGGCATCCTTGGCATGGACTGGCTCGCCCAGCACAGTCCCATGACCTGCCACTGGTAGGACAAATGGGTCAAGTTCACCCACGAAGACGAAGAGGTCACGCTCCGGGGCGTGCCCACGAAGGCGTCCACCACCCTCAAGGCGATCAAACCAGACGAGCTGCGCAAGATGATCACGGGCAACGGCGTGTGGGCGATGGCCATGGTGGACACTTGCGGCCGCGCACCACCACCGCGGCGTAAGTGCGCCAGTCAGACGCCGCTCGCTGATCTGTTGGAGGAGTTCGCCGATGTGTTCGCGGCGCCGCAAGGGCTTCCCCCACACCGGCAGTACAATCACGCCGTCACACTGGTTGAGGGCGCGGTCTCCACAAACACGCGTCCGTACCGCTACTCACCGCTCCAGAAGGACGAGATCGAGCGTCAGGTCAAGGAAATGCTCGACGCCGGCCTGATCACGCACAGCGTGAGCCCGTACGCCGCGCCGGTGCTGCTGGTCAAGAAGAAGGACGGCACCTGGCGGTTCTGCGTCGACTATCGCCGCCTTAATGACGCGACCATCAAAAACAAGTTCCCCCTGCCCATCATCGACGAGTTACTCGATGAGCTCGCTGGTGCCGCGGTCTTCTCCAAACTGGACTTGCGCGCCGGCTACCATCAGATCAGGATGCGCGAGGAGGACGAGCACAAGACGGCGTTCAAGACGCACCACGGACATTTCCAGTTCAGAGTCATGCCGTTCGGCCTCACGAACGCGCCAGCCACGTTCCAGTGCCTAATGAACACTATATTTGGTAAGTACGTGCACAAGTTTGTGATCATCTTTCTGGATGACATTCTTGTCTTCAGCGAAACCATGGCGGAGCACCTGCGCATCGTCTTTGAGCTCCTTCGCGCACACCAACTCTACATCAAGGAGTCCAAGTGCACGTTCGCCGCGGATCACATCGACTACCTCGGCCACGTGATCTCCAAGGAGGGTGTGGCCACAGACAAGGAGAAAACGAACGCGATGGAGCAATGGCCGACGCCGGCGAACGCCACCGAGCTGCGCGGGTTTTTGGGCCTCACCGGCTACTACAGAAAATTCATGCCACACTACGGCATCATCGCCAAGCCGCTGACACAGCTGCTCACCAAGAAAGGCTTCACCTGGACGGAGCAAGCTCAAGCGGCCTTCGGGCAGCTCAAGACGTTTCATGCCTCGCTCAACTGCACCCCCTTCAAGGCGCTCTATGGGCGGGAGGCCAATCTGGGAGCGATGCCGGCCTGGCCAGCGGACGAACACGCCGGCGACGACATGGACTGGGCGGCGCACACAAAGCACATCCGCGCCCAGCTGGAACGCGCTTAGCGCCGGTTCAAGAAGCAGGCAGATCGCAACCGCACCGAGCGCCAGTTTCAGGTCGGCGAGCAAGTGCTTCTGAAGCTGCAACCCTACGCGCAGCGCTCGGTCATCAACCGGCCCTGCGCCAAGCTCGCCTTCAAGTTCTTCGGCCCGTACACCGTCCTCGAGAAGATCGGCCTCATGGCGTACAAGCTCTCCCTGCCGCCCGCGAGCAGGTGCATCCGGTCTTCCACATATCCCAGCTCAAGCCATTCACGCCGGACTAAACGCCGGTGTACGCAGAGCTGCCGCGCGTGCCGGACCTCTCCGTGTCGATGGCGGCACCAACGCAGCTACTGGAACGGCGCATGATGAAGCGCGGGCATGCTGTCATCGTGCAAGTCAAGGTGCAGTGGGGCGAAGGAGCGTCAGCCGCCATGACATGGGAGGACTACGAGGTTCTCCGGCAACGGTTTCCGGCGGCAGCCATTTGAGAGGACTCAGAGCCAAGCTCCCAGGAGGAAGCTCAGTCTTAAGGGGGAGAGAATGTCACACCTGGCCACTTGGCATGTGTGACCTGGCAACCCTGCGGGTGGGACCCTTCCCGGCGTGTGCGTGTGTGGGTCACGTGAGTATTTAGCTGGCCACCTGTGGCTGGTGTGGGTATGTGATGTGACCAGTTCAACTCTCACCTAATCTTCCCTTTGCAAGAAAGTTCATCTTCCTCCCCAAGTCTCGCTCACCCCCCTCTCTCTGGTTCGTTACAGCAGTAAAAGCTAAGAATGGGGAAACAAACCTGTGATCCCAACCAGCAGTTGCTGCAATCTTGTTGTCTGGCCGAATCGCTGTACCCGCTACACCGGGTCTCTCAATTTCTATTTCATTCCTGAGAGAAAACGTGCCCTGTAATCAAGACAACTACATTTCAGTTATGAATTTCAAAAGTATTGATTTCTAAATTGAAATTGTAAGCACTCAAGTGCAGGTGATGCTTGTGATGAAACGGATGCAAAAATCACACAAGTAGTTGACATGTCAAGCTATTGAATCTGAATTAATATGAAGCAGATCATAAAGAGATGCTCGATTTCCCTAGTGTGTAAACTAGTTAGCACTACATATATGAATTATCACATGGACATATTGCTCCAAATCTGGGGTAATATCCAAGTATGAAAAGCTGATAAACTGACATCTCAACACAACTGTCAATTTGGACACGCAAACACTGATCAATCTTCTGAAAAGAGGATATAGTACATAATACCGCACCATCAATTTTTACATATACTTGATGAATGCAAAGTCCTTAACTGATAGTGCCTTGCCCACTACTACTTTCCACAGTAAGCACATCTCAGTTCTTACATGTCTCGAGTGTTATTACTAATTGTTAGAAGCACTTTCTGGATGTATGATTGTGTCAGGATATACTTGAGAATATCACTAAAACTGTACTGAGAGTGACATAACGTAGAACTTAAGGTGAAAACTCGGTTTGTAGGGTACTACTCACAGCATGCATTTTCATGAAAAGGAGCTTACATAGCAGGAAACAGAACATAGAATGATTGATGTCAAACCTTCTGATGATCAAGGGCAAACATGGCTATTTTATTATCAGCACCTCCTGAGATCCCACCGGTGCATAAACCGTCAATAGCAATGGATAAAGCTGCACACCTGCATCTTATTAGATCATACTTTGTTTCATTCCAACAAAGGAAGATAAAGATAACTACTCTTCAAAATGGCAGGTTACACAATTGAGTTAAAACTGGGTGTAGCATGGGACCTGATTCCGAATGATACTTCACTGAAGATAAGGGTGACCCAGGCTTTCGTACATCCCACCAAAGAGTGCTTCCATCTTCATAACTGGTGGCCGTAAAAGCGATGTTTATCAATAAAATGAACACGCACATTTTCAATCTAGACCCTAGAATTGGTATTTTAACCTTGAACTGTTGAATCAGTTTAATTCACCCCCTTTAGCCCTATCTCGTTGAAAACTTATGAACTTTTTAAAAGGCCGGAAATAGTCAAAACTCAATATGAAAAAGAGGATTCAATACTCCACAGATGACATGTAGCTAAACTTTTTAATAGTCAATATGAAATCCTCAATTTCCTATAAAGTTTTTTCCTGATAGTGACAAACTGAAAATGAATCAATAGTCAATCTGACAAAAAAGCCATTCGCCAAATTTCCTAAAGTGTTCCGAAGTCACCCAAAAAAGTGATTTTATTATTTAAAAAATCCTGATTTCTATGTTTTTTATTAAGTGTAGAAGTGATGACACGTGTCATCTCTGTCAACATAAAACAGTTTGGGATAGGGCCAAGGGGTAAAATAAACTGATTCAAGAGTTCAAAGATAGAAACAACTGGTTTCAGAGTTCAAGGTTGAATGTCAGCGCTGAACACATGCAAGGAAATTGGGTCAAACAAAAAGGACTGAGAAAATCTTTTTCATTCTGAAAGTTATTGACATCACTTTAACCTGCCCCAGAAACAGAATCTGGGATATTTTATCATATCAAGTACTAGAGATCAATTTCCCATATTTAGATAGCAACTGTTGAAGATGAGATTATATTGAGATATCACCATTGTTTTTAAGGCGTCCTGCCTTGGACGCTTACGCGATAAGGCGCCCTGGCAGCACCTTACAAATATGCCCACCTTAGGCGCTTAGGCGTCGCCTAGGCACTAGAGATGGTGGTGCTCGCCTTAGGTCGCCTTACCGCCTTAAAAAAAATGGATATCACTACAGCTCATAATGTGACTAGCCAAAAACTCATGCCATAATACTAAATTCTTGAACTCTTGAAACATACTCACTTCAATTAATGGATTTTATTTTGTAAGATAAAGTTGCTTTGTTGTTTCACAACACAATCAATTCAATTGTGCAAGTGTCATATACTCATACTTGTAATCTTTACATGTGAGCTAATCAAATGAATATGCATCAACAATATCATTTGACTATGTGCTGCACATACCCCATGGAATACACACAACAATATTTATGGCACATTGTGAAGCAGGAACAAATTGGCATGCTGCATATAGTCATTTGTCCACCTCACAGAACATCATGACACTTGCAACAAGAATTTGATCAAGTGTAACTTCTGCCATAGGGGGGAGATGAATTATCTTACATCATTCTCTCAAATTTGTGAGTGGAAAGATGATTCATGTGCAATATAACCAGGCTAAAGCATTCAAATACAGTTTCCATGCTACATGATAGTTACTATCCAGATAAAACATTAGATATATTCAGCTTATGCCATTTTTTTATTATGTGTGATCATTGCTTGACACTTAGAGCCAAGACTCCCAAACAAAGGACAGAGGCCAGAGGATAAAAAGAGAGCATGGGTCCTGGACACCGATAGAAGGACCAGATTCACATTGAAACCATTTGCCAGAATTGACCTAAGAGCGAGCTCAGTTGTTTTTTAACTGAAAATAGCTTAATAGTTTTTGTTCAGATACTACACTAGGTCATGGCACATGATAAATATGTTGAAATATTAGATACAAACATATTGGGCTTGTTAAAATGTTGATCTGGGTACCTTGATAAAATATTAACATAGCCTCCAGATTCACACGGGATGAAAGCTTGCACGGCCATGCATAGACCTACGGACAACAGAATTACAGTTTTCAAGGATTACTAACAAGCATAAATAGTGAAGACAAACAAATGGCACCAAACGATAAAAATGGAGTTTTATGACTGTCCTGCAGATGCAGATTATTATTCTAATTCAATATAGTTGTAAACAAAGTCAATAACAAGAAAACTACAACAGCACAGGAAACAGAAATAAACAAGATGCCAGAGAGTTTCATGGCATGGAAGAAGGATTGATCCTACATCACATATATACATCCTTGCTGCTGGATGGTGAAAGAGGTCAGTCAAATTGCAAGGCTGGATATGTGTTTATAACTTCCTTCAACGGAAACCGAACAATGAATCAACGGACCATGTAGGTGGAGCAGCTGGATGGTCATACAGGCTTATATTAAGTCAATAAAGCCCAGACGAACAATTCTCAAACCGAACAATTCTGGATTTTTGGTAGACAAAAAATTAAAACAACAAAAAAGGTGGAGGCTACTCTGATATCAAGTTTAAATACTTCACGGTTCTACTACGCAGAAGTTACCACCGGATACACATACTACGTACAATCCACCTTGGTATTTTGTTGAACAACAAAAAACAAACAACTATAGCTGGAGTGCTGAAGAGTGAGGACAAACCTTTTTGCTTGGTAGGGTGACCTGTCATATTAGCACTGCATCTTTTGGGCAAACACATTATCTTCTTTGAATTTTTAATGTCCCAAAGTTCAACCTGTAGATTTTGTTATGAAGTTACAACAAGAAAGCAGTGAGAACAATAAAAGTCTACTCTTATAAAAAACAGAGTTGGTGATGATGGTGTGCCTGCCATCCTGCAATATAGGCCGTCCGATTTATATCTGACGGATAGGAAGGAAACTATGGCAATTTTGCAAAAAGATACCCACACCCCTCTCCACATTTGCAAATAAGGCCTTCCCTCGTTCATCCTTTTCTCCCACAAGATAAACTACTCATACAAATGCATCTTGATGTTCCGTGCAACGCACGGGCATCTTGCTAGTAACAACATAAACACAAAGCTCAGCCAGGCTTGCTTAATTGCATTATATTAAGTCAATAATTTATATATAGATCATTAAGTTAGAAAAAAGATAGCATAGTTTGAAACTAACCTCAAACGATTCTTGACCAGCGATTGTCAATATATTTTGTCCATCCAAGGAACTGCCTAGCAAATACATAAGAAAGTCAATGCAGAAATAGGTTCCTTTCTAAATAAGAAGTTATCAGACACCACCATGTTACAGTGTGGTCTTCTAAATGATGTCAGATTTGGAAATCAACAAAGTGTTATATTATGCCATTTGCTTTGCAGTCTTTCCTCTACATAAATAAAAAATAATGCTATGTATTTGTCCATTATCGAAAAGTTTACACTTCCATAATAAGTGAATAGTTAGTAAATTCATGTAGGATTTAGAGGTTATCATTGCTTTTAAAATGTGAAAGGATTCAGAAATGGTCGCACATTACCTTGTTCGTATTCTTGTGTTCCTTCTGCAGGATTTAAACCATCTGATCCTGTATTATCTTCAATAGGTACTCTTTGTGGCTCAGTGCCACTATTTGAGCCACTCAAGTTGGTTTGTGTGCCATGTGCAGAACATGGAACCTTAACCAGTGACATCTTACAGAAATGGTATGTACTTGTTTTAATTGTAAATATAGGCCTCCTGCAAGGGCACAAATAATGGATTTATAAATTCCACAGAAACGCATAGAACAAGGATGGGCCACAAAGCCTGCTAAAAAGTATGTATCCTTCCAGATTTCCACATGAACACTGTACGTATTATCTTATCTCCTAAAATGCTTCACAAGTGTCCACACATCTAGGCCAATCATAGTTGAGTCAAGATATATTTATAGGAAAAAGAGAACTCTTGGTTCTAAAGGTCACCTGGTTAGAAGTTCTTCAAACGGTTGCCACTACAGTTTATGGATGAGGGCCATTGTTACACATTTGGACTTAAAAGTATCATATTACAACAACATAACATCCCTCAAAAAAGAGTAAAGCACCATAAGGGTTGTGCCTTCCCTACAAGCTATAGTCAGGACGAAATACTGTCAGATAACATGAATAACTTATGACATGGTACTCAGAACGATATCCAGATTTTGCTCATTGCTAACTGCTATCGTGGGTGCTTGAACTGAGTTTGACCATAAAATTGATAGCACAACTGATAATCTGACCTTGGCAGAATAACACGATATTGTAATCGTAAATATTTCTTTTCAATTCTCCATGGGATGTGTGATTTGAAATATTATGTGCATGTGTATTTCCTTGCATTTAAGTAAGCATGAGCCTATTCCTGGGTCCTGACTAATGATGCACCAGCTTATGTTTGATGTTAAGTTGTAGCATGTGAAGAAAATCATACCTTGAGAGCCCAGCTTCTTCAATCGCCCAGCCTTTGCACAAACCATCCCTGCCCTGGCTGTGTCAAAATCGAATGCACATATATTTATGAAAATTCAATAAAAACCATTTCGGTGGAAAGAAGCATGCTCAAAATAAGCCTCAAAGGAAATCTCTACCACACACATTCCACAACACAATAATGTTGTAGAAGTTAAAAAGCACTTGTAATTTCCCCAAAGTCCTGTTCAGCAACTGTAATTCAGTACTGAAATGCTACAGCAGTTCAGCAACAGTGTTCCAAATATAGCTCTGACATGGTTATACTTATACTAGTTATGGTCTTGTCTAGCAACAAGGTGACACTGCATCCTAGGCTAAGCTAAGTTTCAGAAATACAGTAACCAGCATTCCTGACAGATTTCACCACAATTCACTCACGTAATGACCGCGTTCCCAAGCCCGGAGCCAGCGGCGATGGAATACACCCCAGCCGCGCCACCGTGAGCCCTGCAGAAGGAAGGACACGCCATCACTCAACCTCCCTAAACCGAACCACACCCACCGCTGCAGTCTGCAGAAGCGCGCGCGGGCTTACCAGATGGAGGAGACGGTGCGGTGGCTCGCCGTGTCCCAGACCCTGAGCTCCCCGTCGGCCGCGCTGGTGGAGCAAAACCAGAGACCAAGCGTCAGCGCACAGCAGAGTCACGCTCAGCAGGGCTCATCGTAAGCGGCTGATGCCGTGGGGCGAACAGAGAGGGGTTCAGGAGGGAGTACCCGGAGAAGAGGAGCGGGAGGTCGGGATGGAAGCAGGCGTCGCTGACGGCAGCGCGGTGGCCCCGCAGCACCGCCACGGGGTCCGGCGACGGGCGGCGGCGCGGCCTCTCCCGGTCGCTGGCCATGTCGCCCGGCGAAAGTGCGAGACAGGCAGAAGACGAGGTCGTTTGTGCGCAGCGGTCGACGCCTCAGGCCCAAATGCCACATAGCCCACCCGAGAGGGCCAGGCCCGCCCGAACCAGCACAGCAGAGCCCAAACCAGACCCGCCTCCACGAAGAGAAAACCCAGAGCGCCACGTCACCGATCCGCGGCTCTCGCGCGCTGGGCCAACCAGAGGCGAGCACACGGATCGTGTGCTTTCTCGGGGCGGATCGGAGCCGTCGACCGGATCGGCATCCCGAAGCCTTTTCCCAAACGGTAACCGGGTACCAGCCACGGCCCCACGCGTCCGCGCACCCGCTCCGCCTACAAATATCCCCCGCCAACTGTCCTCAATCCTACTATTCGCCTTTCCGCACCCACTTCGGTCGCCTTCCGATTCGAACCTACCCCAAATCCGCAGCAGTCGACAGGAGGCGAAGCCACCGCGATGGCCCGTACCAAGCAGACCGCCCGCAAGTCCACCGGCGGCAAGGCGCCCCGCAAGCAGCTCGCCACCAAGGTCCGTCTCCTCTCCCTTCTGCCTCCCCTGTTTCGATCTGTACATCCTTGTTGATTTGAATGAATTTGCGTGGCCGGCTTTGACTGACGCTCGGATTTGAATCGTTGTGTGTTTTCAGGCGGCGAGGAAGTCGGCGCCGACCACCGGCGGAGTGAAGAAGCCCCACCGCTACAGGCCCGGGACCGTCGCCCTCCGGGAGATCCGCAAGTACCAGAAGAGCACGGAGCTGTTGATCCGCAAGCTGCCGTTCCAGCGCCTGGTCCGCGAGATCGCGCAGGACTTCAAGACCGACCTCCGCTTCCAGTCCCACGCCGTGCTGGCCCTCCAGGAGGCGGCCGAGGCGTACCTCGTCGGGCTGTTCGAGGACACCAACCTGTGCGCCATCCACGCCAAGCGCGTCACCATCATGCCCAAGGACATCCAGCTCGCCCGCCGCATCCGTGGGGAGAGGGCCTAAGCCGTCCTCCCCGTCAACGCCGTTAGTGGATCGGAAGTGGAATGTGTTGCTTCCGGTTGTTGTTTGTTCCTAATTGCCGTGCTAGGTCTTCTTTTGTGTAGAAGAAATATGGTTGTTGGAGTAAGACGAACTTGATATGTGATGATGTTCCTTCTGGTTTGTGATGAAGCAAACGTATGTTTATGATGAAGACCTCAGAACCATTGTTGTTGGCAGCATCACTGCTGTCGTCGTGTGTGATTGGTTGCTGCTTTCCTGAGTTGTTTTCATTTCGGTTGTGCTGTTCGGACAGGGATCAGGTGACATGCACCTTTGCATGTCACCTTGCGGCATAAATTCATATTTAAACATTGTAAAAAAATTTGAAAAAAATCATGCATGTTCGTAGCACATATTAAGATAATCCCTCAAAAATTCAGATCAAAATTCGAAACATACATCAAGAAGCAAAAAAGAGAAATCTGTTATGGATAGTTGCAAATGGTTCTCTATACTATTCACATATGAGTTTCTCTTTTTTCCTTCTTGGTGTATGTTTTGAATTTTGATCTGAATTTTTTAGGGATTATCTTAATATGTGTTATGAACATGCATGATCTTTTTCAGATTTTTTTACAATGTTTAAATATGAATTTGGGCCGCAAGTCAAATGATGACATGTAAAGGTGCATGTCACCTGATCCCTGCTCCCTGCATGTCACCGTGACTTGCGGCCTAAATTCATATTGGTTGCCGTATGGGCTACGTGTTCTGTCGTCGGTGGCGAAGCGGACGCAACCGTCTGTTCATGGTGAGGTCGACACGTTGGTGATGTTTGTGGACGGGTTTTTTTTCTGGTCGACCTACCGAGTCACGGACGGCAGCATCGTGGTCGCTGCCACGGAGTTTGAATTTTCCTTGCTACTGATAACATTTGAAGAAAATATTCGTGGTCGCTGGTGAGCTGTCCCTACCATGGAGTATGTTGAGAAGATTGTGGCACGTGCAACACGGTATGACCAACTTCGTGTGAAGGCTGTGCTGTCGGCAGCTGGAGAAGTTATGCCGTGTGATTTTAAAAATGGCTCCACTGTTATCTCTTTTCGTCTTGTCAAAAATATACAGATCGGCTTGTTGAAATCGTGTATAATACCGACTCATGGATAGTTCGTTTTGATACTTCAGTATAAAGAACAATTTTGCTAAAGCACATTTAAGTCTTATGTTATTGATCAGATGTGCTATTGCACATCTAACCTATGTCATTGATCTTATGTGTTATAAGTATTGCACATCCCTATGTCATTGATCTTATGTGTTATAAGTATTGCACATGTAAGTCCTATGTCATTGATCTTATCTTTAGATTGGTGTAGATATTTTATTTTTCATTTTTCTCTTTCTTTCTATGCTTAATTAATTCATTTAGATGTGCAATAACTAAAGCATATTTAGATGTGCTCTAGACTAGACCTGGCCATGGGCTGCCCGGCCCAAAAAAGCCCGGCCCGGCCCGGCCCGACGCTGCTCCCGGGCCGGGCTCGGGCCTAGATTTTGGGGCCGGGCCTGGGCCCGTCATTTTTGCAGTTTTCTGAACCGGCCTGGCCCAAGGCCCGGCGGACTTTTGCATGTTCGGGCCGGGCTTGGGCCCAAAAACTAGGCCCGATGGCCGGGCCGGGCCGGGCTCAAGCCCAGGTTTTTGGCTTGGGCTTGGCTAGGCCCGGCCCGAGGTTTGGCCAGGTATACTCTAGACACACCCTATAAAGAATCATGCACGTAGATTTTATCTTTCAGAAAATAATTAGATCTATTTTGAAGCCGCCAACGTGCCACACGAAGAATTGTCTTTAGAAAGTATTTTTCACAAATTTATTATTGTACATACTAATGACCAAATGCAAGTCAATTACTCAATCCAGTTCTTGACTTGCATTTGATCATTAGTATGTACAATATTATTAGGGTTGAGTATCAACATTTGGGTTGATATAAAAAATCAATATTATTAGGTGCGTCATGAGTTTAATTTTTTAATTATATAACTTTAGGTTTTTTTTGCAGGTGATAACTTCAGTTTTGTTATATGTTGATATTTTATATATAACTATATGAGTTTAACTTCGGACAAATTTTATATCCGAAGTAAAAAAGAACCAGAGGGAGTAATAATCTAGGGTGCGTGCAACGGAAAGAAGTTGATATAGAACTCAATGCATTTGAATCTATTCACATTCAAATTTGTAGCAAATATTTTCGAGGTGTTGTATATAACATGGATGCATGTTGTAAAGAAAATTGTTTTCTTAATATTTTGTATTTTACCAGAAGATTTGGAGATACTACTAAACTTTTACCTAGTGTGATAAAGAAATGAAAGAACCAAAAACGACCACTCTTCATTTGATCATAGTGGGTTTCCCTCACAAAAATAATTTGGTCGTAGTTGGTGAATGCTTGCCTCTTAATTTTTTTTAACACAAACGCAAAAGCTCATACATACGCACGTACATTCACCCCCTATAACGCATGCACACTCTACCCCATGAGCACCTCAAGAAACTGAGCCGACACTTTATCTTGAGAGAGGTGAAGTCGCCACAGACGCATGCGTAGTCAACGGAAGTGTTTCCTCCCACTGTACACACATTGCTGGAAGGTCTGAATAAATCCAAAAACATGTGAGCACTAGTGTCAAGCCTGGGACTTGAACTCTGGCAGACTAGAGATACCACTGTTCTTCTAAGCATCTAAACCATTGACCAGTCAAAATCATGATCCAGATTCAAAATTGAACACCTCAATTGAATGTGAGAGCTCCTTAAGAAATTATTGACCCACCAGTGTTGCATGATGGCATTAATTTTTTGTCAGGTGATGAGAGCGTGCACGAGACTGATAAATTTTTATAAGATAGTTGTTGCCGATTGATTTGAGAAATCATTGAGCAGTAAAAATGATGAATCGAAGTTAAAATTAAACACCTAAGTTGAATGAGAGAGTTTCTTCAAAAAACAGTTGACCAAGTAAAATAATCAGGTGATGACAAGGGTGAGACTGATGTATTTCTGTAAGAATGCAAATTAACCCACACATGTGCATGGAAGTTTCTTGCGGTGGTGACCACAAGTATTATATTGGTGCTACAGTGTTGTATGGTAGCATTTTTTTTTGTCAGGTGATGAGAGGCTGTGAGACTGATGTATTTTTGTATGCTAGTTGTTACGGATTGATTTGAGAAATCATTGATCAGTCGAAACAGTGAACCAAATTTAGAATTGAACACCTATACTTCACTTGAATGAGAGAGCTCCTTGAAAAATTGTTAACCGACTCAAAAATTAGAACTCAGTCCTGAATCATATTGGTGTTACAGTGTTGCATGTGGCCATTTTTTCAGATGATGAAGAGACTGATATATTTTTATAAACCAGTTGCTACCGAGAGTTGAGAAATCATTGACCAGTTGAAATCATGAATCGGATTTAAAATTGAACACCACACTTCAACATGAGAGCTCATTGAAAAAATGTTGACTAAATAAAAATTGGGAATCCAAATCTGTTGAATTAGAGGCCTTTACCCATAGGGAGCTTAGTTACTACCTCTGTTTCAGTTTACAAGTCCTGCGCGTATACCTAGGTTGTCAATTTTATCACCCTAATATAAACTATATAACACAAAAATTATATCTTTTGGAAGTAGAAACTCCAAAGTTTTTATGTTGGTATATTTTTTGTAATCTATGACTTGTATTAGGTTGGTCAAATTGACGATCTAGGGATACGCGCACGCCCTATAAACTGAGAGAGAGGTAGTATAGTAGATGGAAGAATGGTGCATCAACGTTTAATTTCAATACTTCTTTTGATTCAATTTTTAGGGCCTGTTTGGTAGCCCTCTGGCTTCTTAACTCCCCAACTCCATGTGTGGAGTGCACCCGAATGGTCTAACTCCCGGCGATGCGAGCGAGAAGCTGGCTAACAACGTAGTGTAAATTTGGAGGATTCGTGGAGTTGAGAAAATCAAGCTCCACAAAAACTGAGAAGTGAGAGTTCACATATATTACACTTCGCTGCCACCGCCAAGTGACTTGCTGCGAACCGGTACGCAGAAACAACCACGACCGAACAGCCATATGAGGTTTTTTTTTGAGACAAACTCGCCCACTTTATTCATTGTTCATAATGTTTACAGAAAGAAAATCCAGGTCACTTGATTGGCCCAACCACACATGACGGCCATATCCTAATGACAAAGCATATTTGGCGAGATTGTGAGCCTCGAAATTCGAGCTCCTATACTCATGAACTACTTTACATGAAACAAAAGAATCCACACGATGTAAGATTTCATGCACGATAGCTCCATATCCAGCTCCCGAGTTTCTCTGGACATCACCAACCACCTTCTTGCAATCCGATGCAATCTAAATTGTTTGAGCATAAAGATCCGCAGCCAAAGCTTGGGCCTCTCGTATGGCAATGGCTTCCAAGGTGCTTGCATCCATAATGAACTTGAGTTTTAAGGCCGAGGCCCCTAAAAAGCTGCCGTCATGATCACGACATACCACCCCCACAGCACCATAGTCCTCTTCCCTAGATACTGCTGCATCCGCATTCAGTTTCACATATCCCTCAGGTGGTGCCACCCACACATTTGGTCTGACGATGCGCCGTTGCTTCAAAGCTCCTCCGTCTCTCGTTTCAGCCATCTCCAACTCCCTCAGGTAGCGGTTTATAAATGAGCTAGTTGAGAAAGGACTGTCAAATATATCTTCATGTATTGCTCTTCTTCTTGATTGCCAGACCGCCCACAGGGTCACCACCATCCGTGTGAATTCCGTGTGTGACAACGAATCATGCATAGTGAAGATCCAGTTCTTTGCATCAAAGGACAAGTTGTCAAGCATTACCTCCACTATTTCTTCTGAGCAAAGTGACCAAACACTTCTGGCCATTACACAATCTATTAACGCATGCTTCCAATCTTCTTGCGCCGAACAGAACGCACACACACTTGAAGTTGCCATATTCCTGTGGTGTAAAACACCAGCTGTTGGGATCGACTCATGGCATAACCTCCATAAGAACACTTTAAGTTTTGAGGGGACCTTGATATGCCACAAGGCCGTCCAAGCTGCCTCTTCTGTTGCCTCATTTGAGTGTCCTCCCACTGGCTCCAGCAACGCCTCCCCTTGTAATTTCAGTTTCAACAGTAATTTATACACTGGCCTTACTGAAAAAACTCCTCGTTCATCTTCTCCCCAAGCCCAATAATCATCAACTCTTGTAGTGCAGAGTGGTATTTTTAGTATTATGTTGGCGTCCACTGGCAGAAAAACAGTACGCACCTTCTCTTCTATCCACCTTGCCTCAGTCGCATCAATTAGCTCTGCCACATATAGCGGTTTAACAGCGACCAAACTCACCATAGGTTTCATTAGACCCGAACTTGGTAGCCAATTATGATCCCATATGTTTGTTTCTTCTCCCGTTCCAATCCTCCGTATCAGACCTTGTTCAAGTGCTCCTCTCCCCTCAATGATAGCTCTCCATATCTGAGATGGTTTGCCCCCCCAAATCTGCCTCAAGAAAAGATGTAGTTGCAAAATACTTTGCTTTTAGAATTCTGGCACTTAAAGTGTTGGGTGACTGAATTAAGCGCCATGCTTGCCTTGCTAAAAGTGAAAGGTTGAAGAGATCAATATCTCTAAATCCAAGTCCTCCCAAATACTTAGGTTTTGTGCATATGTCCCACGATATCCAGCAAGGTTTCCTCTTCCCTCTCTTGCTTCCCCACCAAAATTGTCTGATCATTGACGTAATGCGTCCACAAATGCCGCGCGGTAACCTAAAACAAGACATTGAATAGACAGGTATCGCCTGAGCCACCGCCTTGATAAGCACCTCCTTACCGGCATATGATAGTAGCTTCTCCATCCATCCCTTGATCTTCTCCCATACCCTGTCCCTTAGATATTTGAACGTACCATTCTTTGCATGGCCCACATCCGTTGGCATCCCAAGGTACCTATCACTTAACTGCTCATCATGAACTTGTAATGTGTTTTTGATCCCATCCCCCGTTGCCTGTGGACAGCCTTTACTAAAAAAGATCGAGGATTTCTCATTATTCACTCTTTGCCCAGATGCCCTGCAATATGTTCCCAACAGGTTTGACACCACCTCTGCCCCTTCTATACTCGCCTTGAACAACAGCAGGCTATCATCAGCGAAGAGTAAGTGGTTGACAACCGGAGATGTCGGGGCCACCTGGACTCCGGAAAAAGCTGACGACTGAGGAACTGATTTCAGTAGGCACGAAAGGCCCTCCGCTGCTATCAAGAAAAGATAAGGGGAGATAGGGTTGTTGGGGAACGTAGTAATTTCAAAAAAATTCCTACGCACACGCAAGATCATGGTGATGCAGAGCAACGAGAGGGGAGAGTGTTGTCTACGTACCCTTGTAGACCGCAACGGAAGCGTTGATGCAACGTAGAGGAAGTAGTCGTACGTCTTCCCGATCCGACCGATCCAAGAACCGTTACTCCGGCACCTCCGAGTTCTTAGCACACGTACAGCTCGATGACGCTCCCCGGGCTCCGATCCAGCAAAGCTTCGGGGATGAGTTCCGTCAGCACAACGGCGTGGTGACGATGATGATGTTCTACCGACGCAGGGCTTCGCCTAAGCACTACAATGATATGATCGAGGTGGAATATGGTGGCAGGGGGCACCGCACACGGCTAAGGAACGATCACGTGGATCAACTTGTGTGTCTAGGGGTGCCCCCTACCCCCGTATATAAAGGATCCAAGGGGGGGTGCGGCCGGCCCTATGGAGGCGCGCAGGAGGAGTCCTACTCCTACCGGGAGTAGGACTCCCCTCCCGTTCCTTGTCCAACTAGGAGAGGTGGAGGGAGAATAGGAAAGGGGGGGCGCCGCCCCTCCCTCCTTGTCCAATTCGGACTAGGGGGAGAGGGGGCGCGCGGCCTGCCCTGGCAGCCCCTTCCTCTTCTCCACTTTAGGCCCATGAGGCCCATTAACCCCCCGGGGGGTTCCGGTAACCCCCCGGTGCTCCGGTTTTATCCGATACTTCTCCGGAACGCTTCCGGTGTCCGAATATAGTCATCCAATATATCAATCTTTATGTCTCGACCATTTCGAGACTCCTCGTCATGTTTGTGATCACATCCGGGACTCCGAACTAACTTCGGTACATCAAAATGCATAAACTCATAATAACTGTCATCGTAACGTTAAGCATGCGGACCCTACGGTTCGAGAACAATGTAGACATGACTGAGACATATCTCCAGTCAATAACCAATAGCGGGACCTGGATGCCCATATTGGCTCCTACATATTCTACGAAGATCTTTATCGGTCAGACCGCATAACAACATGCATTGTTCCCTTTGTCATCGGTATGTTACTTGCCCGAGATTCGATCGTCGGTATCCAATACCTAGTTCAATCTCGTTACCGGCAAGTCTCTTTACTCGTTCCGTAATACATCATCTCGCAACTAACTCATTAATTGCAATGCTTGCAAGGCCTATGTGATGTGTATTACCGAGAGGGCCCAGAGATACCTCTCCGACAATCGGAGTGACAAATCCTATTCTCGAAATACGCCAACCCAACATCTACCTTTGGAGACACCTGTAGAGCTCCTTTATAATCACCCAGTTACGTTGTGACGTTTGGTAGCACACAAAGTGTTCCTCCGGCAAACGGGAATTGCATAATCTCATAGTCATAGGAACATGTATAAGTCATGAAGAAAGCAATAGCAACATACTAAACGATCGGGTGCTAAGCTAATGGAATGGGTCATGTCAATCAGATCATTCACCTAATGATGTGATCCCGTTAATCAAATAACAACTCTTTGTTCATGGTTAGGAAACATAACCATCTTTGATTAACGAGCTAGTCAAGTAGAGGCATACTAGTGACACTAAGTTTGTCTATGTATTCACACATGTATTATGTTTCCGGTTAATACAATTCTAGCATGAATAATAAACATTTATCATAATATAAGGAAATAAATAATAACTTTATTATTGCCTCTAGGGCATATTTCCTTCAGTCTCCCACTTGCACTAGAGTCAATAATCTAGATTACATAGTAATGATTCTAACACCCATGGAGTCTTGGTGCTGATCAAGTTTTGCTCGTGGAAGAGGCTTAGTCAATGGGTCTGCAACATTCAGATCCGTATGTATCTTGCAAATCTCTATGTCTCCCACCTGGACTAGATCCCGGATGGAATTGAAGCGTCTCTTGATGTGCTTGGTTCTCTTGTGAAATCTGGATTCCTTTGCCAAGGCAATTGCACCAGTATTGTCACAAAAGATTTTCATTGGACCCGATGCACTAGGTATGACACCTAGATCGGATATGAACTCCTTCATCCAGACTCCTTCATTTGCTGCTTCCGAAGCAGCTATGTACTCTGCTTCACATGTAGATCCCGCTACGACGCTTTGTTTAGAACTGCACCAACTGATAGCCCCACCGTTTAATGTAAACACGTATCCGGTCTGTGATTTAGAATCGTCCGGATCAGTGTCAAAGCTTGCATCAACGTAACCTTTTACGATGAGCTCTTTGTCACCTCCATATACGAGAAACATATCCTTAGTCCTTTTCAGGTATTTCAGGATGTTCTTGACCGCTGTCCAGTGATCCACTCCTGGATTACTTTGGTACCTCCCTGCTAAGCTTATAGCAAGGCACACATCAGGTCTGGTACACAGCATTGCATACATGATAGAGCCTATGGCTGAAGCATAGGGAACATCTTTCATTTTCTCTCTATCTTCTGCAGTGGTCGGGCATTGAGTCTGACTCAACTTCACACCTTGTAACACAGGCAAGAACCCTTTCTTTGCTTGATCCATTTTGAACTTTTTCAAAATCTTGTCAAGGTATGTGCTTCGTGAAAGTCCAATTAGGCGTCTTGATCTATCTCTATAGATCTTTATGCCTAATATGTAAGCAGCTTCACCGAGGTCTTTCATTGAAAAACTCTTATTCAAGTATCCCTTTATGCTATCCAGAAATTCTATATCATTTCCAATCAGTAATATGTCATCCACATATAATATCAGAAATGCTATAGAGCTCCCACTCACTTTCTTGTAAATACAGGCTTCTCCGAAAGTCTGTATAAAACCAAATGCTTTGATCACACTATCAAAACATTTATTCCAACTCCGAGAGGCTTGCACCAGTCCATAAATGGATCGCTGGAGTTTGCACACTTTGTTAGCTCCCTTTGGATCGACAAAACCTTCCGGTTGCATCATATACAACTCTTCTTCCAGAAATCCATTCAGGAATGCAGTTTTGACGTCCATCTGCCAAATTTCATAATCATAAAATGCGGCAATTGCTAACATGATTCGGACAGACTTAAGCATCGCTACGGGTGAGAAGGTCTCATCGTAGTCAACCCCTTGAACTTGTAGAAAACCTTTTGCGACAAGTCGAGCTTTGTAGACAGTAATATTACCGTCAGCGTCAGTCTTCTTCTTGAAGATCCATTTATTCTCAATTGCTTGCCGATCATCGGGCAAGTCAACCAAAGTCCATACTTTGTTCTCATACATGGATCCCATCTCAGATTTCATGGCTTCAAGCCATTTTGCGGAATCTGGGCTCACCATCGCTTCTTCATAGTTCGTAGGTTCATCATGATCTAGTAGCATGACTTCCAGAACTGGATTACCGTACCACTCTTGCGCGGATCTTACTCTGGTTGATCTACGAGGTTCAGTAGTATCTTGTCCTGAAGTTTCATGATCATTATCATTAACTTCCTCACTTATTTGTGTAGGTGTCGCAGAAACAGTTTTCTGTGATGTACTACTTTCCAATAAGGGAGCAGGTACAGTTACCTCGTCAAGTTCTACTTTCCTCCCACTCACTTCTTTCGAGAGAAACTCCTTCTCCAGAAAGTTTCCGAATTTAGCAACAAAAGTCTTGCCTTCGGATCTGTGATAGAAGGTGTATCCAATAGTTTCCTTTGGATATCCTATGAAGACACATTTCTCCGATTTGGGTTCGAGCTTATCAGGTTGAAGCTTTTTCACATAAGCATCGCAGCCCCAAACTTTCAGAAACGACAACTTTGGTTTCTTGCCAAACCACAGTTCATAAGGCGTCGTCTCAATGGATTTTGATGGTGCCCTATTTAACGTGAATGCGGCCGTCTCTAGAGCGTATCCCCAAAACGATAGCGGTAAATCAGTAAGAGACATCATAGATCGCACCATATCTAGTAAAGTACGATTACGACGTTCGGACACACCATTACGCTGTGGTGTTCCGGGTGGCGTGAGTTGCGAAACTATTCCACAATTTTTCAAATGTACACCAAACTCGTAACTCAAATATTCTCCTCCATGATCAGATCGTAGAAACTTTATTTTCTTGTTACGATGATTTTCAACTTCACTCTGAAATTCTTTGAACTTTTCAAATGTTTCAGACTTATGTTTCATTAAGTAGATATACCCATATCTGCTTAAGTCATCTGTGAAGGTGAGAAAATAACAATATCCGCCACGAGCCTCAACATTCATCGGACCACATACATCTGTATGTATGATTTCCAATAAATCTGTTGCTCTCTCCATAGTACCGGAGAACGGTGTTTTAGTCATCTTGCCCATGAGGCACGGTTCGCAAGTGCCAAGTGATTCATAATCAAGTGGTTCCAAAAGTCCATCAGTATGGAGTTTCTTCATGCGCTTTACACCGATATGACCTAAACGGCAGTGCCATAAATACTTTGCACTATCATTATCAACTCTGCATCTTTTGGCTTCTACACTATGAATATGTGTATCACTACTATCGAGATTCAACAAGAATAGACCACTCTTCAAGGGTGCATGACCATAAAAGATATTACTCATATAAATAGAACAACCATTATTCTCTGATTTAAATGAATAACCGTCTCGCATTAAACAAGATCCAGATATAATGTTCATGCTCAACGCTGGCACCAAATAACAATTATTTAGGTCTAATACTAATCCCGAAGGTAGATGTAGAGGTAGCGTGCCGACCGCGATCACATCGACTTTGGAACCGTTTCCCACGCGCATTGTCACCTCGTCCTTAGCCAATCTTCGCTTAATCCATAGTCCCTGTTTCGAGTTGCAAATATTAGCAACAGAACCAGTATCAAATACCCAGGTGCTACTGCGAGAATTAGTAAGGTACACATCAATAACATGTATATCACATATACCTTTGTTCACCTTGCCATCCTTCTTATCCGCCAAATACATGGGGCAGTTCCGCTTCCAGTGACCAGTCTGCTTGCAGTAGAAGCACTCAGTTTCAGGCTTAGGTCCAGACTTGGGTTTCTTCTCTTGAGCAGCAACTTGTTTGCCGTTCTTCTTGAAGTTCCCCTTCTTTTTCCCTTTGCCCTTTTTCTTGAAACTAGTGGTCTTGTTGACCATCAACACTTGATGCTCCTTTTTGATTTCTACCTCCGCAGCTTTCAGCATTGCGAAGAGCTCGGGAATAGTATTATTCGTCCCTTGCATATTATAGTTCATCACAAAGCTCTTGTAGCTTGGTGGCAGTGATTGGAGAATTCTGTGAATGACGCAATCATCTGAAAGATTAACTCCCAATTGAATCAAGTGATTATTATACCCAGACATTTTGAGTATATGCTCACTGACAGAACTGTTCTCCTCCATCTTGCAGCTATAGAATTTATTGGAGACTTCATATCCCTCAATCCGGGCATTTTCTTGAAATATTAACTTCAACTCCTGGAACATCTCATATGCTCCATGACGTTCAAAACGTCGTTGAAGTCCCGATTCTAAGCCGTAAAGCATGGCACACTGAACTATCGAGTAGCCATCAGCTTTGCTCTGCCAGACGTTCATAACATCTGGTGTTGCTCCAGCAGCAGGCCTGGCACCCAGCGGTGCTTCCAGGACGTAATTCTTCTGTGCAGCAATGAGGATAATCCTCAAGTTACAGACCCAGTCCGTGTAATTGCTACCATCATCTTTCAACTTTGCTTTCTCAAGGAACGCATTAAAATTCAACGGAACAACAGCACGAGCCATCTATCTACAATCAAACATAAAACAAGCAAGATACTATCAGGTACTAAGTTCATGATAAATTTAAGTTCAATTAATCAAATTACTTAAGAACTCCCACTTAGATAGACATCCCTCTAATCCTTTAAGTGATCACGTGATCCAAATCAACTAAACCATGTCCGATCATCACGTGAGATGGAGTAGTTTCATTGGTGAACATCACTATGTTGATCATATCTACTATATGATTCACGCTCGACCTTTCGGTCTCCGTGTTCCGAGGCCATATCTGTATATGCTTGGCTCGTCAAGTATAACCTGAGTATTCCGCGTGTGCAACTGTTTTGCACCCGTTGTATTTGAACGTAGAGCCTATCACACCCGATCATCACGTGGTGTCTCAGCACGAAGAACTTTCGCAACGGTGCATACTCAGGGAGAACACTTCTTGATAATTAGTGAGAGATCATCTTATAATGCTACCGTCAATCAAAGCAAGATAAGATGCATAAAAGATAAACATCACATGCAATCAATATAAGTGATATGATATGGCCATCATCATCTTGTGCCTGTGATCTCCATCTCCGAAGTACCGTCATGATCACCATCGTCACCGACGCGACACCTTGATCTCCATCGTAGCATCGTTGTCGTCTCGCCAATCTTATGCTTCCACGACTATCGCTACCGCTTAGTGATAAAGTAAAGCATTACATCGCGATTGCATTGCATACAATAAAGCGACAACCATATGGCTCCTGCCAGTTGCCGATAACTCGGTTACAAAACATGAAAATCTCATACAATAAAATTTAGCATCATGTCTTGACCATATCACATCACAACATGCCCTGCAAAAACAAGTTAGACGTCCTCTACTTTGTTGTTGCAAGTTTTACGTGGCTGCTACGGGCTTAAGCAAGAACCAATCTCACCTACGCATCAAAACCACAACGATAGTTTGTCAACTTGATGACGTTTTAACCTTCGCAAGGACCGGGCATAGCCACACTTGGTTCAACTAAAGTTGGAGAAACAGTCACCCGCAAGCCACCTATGTGCAAAGCACGTCGGGAGAATCGGTCTCGCGTAAGCGTACGCGTAATGTCGGTCCGGGCCGCTTCATCCAACAATATCGCCGAACCAAAGTATGACATGCTGGTAGGCAGTATGACTTATATCGCCCACAACTCACTTGTGTTCTACTCGTGCATATAACATCAAACCAGAAAACCAGGCTCGGATGCCACTGTTGGGGAACGTAGTAATTTCAAAAAATTTCCTACGCACACGCAAGATCATGGTGATGCATAGCAACGAGAGGGGAGAGTGTTGTCTACGTACCCTTGTAAACCGCAACGGAAGCGTTGATGCAACATAGAGGAAGTAGTCATACGTCTTCCCGATCCGACCGATCCAAGAACCGTTACTCCGGCACCTTCGAGTTCTTAGCACACGTACAGCTCGATGACGCTCCCCGGGCTCCGATCCAGCAAAGCTTCGGGGATGAGTTCCATCAGCACAACGGCGTGGTGACGATGATGATGTTCTAACGACGCAGGGCTTCGCCTAAGCACTACAACGATATGATCGAGGTGGAATATGGTGATAGGGGGCACCGCACACGGCTAAGGAACGATCACGTGGATCAACTTGTGTGTCTAGGGGTGCCCCCTGCCCCCGTATATAAAGGATCCAAGGGGGGGTGCGGCCGGCCCTATGGAGGCGCGCAGGAGGAGTCCTACTCCCTCCTACCGGGAGTAGGACTCCCCTCCCGTTCCTTGTCCAACTAGGAGAGGTGGAGGGAGAATAGGAAAGGGGGGGGGCGCCGCCCCTCCCTCCTTGTCCAATTCGGACTAGGGGGAGAGGGGGCGCGCGGCCTGCCCTGGCAGCCCCTTCCTCTTCTCCACTTTAGGCCCATGAGGCCCATTAACCCCCCGGGGGGTTCCGGTAACCCCCCGGTGCTCCGGTTTTATCCGATACTTCTCCGGAACGCTTCCGGTGTCCGAATATAGTCATCCAATATATCAATCTTTATGTCTCGACCATTTCGAGACTCCTCGTCATGTCCGTGATCACATCTGGGACTCCGAACTAACTTCGGTACATCAAAATGCATAAACTCATAATAACTGTCATCGTAACATTAAGCGTGCGGACCCTACGGTTCGAGAACAATGTAGACATGACTGAGACATATCTTCGGTCAATAACCAATAGCGGGACCTGGATGCCCATATTGGCTCCTACATATTCTACGAAGATCTTTATCGGTCAGACCGCATAACAACATGCATTGTTCCCTTTGTCATCGGTATGTTACTTGCCCGAGATTCGATCGTCGGTATCCAATACCTAGTTCAATCTCGTTACCGGCAAGTCTCTTTACTCGTTCCGTAATACATCATCTCGCAACTAACTCATTAATTGCAATGCTTGCAAGGCTTATGTGATGTGTATTACCGAGAGGGTCCAGAGATACCTCTCCGACAATCGGAGTGACAAATCCTATTCTCGAAATACGCCAACCCAACATCTACCTTTGGAGACACCTGTAGAGCTCCTTTATAATCACCCAGTTACGTTGTGACGTTTGGTAGCACACAAAGTGTTCCTCCGGCAAACGGGAGTTGCATAATCTCATAGTCATAGGAACATGTATAAGTCATGAAGAAAGCAATAGCAACATACTAAACGATCGGGTGCTAAGCTAATGGAATGGGTCATGTCAATCAGATCATTCACCTAATGATGTGATCCCGTTAATCAAATAACAACTCTTTGTTCATGGTTAGGAAACATAACCATCTTTGATTAACGAGCTAGTCAAGTAGAGGCATACTAGTGACACTAAGTTTGTCTATGTATTCACACATGTATTATGTTTCCGGTTAATACAATTCTAGCATGAATAATAAACATTTATCATGATATAAGGAAATAAATAATAACTTTATTGTTGCCTCTAGGGCATATTTCCTTCAAGGGTCTCCCTGTCGAATCCCTCTACTGGGTTTAAACTCCTCCAACTTTTCTCCATTGAAGAGAACCGGAAAAGATACTGATTTGATCATACTCATTACCACCTTGATCCATTGCTGAGCAAAACCGAGCCTCTCCATCATTGCCTGGAGATAATCCCACTCTAGTCTGTCATAGGCTTTCATCATATCCAACTTGAGAGCACAGTGACTATTTTTCCTTGATTTACTCCCCTTCATAAAATGCAAGCACTCATATGCCGTGATAATATTGTCTGATATGAGCCTGCCAGGAACAAAAGCAGACTGTTCCTCTGATATTATCTCCGGCAAAATTTGCTTCAATCTGTTTGCAATCACCTTCGAAGCAATTTTATACAAAACATTGCACAAACTGATAGGTCTGAACTGACTAAGTAAAGTTGGGCTCAATACCTTTGGGATAAGTACCAAAAAGGTGTCGTTGATGCATTCCGCATCTTCCTCCCCTCGGACTATCCTAAGAACAGCCTGTGTCACCTCATTCCCACACACATCCCAGTGGCGCTGATAGAAGTGAGACGGGAATCCATCCGGGCCCGGAGATTTTGTTGGGAACGTCTGAAAAAGCGCCTCCTTGACTTCATCTTCGGAATATTCTGCACATAGAATGGCATTCATCTCTGAAGTGACCTTCCGCGGCACATGCATGAGAACCGCCTCCATATGAGGTGTGCCACCGACCAGGCCTAGGTATTTAGACGGCCCACTATTCCTTTTTCCAGACACAGCCCAATAAAGCCAGTCACCAACCAAGGCCAGCCATTTATACAGCTCGCAGGCAGAAGCTAACACCCCGAACAGATCGATCACTCCAGGAGTTTACACGAGAAGCCGGCTGCTGGCTAGCGGTGACGGAGTTGGGGAGTTTGCAGCTGTGGAGGGCTACCGAACACGCCCTTAGTACTTCAACCCAATTTTTCCCAACGTTTTCATGCACTTGCACTTCAAATTGAACTATATCCATTGATTGTCTAGAAACGGAGAAGAAAAGAAAAAGAATATAAGATGAAAAATAGAAAATAAAACAAAAAAATGAAGAAAATAAAACAAAAGAAAATGTCGAGTGCTTTGTAAGAAACACCCGGAAAGGTTGGCCTTTGTCGAGTGTTTTTTATTTGTGAAGTGTAACAAAGTAATCAAGGCGATTCTAATAGTGACATCCATAGAAGCATGTGAGCTTGAGTTGAGATGGATTTAACAATCACCCATGGAAATGCTAATATTTTCTCATTGCTCCCACATAACCCAATGCATGCCACCGCGTGCGCAGCTTGTGAGGATAATTGGAGTTGTCTTGCCTAGAATGCTTGTCTCTAGCATGGTCTTGACATCAACCCCAATAGTATGCAGTATGAATGATCTTTCCAATCTACCATAGTACTAGTAATAATGTATAATCTCGGAATTTAAACTCATGTTACCCTGATTCAAACATTTATATCGGCCAACTGACAAGAACATGCACTGCCCCTTATGGTTGGTGGCATGCTCCTCAAATCCCACCCTTATGGTTGGTGGCATGCTCCTCAAATCCCACTTTCACCGAACTGCCTTTTAAATGCGTCCCATTGCCCCGCCCCCGCCCCCTCTCCACTCACAAGACACATACTCACCCTTAAGGCTATTATAGTGGCTATGATTGCTCAAAATCATTTCAGCCATTGACCGGCCTCTTGTAGATTAAGATCAATTCTGACACCTCACTATTTTCTTCAGTGATTCTATTGTTTGCTACAATGTGAAGTGGTTTCACTTAGTTTTGTCCTGTTGCTACGAAGGTTTACAGTTAGTACACAAGAAATGTGTTGTGACAGTGTAAACTTGTTGGATTAGCTAAAATTAGAGTTCAGATCAAATTGGGAGTTGGAGGCATCTAGAAAGTTTTATCAAGATTACCTCAATGAGTTAGTGACAAAAATATTTTAAAAAGCTTCACTTTACTGCTTTTATTAATTGATAAACATTTTTAAACCCATTCACATATTAATTAATAAACTTTAATACAACCGTTCGTTATAGAATCCGTTTCGCACGATGGTACACTCTGCTAAAATTAATCCACCCAATCTAGAATCAAGACGAAATTTAGCAATCTAATGGCCCACTTTGTTCTTGTCCCTAGTAATCCATGCCATGTTACACTGTGGAATAAGTTGAGGGACACCTAAGGCTTCCCTCTTTAAATCCACGAGGGCTGAGTTATACAAAACATTATTAGACAAATATATTTTTGTAAACAAACAGTTAGTCTCCAAAATGACGGGCTTATGCGGTGAAACTGCAATATACAATCCCACTAAACAAGCTCGCGGTTCTATTTCCTCGACATTTCTGCAGACCATGAAGAAATGAGCACCGATCCCTCATGATCTCTCACCACCATGCCAACCCTTGCAAACCTCTGCCCACCATGAAGCTACTAGCCGCATATTGACTTTTTTTTAGCGTACCCGCACATTGACTGAGAAACATGATTTTTTTTCTTAGAATCACATGATTTTTATTGTTTTTTTGGAAAAACATGATTTTATTGTAAATGACATGGCTATTATATGAGGAATAAAGTTAGTTATGTTGAAAAAAAATAAACATGATCGTAAAAATATATATTCAATTTCGGCCTGACTATCACGTAAAATAATAGTACTAGTAGAAAGCCCGTTAGCCCCCCGCCCGGGTTGAAAAGTAGAAAGCCCAGTAGCCGCTGTTGCAAAGAGTCAGCAGCGAAGTCGCGTCCGCGAGGAAGTAGCACCCGCACGCACCTGGCGGCGGCCGTTCATCGAGGGAGATCGCCTCGGCGCCCGCCGGAAAATCGCCTCTCGATCCGTCCGTGTCGGCGGAGGAAGGAGATCACGGAGGGTGGAGGAGAAGGTCAGTTCCTCCCTTTGGTCCCCTGTAAATCCGTCTCGCGGATCGATCTCGCGGCGCCTCGGCGGCCATGGAGCCGGATCTGGACATGGCGGCCCTGAGAAAGAAGCTAGAGGATGAGGTGCTCGGTACCTGGCTGTGGGACAGGGAGCTGGACTCCATCGCGCAGGAACAGCAAGAGCGAGACGACGAAGGCGATTACGAGTACTACGAATCAGACCAAGAAGAAGAGGAGCTCCACTATGGTGGTTCTTGGGGATACGGGTATACCTTCTACTACGAGGACGGGAACCCTTATTACGTCGCCGACATGGAGGAGAGGTGGGAGAATCAGATGCGGTTTCCTCCGACCATGTCCAGCGCCAAGAGATCAAGGGGGATCTGGGAGGGGTCTCTTCAGGTCGAGGGCCCGTGTCAAGTTGATCCAACTCTGTTATCTGCGCAAAGCTTGCGTAAGTGGCCACGCTTAATTGCAATTGTGTACTAGTTTTTATGTTTTGATGAATCCACTTCGTTTTAAGCATATGATGACTAGTACATTTTATAAGTTTTGAACCCACAGATTCTAGAACATCACAATCTCAAATATGTTTGTACCGGTGGCAATTTTTTAGAAAGTTTGACGGTATGCCTTTATAAATAAAGTTAAAAAAAGATTTGCATGCGCATGGCGATTGTATCTCGAGCAAGTCATATTCTCTATTTCTACGCCATGTCCAATGATTTGCTTGTGGACCAAGGGAAGGGAGTTCCATAAGTCATAAAAAAATACCTAAGCATGTGTAAAGAGAAAAATCGAGAGAAGTCTTCCTCGGGTTCTATATATTGTAAGATTCCGAAGTTCTAATCTATATGACATTATCCATGTATTTACTGTGCAACTTTTGATATCTAATGATTTGTTTTCATATTGCCTGCAGTGCCTCTAATGAAGTGTGACATATTCGGAGAGTTGGCTGAAGAGAAAGAATTAACATTTGGGAAGACCATCGGATCCCAAATAGCCACTCCAGGAAAGTTTTTACCAGGAGGGGCCACCATATTCTGTTCTGCATATTGCTGACAATCTGATGGATCAACATAATGGTGGCTGGGACGAACAGAGATATTTTCTTACCCACTGATGCAAAACAATATTCTTGCAATCCCTTTGAGTCCACATTGCAGGAAGATTTTGTGGTGTCGTATAAGAACATTTTTTTTTATTCTCTGTTCGCTCTGCCTGTCACATTGAATAGGAGCATATATTCGGCGCACGAACTGGAAGAGAAGGTGAGCAAGGCTCTGCTGGGGAAAGTATCTAGTACTCCTAGGCTTGGGATACTCCCGGTGCTCCAAATGTCCGAAAAACATTTTTAAATTGTTCAAAAAATTCTGAAAAAAATACAGCACATTAACGGAACATCGATGTCTCTTGTCACAAAATTTCATATCAAAATTCGAAACATTGCTCGAGATACAAAAATGACAAGTTTTTGTACATAACATAAGTTGGGCTTTAGATTTGGCCCATTATCACATTGACGTCAAATTTGTCATTTTTATATCTCGAGCAATGTTTTGAATTTTTATTTGAAATTTTGTGACAAGAGACATCGATGTTCCATCGATGTGCTGCATTTTTTTCAGAATTTTTTGAATATTTTAAAAATGTTTTTCGGCATGGGTGCACCCGGAGCACCCTAGGGGTGGGAGTACTTGATACTTTCCCGGCTCTGCTGCACCGAACCCGGTGCGGGACATCTTATGGAAGTTAAAAATCCCAAGTAAGAGTAAGGTGTTCCTATGGAAGGCTCTGCATGGTACAGTTCCTCGCATGGCGATCCTTGCATTGCGACATATACCCGTCTCTCCATAATGTCCTATTTGTCGGTCGGGTCTGTAGAATATTCATCACTTGTCATTTACCTACACTTGTGCACAGAGTGTTTGGTGTGCGCTCGGGCTCCTGGATATCATTGACGATGCACTGATTGCAGAGATGTTAGGGTCGGCGGTACCCGACCAGGAAGTCGCCGGTCCATGGTTGTAACACCCCAATAGTTAAGCTATAATGAACCCATGCTAGTGATGCCATGTCATCATGTTTTACTAAGCCAAATTGCCACTTGATAAAAATCAAAGTCAAATTTAAATTGCAAATCAAATTATTATCTCTTCAAACACTGAACAAAATTCTTTACAATATGTCATAAATTCCCCAAGTATCGGTAAAAATATTATCAACTCCATTTGGAGGCCCAAATCGCCCTTGGTAATTATTTTAGTGGACTAGCAACATTATATTAAGCCTTTTCATATTAAATAAATATTCAAAATAAATTGAGACTTGTTGTGCTAGCTCAAAAACTGACTACTATTTATGTGCCAAGTTTCATAATCAACAAAATTCATTTGTATTAAATTTAAATGCAAACTAGCAAAGAAATAAAAGAAGCAGAAAAGAATAAAAGAAAAAGAGAAAAACTATTGTGCACTTCGGCCTGCTACTATAGTGGCGGCCCAGCCCACATACGTGTCATCCCTACCTCCTGTTCATGCGCGGCGGAGGGGGGATCGCGGCAGGCATCCACCGGCCATGGCCGCGCCATGTGGCGTGCCGGCCATCCCCCGGCTCTCTTGGAGCATAAGGCCAACCCCCGGCACAAACCCTAGCTCAATTTCCCCTCTCCCTCGCACCGCTCGATTCTCCCCAATGCCACCATCGCCATGGTCTCCTCCGTTCACATGGCCACCGGCGTCCCCATCAACTAAGATCCCGCCAGGAGATTCGCCTGCCTCTTCTACTTCGTCTACAACGATCAGCTCGAGTCGGGAATGCCTGCATCAAGCGGATCGAGATCCTCTTGAACCTTCGGTCACCGACGTTCTTTGTCGAATCCGGCCACCATCTGTGCTACTAAGCCACCAACGGGCCACCGTGTGCCCCCTAGGTGAGCTCCCAATCTTTTCCCCTCTCTCGACACTCTCGATCTGCAGTCGCAACGCTGTTGTCACCTTTGTTCTGCTCTGGCCGAAAGCCCGTCGCCGCGCACACAGCTTCTGTCGCTCGTATCCGAGCACCGCGTTGTGCTCGTAACCTCCCCAACAAGTCGATGTCTACTACACAATTTATTCTTGTAGACTCATGTTAGGCCTCCAAGTGCAGACTTTTGTAGGACAACAATAAATTTGCCTCAAGTGAATGACCTAAGGTTTATCAATCCGTTGGAGGTGTAGGATGAAGATGGTCTTTCTCATAACCTGCAATCAAATACAAGAAATCTCTTGTGTCCCAAACACACCCAATACAATGACAAATTGTATAGTTGCACTAGTTCGGCGAAGAGATGGTGATAGAAGTTTAGTATGGATAGTAGATATAGGTTTTTGTAATATGAAAATATAAAAACAGCAAGGTAGCAAGTGACAAAACGGAGCATGAACAGTATTGCAATGCTTACAAATAAGGCCTAGGTTCAAATACTTTCACTAATGCAATCTCTCAACGGTGCTAACATAATTGAATCATATAACAATCCCTCAACGCGCGACAAAGAATCACTCCAAAATTCTTATCAAGGAGAGAACATAAGAGGAAATGGTTTGTAGGGTACGAAGCCACCTCAAAGTTATCCTTTTCGATCAATCTATTGAGCTATATATTCCTATAAGTGTCACAAACAGCCCTAGAGTTTGTTGTAAAATAACACCATACTAGACCATTACGGCGCGCGTTGCCGCGCTCATCTATTTTTGCTATAAAATGATAGGAATTTCTATAAGTATACGAAGATATGAGACATGCTTGTAAATTTGCATGAACTAACACATAAATATCTTAGTACTTGAACTAAAAATTAGCTGGCATCCAGGGGAATAGTTTGAAGTTGGGTTTAGGGTTTTAATTAAACAAAACATTAG
This sequence comes from Triticum urartu, assembly GCF_056163025.1. NCBI lineage: Eukaryota > Viridiplantae > Streptophyta > Magnoliopsida > Poales > Poaceae > Triticum > Triticum urartu. The sequence goes on along the minus strand of NC_141879.1, from coordinate 45,221,128 downwards.
TTAGTGCGCAGGGGAATAGTGTGAAGCTGGTTCGAGCCTTATCGATCTTTTTTTTCAAATGATTGATGGATAAATGTTGACAGTGATGAACACCTCTTGAAGAATCAGCATACAGTAGAAGCAACATACCAGGTTAGAGTATTTGTTAATTATGAGATCTTGTTTCTTAATCTTCCTATATATTTAGAATAATCGTCACTTTATTCCCCGACGGGCGCGGAGAGAGAGAGAGAGAGAGGGGGAGGGAGAGAGAGAATACCGAGTACTCCATATATATTCAGAGTAATTCACACCACATGAATTGGACATTTTATAGCACATTTGGTGAGTGCAAGTCTGCTCCCTCAACCGAAGCTACCTACAAATTCTCTATCTTTCACGAGGTAAAAGGACACGGACCAAATATATAATTATTGATAGCTGCAGTAGTTATACTTTATAACTTTGCAATATTTTTTGTTCATCAACCATTACATTGAAAGCCTAGACATAAAATTGGGGAAAGAAATTTTGAACAAAATTGGAATATTCTATGCCGCCACATAGTCAATAATTTCTGTTGTAGCACATCCCGTGTTTTCTGTTTATACTTGAGCTGATTGTTCTGCCAAATATATAGGAGTATTTCAAAGCAAACATGAATAAAATGACACCTCAGCTTTCATTCTTCCACACACGTTTTATAGTATAAACTGGAGCTTCACAACGCAAAAATAAAAATAAATTGTAGCTTCAGTAAAAACCAGGCATCTATTGTGTCCCATCAGCACTTTGCCTTTTATGCCACCTTTGGATGGAACAAGGTATTACTCTTCGTGAATATAGACTTAAGATTAATCTATACCAATAAAAAAACCCAAATGGGCAAATCCAAACCATCTCGACCGTCAAATCATGTTATCTAGCGGTTCAAATCGCTCCAATGTTAAGCACCAAACACGTTAACCGCTCTAATTACCCACCACTGCCATTGATTATAAACACATTTTGAGTCAATGCTATCCCTTGAAATCTGCCATATAATTAGTATCCTACCATTCCCGTGAAAAAGTAATTAATATCTTACCAAATACCAACATGCAACAGATATATCTTACCTAATATAACGTGCAACTAATATCCTACCCGTCAACGCTATCCCTTGAAATCTGCCATGTAATTAGTATCCTACCATTCCCGTGAAAAAGTAATTAATATCTTACCAAATACCAACATGCAACAAATATATCTTACCTAATATAACGTGCAACTAATATCTTACCTAATATAAACGTGCATTGCACGTACATTATTACAAGTAGTTGATAAAGGAAATATACCTTTTATGTTGATTTCACAGTTGCCATCAAGAAGTTGCCGTGTTTTGTTGTGCTCACACACCCTGAACAGTTCTGCTAAGCCTTGTAATTAACACCCATATATTCTCTGGGAAATCCTCCACGGTGAAGGCTTCCATTATCAAATTTCCCCAGACCTGAGGATGCATAGATTAAAATCACCCGTAGTTGATTTCATGACCGTTGGGCTCTCGACAAATAGAGGATCCTAAGGAATCAATAAGAGTATGACCTGTTGAGTTCAACATCCTCCAGTAATATAATCATGCCTTGACTGGAATTACTACTACAATATAGCATCGGCCATGATGTTATACTCCCTCTCAACGTGTTACAAAGCCAAGAATCTGAAAATAAATTGATGTATGCAAAGTAGAGCAGCAACAATTAACGTCATCATCACACTGTAAAAACAATACGAAAATTTAAAATTATTCCTATCTTTTTTCAGATGGAACATAATTAAGCTTAGTCTCAATCATTGATCAGCCCCGAAAGCAGCTCGCCACCAAGGTGCGTCCGCCCCCCTTCTCTCGTCCCCCTTCCTCTTTCCCTTGTCCAGATCTGTTCGATGTTGTTTGCTGATGGTGATTCCGCGTGTGTGATTGCAGGCCGCGAGGAAGTCGGCGCCGACGACCGGCGGCGTGAAGAAGCCCCACCGCTACAGGCCCAGGACCGTGGCGCTCCGTGAGATCCGCAAGTACCAGAAGAGCACGGAGCTGCTGATCCGCAAGCTGCCCTTCCAGCGCCTGGTGAGGGAGATCGCCCAGGACTTCAAGACCGACCTCCGCTTCCAGAGCCACGCAGTGCTGGCCCTCCAGGAGGCGGCCGAGGCGTACCTGGTGGGACTCTTCGAGGACACCAACCTGTGCGCCATCCACGCCAAGCGCGTCACCATCATGCCCAAGGACATCCAGCTCGCCCGCCGCATCCATGGCGAAAGGGCCTAAGCCGTCCTCCCCGTCAACGCCGTTAGTGGATCGGAAGTGGAATGTGTTGCTTCCGGTTGTAGTTTGTTCCTAATTGCCGTGCTAGGTCTCTCTTGTTTTCTGTGGAAGAAATATGGTTGTTGGTATGAGTAAGACGAACTTGATATGTGATGATGTTACTTTTGGTTTGCGATGAAGCAAACGTATGTTGACGACCTCACAACTATTGTTGGTAGCAGCAACTCTGTTGTTGTCGTGTCCTTGATCCCATCGTGGTATTCTATCTTGATTTGTTGTGCGACCAATTGCTGTTTTTTTGCGTTGTTTTGGTTTGGGTCGTGCTGTTGATGGTTGCCGTGTGGGCTACGTGTTCTGTCGTCGGTGACACCGACACAAACGTCTGTTCATGGCGAGTTCGACATGATGATGATGCTTATGGCCCTTGTTTCTTATTGTTCGACACGGCAGCATTGTGGTTTCTGCCAAGAGTTTGAATACTTCCTTACTACTGATAAAAATTTGAATAATGTTTCGTGGTCGCTGGTCAGCTGTCAAATGGAGTATGTTGAGCTTCGTGCTAATTGTGCAAAATCCCATTAAGGTTGTGCTGTCCGCAGCTAGAGAAGTTATGGCGTGTGATGTTCAAAATGGCTGCACTGTATCCCTTCTATTCTTTTGTCAAAAACATACAGATCGACTCAGTAAAAAAAATTAATCGAGAAAGTGTAATAATTCGTGTTGATTTGTCTTAAGAAGAATCTGCACGCTCATTTTTTCTTTCAAAAAATGATCAGATCTAGAGCCGCCAAAACGCCACACGTAGATTTCTCTTAAAAAGTATTTTTCACAAATTTATTATTGTACATACTAATAATCAAATGCAAGATGCTGCGAAGTGGCATCAAGAACTGGATTGAGAAATGAACAATATAAATGTTCAATCGGCATTTCTTTGTGGTCAGCATCAAGAACTGGATTGAGAAATGGATAATATAAATGTTCAATCAGCATTTCTTTGTGGCCTTTATGGCTGTATTATATTGGCTCCACGTATTAAGAGCATCTCTAGCAGACCCTGTATTTTTTTGAGCAAGAGCAGACCCTGTATAACTGGTCATACTGTCATAACCTTTGCATGGTCAAAAAAAATGTCCGAACCGTAAAAGTGGTTCAGCCCATAAATTTTTTAAGGACAGCCGAAAATGCATACCCGAAACCTTTATCTTTGAAGGTTGGAAGGCCAAACTGAAGGGGACCCGTGTACTGGCCAAACCTCGTTGGAGCAAACACGTCGTCGCGAAGTTTGCCGGAATCCGTCCTAAACTTGTCGGAATTCATCACCACACCCCGGAAAAGCTCGTTAGACGCCGCAATTGATCACCGCCAGTTCGAGTTGGACGAACTTGACATCGCTGTGACCTTCCATGACCTCAGCCTGGCCGCCGGAATCCTCCCGGCATGGCACGCAAAGGGGCACGGCTAGCCTAGCGCGGCTGGCAATAGAGCAAGGCGGGGACGGCGGGCGACGGGGCGCGGCCGGCATGGTGATGAAGTGCGCCTGGCAGGGACGGGCGCGGTCGACGGGGTTGGGCATGGCTGGCGCGGCCGGCTAGGGAACGAGCAGCAACCGAACTAGAGGAATGAGCTCTTTATCCTACTTTTACAGTTTCTTTTACAGTATCTGGTCGGCTGTAGCTAAAATGAACCCTTAAAATGTAATTTTTTTATCTGTATCCTAGTTTTACAGTTTGCGATTTTAAAGGGTCTGCTACTAAAGATGCTCTAAGATACCCTCTGATGCAAAAAATATCAACATTTGATATATAAAATTAATATCATTAGGTGCGCCATGAGTTTAATTTTTAAATTGTATAACTTCTGTTTTTTACATGTTGATATTTCTTATATAAATATATGGTCAACCTTTATAAAGTTTGACTTTAGATAATATCCAAAGTAAAAAGAACAGGAGGAAGTAATAATCTACCGTGTGTGCAACGGAAAGACGTTGATATAGAACACAATGCATTTGAGTCTATTCACAGTCAAATTTGGAGGACTATGTGTTGTATATAACATGGATGCATGTTGCAAAAAAAACTGATTTTTCAACATTTTGTATTTTAGTAGAAGATTTGGAGATACTTCTAAACTTTCACCTAGTGTGATAAAGAAATGAAAGAACCAAAAAAGACCGCTCTTCATTTGATCATAGTGGGTTTCCCTCACAAAAAAATCACCTCTCAATTTTTTTAACACAGACGCAGACGCTCATATACACACACATACACTCATCCCTTATAATGCATGCACCCACACTCTATCCCAATGAGCACCTCTGAGAGATAGAGCGGCACTTCATCTTGAGATTGATGAAGTTGCCACAGACGCATGCGTAGTCAATGGGAACGTCTCCTCCCACTGAACGCACATTGCTAAAAGGCCTGAAATAAATCCAGAAAAATACGAGCACTAATGTCAGTTCCAGGACTTGAACTCTGGTGGGCTGGGAATACCAATGTCCTCCTAACTATCCAAAATCATTGACTGGTCAAAATCATGCCTCCTAACCATCCAAAATCATTGACCGGTCAAAATCGTGAACCAGATTCAAAATTGAACACCTCACTTGAATGTGAGAGCTTCTTAAGAAAAGAAATTGTTGACCCACCAGTGTTACATGATGGCATTAATTTTTTGTTAGGTGATGAGAGCGTGCACGAGACTGATGCACCTGCCGATTAATTTCCCATATGGAGCTTAGTCATAGTAGATAGATGAATGGTGCATTAACGTTTATTTCAATACTCCTTTTGATTCAAATTTAGTACTTCAACCCATTTTTGCCAACGTTTTCATGCACTTACAATTCAAATTTCATTTGAACTATATCTATTAAATGTCTAGAAAAGGAGAAGAAAAAGAAAAAAATATAAAAGATAGAAAATAAAAGAAAAATGAAGAAAATAAAAGAGAAATGAAGAAAATAAAGAAAACGAGAGATAAAGAAAGAAAGAAAATGCCAGAGTGCTTTGTAAGAAACAACCGGCAAAGGTTGGCCTTTGCAGAGTGTTTTGTATTTTTCAAGTGTAACAAAGTAATCAAGACGATTCTAGTAGTGGCATCCATAGAAGTGCACGAGCTTCAGTTGAGATGGATTTAACAACCACCCATGGAAATGCTAATATTTTTTCGTTGCTCCCAGATAACCCAATGCATGGCACGGCGTGCGCAGCTTGTGGGACGAGACTTGTCTGCTCCCCACGCATGTGCCTATCCATGCTCCCGCGTACGTGGCTTTATTTGATTGGAACAAAATAAGTCCTGACCCCATCCTCTTAAAATCAGGGGGGTGACGACTAGATTAGAAAGAAAAAAAAGAAAAAAGATAGTCGTAGGATGAAATGGGAGTACGGATGGGAGCACGGGGAGAGAGCAGGCAAGCCGGATCCCAGCTTGTGAGGATAATTGGAGTTGTCTTGCGTAGAATGCATGTCTCTAGCGTCTTGACATCAACCCCAATAGTATGTAGTATGAATGATCTTCCCAATCTACCATAGTACTAGTAATAATGTATAATCTCAGAATTTAAACTCATGTTACCCTGATTCAAACATTTATATCGGCCAACTGACAAGAACATGCACTGCCCCTTATGGTTGGTGGCATGCTCCTCAAATCCCACCCTTATGGTTGGTGGCATGCTCCTCAAATCCCACTTTCACCGAACTGCCTTTTAAATGCGTCCCATTGCCCCGCCCCCGCCCCCTCTCCACTCACAAGACACATACTCACCCTTAAGGCTATTATAGTGGCTATGATTGCTCAAAATCATTTCAGCCATTGACCGGCCTCTTGTAGATTAAGATCAATTCTGACACCTCACTATTTTCTTCAGTGATTCTATTGTTTGCTACAATGTGAAGTGGTTTCACTTAGTTTTGTCCTGTTGCTACGAAGGTTTACAGTTAGTACACAAGAAATGTGTTGTGACAGTGTAAACTTGTTGGATTAGCTAAAATTAGAGTTCAGATCAAATTGGGAGTTGGAGGCATCTAGAAAGTTTTATCAAGATTACCTCAATGAGTTAGTGACAAAAATATTTTAAAAAGCTTCACTTTACTGCTTTTATTAATTGATAAACATTTTTAAACCCATTCACATATTAATTAATAAACTTTAATACAACCGTTCGTATAGAATCCGTTTCGCAGGATGGTACACTCTGCTAAAATTAATCCACCCAATCTAGAATCAAGACGAAATTTAGCAATCTAATGGCCCACTTTGTTCTTGTCCCTAGTAATCCATGCCATGTTACATTGTGGAATAAGTTGAGGGACACCTAAGGCTTCCCTCTTTAAATCCACGAGGGCTGAGTTATACAAAACATTATTAGACAAATATATTTTTGTAAACAAACAGTTAGTCTCCAAAATGACGGGCTTATGCGGTGAAACTGCAATATACAATCCCACTAAACAAGCTCGCGGTTCTATTTCCTCGACATTTGTGCAGACCATGAAGAAATGAGCACCGATCCCTCATGATCTCTCACCACCATGCCAACCCTTGCAAACCTCTGCCACCATGAAGCTACTAGCCGCATATTGACTTTTTTTAGTGTACCCGCACATTGACTGAGAAACATGATTTTTTTTCTTAGAATCACATGATTTTTATTGTTTTTTATGGAAAAACATGATTTTATTGTAAATGGCATGGCTATTATATGAGGAATAAAGTTAGTTATGTTGAAAAAAAATAAACATGATCGTAAAAATATATATTCAATTTCGGCCTGACTATCACGTAAAATAATAGTACTAGTAGAAAGCCCATTAGACCCCCGCCCGGGTTGAAAAGTAGAAAGCCCAGTAGCCGCTGTTGCAAAGAGTCAGCAGCGAAGTCGCGTCCGCGAGGAAGGAGATCGCCTCGGCGGCGGCCGTTCATCGAGGGAGATCGCCTCGGCGCCCGCCGGAAAATCGCCTCTCGATCCGTCCGTGTCGGCGGAGGAAGGAGATCACGGAGGGTGGAGGAGAAGGTCAGTTCCTCCCTTTTGTCCCCTGTAAATCTGTCTCGCGGATCGATCTCGCGGCGCCTCGGCGGCCATGGAGCCGGATCTGGACATGGCGGCCCTGAGAAAGAAGCTAGAGGATGAGGTGCTCGGCACCTGGCTGTGGGACAGGGAGCTGGACTCCATCCTGCAGGAACAGCAAGAGCGAGACGACGAAGGCGATTACGAGTACTACGAATCAGACCAAGAAGAAGAGGAGCTCCACTATGGTGGTTCTTGGGGATACGGGTATACCTTCTACTACGAGGACGGGAACCCTTATTACGTCGCCGACATGGAGGAGAGGTGGGAGAATCAGATGCGGTTTCCGCCGACCAGGTCCTGCGCCAAGAGACCGCGGGGGATCTGGGAGGGGTCTCTTCAGGTCGAGGGCCCGTGTCAGCTCGATCCAACACTGTTATCTGCTCAAAGCTTGCGTAAGTGGCCACGCTTAATTGCAATTATGTGGTTTTTATTTTGCGAATCCACTTTGTTTTAAGAATATATGGTGACTATATTTTATATAATTTGAACCCAAAGATTCTAGAACACATCACAGCCTGACAGATTGGCGGTCAATTTCTAAACATCAAGCGCCTGTTGGTTCATAAGTAGAATTTTTTATAGATACTGTTTGTTAGAATTTCTTTTCTTATTTTGATTTGCAGGATCGAAAATCATATGTAATACTTTTCTTGTGGTTTATTTGGCATGCAATTCCAAACTTGATTCAGTCCAATCTTATGAAAAATTTGTTTTGTTATGACAGATGTGGCAAGCACCTTATCCTTCAGATACATTTCTTCCGTTTTTTTATCAATCCACTTAGTTTTGAATCCTGGAACCAACTGACCTATCATGCATCCTCAAATATGCTTGTACCGGTGGCAAAATTTTAGGAAGTTTGACGGTATACCTTTATATAAAAAAAAAGTGAAAAAAAGTTTGCATGTGCATGGCCATTTGAATCTCGAGCAAGTCACATTTTCTATTTATACACCATGTCCAATGATTTGCTTGTGAACCAAGGGAAGGGAGTTCCATATAAGTCATAAAAATAAATACCTAAGCATGTGTAAAGAGAAAAATGGAGAGAAGTCTTCCTCGGGTTCTATTTGTAAGATTCCCAAGTTCTAATCTATATGACGTTTTTTTTTGCGGAATCTAATCTACATGACGTTATCCATGTATTTCCTGTGCAACTTTTGATATCTAATGATTTGTTTTCATATTGCCTGCAGTGCCTCCATTGCCAAGATCGGAAAACCGTTGGGTTGACAAAAGGGAGAATGAACCTTGTCGACGGGCTATCCAAGTGTTTAGTTTGAATTTATCGTCTCCTCATGATGCCGCGTTAGAGGTCTACGGTATGTTTGCATTCCGGGATGTACGAAACAACCAACTACGCAACTATGTATTTGAATACTCTAGAGACAAACCATGTAAGCTTAAGCCGGTGAGTTATGTTGTACCTTTTCTTATTGTCTCTTTATTGAAGATTATTGAAGAAACCTGCAGGATATATGTCTAACTATACAATATACAGGGCTCTTGTAAGCTTCAACCTCTACTTTACCCACATCAAGGCATCTATGCGGTTGGGCTTGTGCTAATTGAATACCGTTTGCTAATTAAAGACGAAGAAGGTGAAGATGATAAGGTGTTAATAGATGGATATTCGGTCTATGCTCCATCTTTCTATGCAGAATATGAAAGGCTCCATTGGCACATTAACACTGGCCACCACGGCAGCATCGATCTAAGAATGGCTTCTATCCCAAAGGCCGTGTTGGCTGTGTTGGAGTTTGAGGTGCATCATCTTGGGGACAATTTGTTTGATTCACTTACAATAACTGCGGTCTATCGTACCATGCAAGGGGGTGCTTTCTCAGTCTTCAATGGCAAGTTGAGTGTTTGCAGGCTGCCATCGGTCACAGTTTGTGTGGATTACACCAAGAATTTGACTATAGACTTGTACACGTACAACAGTCACTCAGGTGATGATAATTGCTATCCTGATGGCGTTGTTGGTGATTCGAAAATTCCTGGATATTTTCATTACGACATTGACGATATTATGTCTGACACCGTGTGGTTTAAACCGCAGAAGAGTGGAAGCTCGACAAAACATTCAAGTAATTTGTACGGTCTTGTAATGTCAGTGAAGGTCACATGGTCTAGCTTGTGTGAACCATGTCAGTAAGATTTATATGTGCAAGGTTTGTACAATATACTTCCATATAGAAGTGTCTTCTTAGTTAGAATTGATTAATTTAGAGTTATTTTCACTCTTTTACCCGCAAGTTTCATCGTTTGTGACAAATATTACTTCATTTATACCACATTTAAGCAAACTCGTGCCACATTTTACCCCATTTAGTATTTTCCTCAGTGTTAGTGCTGATTGGTCGTGCCACCTTTGAGGTTTTTCATTCTCTGGTTTTTGTCACTTAGTCTTTTTTTCAGCAGTAAACCGTCCGGCGCACTGGTCCACTGCTCCTGCCATTCGGACGACCTCCGCTGCCTTCATGAAGCCTGTTGGAGAGATCGTCGTTGCCGCCCCTCCACCTATGGAAGTTGTTGCTCCAACGCGGGTGGACAACGGCAAGTAGGACACGTGGGAGGTGCCAAAGGAGGGGTGGCGTGGGATGTTGCTGCCGGGCGCCACTATGTCTGTCGGTGTGCTGCTGCAGCTGCCGTGCACGCCGGAGCATCGCACACGAGCTGCTTGATGGAATGCACTCCCTCTAGCTGAGGGACAAGGACCTCTTCTCGCGGGCATACATGGTGCCTCACGTTGAGGACCACCCGTACCAGTGCGCCCCAAAAGTGGCATTCCTCCCTGGTGTGCATGTGTGTTGTGTGCGTACTCGTGGGTGTGTTGTGTGTATGTGCTCGCCGGACGGGATGCAACGCTGCCGGAGCACCAACGCCCCACCGCCTGGCCCATGGCCGCCATCATATCGCTCAATTGAAGCACAGCAGCCAGAGCCCGAGTGCCTCGCTGTCAGGGCCAGGGTCGCCATCCCCTCCCTCGTCCACGCGTGGTGCCAAAGTCGAAGGCTTGTCCCCAGCTTGGATTCTTAATGTGTGGTAGAAAAAACTACTACATATAGTTTTTTCTACGGCACTATATTATCTTTGAATCTACAGTGCAGTTGTTGTGCTTCCGCTGGCAAAGAGCTAAAAAGCAGGGACACGGGGGTGGAAAGAGGGGGATACGCATTCGGGGACACGAGATATATAAAATAAAAATAAAATAAAGCCCTGTAATATAGAGTTAAGACAGAAAAATAATGAGAAAGAGATCAGAATACAGCCCCACCCATTGTCTCTTTTATCAAATGCTTGATGCTTGATTGATCCTTTTCCCGTGTCATTGCAGCATCCAACGAGCAGCACAACGAAAGCTCTTTCCACATCCTTTCTAGTCGGCTCTTGATGTATTGCAAAGTGAGATCTTTTGTTACCTTTTGGACGTGGGATTGCTTTGAAAAATGTGGCCCATGGAGGATTGATGCCATCCCTAAGGTTGTAACCCATCGTGTACTCACAACCATTGACCTTATAGTTGCAAGGAAGAGCCTCTCTGACAACAAGTTTAGCGAGCAGTTGTGATCTCAGCAACACGTTCAGGTCATTATGAGAGCCAAGCAATCCAAAGGATGAGTGTCAAATTCATATATCCTCCAATGCAACAGCCTTGAGAATGATTGTTGGATTGTTGCAGTGGCCTCTGTACTGAACTTTCCACCCGGAAGTATTATTCTTCGATCTCCACTGCATGCAGTCAATTGATCCTAGCATCCCAAACCATCCACTTTCTTCACTCGATGCCAATAGCCTCTCGGTGTCTCCAACGTTGGATGCCCTTAAGTACTCTGCCTCAAAGATATCAATCACGGTCTTGTGTGTCTTCGACCAACCTCCAAGATTGTATCTTCCCCGATGCAGACACAGTCATCAATGGCATCGGTAAAACACCCGTAGGTTAGAACTCGAACAACCGTGATACACTTCATCAAAGGGCTTGGACTTATCTCTTTGCATGCAGTCCTCCTCAGCTTGAACCAATCATCATGCTTCTCCACAAGTTTTGCAATGGTGAGAAAGAGACTTGCATGCATTCGAAATCGACGGAGAAAATACTTCTGCGAAAAGGTTGGATTAGGGTCAAAATAATCTCTCATAATATTGGCAAAGCCTTGCACTCTATCGCGGTTGAGGTGTATGCGGTCGAACTGCAATCCTCTCCTCGGCTGCAGAATATCATCGTTGAAGATGCCAACGACCATTTCAAAGTCATCATCATCTTCTTCCTCTTCCAATAGTGAAGAGGCGGTTGAGCTCGATTTCGGTGACGACAACGGCTGGCAACCTGGGTAGAACACTAGTAAGGAAACTGTAGCTGTCAAAACCGGCCGATCTCGGGTAGGGGGTCCCGAACTGTGCGTCTGAGGATCGAAGGTAACAGGAGACAGGGGAGACACGATGTTTACCCAGGTTCCGGCCCTCTTAATGGAGGTAAAACCCCACGTCCTGCTAGATTGTATTTGATGAGTATAGGGGTTACAAGAGTTGATCTACCTCGAGATCGTAATGGCTAAACCCTAGACGTCTATATGATTTCTGATAGCCTCTATAGACTAAAACCCTCCGGTTTATATAGACACCGGAGGGGCCTAGGGTTGTACAGAGTCGGTTTACAGAGAAAGGAAATTATACATCTGGACGCTAGGCTTGCCATCCACGCAAAGGAGAGTCCCATCCGGACACGGGGGAAGGTCTTCTGCCTTGTATCTGGACGACCCATCAGTCCGGCCCATATCAGATAGCCCAGACACCCGAGGACCCCTTAGTCCAGGACTCCCTCAGTAGCCCCTGAACCAGTCTTCAATGACGATGTATTCGGCTCGTTGATTGTCTTCGGCATTGCAAGGCGGGTTCCTTCTCCGCATACAAAGCAGTCTTCTGAACAAAAGATCTGTATCCGGCTCCGTATAATAGTTACAACCCTAAACCACAAGGGGATGGAACGTCACGTCTGGCCTTTTTATCATTTCAAACCGTTTTTTGGCCTCCCGCTTCGTGTTTCGAGGCGTGGCCTCCACTGACACGTCTTGTCAAAGCAGAGATCGTGCCCCCTTATTACGGGATTTTCATCAATACGGGCTTGGGTAATCCAACCGTGCCATTCTCACGACCCCTTGGGAATAGGCGAGTTTTAAGGCTAGTTGGGGAGCTTGATATTCACTGCCTATATAAGTGGATAAAGATCCATCTTTTACCCCACACCTTCTTCCTTCCTCAGCCTTCCCGTCCTTGAGCTCCAGCGCCCAAGCTTCAACCTTTTCCACTGCCCGACCCCTCCAGCTATGGCCGGATCTGGCTCGCAGGGCAAGTGGATGGCTTCCTCCATCACGGAGAGGAACGTCAAGGAACTCCGGGAAGCGGGGTACTTGACCGCGAACATCACGCATTGGCCCCCTGCCAAAAAATAGATCATCCCCATTTGGGTGGTGTTCATCCCCACTTCCTCCACGGACTAGGGTTTCCTCTCCACCCCTTGTCCGCAGCCTCGTGTTCTACTATGGGCTAGATTTCCACGATCTAGCCCCAAATTCCTTTCTCCACATTTCGGTGTTCGTCGTCGTATGTGAGGCGCTCCTCCGCATCCCCCCCCACTTCGGCCTATGGCTTAATGTCTTCAACGTGAAGCCGAAAGTGGTCGATGGGCAACATGCGGACTGTGGCGGAGCCATGGTGAGCAAGCTCCCCAACGTCACCTGGCCCAAGGGGCCTTTGTGGAGAGCGTGAAGGGATGGCAACAGGAGTGGTTCTACATCACTGAACCTCGCGACACCACATGGGCCGCCACTCCCGAGTTTAAATCCGGACCTCCAATGCGGCTTGCATCGTGGATTAACAAGGGCCTGGATTGGGCGTCGTGCGATGAGGTGATGCTGCTGCAAAAGAGAATCAAGAATATGATGGAGAAGAACACTAGTCTCGCTGATGTGATCCAGGTGATGCTTTTTCGCCGGATTCTCCCCTGCCAGCGCCGGCCTCTCCACATGTGGGAGTTCAATCCGGCTAGCACTCGGACCCTGCAGTGATTCTTTGGCGCGACACACGAAGAGATCTGGAAGCTGCTTTTCAAGGCCCATAAGTCGTGGCCGGAGACGACCGAAGACATCGGCCTCGACTGCGCTCATCCGGCCACCCCAGTAACTTTTCTGATTTCCGAACATAATTTCAACTTGTAAATCAAAGGGTATGCTTGGCCTTTCATTCTCCCCTCAGGGCTGGACAAAGAAGGCGGAGCGGATCAAGTGTCCGACTCCACTACCCGAAGACTGATAACCCACAAGTATAGGGGATCGCAACAGTTTTCGAGGGTAGAGTATTCAACCCAAATTTATTGATTCGACACAAGGGGAGCCAAAGAATATTCTCAAGTATTAGCAGCTGAGTTGTCAATTCAACCACACCTGGAAACTTAGTATCTGTAGCAAAGTGTTTAGTAGCAAAGTAATATGATAGTGGTGGTAACAGTAACAAAAGTAAAGAAGCAAAAGTAATATTTTTGGTATTTTGTAGTGATTGTAACAGTAGCAACGGGAAAGTAAATAAGCGTAAACCAGTATATGGAAAGATCGTAGGCATCGGATCGGTGATGGATAATTATGCCGGATGCGGTTCATCATGTAACAGTCATAACATAGGGTGACATAGAACTAGTTCCAATTCATCAATGTAATGTAGGCATGTATTCCAAATATAGTCATACGTGCTTTTGGAAAAGAACTTGCATGACATCTTTTGTCCTACCCTCCCGTGGCAGCGGGGTCCTAATGGAAACTAAGGGATATTAAGGCCTCCTTTTAATAGAGGACCGGAACAAAGCATTAGCACATAGTGAATACATGAACTCCTCAAACTATGGTCATCACTGGGAGTGGTCCCGATTATTGTCACTTCGGGGTTGCCGGATCATAACACATAGTAGGTGACTATAGACTTGCAAGATAGGATCAATAACTCACATATATTCATGAAAACATAATAGGTTCAGATCTGAAATCATGGCACTCGGGCCCTATTGACAAGCATTAAGCATAGCAAAGTCATAGCAACATCAATATTAGAACATAATGGATACTAGGGATCAAACCCTAACAAAACTAACTCGATTACATGATAAATCTCATCCAACCCATCACCGTCCAGCAAGCCTACGATGGAATTACTCACGCATGGCGGTGAGCATCATGAAATTGGTGATGGAGGATGGTTGATGATGACGACGACGATGAATCCCCCTCTCCGAAGCCCCGAACGGACTCCAGATCAGCCCTCCCGAGAGGTTTTAGGGCTTGGCGGCGGCTCCGTATCGTAAAACGCGATGATTTCTTCTCCTCTATTTTTTTCTCCCCGAAAGCAAATATATAGAGTTGGAGTTGGCGTCGGAAGGTCTCTAGGGGGCCCACGAGGTAGGGGGGCGCGCCCTAGGGGGGGCGCCCCCCACCCTCGTGGACAGGGTGTGGGCCCCTTGGTCTTCATCTTTGGCGAGGATTTTTTATTATTATTTATAAGATGTTCCGTGGAGTTTCAGGTCATTCCGAGAACTTTTGTTTTTTGCACATAAAAACAACATCATGGCAATTCTGCTGAAAACAACGTCAGTCTGAGTTAGTTCCATTCAAATCATGCAAGTTAGAGTCCAAAACAAGGGCAAAAGTGTTTGGAAAAGTAGATACAATGGAGACGTATCAAAGACCCAGCCATTCCTCTGCTAAAGAGGATGCTGGTCCCGGCGCCGTACCAGGCGCCGGAGAAGAAGACCAAGAAGAAGGGAAAGGTGGCCAAAAGTGGCCTCCACTGTAAAGGTACTTCGGATGCTACGTCTGGAGATACCGAAGCTCCCTCCTCCCACGAGGGAGATGAAGGCGAGGAAGACGAGGATGAGAGCAATTCTCCCCTTAAGGGGGGAGAAGAAAAGGGGGGCCTCCATGGACCTAGAGGTGGAGGCGTCCAAGAAGGGGAAGATTTCCCTTTCAGACGACTCGGACTCGGACGTTGAAGCCATCCCCGAGTGGCGCCCTAGGTCGAAGCCCCTGGCCACATCGTAAGTGTCCAAGGATACCGCAGACATATCCGTTTTTTATGATTGTGATTTTAACACGTTTAAATTTTGTGCCGCAGTCCAGCCCGCGATCTCCCCCAACTATCACCGTCTTCTCGGAATTCGCTGGGGCCGGATATGGTGGAGAGCAAGACGCCTCCGCAAGCCTCCCTGCCAACTACCGCGGACAGCACCGAAGTGTTGTCCCGAAGAACCTCTCCGGGCCATGGAGAGGTGCGGGAGGTCGCCCAGACGGCGCCAGAGGGTGACACCTCGGCTGGTGAGAACATGGGGGAACCGACCCCCATGGAGACTGGTAACGGGGGCCACGACCAATCCGGCCCCCAGCCGAATATTATTCCGGAGACCCATACGGTTCCGGAATCGAGCGAGCAACCTCCTTTGAAAGAGGGGGGAGCGTTGACTCCACCGAGGACCTCTGTCAATCCAGAGGTGCCGGACACTCTAATGGAAGCACTTCGGTGCGCTTCCATTATGGAGGAGCACCGTACCCTTATGGGTACGGTGGTTGAGAAGGTTCAGTCCGCCAAAAGCGGGTTGAACGAAGCCTTTACCAGCCTATTAACAGGCTTTGGGGTACGTGACATAATACTTTTAGTTGTTTTGCATATGCAAAAAATGTGCCTGTGCATAGACAGTAGCCCCTGAGACTCTGGTCGGCTTTTGCAAAGAAGTACCGAACAGAGGATCAAGTAGTACTCGCAGGAGATAATATACTTGTCTATTTTGACAAACAAGCTTCACTGTTAGCGGCGACCGCCCAGGCCGCCGAAGTGTCGGAACTCAAGCGGAAGCTGGAGCGGGCCGATGAGGACCTTGTTGGGGATATTACTACTGAGCGTAAACCGGCCTATCTGGGCCGGGTTAACTTCATCAGTAGTTAAGTATGTAAAAGCCCATGAAGGTAGATGAGGGCTTAAAAGCCCATGGTCGGTTTAAGGCCTGTAGCCGTAAACCGGCGTCGGTATGTAAACTTGTGTTGTAAGTTAGGAATAAGTAGAGACCAAACCGGACATGAGTATGAGCCGGTGTTGGGACTCTGTAAACCGACGGGTGTCACCCATGTATATAAGGGGACGACCCAGCGGCGGTTCAAGGACGACAGACAACAACTCGAGACTTAGGTGAAGCTTGTTTGCTCCCTACTCATCGAAACCCCATCAATTCCATCACAACTAGACGTAGGCTTTTACCTTCATCAAAGGGGCCGAACTAGTATAAACTCTCTTGCGTCCCTGTGTCCGCTTTAACCCCTTCAAGCTAACCCTTCGCGATGGCTCCACGACTAAGTCCTTTCATGAGGACATCTGCCGTGACAAAACCACGACAGTTGGCGCCCACCGTGGGGCTATCGCACGATGGTTTCAGGTTCTTGGAGGGCAACTTCGAAGGACTCAAGGGTTACGCCATGGGCCGAATGACCAAGAGTCGTCGCGACAAGCTCTACATCGACGATGCAGGATGGGGCCCCGAGGCCGGCTCAATTGAGTACGGGTACCGGGTCCCCTTTGGTGGCATACACGTCTTCATTGGCAAGATCGGTGAACCGGGCCCTGAGTCGGACATCTGCACCGACCTCGTCGAAACGGCTCAGCGTGCACGATCCGCCCTGGTTAAACCGGCCGTGAAGCGTGCCTTCGTGGGAGTCATCCATGGAGGGGAATACGAGGGCGGTTCAGAATCTGGTGGCAAGACCGTCGTTTATTCCGGCGATGAGTCCTCGACCGGAGAAACCGAATCGTTATATCAGTTACAAGATGGCCGGATTGGGGGCTGTTCCGATGGTGACAGTATTCCGGACCCCTCTGATCTGCCAAACCGGGTCAGAATATTCATGGCCGGGACACAAGCAGCGATCCACTCTTCGACTGCAGCAGCAATGATCTCCGGGTCAGGGACGGCGACGGCAGCCGGGGCAGGAGGCCCTGTGCACCCGCCGGCTCAAGTTTTATCTGATTTGTTTGATGCGTTGGCTACGCTCATGGCAGAGGCTAATCCGGTGGATCAGAACGCCCACGATGCGGAAATTGCGAAGGTGAGGGATCAGATCACTCAAGCCAAGGACGACCTAGCAGCTGAGAATGCCAGGATGACTGCAGAGAGGGCCGCTTTGGATGCGCAAGCTTACCGGCTTATGCTGGATCAGAACGCGTCGCATGAGGTCCTGGAGAGGAAGCACCGGTCTCGCTTGCCTTCGGTTTTCGAAGCTAGAGATCTCTTCAACACCCCAGGAGCAGGAACGAGCAACCTGCTGGTGGTAAACCGGGCAGAAGCACTTGGGACAGGAGCGCCGATTCAGCCCCGCCTGATGGGTCCGCCTCGTCAGAACACTATCGTACCGTAGCCTGTCCTAACTCCTCCGGGTCACTATTCCAATCCGATGGACAATCTTGTTGCTGCCGCTTCACGACTGGAGGCCATCCCAATTGAAGGTGATTCTCCGCAGGCGGTGGAGACGCGCCAGGTTAAGGAGCTTCTTCGAACAGCTTTGATTCAATAGGAAGCATATTCATACAGCCGCGACCGGATTCACTCTACCCCTCGCCCAAGCCGGAGCTACAGTAGGCGTATGGACGAACCGGCCGTGTCAAGCAATGCACGAAACCGTGAAGTGCCCCGTGGCAACAACCTGGCAGGTGGTATTGGTGATGCCCAGGAGGTGGTGGACCGGGCCCGAGCGCGCAGGGAGGCCGAGTTAGCAGTGCAGTACGAGGCTCGTCAGCTTACGCCGGTTCGGCCGACCACATCGGTCGAGCCAGGGGTTACTTCTAGCTCTTTGGGGGTGCCGTGCCTTGTCCCCGCTTTACGCAACGTGCGCCTGCCCAAGGATTTCAAGGGCCCGTGCAAGGTGCCGAATTACACTGCCGATCAGCCTCCGGAGACATGGTTAGAGAGCTATGAGATGGCCATGGAGATGCTTGACGTGGATGATGTGGCGTGTGCAAAGTACTTCACCATGATGCTTGAAGGAACGGCCCGTACTTGGTTGAAAAGTTTACCGGCCAACTCTATGAGTTCATGGGCCCAATTGCGAGCCCGGTTTATCCAGAACTTCAAAGATACATGTAAACAACCCATGTCAATAGTGGACTTAGCAGCCTGTGTCCAGGAAGAAGGAGAATCAACGACCCATTGGGTGCGCCGAGTCTCGCAAATTTTGCATTCGTCAGACCGTATCAACGCCGATACCGCGGTTATAACCTTGGAAGGCAACTGCCGGTTTGGGCCTCTAAAGTTGAAATTAGGACGGATGAAGCGCCGTTGCAATGATATGGGGACCCTCATGGCTGCGTTAGTGAAGTATGCTGATTCTGATAGTACCAAGGATCCCGAGTCTGATGATGACAAGACAGGGAAGGGAAAGAAGAACAACAACTCCAAAGGACAGCAGCATAACCTGGCAGGTCATGGAAACGGAGGCAAGCGTAAAGCAGATAGCAGCATGGACTTTGTGGCTAATACCAATGCGCAGGACAAGGGCCAGCGACGTAAGGGTAAACCACCGAATCGCAGTGGAGCACCTAATCCTAACCCGGACCGCCTGACTTATCTGTTAAACCAGCCCTGTCCAAAGCATAGGACGAAGGAGATGCCAGCCAATCACCTTTGGAAGGATTGCTACATTATGCAGGAGTTCAAGAACTCTAATGCTTTCCGGTATGACCACGGATCAGGTGGTGGCTCAGGATCCAGGCCGGGTTACGGTGGAGGAAATTCCGGTTCAGGCTTTAATGGTAATCAGGGCGGACATAACAATCAAGGTAATCAGAATAGCCAGGGTGGTTACAACCAGCAGTAGCAGTCAGAGCAACCCGAAGCAGTTAAATAGTGGGCAGTACCATGTTTTCACCACTAGTTTGGACAAGCGAGACCAAAAGCTTCATAAGCGGGCAGTAAACTCTGTTGAACCGACCGTGCCCCACTATTTGCGCTAGTCTGAACAGCCAATCGTATGGAGCAGAGAGGATCACCCTCCCCGGGTTAACAATCCGGGTCAGCTAGAGTTGGTGGTGGCACCTTAGGTAGGAGGTTATAAATTCACCAAGGTGCTCATGGATGGAGGGAGTAGCATTAATATCTTATACTATGAGACCTTCCGCCGTATGGGACTAACAGATAAAAATCTTAAACCGTCCAATACAGTATTCCATGGTGTGGTACCTGGTAAGTCAGCATATCCTGTTGGCAAGATAGCTCTAGAAGTGGCCTTTGGAGATGATCATGATTCCAGGTTGGAGACACTGACTTTTGAGGTGGTAAAAATCCAGAGTCCATATCACGCCCTGTTTGGGCGGCCGGCTTACGCCAAATTTATGGGACAACCCTGTTATGTGTATTTGCAGCTCAAGATGCCGGGTCACAAGGGAACAATAACGGTTCACGGAAGCCGCAAAATTGCTTTGGAGTGTGAAGAAGGTGATGCGGATTATGCAGAGTCGGTTTGCGCCACGGAGGAGCTGAAATATTACAAGGACAATGTTGATCCAGCAGACATGACTCCATTGAAGAAGCCAACTACGGAGCATGATCCGGCCCTGAAGGTCAAATCGGCAGCTGAGACTAAGCTTGTTGACTTCGTACCTGGCGATTCGTCCAAGCAGTTCAGTATCAGTGCCAACTTGGATCCGAAATAGGAAAGCACGCTCATCGAGTTCATCCGTGAGAATCGGGACATTTTTGCATGGAAGCCTTTTGACATTCCAGGTGTACCGAGGCAACTCGCTGAGCACACTCTTAATGTGGATCCTAAGTACAAACCGGTGAAACAGTTTCTCCGCCGGTTTAACGAGGAAAGACGCAAGGCTATTTGAGAAGAGGTAGCCAGGCTCTTAGCGGCTGGCTTTATCGTTGAAGTTTTCCATCCTGAATAGCTGGCTAATCCGGTGCTGGTCCTTAAGAAAAACGGCACCTAGCGCATGTGTGTGGATTACACAGATCTTAACAAGGCTTGTCCAGCAGATCCTTTTGCCCTCCCCCGTATTGATCAAATTATTGATGCTACGACGGGTTGTGAGCGTTTGAGTTTTCTGGATGCATATTCTGGTTATCATCAGATCAAGATGGCAGTTAAGGACCAGGAGAAGACGGCGTTCATAACTCCCTTTGGAGCCTTCTGCTATGTATCTATGCCCTTTGGGCTCAAGAGTGCCCAGGCAACTTATCAACGGTGTGTACAGAATTGCCTTCATAAACAGATTGGCCATAATGTACATGCCTATGTGGATGATATTGTGGTTAAGTCAAGGGAGAAGGAGACTCTGGTTGATGATTTGAAGGAAACCTTTGATAACCTACGGACATACAAGATGATGCTCAACCCGGCCAAGTGTGTCTTTGGTGTACCGGCAGGCAAGTTATTGGGTTTTCTGGTGTCCAACAGGGGAATTGAGGCTAATCCGGAGAAGATCACAGCTATCACCTCCCTGGCTAAACCGAAGTGTATCAATGACGTTCAACACATGGCAGGCCTGATTGCCGCGTTGAGCCGGTTTATTAGCCGCCTTGGGGAGAAGGCGATCCCTTTGTATCAGATGTTGAAGAAGACGGATCAATTCGTCTGGAGTTCTGCTGCTGATAAAGCGTTTGAAGATTTAAAGCGGCAGTTAGCCAATCCGCCTGTTCTCGCCGCTCCAATTGACAAGGAACTGTTGCTACTATATGTTGCAGCTAATGCGCGTGCAGTCAGCGTGGCTATTGTGGTGGAGCGCAAGGAGGCAGGCAAGGAATATCCGGTTCAGCGTCCGGTTTACTCTATCTGCGAGGTGCTTATTGAGTCCAAGCAAAGGTACCCGCATTGGCAGAAGCTGGTATATGGAGTTTTTATGGCAAGCCGGAAACTTAAGCAATACTTCCAAGGTCATCCCATCACAGTGGTCAGCTCTGCTCCGTTGGGAGATATAATCCAGAACAGAGAAGCAACAGGCCGGATTGCTAAGTGGGCTATAGAACTTGGACCTCATGGGTTGAAATATGTACCTCGAACGGCGGTCAAGTCTCAAGCACTTGTGGATTTCATCAATGATTGGACAGAACTGCAAGCACCTGAAGAGAAGCCGGATCACACCTATTGGACTATTCATTTTGATGGATCCAGGCAATTGGAGGGCTCGGGGGCTGGAGTCATGTTAACTTCCCCACGAGGTGATAAGTTCTGCTACATTCTCCGCTTAATGTTCCCTTGTACTAACAATGCAGCTGAGTATGAAGCCTTACTCCATGGTCTCTGGATGGCTAAGGAGATGAATCTAAGCCGAGTTAAGTGCTTCGGTGACTTGGACCTGGTGGCTCAATAGGTGTGTGGCACTTGGGATTCCAAGGACCCGCTCATGGCAGCATATCGCGTGAGGTGGATATTGTTGCAGGTCACTTCAAAGGTTATCAAGTGGATCACGTAGACCGGTGGAAGAACGAAGCGGCGGACGCTTTAAGCCGGTTGGGTTCTCAACGTAAACCGGTCCCGCCTAATGTTTTCTTGGATATTCTGCATCATCCGTATGTCAAGCTCCCTGGTGAAGAGGATTTGGCTATTCCTGATCCAGAGGCTCAATTGGTGGCGGCTCTTCATGTCATCCCGGATTGGACAGTTCCTTCTCTTGCATATATGAACCGGGGCGAGTTACCAGAAGATGTGACTCTGGCCAGGCAGATAATTCGGCGTTCCAAGTCCATGACTATTGTCAATGGCAAGTTGCATCATTGTAGTGTATCAGGGGCGTTTCAACGCTGTGTGTCTCCTGAGGAAGGCTGTGAAATCTTGCGTGAGATCCACGAAGGAGATTGTGGTCACCATGCCGGTTCAAAGTCTTTGGTGGCTAAGGCATTTCGCCACGACTTCTATTGGTTGACTGCTCATGCTGATGCGAAAGACCTGGTCAGACGATGCGATGGTTGTCAAAAGTTCTCAAGACGTGCTCATGTGTCAGCTCAAGAATTGAGGATGATTCCAATTACTTGGCCGTTCGCAACTTGGGGGCTGGATATGGTTGGGCCTTTCAAAAGGTCCAAGGACAAGAAGACCCACCTTTTGGTGGCGGTTGACAAGTTCACAAAGTGGGCGGAAGCAGAGCCAGTTAGCAAGTGTGATGCAACTACGGTAGTTCAATTCATCAAAAAGGCGATCTTCCGGTTTGGCTTTCCACACAGCATCATCACTGATAATGGTACCAACTTGTCCAAGGGTGCTATGAAGGAGTTCTGTCAACGTGAGCACATCCGGCTTGACGTTTCATCAGTGGCTCACCCATAGTCCAATGGTCAAGCAGAGAGGGCTAATCAAGAGATCTTGTGAGGCATCAAGCCCCGGCTTATGGTTCCTTTGCAACGGACGCCGGGTTATTGGGTTGAAGAGTTACCATCTGTATTATGGAGCATCAACACCACACCCAACAGATCGACAGGATACACGCCGTTCTTCATGGTCTATGGAGCGGAGGCGGTTCTCCCCAGTGACATCCGCCATGACTCACCTCGTGTAGCGGCTTATGTTGAAGCGGACAACGAGGTAGCACGGCAAGATGCTTTGGACTTGTTGGATGAGGAGCGAGACATAGCGGCCGCCCGTTCGGCGATTTACCAGCGAGATCTCCGTCGCTATCACAGTCGCCGAGTTAGAACCAGAACCTTTCAAGAGGGAGATTTGGTACTCCGGCTCATCCAAGATCAGACTGATATGCGCAAGCTATCCCCACCTTGGGAGGGACCTTTCGTGGTCAGCAAGAATCTGCACAATGGGTCATACTACCTGATCGATATTCGAGAGCATAAAGACTCACGTACATCAGAGGAGGAGACCAACATGCCGTGGAACATAGCTCATCTTCGGCCTTACTATACCCGAGCCATCGGCTCTATTTATGTACATATTATGACAATGTATATATTATGATTAATACAATAAACCGGAGCCTCAGCTGAAGCGGGGTCTCTATTCTTTTTACATCATGTGTGGTTACACGGAGTTTTTTCTGTCTTAAGCGACCTCCGGTTTACCCCTTGAGTTAGCTCTTCAAAAGCTTCATGTTATATCACTTGGGGGCTTAGTCGTGTCCAAACCAATGCAACACCTTTTTGATAGGCGAAAGCCACAAGATCACTTGGGGACTTGGTCACGTCTGAACCAGTCACGCCTCTTGATCGACCTAAGGCCACAGAATCACTTGGGAGCTTTGGTCGAACCCGAACCATCGTTACACCTCTTGATCGACATAATGCCACTGCATCATTTGGGCACCTGGCTGACTTGAACCATAGCTACGCCTATTTGGGGCTTGGTCGTGTCCGACCATGGTAATGCCACTTGATCGGCTCAATAGCCTCTTTTTGCAAATGGTTTTATCATTGCCTTTGCTTGAAATTTTGTTTTTCTTTTGATAAATATTTCTTTTGTTGCGTTTTTAAACCAATAATTATTAAACCGGTTCGACTGTCAATTGACGGAACACGGTCAGCTCTTAATCCGGAGATTATTTGCCCAGTTTGACTAATTTTGTTAACATCCTATTATGGAGTAACACCGGCGTTCATCATAACCCGGAACGGTTTGCATGGTAATCCGGCATTATATACACAGGAGCTGTTTTTCTCCTCCAAGCAGTACAGGTTTATAAAACTCCGCTTCAAGATTGGCAAAGCCAAACTTCATGCCCAACAACGGCAGGTATTATGTATCATAATGTTTGATCATATGCTTAAATATAAGATATTATATCTCATACCATAACCCGCCTGGCGGTACAACCGCGGCGGTGCTTTAAGATTTTTTGATTGCATAAAATAGTTTGGAGATTGATCTTCCAAAGGAAGCACAAGTTGCAATAACTATGCACGAACGCATATCAAAATCAAATGTATCAGCTAGTCTATTACAAGGCAACACGGTGCCCAGATACGATCATTGTTTTTCTGCGTCACACAAAGGAGCAGTAATTTAAACCGGCTTCTGGTTCAAGCTTGGTCACCAGCCTGGCCTGATGGTTGCGGGTCATCTGGCGCCGCTTCAACATCTGCTTCTCTACCCAGCGGCTGGAAATCAACAGTTGTCCAGTCGATTCCCGTTAATGCTTGAAATACAGCTTCATCATTGATCAACAACGACGGTTCAATGTCAGGAGCGTAAGTATGCTTACGGATTGGAGGGATAAGGTTCTCCACTTCAGGAATGGGTGCGGCCACTCGTTTGTTTTGGTCATCATATTGGGCTTGATAGTGAGACAAATCTGCCTCTTCAACCAATTGACAAGCTAGAGGGCGCACCTCCTGGTTTATCGCTCGCAGATCCTCTTCACTGAACTGTGACCCGTCTTCCTTCAAGCTGGGATAGCCCTGAGCCGCTTTAACAGGATCGAAATCCGGCACCCACGCTTTTGCCCAGATCAAGGCGTTTATAGCACCGGTTCGAGCAGCAGATTTCTTCAGCTCTTCAACCCGGGTGGGAAGCATAGACGACCTTTTAAGGGTGTCTTGGATCAAGGCGGGCGCCGGGTTGTTGTGAGAAGCAGTAGAGATGATTCGCTGCGCACCAGTATACAATTGCTCTATCAATGTATAGGCGGCCTTCAGTTTCTTCCGCACGTCTGATCCCAAGTGACCAATGCGTGTCCCTGTATCATACAATGGGTTAATAAACCGGCAGTTACATGAGAAGGCCTCGTTACTTCAGACATCAAGAAGGCTTACCAAAGACAACAGCGGTCATGGCATGCACTTGCCGCTTTATGCTGGTTAGTTCATCCACTACCGGTTTGAGTGCAGCCTCGGCATTTTTTGCTCGCTGAGTTAAAGCGGATTTTTCAGTAGCCCAATCCGCCCGCTCTTTGCTGAAGCCCTCCTTAAGTTTTTCCATGACGCTTAAAGCGCTGGTTAATTCCTCTTTCGCCTTGGAGGTTTCAGCTTGTTGGAACTTCAGATTTTCTTGCAGATCGGCGATTTGGCTTTCTCTTTTGTTCAGCTCAGCCTGCATACAGACAGTAATATGATTCAGATAGCGGTACAAGAATTGAAGTACCAACCACATAACAAGTTATGCCCTTGGTACTTGGGGGCTAATGTATATTTGCTCTTCATCCTACAATTGTTCATAAAGTCCCAAGCTCAATACAAGTATTCAATTTGGCACTTGGGGGCTAATGGCTATTTGCTCAATCAATACTGATGCTACAATCTTTATTACCTAAAGTCCCGGTTTAACTACACTAAGTTGAACCGGCCCTTGGGGGCTACATCAGCAAGTTCAGATACATTGAAGTTTCCATTGGCAAGTCCCGGTTGAAGTTGAGATCTTAAACCGGCCCTTGGGGGCTAGGGGAGTTGATAGATTGAAACGTACAAACAGAGAAGCATATGGAAGTTACCTCATATTTATCTTTCATCATCTTAACCAGACCGGCTTCATAGTCACGGCTGGTATATAGCCGGTTCAGATAGCCGGAATGGAGATCTTGGGCGTTCAGAGCGGCATAAGTTGCCAGATCAGCATTCCATTTGCCTTTGCCAATGGCAGCAAATTCCTCTTTGGCAGTATGCCTGGATAAAGCGACGGGATTGCTTGGCTCTGTGCGACCAATGCCAGTAATAACAACTTCATCATCTTTTGCTTCGCCGGTTTGCATTAGGGCCGTCGGCTTGCCAGTAGGCTTTGATGGACTAGTGGATCCATCAAACCGGACGGGGCTTGCGGGCTGATCAACAGGACTTGAGGTATCAACATGTGTCTCTTCAGCAATAAAGTTATCGTCTTGCGGTGGTGGGTCGTTTGGCACATCCTCACGAATAGCCGCTTCAGGATCTGGTATTCTGTCCGGTTCAGGAGCGGTATTTTCTTCTGCCGCTTTGTCCAGGCGAGCCTTCTTGCTTGGCCTAGGCTTGGCCCTGAAAGAAATAAGAAGGATTAATACAGTATATGTTACAAAGTAATACATCGGAAACATTATAAGAGATATGGCTCACCCAAGCACTGTTTTGAGTGGTGGCAGCTGGGTGGCTGATGACTCGCCAGACGATGAATGAGAAGTGCCCTGATAATTGGAGTCAAACGGATTAAGAGGTTGACGAAAACAGCCCGCTTTAGGACAAGCATTGACAAGAGAGTTAGAGACCTCTGAACGGCGTTTCTGAACCGGACTGTTCGGTAAACCGGCGGAGGTAACTACCTGGCCGCTGTGCCGGGTTGTGCGACGAGCTTCGTGCTGTTGTGTCTTCACAAGAAAGTTTGGATCCAAATAAGCAAGAGGATGAGAAAATTTAACTTTCCGGTTTGCCCAACGGATTTTTAGTGAAGGCAAGGGGTTTGAATCGGAGGAGAGAGCAATTACCTCTACAGCATCAGCATGACTGACTTCGGTGTCATCCTGGCAATGATCATTATCAATAAGGTGTGTGAAAAATAAACCAAGTGAATCAAGCTCTACCTCAAGGTCCGGGGTACCCACATCCTCGTCAGCTGCCGGATCAGAAGATGCAGTGGTTTTCTTCCTATTAGCGGGCCTCTTCACAACTCTGGTTTTGGGCCGGGTTGGTCTCTCTGGCTTCTCCGGTTTCTCTTGTGGAGGCTTCTTGCTCCAAAACGGATCATCGCCCTATTTGAAAGATGTTGATGTTAGCGGTTGATAATTTGAACAGGCAGATTCGATAAAAAGTGCAAGGTATGAGTCTTACAGCTGGCGGTTTGTTAACGGCACAAAAGGGAGCCAGGCCGGTTTGAGCACAGACAACTTCCGGTTCATTCAGTATCTTTTTCACAGCTTCTATAACTTCGTCATCTGTGAGCTGAATATCAATATGTCGAAGAGGGTCTTTTTCACTTCCTGTGTACTCGCACATCAAACTGGAGCGCTGGCTTAAGGGCATTATGCTCCATGATATCCAGCAGCGAGCAAGGTCGACCCCTGTCAGCCCATTAGCCATGAAGGCCCTGAGTTTGGATAATTGAGGAGCATATTTGCTTCTCTCCTTAGCGGTCAGCCTTTGCGGGAAAGGACGTGTGTTGCTTAGCCGCTCTGGACGGTAACCCGGCAAAGGATTTTCGTCAGAAGGGGAGGTATCTTTGCAGTAGAACCATGTTTAATTCCACTCTTTGGGATGGCTGTGCAATTTGGCGTGAGGGTAAGTGACCTCTTTCCTCTTTTGAATCGCCATACCACCTAACTCTGTGTTGGGACCGTCAGTGAATTCAGTGCGGCGGTTTAAATGGAAGCAATCTCTGAATAGTTCAACTGTGGGCTCCTCTTGAAAGAACACCTCACAGAGCACTTGAAAGTGGCAGATGTTGGTTATGGAGTTTGGGCCTGTATCTTGCGGACGGAGTTGGAAATTGGCTAGGACGTCCCAGTAAAATTTTGAACCGGGAGGATTGAAGCCCCGGGCTAGATGATCAGCAAAAACAACCACCTCTCCCTGTTTAGGCTGGGGAGGACATTCTGTGCCTGGGACCCTCCAATGAATAACGTCATGTTTGCTTAAAGCGCCAATCTTGACTAAATTGGTCAGTTGAATCTCAGTCACACGAGAAGGAACCCAGTTGCACTCGTACACTTGTTTGGCCATAGCGCGGTCTGCAAAGTAGTAGTTACCGGTTCATGACCATGTTGGAAAGGTATACCCTGATTCATGTGTTACTAAACCGGAGACAGTTGTTTTTAAACCGGAAAGTTTTACAAAGCGGCAGTGCCTAGCTAAGGAATTCTGGCGGTTCAACAAGGGGACTAATGGTATATACCGGTTTGGCAATTTTTCTACAAAGTTAAACTGCCTGGTCTAAACATTGAAGCAGTTGAGATTGCAGATGAGTAAGTATGCAAAAACAGGTTTCACAAGATTGTGCTACAGCGTTGGATCTGGAACATGTTCGTAAAAGGGATAAAATTTCAAAGCCCAAAAGGAGCAGTGCCGAATCAGTGAGGCATCGCTACGGATAAGATCTATGGTCTTAATATGCGGAAGTGAAAACGGAAGATAACACTACTGTTACGCAAGAGCAAATGTTCACAGCGTTGGATCTAGCATATGAACAAGAAGCAGGCGAAGAACACCAGAGAACATGGAAACCCTAGAACAGATCTGTAACGAAAAGGATAGAAGACTTACCGGAGCTGAAGACGATGCGGGAGATCGCCGCGGTGCTCTGGTACAATCAGGGTGGTGCGGCAGCCCGAGTTGATGCAGAAGTTGACGGCGGCTGCGGAGCTCCGAAGCTAGGCGACACGAGGAAGACGAAGAAGAAGGGCACGAAGGGGAGGAAAGAAATGACCCTTTGGTCCTATTTATAAAGAAAGGGACATGTGTCAGGCGCGAGAATAAAGGGGCCGCGAGTTTGGAAACGGAGCTGTCGCCTCGATTATCGCAGATCTATTAAACAAGGAGGCATCATGGATAACTTCTTTATTACAGATGACGTCGCTCCGGTTTACAGCAATCAGAGAAGATGACATCACGGCGGTTCACCAAACTACAAGAAGATGTTGAAGATGAAGTTTTTTTCTAAGGATTGACATGAACCTGTTCAAATCAATCTAGGGCCTAATGTTGGGGATATTACTACTGAGCGTAAACCGGCCTATCTGGGCCGGGTTAACTTCATAGTTAAGTATGTAAAAGCCCATGAAGGTCGATGAGGGCTTAAAAGCCCATGGTCAGTTTAAGGCCTGTAGCCGTAAACCGGCGTCGGTATGTAAACTTGTGTTGTAAGTTAGGAATAAGTAGAGACCAAACCGGACACGAGTATGAGCCAGTGTTGGGACTCTGTAAACCGACAGGTGTCACCCATGTATATAAGGGGACGACCCGGCGGCGGTTTAAGGACGACAGACAACAACTCGGGACTTAGGCGAAGCTTGTTTGCTCCCTAGTCATCGAAACCCCATCAATTCCATCACAACTAGACGTAGGCTTTTACCTTCATCGAAGGGGCCGAACTAGTATAAACTCTCTTGCGTCCCTTTGTCTGCTTTAACCCCTTCAAGCTAACCCGTCGCGATGGCTTCACGACTGAGTCCTTTCATGAGGACATCTGCCGTGACAAAACCACGACAGACCTCGTCCGCATCAACAAACGGTTTGATGAGGCGCAAGGTATGTGTTGGAAAAAAATTGTTTACGTACCTAAAGTAATATGTCAATGCGAGGTCTAACCTCCTGTATTATCGTGATCATGTTTGCAAGCAGTGAGACCGAGGTCGAGGCCCTGAAGAGCGCCCTTGCCCAGGACAAGGAGCAGGCGTGGGAGAGCCAAGCGGCCGCTCACAAAGCGGCTGCAGCTTTAGAGGCCGAGAAGGTCACCCGCCGCAAGTATGAGGAGCGGGTGAAAGAAGTGGAGCAGGAGCTCCAAGATGCCGCCAACAAGTGTGAGGCCTTGGAGGTGAAGAATAAGGCCCAAGCGGATGATCTCACCAAGGCTCTTCAAGAGGCCAAGGAGGCGCGGACCGAGTCCCGTACGGCTCGCGAGGAGATCAAGCAAGCCGGATAGATAGCGGCTGGTAAGCCCGTTCTTTTATAGAGTATTTTTGGCGGTCGGAGATATGCCTTGCTTAATCGACTATGGAGTTCTCCAGATGCCTTTTCTGATCTCCCAAGGAGTGCGGCCGAGCCACGCAATTCTTCCGGTCACAGGAGGGAAACACCACGGAGAAGCTCTTCTGGTCCCAGTACCTAGCGCCAGAAAGGTCAGCGCTGCTAAACAACTAGATGATGCAGTTGGCTGAGCTGCATAGGATGTTTGATTTGGCCATGAAGGACATCATAGTCCGGTTATGGCCAGCCAGACCTGTTCCGAGCAGCTACTTCGGCCTGGTCAAGCGACTCGGCGACGCTCTGCCCCGAGTTGAGGCTGTGAAGCGCTTGGCGTGCATAGAGGGTGCGCGGATGGCCTTTGCCCGTGTCTAGATGCACTGGGTGAAGATGAAGGCCACCGTCATAGCCGTTGAGGGTCCACCTGAGGGCAAGGACTACCGTAAGTCGGAGTGATGCTTCGAGAACGTCCTGGAGGGTGCCCATTTAATAGAGGGTCAATGCTCAAAGGATATTATGTTCGAATGAATGTATCTGAGCCACCCAAACTTTGTATTATGAAGCAAGGCTTTTGTAATATACTTGTGCTTTTTATCTGCAATTATTTTCCTCCTGTGCGGCCGTTTTTTTGTATCTAAAAGTTTACCAGTTGTCGGCTTCAGCCCCACGTAGATACTACGGGGGTGTTCGGTATAGCACATGAACACACTTGACCCAACGTCTTGGTCCATAAAGGAGGTGTCAGTACGGCAAACCAGGCAATCAGACTATGCAGCTTTATCACTTTCACTTAGCCATAGGAGTTTGACAACGGGACTATAGGCTAGCCCCTGATGTTTGTTCGGTTATCTGAACTTGGATGCTTTTAGGCGCGTGACCAGGTAGAGGCCAGTTCTTCGTAAAATACGAGAAGAAATCGCAAAAGATTTAGCAAGTCACCGAACCGCTGACCAGCTCTCGCTATATCATGATAGTCAGTTTTCGGCTTTCTTGACTGAGGTGTTGGACCGGACGAGCCAGAAACACAATAGATATAGTTCTCCCTTTACTACCTTAGCCGAACAAGCGGAACGTAAGGTGGTAACTGTTGGGGAACGTAGTAATTTCAAAAAAAAATTCCTACGCACAATCAAGATCATGGTGATGCATAGCAACGAGAGGGGACAGTATGATCTACGTACCCTTGTAGATCAACAACGGAAGCGTTGACACAACGTAGAGGAAGTAGTCGTACGTCTTCTTCCCGATCCGACCGATCCAGCACCGTTACTCCGGCACCTCCGAGTTCTTAGCACACGTATAGCTCGATGACGATCCCCGGGCTCTGATCCAGCAAAGCTTCGGGGAGGAGCTCCGTCAGCACGACGGCGTGGTGACGATCTTGGTGTTCTACTGTCGCAGGGCTTCGCCTAAGCACTACAACGGTATGATCGAGGTGGAATATTGTGGCAGGGGGCACCGCACACGGCTAAGGAACGATCACGTGGATCAACTTGTGTGTCTAGAGGTGCCCCTCTGCCCCTGTATATAAAGGAGCCAAGGGGGAGGGGGCGGCCGGCCAGGAGGAGGGCGCAGGAGGAGTCCTACTCCTATCGGGAGTAGGACTCCCCCCCCCAATCCTAGTTGGACTAGGACTCCCAAGGGGGAAAGAGGGAGAGGGGTGGCCGGCCACCTCTCCTAGTCCTAATAGGACTAGGGGAGGGGGGAGGCGCGCAGCCCACCATAGGCAGCCCCTTTCACCTTTCCACTAAAGCCCAATAAGGCCCATATGGCTCCCGGGGGGTTCCGGTAACCTCCCGGTAATCCGGTAAAATCCCGATTTCACCCGGAACACTTCCGATACCCAAACATAGGCTTCCAATATATCAATCTTTATGTCTCGACCATTTCGAGACTCCTCGTCATGTCCGTGATCACATTCGGGACTCCAAACAACCTTCGGTACATCAAAATGCATAAACTCAAAATAACTGTCATCGTAACGTTAAGCGTGCGGACCCTACGGTTCGAGAACAATGTAGACATGACTGAGACACATCTCCGGTCAATAACCAATAGCGGGACCTGGATGCCCATATTGGCTCCTACATATTCTACGAAGATCTTTATCGGTCAGACCGCATAACAACATACGT
Source organism: Triticum urartu (assembly GCF_056163025.1). Lineage (NCBI taxonomy): Eukaryota > Viridiplantae > Streptophyta > Magnoliopsida > Poales > Poaceae > Triticum > Triticum urartu. The sequence goes on along the minus strand of NC_141879.1, from coordinate 45,189,026 downwards.
TGTTCCCTTTGTCATCCGTATGTTACTTGCCCGAGATTCGATCGTCGGTATCCAATACCTAGTTCAATCTCGTTACTGGCAAGTCTCTTTACTCGTTCCGTAATACATCATCTCACAACTAACATATTAGATGTAATGCTTGCAAGGCTTATGTGATGTGCATTACCGAGAGGGCCCAGAGATACCTTTCCGACAATCGGAGTGACAAATCCTAATCTCGAAATACGCCAACCCAACATCTACCTTTGGGGACACCTGTAATGCTCCTTTATAATCACCCAGTTACGTTGTGATGTTTGGTAGCACCCAAAGTGTTCCTTCGGTAAACGGGAGTTGCATAATCTCATAGTCATAGGAACATGTATAAGTCATGAAGAAAGCAATAGCAACATACTAAACGATCGGGTGCTAAGCTAATGGAATGGGTCATGCCAATCAGATCATTCAACTAATGATGTGATCCCGTTAATCAAATAACAACTCTTTGTCCATGGTTAGGAAACATAACCATCTTTGATTAACGAGCTAGTCAAGTAGAGGCATACTAGTGACACTCTGTTGGTCTATGTATTCACACATGTATTATGTTTCCGGTTAATACAATTCTAGCATGAATAATAAACATTTATCATGAAATAAGGAAATAAATAATAACTTTATTATTGCCTCTAGGGCATATTTCCTTCAGTCTCCCACTTGCACTAGAGTCAATAATCTAGTTCACATCGCTATGTGATTTAACAGTAATAGTTCACATCACCATGTGATTAACACCCATAGTTCACATCGATATGTGATCAACACCCAAAGGGTTTACTGGAGTCAGTAATCTAGTTCACATCACTATGTGATTAACACCCAAAGAGTACTAAGGTGTGACCATGTTTTGCTTGTGAGATAATTTTAGTCAACGGGTCTGTCACATTCAGATCCGTAAGTATTTTGCAAATTTCTATGTCAACAATGCTCTGCACGGAGCTACTCTAACATAATTGCTCCCACTTTCAATATGTATCTAGATTAAGACTTAGAGTCATCCAGATCAGTGTCAAAACTTGCATCGACGTAACCCTTTATGGCGAACCTTTTTGTCACCTCCATAATCGAGAAACATATCCTTATTCCACTAAGGATAATTTTGACCGCTGTCCAGTGATCTACTTCTAGATCACTATTGTACTTCCCTTGCCACAGTGTAGGGTATACAATAGATCTGGTACACGGCATGGCATACTTTATAGAACCTGTGGCTGAGGCATAGGGAATGACTTTCATTCTCATTCTATCTTCTGCCGTGGTCGGGCTTTGAGTCTTACTCAAGTTCACACCTTGTAATACAGGCAAGAACTCTTTCTTTGACTGTTCCATTTTGAACTACTTCAAAATCTTGTCAAGGTATGTACTCATTGAAAAAACTTATCAAGCGTCTTGATCTATCTGCATAGATCTTGATGCTCAATATGTAAGCAGCTTCACCGAGGTTCTTCTTCGAAAAACTCCTTTCAAATACTCCTTTATGCTTCACAGAATAATTCTACATTATTTCCGATCAACAATATGTCATACACATATGCTTATCAGAAATGCTGTAGTGCTCCCACTCACTTTCTTGTAAATACAGGCTTCACCGCAAGTCTGTATAAAACTATATGCTTTGATCAACTTATCAAAACGTATATTCCAACTCCGAGATGCTTGCACCAGTCCATAGATGGATCGCTGGAGCTTGCATATTTTGTTAGCACCTTTAGGATTGACAAAACCTTCTAGTTGTATCATATACAACTCTTCTTTAATAAATCCATTAAGGAATTCAGTTTTGTTTATCCGTTTGCCAGATTTCATAAAATGCGGCAATTTCTAACATGATTTGGACAGACTTAAGCATAGATACGAGTGAGAAACTCTCATCGTAGTCAACACCTTGAACTTGTCGAAAACTTTTGCGACAATTCTAGCTTTGTAGATAGTAACACTACTATCAGCGTCCGTCTTCCTCTTGAAGATCCATTTATTTTCTATGGCTTGCCGATCATCGGGCAAGTCAACCAAAGTCCACTTTGTTCTCATACATGGATCCTTTCTCAGATTTCATGGCCTCAAGCCATTTATCGGAATCTGGGCTCATCATCGCTTCCTCATAGTTCGTAGGTTCGTCATGGTCAAGTAACATGACCTCCAGAACAGGATTACCGTACCACTCTGGCGCGGATCTTACTCTGGTTGATCTACGAGGTTCAGTAGCATCTTGTTCTGAAGTTTCATGATCATGATCATTAACTTCCTCACTTATTGGTGCAGGTGTCGCAGAAACAGTTTTCTGTGATGTACTACTTTCCAACAAGGGAGCAGGTACAATTACCTCGTCAAGTTCTACTTTCCTCCCACTCACTTCTTTCAAGAGAAACTCCTTCTCTAGAAAGGATCCATTCTTAGCAACGAATGTCTTGCCTTCGGATCTGTGATAGAAGGTGTACCCAACAGTCTCCTTTGGGTATCCTATGAAGACACATTTCTCCGATTTGGGTTCGAGCTTATCAGGTTGAAGCTTTTTCACATAAGCATCACAGCCCCAAACTTTAAGAAATGACAACTTTGGTTTCTTGCCAAACCACAGTTCATACGGTGTCGTCTCAACAGATTTAGATGGCGCCCTTTTAACGTGAATGCAGCTGTCTCTAATGCATAACCCCAAAACGATAGTGGTAGATCGGTAAGAGACATCATAGATTGCACTATATCCAATAAAGTACGGTTATGACGTTCGGACACACCATTATGCTGTGGTGTTCCATGTGGCATGAGTTTGTGAAACTATTCCACATTGTTTTAATTGAAGACCAAACTCGTAACTCAAATATTTGTCTCCGCGATCAGATCGTAGAAACTTTATTTTCTTGTGACGATGATTTTTCACTTCACTCTAAAATTCTTTGAACTTTTCAAATGTTTCAGACTTATGTTTCATCAAGTAGATATACTCATATCTGCTCAAATCATCTGTGAAGATCAGAAAATAATGATACCCGCTGCAAGCCTTAAATATTCATCGGACCACATACATCAGTATGTATGATTTCCAACAAATCTGTTGCTTGCTGCATTGTTCCGAAGAACGGAGTTTTAGTCATCTTGCCCATGAGGCATGGTTCGCAAGCATCAAGTGATTCATAATCAAGTGATTCCAAAATCCCATCAGCATGGAGTTTCTTCATGCGCTTTACACCAATATGACCTAAACGGTAGTGCCACAAATAAGTTGCACTATCATTATTAACTTTGCATCTTTTGGTTTCAATATTATGAATATGTGTATCACTACGATCGAGATCCAATGAACTTGTTTCATTGGGTGTATGACCATATAAGGTTTTATTCATGTAAAGAGAACAACAATTTATTCTCTTACTTAAATGAATAACCGTATTACAATAAACATGATCAAATCATATTCATGCTCAACGCAAACACCAAATAACACTTATTTAGGTTCAACACTAATCCCGAAATTATAGGGAGTGTACGATGATGATCATTTCAATCTTGGAACCACTTCCAACACACATCGTCACTTCACCCTTAACTAGTCTCTGTTTATTCTGCAACTCCCGTTTCGAGTTACTAATCTTAGCAACTGAACTAGCATCAAATACTGAGGGGTTGCTATAAACACTAGTAGAGTACACATCAATAACATGTATATCAAATATACTTATGTTCACTTTGCCATCCTTCTTATCCGCCAATCACTTGGGGTAGTTCCGCTTCCAGTGACTAGTCTCTTTGTAGTAGAAGCACTTAGTCTCAGGCTTAGGATCATACTTGGGCTTCTTCACTTGAGCAGCAACTTGCTTGCCGTTCTTCTTGAAGTTCCCCTTCTTCCCTTTGCCCTTTTCTTGAAACTAGTGGTCTTGTCAACCATCAACACTTGATGTTTTTCTTGATTTCTACCTTCGTTGATTTCAGCATCACGAAGAGCTTGGGAGTTGTTTCCGTTATCCCTTGCATATTATAGGTCATCACGAGGTTCTACTAACTTGGTGATGGTGACTAGAGAGTTCTGTCAATCACTATTTTATCTGGAAGATTAACTCCCACTTGATTCAAGTGATTGTAGTACCCAGACAATCTGAGCACATGCTCACTAGTTGAGCGATTCTCCTCCATCTTTTGGCTATAGAACTTGTTGGAGACTTCATATCTCTCAACTCGGGTATTTGCTTGAAATATTAACTTCAACTCCTGGAATATCTCATATGTTCCATGACGTTCAAAACGTCTTTGAAGTCCCTGTTCTAAGCCATTAAGCATGGTGCACTAAACTATTAAGTAGTCATCATATTGAGCTAGCCAAACGTTCATAACGTCTGCATTTGCTCCTGTAATAGGTCTGTCACCTAGCGGACATAATTCTTCTGTGCAGCAATGAGGATAAACCTCAGATCACGGATCCAATCCGCATCATTGCTACTAACATCTTTCAACATAATTTTCTCTAGGAACATATCAAAATAAACATGTGAAAGCAACAACGCGAGCTATTGATCTACAACATAGATATGCTAATACTACCAGGACTAAGTTCATGATAAATTTAAGTTCAATTAATCATATTACTTAAGAACTCCCACTTAGATAGACATCCCTCTAATCTTCTAAGTGATCACGTGATCCAAATCAAACTAAACCATAACCGATCATCACGTGAAATGGATTAGTCTTCAATGGTGAACATCATTATGTTGATCATATCTACTATATGATTCACGCTCAACCTTTCGGTCTCTGTGTTCCGAGGCCATATCTGCATATGCTAGGCTCATCAAGTATAACCCGAGTATTCTGCGTGTGCAAAACTGGCTTGCACCCGTTGTAGATGGACGTAGAGCTTATCACACCCGATCATTACGTGGTGTCTGGGCACGACGAACTTTGGCAACGGTGCATACTCAGGGAGAACACTTCTTGATAATTAGTGAGAGATCATCTTATAATGCTACCGTCAAACTAAGCAAAATAAGATGTATAAAAGATAAACATCATATGCAATCAAAATATGTGACATGATATGGCCATCATCATCTTGCGCCTTTCATTTCCATCTCCAAAGTACTGTCATGATCTCTATCGTCACCGGCATGACACCATGATCTCCATCATCTTGATCTATATCAATGTGTCGTCACATGGTCGTCTCGCCAACAATTGCTCTTGCAACTATTGCTATCGCATAGCGATAAAGTAAAGCAATTATTGGGCACTTGCATCTTATGCAATAGAGAAACAACCATAAGGATTTTGCCAGTTGCCGATAACTTCAACAAAACATGATTCATACAACAACTTATATCTCATCACGTCTTGACCATATCATATCACAACATGCCCTGCAAAAACAAGTTAGACGTCCTCTACTTTGTTGTTGCAAGTTTTACGTGGCTGCTACTGGGCTTAGCAAGAACCGTTCTTACCTACGCATCAAAACCACAACGATAGTTTATCAATTTGACTCCGTTTTAACCTTCGCAAGGACCGGGCGTAGCCATACTTGGTTCAACTAAAGTTGGAGAAACAGTCACCCGCAAGCCACCTGTGTGCAAAGCACGTCGGGAGAACCGGTCTCGCGTAAGCGTACGTGTAATGTCGGTCCGGGCCGCTTCATCCAACAATACCGCCAAACCAAAGTATGACATGCTGGTAGGCAGTATGACTTATATCGCCCACAACTCACTTGTGTTCTACTTGTGCATATAACATCAAACCATAAAACCTAGGCTCGGATGCCACTATTGGGGAACGTAGTAATTTCAAAAAAAATTCCTACGCACACTCAAGATCATGGTGATGCATAGCAACGAGAGGGGAGAGTATGATCTACTTACCCTTGTAGATCAACAACGGAAGCGTTGACACAACGTAGAGGAAGTAGTCGTACGTCTTCTTCCCGGTCCGACCGATCCAGCACCGTTACTCCGGCACCTCCGAGTTCTTAGCACACATACAGCTCGATGACGATCCCCGGGCTCCGATCCAGCAAAGCTTCGGGGAGGAGTTCCGTCAGCACGACGGCGTGGTGACGATCTTGATGTTCTACTGTCGTAGGGCTTCGCCTAAGCACTACAACGGTATGATCGAGGTGGAATATGGTGGCAGGGGGGACCGCACACGGCTAAGGAACGATCACGTGGATCAACTTGTGTGTCTAGAGGTGCCCCTCTACCCCTGTATATAAAGGAGCCAAGGGGGAGGGGGCGGCCGGCCAGGAGGAGGGCGCAGGAGGAGTCCTACTCCTACCGGGAGTAGGACTCCCCCCCCAATCCTAGTTGGACTAGGACTCCCAAGGGGGAAAGAGGGAGGGGGGAGGCGCGCAGCCCACCATAGGCAGACCCTTTCACCTTTCCACTAAAGCCCAATAAGGCCCATATGGCTCCCGGGGGGTTCCGGTAACCTCCCGGTAATCCGGTAAAATCCCGATTTCACCCGGAACACTTCCGGTATCCAAACATAGGCTTCCAATATATCAATCTTTATGTCTCGACCATTTCGAGACTCCTCGTCATGTCCGTGATCACATCCGGGACTCCGAACAACCTTCGGTACATCAAAATGCATAAACTCATAATAACTGTCATCGTAACGTTAAGCGTGCGGACCCTACTGTTCGAGAACAATGTATACATGACTGAGACACATCTCCGGTCAATAACCAATAGCGGGAAATGGATGCCCATATTGGCTCCTACATATTCTACGAAGATCTTTATCGGTCAGACCGCATAACAACATACGTTGTTCCCTTTGTCATCGGTATGTTACTTGCCCGAGATTCGATCGTCGGTATCCAATACCTAGTTCAATCTCATTACTGGCAAGTCTCTTTACTCGTTCCGTAATACATCATCTCACAACTAACATATTAGATGTAATGCTTGCAAGGCTTATGTGATGTGCATTACCGAGAGGGCCCAGAGATACCTTTCCGACAATTGGAGTGACAAATCCTAATCTCGAAATATGCCAACCCAACATCTACCTTTGGAGACACCTGTAATGCTCCTTTATAATCACCCAGTTAGGTTCTGACGTTTGGTAGCACCCAAAGTGTTCCTCCGGTAAACGGGAGTTGCATAATCTCATAGTCATAGGAACATGTATAAGTCATGAAGAAAGCAATAGCAACATACTAAACGATCGGGTGCTAAGCTAATGGAATGGGTCATGTCAATCAGATCATTCAACTAATGATGTGATCCCGTTAATCAAATAACAACTCTTTGTCCATGGTTAGGAAACATAACCATCTTTGATTAACGAGCTAGTCAAGTAGAGGCATACTAGTGACACTCTGTTTGTCTATGTATTCACACATGTATTATGTTTCCGGTTAATACAATTCTAGCATGAATAATAAACATTTATCATGAAATAAGGAAATAAATAATAACTTTATTATTGCCTCTAGGGCATATTTCCTTCAGTAACCACAGGAGCCGGGCAACCCAACTATTGACCAAAGACATGATTCGGAGCCGATGCATATAATGCGACCCTAATCACGATGGCCAAATTCTCCTTATTTTTAGCGATTTTTATTAACAAAAAATATATATTATAAAAAATATATATTATATTGTATGAGAATACATGCAAGAGGAACACCCTTATCATTTGAGCGAAGTGTAGGCGGAAAAATTGAATATGGAGTGAGGATAAAGAGACCCATCTATCTACAAATTCTATTTGTTCAATAGACCTTTGTCAATGGAAATACAATGGTAAGAAAACAAATTAGATAGAAAAAGTAAATAAAATAGGGGCTTATGTTGGATTGGCACGATATAATATAAATCCAAATAGGATTAAAAAAGAGGTAAATTGTGTCTAAATAATTAGACAACTAGGGACACCGGAGTATACTATAAAAGTGTTTGGACTTTATGTTTTTTGAAATATGTGTGGCTAAATAGAGCCCCTGGCAATTTATGCCGAGGTGTGTATGTCAATCTGTCGTGAAGACGGAATACAAATTGTGAAATAAGCCAATACCGAATAAGGTTGGACAAAACTATTTCCGCTATATTTTGATTGATATGTCAAACGTGCTCTTACAAAGGATGCCACAAACATCAAGGCTATTTTACATGCCAAGAATTTGAACGCAAGGGAAAGTTGTATACTCGTCCTAGAAAAGAAAAGGGGGGGTCTTGAAGATCCTTTGGGCATCCTGCCGCATGTCTGCCCTGCTTTTCACCTTGGTATAGGATCCTTTGAGAGGATCGTCAATCGAGTATACATAAGGGGCCTGGAAAAGGGCCCTTGGTACCATCAAAAAGTAATTTGGGTTTTGAAGAACTTGAAAAAATAAAGAAAAGGAAAAAGGGAAAATAAGAACATGAAGGTCCGAATAGGGTCGAGCCACATTCCGAACTTTGTCCTTAGTGTGCCTCCGTCTTTGCCCATGGTATTTTTAATGCGTAGTTATGTACGCGTGGTACGTATGCCGCGATTGAGTGGGGGTATTGACGGAGGCCGAATTGCTAATCTAGTTCTGGACGAACCGGACTGTCATTCTACAGGGTGGACCGGACTCTTTCGACCGTGTCCGGAGGCTTGACGGCCGATGAAGTATTCGGCTTGATAAGGCCACCCTGCACATCGGCTGCGAGGGCTGCAGTATGCTCCTCAGTACGGAGGGAGCGCTCCATGTTTCCATTGACTGTTATAACACCGCGTGGTCCGGGCATCTTGAGCTTTAGATAGGCATAGTGTGGGACTGCATTGAAGCGAGCGAAAGCAGTTCGTCCGAGAAGTGTGTGATAACCGCTGCGGAAGGGGACGATGTCTGAGATTAAATCTTCGCTTTGGAAGTTATCCAGTGAGCCGAAGACTACCTCCAGCGTTATTAACCCTGTGCAGCAGGCCTCTACGCCAGCGGCTGGAAATCAATAGTTGTCCAGTCGATCCCAGTTAAAGCTCGGAACACAGCTTCGTCACTTATAAGGGTGGACGGTTCAATGTCAGGGGCATAAGTGTGCTTACGGATTGGAGGGATCAGGTTTTGAGCCTCAGGAGTCGGTGCAGCAACCCATTTGTTATTGGTGTCATAACTCGCCTGGTAAAATGAAAGATCAGCCTCTTTAGCAAGTTGACAAGCCAGTGGACGCACTTCCAGGTTTATGGCACGGAGATCCTCATTGCCAAATTCTGATCCGTCTTCTTTTAAGCTTGGGTAGCCTTTAGCCACATCCGCCGGATCAAGATCGGGCACTCATGCTTTTGCCCGGGTTAGTGCGGTCAGAGCGCCAGCCCTTGCAGCAGATCTCTTTAGCTCTTCTACCCGGGAAGGTAGCATAGATAGCCTGTCTAAGGTATCCTTGATTAATGTCGGGGGCGGGTTATTGTGAGAAGCGGTGCAGATGATTCGTTGTGCGCCAGTGTACAATTGCTCTATCAGCGTGTAGGCAGCCTTCAGCTTCTTCTGTACATCAGAGCCCAGATGACTAAAGCGAGTTCCTGCATCATTACAAACTTCAGTAAACCAGCAAGGCATGGAAATATATGTTGAAAGTATAAAGCAAGGATGCTTACCGAACACAACAACAGTCATGGCATGTATCTGCCGCTTTACGCCAGTCAGCTCATCTACCACCGATTTAAGAGCTGCTTCTGCGTCCTCGGCTCTTTTTCGCAAAGCGGATTTTTCTGTCTCCCAATCTGCCCGCTCCTTGTTGAAGCTCTCTTTCAGTTTCTCCATAGCGTCTAAAGCGCTGGTCAACTCTTCCTTGGCCTTGGAGGTTTCGGCTTGCTGAGATTTGATGTTCTCTTGCAGATCGACGGTTTGAGCTTCCTTTTTGCTCAGCTCAGCCTGTAACAGACAGAAGTATAATGAGGTGGTAATACATGTTTGAAGTATCAAGCACATAACAAGTTATGCACCTGATACTTGGGGGCTAATGCATATTTGCTTGTTCTCGGAAATTTCTACAAGTCCCAAGCATAATACAAGTATTACTCTTGGCACTTGGGGGCTAATGTATGTTTGCTCAAAGTACTCATTTGGCAAGTCTTTAAAAAAAGTCCCGGTTCATCTTTATAAATTTAAACCGGCCCTTAGGGGCTGCGCGAGTAAAAAAGATGAAGTGTTGCAAATATAAAGTTATTACTAAGTCCTGGTTTAGATTGGTATCATAAACCGTCACTTGGGGGCTACTGGAGTTGATATTTCAAAATGGACATAAGAGAGATAGTTGTGTGGTTACCTCATCTCGCTCCTTCATCAGATTTACTAAACCGGCTTCATAGTCACGACTGGTGTACAGACGGTTCAAGAAGCCAGAGTGAATGTCTTGGGCGTTGAGATGAGCATAGCTGGACAAATCAGTGCTCCATTTATCTTTGCCCATAGCAGAAAGTTCATCCTTGGCGCCATGTTTGGATAAAGCGACCGAATTGCCAGGAGCAGTGTGGCTGACACCGGTAATCATAACATCATCCTCTTTATCATCAGCAGCCTTCACGGAAGTTGGCGGTTTATCGGTAGCCTTAGCCAGACTAGCTGATTTGTCATCAAGTCCGACCGGGCTAGTCGGTTTGTCAGCGTGACCTGAGGTATCAATTTCTACTTGTTCAGAGAACAAGTCATGGTCTTGAGGCGGCGGATCATTAAGCATGGCATCAACATTGGTTTCTTCAGGGTCTGGAGTATTTTCCGGTTCAACAGCCACGTTATCATCAGCCGGTTTATTCAATCGAGCCTTCTTGCTGGGTCTAGGCTTGGCGCTGAGAAAAATAAACATGAGGATCAGTACAGTATGTAAAAATAACACATCAAGGATAAAAACAAAGTGCATAGCTCACCCAGGAACTGTTTTGAGGGGTGGAAGCTTTGTGGCCGATGACTCGCCAGAAGATGAGTAGGAAGTGCCCTAATAATTTGAATCAGACGGATTAAGAGGTTGTCGGTGAAGGAAATATGCCCTAGAGGCAATAATAAAGTTATTATTTATTTCCTTATATCATGATAAATGTTTATTATTCATGCTAGAATTGTATTAACCGGAAACATAATACATGTGTGAATACATAGACAAACAGAGTGTCACTAGTATGCCTCTACTTGACTAGCTCGTTAATCAAAGATGGTTATGTTTCCTAACCAGGGACAAAGAGTTGTTATTTGATTAACGGGATCACATCATTAGTTGAATGATCTGATTGACATGACCCATTCCATTAGCTTAGCACCCGATCGTTTAGTATGTTGCTATTGCTTTCTTCATAACTTATACATGTTCCTATGACTATGAGATTATGCAACTCCCGTTTGCCGGAGGAACACTTTGTGTGCTACCAAACGTCACAACGTAACTGGGTGATTATAAAGGAGCTCTACAGGTGTCTCCAAAGGTACATGTTGGGTTGGCGTATTTCGAGATTAGGATTTGTCACTCCGATTGTCGGAGAGGTATCTCTGGGCCCTCTCGGTAATGCACATCACATAAGCCTTGCAAGCATTACATCTAATATGTTAGTTGTGAGATGATGTATTACGGAACGAGTAAAGAGACTTGCCAGTAACGAGATTGAACTAGGTATTGGATACCGACGATCGAATCTCGGGCAAGTAACATACCGATGACAAAGGGAACAACGTATGTTGTTATGCGGTCTGACCGATAAAGATCTTCATAGAATATGTAGGAGCCAATATGGGCATCCAGGTCCCGCTATTGGTTATTGACCGGAGACGTGTCTCGGTCATGTCTACATTGTTCTCGAACCGTAGGGTCCGCACGCTTAAGGTTTCGATGACAGTTATATTATGAGTTTATGAGTTTTGATGTACCGAAGGAGTTCGTAGTCCCGGATGAGATCGGGGACAAGACGAAGAGTCTCGAAATGGTCGAGACATAAAGATCGATATATTGGACGACTATATTCGGACATCGGAAAGGTTCCGAGTGGTTCGGGTATTTTTCGGAGTACCGGGTAGTTACGGGAGAAGCAATGGGCCTTGATGGGCTTTAGTGGGAAGAGGAGAAAGGGCCAAAGGGGCTGCTGCGCCCCCCCTCCCCTCTAGTCCTAATTGGACTAGGGAAAAGGGGTCCGACCACCTTTCCTTCTCCTCCACTTCCTTCTCCCTTCCTCCCCTCTTGGTGGACTCCTACTAGGACTTGGAGTCCTAGTAGGACTCCACATCCTGGCCGCACCAAGCCTTGGCCGGCCTCCTCCTCCTCCATCCTTTATATACTGAGGCAAGGGGCACCCCATAGACACACAAGTTGATCTTCGTGATCGTTCCTTAGCCGTGAGTGGTGCCCCCCTCCACGATATTACACCTCGGTCATATTGTAGCGGTGCTTAGGCGAAGCCCTGCGACGGTTGAACATCAAGATCGTCACCACGCCGTCGTGCTGACAGAACTCCTCCCCGAAGCTTTGCTGGATTGGAGCCCGGGGAGCGTCATCGAGCTGAACGTGTGCCAAGAACTCAGAGGTGCCAGAGTAGCGGTGCTTGGATCGGTTGGACCGGGAAGACGTACGACTACTTCCTCTATGTTGCGTCAACGCTTCCGCTTCGGTCTACGAGGGTACGTAGACAACACTCTCCCCTCTCGTTGCTATGCATCACCATGATCTTGCGTGTGCGTAGGAAATTTTTTGAAATTACTACGTTCCCCAACAGTCGGAAACAACCCGCCTTGGGGCAAGAAGTGTCAAGATTATAAATGACCTCTGATCGGCGTTTCCGAACCGAAGAGTTCGGTAAACCGGTGGAGGTAACTACCTGGCCGCTATGCTGGGTCGTGCGGCGAGCTTCGTGTTGCTGCGTCTTCAAAAGAAAGTTGGGGTCCAAGTAAGCAAGAGGGTGAGAAAATTTTAATTTCCAGTTTGCTTGATGGTTTTTCGATGTTGGCAGAGGATCTGAATCGGAGGAAAGAATGATTACCTCTACATCATCAGCTTGACTGCCTTTAGCGTCGCCCTGACAATAATCATTGTCAATGAGGTGTATGAAAAATGAACCAAGAGAGTCATGTTCTACCTCTGAGTCCGGATTAGCTACATCGGCATCAGCATTTGCATCGGAAGACGCAGTGGTCCTTTTCTTGGCGGGTATTTTAATAACCTTGGTCTTTGGGCGAAGTGGTTTTGCCGGTTTGTCTTGCAGTTTTGCCGGTTTGTCTTGTGATTTTTTATTCCAGAACGGATCATCACCCTCTCAAAGGTAGACAAACTTTCAGAGAATATTTTGAAAGAAGTAACTTACGGCAAAGAGGTTATATAATTCTTACAGCTGGCGGTTTGTTGGAGGTGCAGAAAGGACTTAGTCCGGTCTGGCCGCAGACGGCCTCCGGTTCATTCAACATTTTCTTGACAACCTCAGTAATTTCAGCCTCTGTCAGTTGAATATTAATGTGCCGTTGAGGGTCGGTCAAACTCCCTGTGTATTCACACATCAAACCGGGGCGCCGGCTTAAGGGTAGAACGCTCCAGCCGATCCAGCAACGAGCAAAATCAACATCTATTAAACCGTTTGCCATAAAGGCTCTAAGCTTCGACAGCTGTGGGGCATAGATGGCCCTTTCCTTTGCAGTTAACCTCTGAGGAAAAGGATGTATATTGCTAAGGCGGTGAGGGAGGTAACCCGGCAAGGGGTTTTCATCAGTTGGAGATGTATCTTTGCAATAAAACCAAGTCTGGTTCCACTCTTTGGGGTGACTATGAAGTTTGGCATGAGGGGAAGTGACTTCCTTCCTTTTCTGAACCGCCATTCCGCCCAATTTAGTATTGGGTCCATCTGTGAACTCTGTGCGACGGTTTAAGTGAAAGAAATCTCTAAACAATTCAATTGTAGGTTTCTCTTGCAGATAAGCCTCACAGAAGACTTGAAAATGGCAGATGTTGGTCACAGAGTTTGGACCGATGTCCTGAGGGTGAAGCTGAAAACTAGCCAGCACATCTCAGAAGAATTTTGAACCGGGAGGGCTAAAACCTCGACCCAGATGGTCAACAAAAACGACTACCTCTCCGTCCTTGGGTGTAGGATGATTTTCCGGGCCAGGGGCCCTCCACTGGATGACATCTTTTTTGGCTAAAGCGCCCATTGAGATGCATGTGTTTAACTGATCTTCGGTGACCCGTGAAGGAACCCAGTTGCATTCATAGACTTGCTTGGCCATTGCAATGAGAAGCTGAAACATAATTATTGCCGGTTTAAGATTCACAGTTGACAATTATAAAGTGATGCGAGGATGTATGCATATTGTTAAACCGGGGTTTGTTATTGGTAAACCGGAGTGAGGAGAAGAGGAACTTACTGGTGATGAAGAAGCAGCAGAGGATCTCCGTGTTTCTCTGGTGTGATCAGGCTAATGCAGCGGCCGTTGTTGAGGCAGATGCGAAGATCGACGGCGGCGGCGGAGCTCGAATGGTTGGTCGGCACAAGGAAGAAGACGATGCGAAGAGGCACGAGGGGGAAAAGTGAAAAGAACTCCTCGGCCTTATTTATAAGGTGAATGGATAAGTGGCAGGCGCGAGAATTGAGGAGCCCAAAAAATGGGATATGTGACAACTCTGTTGCCTCGATTGTCAGAGGCCCATTAATGAAGGTGGGTTATGCGCAGTTTTAATAACAGATGACGTCATGGCGATTTAACATGGTCCTGGAAGGTGACGTCACGACGGTTTACATGATTATGTGAAAGTGCTGAAGAAGAAATTTTCTTAAGTATTGAGGATTGACATGAACCAGTTCAAATCAATCTGGGGCCTAATGTCGGGGATATTACTACTGGGTGTAAACCGGCCAGGCGAGGCCGGGTTAACCCTATAATGGTTCACTGTATCTGAAGCCCATGAGGATAAAGACGGTGATGCTTTATGAAGGCCCAGGGCCCAAAGCCGGTTTAAGGCCTGTAGACATAAACCGACATTGATATGTAAACTTGTGTTGTAAGATAGAAAGAGCAGAGACTGAGCCGGACACGTTTATGAGCCAGCCTCGGGATTCTGTAAACCAACGGGCATCAACCCATGTATATAAGGGGACGATCCGGCGGTGGTTTAAGGACAACAGACAACAACTCGAGACACAGGCAAAGCATATTCGCTCCCTGGTCATCGAAACCCAAGCAATCCCACAACAACTGGATCGTAGGCTTTTACCTTCACCGCAAGGGGCCGAACCAGTATAAATTCTCTGCGTCCCTTGTCCGCTTTAATCCCTTTAAGCTAACCCGTAGCGACGACTCCACGACTAAGTCCTTTCCCTAGGACATCTGCCGTGACAAAACCACGACACTAGGTATTACTCCTTTAAAGGTGGTTTTAGTGGGTTTGATCCTTGAGGGATCAATACCCATTTTATGGACAGTGTCCTGATAAAGCAGGTTAAGACTGCTGCCGCTGTCCATGAGGACTCGCATGAGGTGGAATCCGTCGATGATTGGATCGAGGACCAATGTTGCCGAACCTCCATGACGGATACTGGTCGGATGGTCTCTGCGATCAAAAGTGATCAGACAGGCCGACCATGGGTTGAATTTTGGGGCGACTGGCTCTATGGCGTAAACGTCCCTTAGTGCATGCTTGCGCTCCCGCTTAGGGATATGAGTGACGTAGATCATATGCACTGTTTTTACCTCGGGGGGAATTTCTTTTACCCCCTTGTGTTTTTTGGGCGAGGCTCATCGTTGTCCTTGCTAGGCGGCCCTTTCCCCTTATGCTCGGTGTTTAGCTTACCGGCCTGTTTAAAGACCAAACAATTTCTGTTGGTATGATTGGCAGGCTTGTCAGGGGTGCCATGGATCTGGCAAGGTGGATCTAGTATTCTGTCCAAACTGGATGGACCATCTTAGTTTCCCTTGAATGGCTTCTTCCGCTGACCAGGTTTAGAGCCACTAAATCCGGTGTTGACCGCCATGTCTTCGGTATCTTCGTTTTTGCTTTGACGCTTGTGTTTCTTGCGCCATGGTCTACCGTTGCCATCTCTGGCTTCGGAGGTGCTAGGGTCGCTGGTGCTATTGCTTCTATGATCTAGCCAACTATCTTCTCCCGCACAAAAGTGGGTCATGAGTGCGGTGAGAGCTGCCATGGACTTCGGCTTTTCTTGGCCGAGGTGTCGGGCGAGCCACTCGTCACGGACGCTGTGCTTAAAGGCCGCGAGGGCTTCAGCGTCTGGACAATCGACGATTTGGTTCTTTTTAATTAAGAACCTAGTCTAGAGTTTGCGGGCTGACTCCCTAGGTTGCTGGACTATGTGACTGAGGTCATCGATGTCCGGAGGCCGGACATAGGTGCCTTGGAAGTTGTCTCTAAAGGCATCCTCCAAATCTTCCCAGCTACCGATAGAGTTCTCTGGGAGGCTATTTAGCCAGTGTCGTGCTGGTCCTTTCAGTTTTAATGGAAGGTATTTGATGGCATGGAGATCGTCACCGCGGGCCATGTGGATATGGAGAAGGAAATCTTCAATCCATACCGCGGGATCTGTCGTGCCGTCGTATGATTCGATGTTTATGGTTTTAAACCCTTTTGGGAACTGGTGCTGCATTACCTCATCGGTGAAGCATAAGGGGTGTGCGGCACCTCTGTATCGGGCAACATCTCGACGGAGTTCGGATGACATTCATATGCGGTTTTCGGCCCTGGTGAGGTTATGCCTATCGCGCCAAGCCTGATGGCCGTCTTCTCGCGTTGGGGCGCGCCCCCTTGATCTATAGATTGACCTTGTTTGGCCTGCTCTATTGCTCAAGTCTTGTCGTAAGTCGTAGGTGTATCCTGGAGCCGCTGTCTATCTGCCCTTACGGCGAGGTGGTGCGGGTGGTGTTCAGCGTAGGTGGCCGCTTTATCCCGGCCACGTGGTGGTTGGTCTGGTTCATCAGCGCGGTCATGTTTCAACGGGATTGGCTTGACGGCCTCATCGTCGAATTGTGGCAGTAGCCGACGCTTCAGATAACTTTTTGTTGGGTGTTGAAGGCCATATTCTTCGGCAGCTAGGACCTGAGTCCATCTGTCGTTGAGTGTATCCTATTCGGCTTGGAGCCGCCACTGCTGCTTTTTTAGGCTTCTTGCAGTGGCGATTAGTTGGCGCTTAAAGCGCTCCTGCTGGAGGGGTTACTTTGGCACGATGAAATTTTTGTTGTCGAGGCTGACATCATCCTCGGAGAGCGGTAGATAGTTACTATCTTCCGAATCCTCGTTCCTGACCGGATTGTCGGGGTTAAATTGCCCCTCCTCCACATCATCCTGTTCAGATGTGGGCTCGGTGGGGGCTTCGGGGTCTTCGCGTCCTCTAGAGTGTTATCGTCTCCGCTGTCGATATTACTGTCTTTTCCACGACGCGATTTAGAGCGGCGTCACTAGCGTCGACACTTCGGCGGTGCCTCATCAGGTTTGTCCTCCATCAGATCTTTCCTCTCTGCACCATCATCCTCTTTGGGTGTGTCCAACATGTACACTTCGTATGTGGAGATGGCCGTCCAACGTCCGGTAAACGGCGTGTCTTGGCCTTGTGCATCTCCGGCATCGTCGTCCATGCTGTCGATGTCTTCGGAGGTGTAATCCAGCATGTCGGTTAAGTCCTCGACGGTGGCTATGAAGTGGGTGGTGGGTGAGACGTAAAATTCCCTATTTTCAGCCCCTAGTATGGGTTGGGCATGGTTCGAAAGCGATTCCTCTGTGATGGCGAGGGACCGCATCCAGTCTAGAGCCTCGTTTAAGAGCGAGGGTTGGACGGGGAAACAAGAGTCCGCGGGGCTGGCCAGGGCAAAGGCCTCTTGGCCACGCTTTCTGGGCGCGGGCTTCGACAGTTCGGAGCTAGAGTCCGGGGGCGAGTCCGGCCTTTCCATAATAGGGGGGACCCAACCTGACTCCGGGCTGTCCGAAGAAAAAATCGCCTCCAGATCCCCGATTGTGAGTTTCGTAGCTGAGAGTCTGGTGGGCTTCAAACTCCCATCTTCGGACCCGGCAGTTTGCTCTGGATCTAAGGCCAGAGCGGTGATCGGGGCCACGAACCCTTCGAAGATCAAATTGAAGGAAATATGCCCTAGAGGCAATAATAAAGTTATTATTTATTTCCTTATATCATGATAAATGTTTATTATTCATGCTAGAATTGTATTAACCGGAAACATAATACTTGTGTGAATACATAGACAAACAGAGTGTCACTAGTATGCCTCTACTTGACTAGCTCGTTGATCAAAGATGGTTATGTTTCCTAACCATAGACATGTGTTTTCATTTGATTAATGGGATCACATCATTAGGAGAATGATGTGATTGACATGACCCATTCCATTAGCTTAGCACCCGATCGTTTAGTATGTTTGTCGGTGTCAAAACCGGCGGATCTCGGGTAGGGGGTCCCGAACTGTGCGTCTAGGCGGATGGTAACAGGAGACAAGGGACACAATGTTTTACCCAGGTTTGGGCCCTCTTGATGGAGGTAAAACCCTACGTCCTGCTTGATTAATATTGATGATATGGGTAGTACAAGAGTAGATCTACCACGAGATCAAGGAGGCTAAACCCTAGAAGCTAGCGTATGGTATGATTGTTGTATGTTGTCCTACGGACTAAAGCCCTCCGGTTTATATAGACACCGGAGAGGGTTAGGGTTACACAAAGTCGGTTACAATGGTAGGAGATCTAAATATCCGCATCGCCAAGCTTGCCTTCCACGCCAAGGAAAGTCCCTTCCGGACACGGGACGGAGTCTTCAATCTTGTATCTTCATAGTCCAGGAGTCCGGCTGAAGGTATAGTCCGGCTATCCGGACACCCCCTAATCCAGGACTCCCTCAGTAGCCCCCGAACCAGGCTTCAATGGCAACGAGTCCGGCGCGCAGATTGTCTTCGGCATTTCAAGGCGGGTTCTCTTCCAGATTCCGTGTACCTGTTGAATAATGTCCTTTTTGTTAATGTAGCGCTCCTTGGCTTCTACGCCCAATAATGGCCTCCTTCCACGTGACAAACGAATATGAAAAGTCTGGGTGTTTTTACATTCACACCCCTAGCCACGTAAATGAGCCGCCTATTTAAAGGGATGGGGATTTAGATCCAAACCACACCTTCTCCCCTCCGCGAGTAGTCATCAGAGCGCATCCAACAAAGGTCCATTCCACCATGGCCAGCCGTCGCAAATCCTCCTCTCGCCCTTCCGGTCCTAAGCCTGGAGACTGGGAGAGGTGATCCATCCTGCATAGCAAGCTAGTATCGCTTCAGACCAAGGGATTCCTCCCTCCGGCCTATATGGTCCCGGTTCGAGCCGGACTCGCCACCTATAATGGCGGAGAGCAAGCGGAGAGCGCCCCCAATCCCTCCAAAGGAGAGCGAGTATGCCTTATCCCTTATCTAATAAGAGGACTCGGATTTCCAATTCATCCGTTTCTCCGGGGGCTTCTAGAGTTCTATGGCCTCCAGCTGCACAACCTCACGCCTGCCTCTATATTCCATATCGCGGGCTTTGTAGCCCTTTGCGAGCTATTCTGTGTTGAGGCTCATTTCGCGCTGTGGAAGAGGCTATTCTGCCTGGTGCCCCGCTCTCAAGAGGGGTCAATATATCAAGTGGGCGGAGCCGAAGTGTGGCGCATCGCCGGGACCGGATATCTATCCGGAACCCCAAAGAAGGCGTCCGAGAATTGGCCTTCGGAATGGTTTTATATAGAGGACGTCCCGCTGTCGGACCCTGTTCGGATCGGCCTTCCTGAGTTCGACACTGCTCCCGTGAAGAAACGCTTAAGCTGGCGTCCACGGAGCCCTCAGAGGGAAAGTGACAGGGACGTCCTTTACCTAATGGGACGGATAAGATTATTAGCTCATTCAGGACTAACCATGATAGGAGTCATGGCCGCATGCATCATGCGGGGGGTGCAACTGCTTCAGTATAGAGGCCACCCCATGTGGGACTTCAATAGGGAGGACGACGCCACCCGTTACGGCCGTAAGGGACCGGACTCATCTGTCGCTCTAATAAAGATCTTGTCCGCTTTGTATAAGGGAGAAGAGGAGGAATTTCTCCGCGTCAACCCTCAGGGTTGATTTACCATGTATAATCCTCCCAACTGGGTAAGTGGACACTTTCACTTGTCCATCCGTTTTGTATTCCCATTGTCAAGTATATAGTCTAACGACTTAAACGCAGGAGCTGCGCCAGGCTGTTAAAGAAATAAACAGCCCCCCTCCACAACCCGAGGATCCGAGACGGTCCCTCGACCCGGCCTCCAAAGAGGATCCGGACATATCTGTGGAGCTAATTGATAGGGTGTTTCATCAATTAAACAAGGACAACGCCTTGGTGGCCATTACGGCCGGTTACCCAGGGCTACTCCCAGCCTCCCAGGTAACTGAGACCGAAATCCTAGCACTTCGAACGAGGGCCCGTCCTCGCGTGTTTTCGATTACCGTATAACAACCGCGTTTTGCAGAGGAGGTCCCTGAGGCGGGAGGCCGAGCTTGCGGCGACTAGCCAACGAGGGGCCGCAAGGCCCTAGGGGCTGAAAAGGAGTGTGGTCCGGACTGACGCCGGCGCAAAGGTATAACGTGCCATATCACCCCCTGATGTTATTCCTTCAAGGCATGTTAACACTCGTGCTATCTTCAGGACAAAGAGACCTTGCCGGACTATATCCGGAGAGGCTGCCAATCGCGCCCCCACCAGCGAGGCTCCAAAGCCTGGTCCGGAGGCGGAAGTGAACACGAGGCGCGCGCCGGATGCTCCTGAAGGAAATATGCCCTAGAGGCAATAATAAAGTTATTATTTATTTCCTTATATCATGATAAATGTTTATTATTCATGCTAGAATTGTATTAACCGGAAACATAATACATGTGTGAATAGATAGACAAACAGAGTGTCACTAGTATGCCTCTACTTGACTAGCTCATTAATCAAAGATGGTTATGTTTCCTAACCATGAACAAAGAGTTGTTATTTGATTAACGAGGTCACATCATTAGTTGAATGATCTGATTGACATGACCCATTCCATTAGCTTAGCACCCGATCATTTAGTATGTTGCTATTGCTTTCTTCATGACTTATACATGTTCCTATGACTATGAGATTATGCAACTCCCGTTTACCGGAGGAACACTTTGGGTGCTACCAAACGTCACAACGTAACTGGGTGATTATAAAGGAGTACTACAGGTGTCTCCAAAGGTAGATGTTGGGTTGGCGTATTTCGAGATTAGGATTTGTCACTCCGATTGTCGGAGAGGTATCTCTGGGCCCTCTCGGTAATGCACATCACATAAGCCTTGCAAGCATTGCAACTAATGAGTTAGTTGCGAGATGATGTATTACGGAACGAGTAAAGAGACTTTTCGGTAACGAGATTGAACTAGGTATTGGATACCGACGATCGAATCTTGGGCAAGTAACATACCGATGACAAAGGGAACAACGTATGTTGTTATGCGGTCTGACCGATAAAGATCTTCGTAGAATATGTAGGAGCCAATATGGGCATCCAGGTCCCGCTATTGGTTATTGACCGGAGACGTGTCTCGGTCATGTCTACATTGTTCTCGAACCGTAGGGTCCGCACACTTAAGGTTTCGATGACAGTTATATTATGAGTTTATGAGTTTTGATGTACCGAAGGAGTTCGGAGTCCCGGATGAGATCGGGGACATGACGAGGAGTCTCAAAATGGTCGAGACGTAAAGATCGATATATTGGACGACTATATTCGGACATCGGAAAGGTTCCGAGTGATTCGGGTATTTTTCGGAGTACTGGGTAGTTACGGGAGAAGTAATGGGCCTTGATGGGCTTTAGTGGGAAGAGGAAAAAGGCTGCTGCGCCCCCCCTCCCCTTTGGTCCGAATTGGACTAGGGAAAAGGGGGCCGGCCACCTTTCCTACTCCTCCACTTCCTTCTCCCTTCCTCCCCTCTTGATGGACTCCTACTAGGACTTGGAGTCCTAGTAGGACTCCACACCTGGCGCGCCTCTCCTAGAGCCGGCCTCCTCCTCCCTTGCTCCTTTATATACGGGGGCAGGGGGCACCCCATAGACACACAATTGATCATTGAGATCGTTCCTTAGCCGTGTGCGGTGCCCCCTGCCACCATATTCCACCTCGGTCATATCGTTGTAGTGCTTAGGCGAAGCCCTGCGTCGGTAGAAAATCAAGATCGTCGTCACGCCGTCGTGCTGACGGAACTCTTCCTCGACGCTTTGCTGGATCGGAGCCCGAGGATCGTCATCGAGCTGAACGTGTGCTAAGAACTCGGAGGTGCCGGAGTAACGGTGCTTGGATCGGTCGGATCGGGAAGAAGACGTACGACTACTTCCTCTACGTTGTGTCAACGCTTCCATTGCGATCTACAAGGGTACGTAGATCATACTCTCCTCTCGTTGCTATGCATCACCATGATCTTGCGTGTGCGTAGGAAATTTTTTGAAATTACTACGTTCCCCAACAGTGGCATCCGAGCCTAGGTTTTATGGTTTGATGTTATTTGCACGAGTAGAACACAAGTGAGTTGTGGACGATATAAGTCATACTGCCTACCAGCATGTCATACTTTGGTTCAGCGGTATTGTTGGACGAGACGACCCGGACCAACCTTACGCGTACGCTTACGCGAGACCGGTTCCCTCGACGTGCTTTGCACATAGATGGCTTGCGGGCGATTGTCTCTCCAACTTTAGTTGAACCGAGTGTGGCTACGCCCGGTCCTTGAGAAGGTTAAAACGGAGTCTATTTGACAAACTATCGTTGTGGTTTTGATGCGTAGGTGAGATGAGTTCTTGCTTAAAGCCCGTAGCAGCCACGTAAAACTTGCAACAACAAAGTAGAGGACGTCTAACTTGTTTTTGCAGGGCATGTTGTGATGTGATATGGTCAAGGCATGATGCTAAATTTTATTGTATGAGATGATCATGTTTTGTAACCAAGTTATCGGCAACTGGCAGGAGCCATATGGTTGTCGCTTTATTGTATGCAATGCAATCGCGATGTAATGCTTTACTTTATTACTAAGCGGTAGTGATAGTCGTGGAAGCATAAGATTGGCGAGACGACAAACGATGCTACGATGGAGATCAAGGTGTCGCGCCGGTGACGATGGTGATCATGACGGTGCTTCGGAGATGGAGATCACAAGCACAAGATGATGATGGCCATATCATATCACTTATATTGATTGCATGTGATGTTTATCTTTTATGCATCTTATCTTGCTTTGATTGACGGTAGCATTATAAGATGATCTCTCACTAAAATTATCAAGTAGTGTTCTCCCTGAGTATGCACCGTTGCAAAAGTTCTTCGTGCTGAGACACCACGTGATGATCGGGTGTGATAGGCTCTACGTTCAAATACAACGGGTGCAAAACAGTTGCACACGCGGAATACTCAGGTTATACTTGACGAGCCAAGCATATACAGATATGGCCTCGGAACACGGAGACCGAAAGGTCGAGCGTGAATCATATAGTAGATATGATCAACATAACGATGTTCACCATTGAAAACTACTCCATCTCACGTGATGATCGGTTATGGTTTAGTTGATTTGGATCACGTGATCACTTAGAGGACTAGAGGGATGTCTATCTAAGTGGGAGTTCTTAAGTAATATGATTAAATTGAACTTAAATTTATCATGAACTTAGTCCTGGTAGTATTTTGCAAATTATGTTGTAGATCAATAGCTCGCGTTGTTGCTTCCCTGTGTTTATTTTGATATGTTCCTAGAGAAAATTGTGTTGAAAGATGTTAGTAGCAATGACGCGGATTGGATCCGTGATCTGAGGTTTATCCTCATTGCTGCACAGAAAAATTATGTCCTTGATGCACCGCTAGGTGATAGACCTATTGCAGGAGCAGATGCAGACGTTATGAACGTTTGGCTAGCTCAATATGATGACTACTTGATAGTTTAGTGCACCATGCTTTACGGCTTAGAATCGGGACTTCAAAGACGTTTTGAACGTCATGGACCATATGAGATGCTCCAGGAGTTGAAGTTAATATTTCAAGCAAATACCCGAGTTGAGAGATATGAAGTCTCTAACAAGTTCTATAGCTAAAAGATGGAGGAGAATCGCTCAACTAGTGAGCATGTGCTCAGATTGTCTGGGTACTACAATCACTTGAATCAAGTGGGAGTTAATCTTCCAGATAAGATAGTGATTGACAGAATTCTCTAGTCACCATCACCAAGTTAGTAGAACTTCGTGATGAACTATAATATGCAAGGGATAACGGAAATAACTCCCAAGCTCTTCGTGATGCTGAAATCAACGAAGGTAGAAATCAAGAAAAACATCAAGTGTTGATGGGTGACAAGACCACTAGTTTCAAGAAAAGGGCAAAGGGAAGAAGGGGAACTTCAAGAAGAACGGCAAGCAAGTTGCTGCTCAAGTGAAGAAGCCCAAGTCTGGTCCTAAGCCTGAGACTAAGTGCTTCTACTGCAAAGGGACTGATCACTGGAAGCGGAACCACCCCAAGTGATTGGAGGATAAGAAGGATGGCAAAGTGAACATAAGTATATTTGATATACATGTTATTGATGTGTACTTTACTAGTGTTTATAGCAAACCCTAAGTATTTGATACTAATTCAGTTGCTAAGATTAGTAACTCGAAACAGGAGTTGCAGAATAAACAGAGACTAGTTAAGGGTGAAGTGACGATGTGTGTTGGAAGTGGTTCCAAGATTGATATGATCATCATCGCACACTCCCTATACTTTCGGGATTAGTGTCGAACCTAAATAAGTGTTATTTGGTGTTTGCGTTGAGCATGAATATGATTTGATCATGTTTATTGTAATACGGTTATTCATTTGAGTAAAAGAATAAATTGTTGTTCTGTTTACATGAATAAAACCTTATATGGTTACACACCCAATGAAAATAGTTCATTGGATCTCGATCTTAATAATACACATATTCATAATATTGAAACCAAAAGATGCGAAGTTAATAATGATAGTGCAACTTATTTGTGGCACTGCCGTTTAGGTCATATTGGTGTAAAGCGCATGAAGAAACTCCATGCTGATGGGATTTTGAAATCACTTGATTATGAATCACTTGATGCTTGCGAACCATGCCTTATGGGCAAGATGACTAAAACGCCGTTCTCCGGAACAATGAAGCAAGCAACATATTTGTTGGAAATCATACATACTGATGTATATGGTCCGATGAATATTTAAGGCTTGCAGCGGGTATCATTATTTTCTGACCTTCACAGATGATTTGAGCAGATATGGGTATATCTACTTAATGAAATAGAAGTCTGATACATTTGAAAAGTTCATATAATTTCAGAGTGAAGTGGAAAATCATCGTAACAAGAAATAAAGTTTCTATGATCTGATCGTAGAGAAGAGTATTTGAGTTACGAGTTTGGCCTTCAGTTAAAAACAATGTGAAATAGTTTCACTACTCATGCCACCTGAAACACCACAGCATAATGGTGTGTCCGAACGTCATAACAATACTTTATTGGATATAGTGCAATCTATGATGTATCTTACCGATCTACCACTATCGTTTTGGGGTTATGCATTAGAGACAGCTGCATTCACGTTAAAAAAAGGGGCACCATTTATATCCGTTGAGACGACGCTTTATGAACTATGGTTTGACAAGAAACCAAAGTTGTCGTTTCTTAAAGTTTGGGGTTGTGATGCTTATATGAAAAAGTTTCATCCTAGTAAGCTCAAACCCAAATCGGAGAAATATGTCTTCATAGGATACCCAAAGGAGACTATTGGGTACACCTTCTATCACAAATCCGAAGGCAAGACTTTTGTTGCTAAATTCGGAGTTTTTCTAGAGAAGGAGTTTCTCTCGAAAGAAGTGAGTGGGAGGAAAGTAGAAAACTTGATAAGGTAATTGTACCTTCTCCCTTATTGGAAAGTAGTTCATCACAAAATCTGTTCTTGTGACTACTACACCAATTAGTGAGGAAGCTAATGATGATGATCATGTAACTTCAGATCAAGTTACTACCGAATCTCGTAAGTAAACCAGAGTGAGATCCGCACCGGCGTGGTACAGTAATCCTGTTCTGGAAGTCATGTTACTAGACCATGACGAACCTACGAACTATGAGGAAGCGATGATGAGCCCAGATTCCGCGAAATGGTTTGAGGCCATGAAATCTGAGATATGATCCATGTATGAAAACAAAGTATGGACTTTGATGGATTTGCCCGATGATCGGCAAGCCATAGAAAATAAATGGATCTTCAAGAGGAAGACGAACGCTGATAGTAGTGTTACTATTTACAAAGCTAGAATTGTCGCAAAAGGTTTTCGACAAGTTCAAGGTGTTGACTACGATGAGAGCTTCTCACTCGTATCTATGCTTGAGTCTGTCCGAATCATGTTAGTAATTGCCGCATTTTATGAAATCTGGCAAAGGATAATCAAAACTGCATTCCTTAATGGATTTATTAAAGAAGAGTTGTATATGATGCAACAGAAGGTTTTGTCAATCCGAAAGGTGCTAACAAAATGTGCAAGCTCCAGCGATCCATCTGTGGACTGGTGCAAGCATCTCGGAGTTGGAATATACGCTTTGATGAGTTGATCAAAGCATATAGTTTTATACAGACTTACGGTGAAGCCTGTATTTACAAGAAAGTGAGTGGGAGCACTACAGCATTTCTGATAAGTATATGTGAATGACATATTGTTGATCAGAAATAATGTAGAATTATTCTGTAAAGCATAAGGGAGTGTTTGAAAGGAGTTTTTCAAAGAAAGACTTCGGTAAAGCTGCTTACATATTGAGCTTCAAGATCTATAGAGATAGATCAAGACGCTTGATAAGTTTTTCAATGAGTACATACCTTGACAAGATTTTGAAGTAGTTCAAAATGGAACAGTCAAAGAAAAAGTTTCTTGCCTGTGTTACAAGGTATGAAGTTGAGTAAGACTCAAAGCCCGACCACGACAGAAGATAGAAAGAGAATGAAAGTCATTCCCTATGCCTTGGCCATAGGTTCTATAAAGTATGTCATGCTGTATACCAGATCTATTGTATACCCTGCACTGATTTGGCAAGGGAGTACAATAGTGGTCTAGGAGTAGATCACTGGACAGCGGTCAGAATTATCCTTAGTGAAATAAGGATATGTTTCTCGATTATGGACGTGACAAAAAGGTTCGTCGTAAAGGGTTACGTCGATGCAAGTTTTTGACACTGATCCAGATGATTCTAAGTCTCAATCTGGATACATATTGAAAGTGGGAGCAATTAGCTAGAGTAGCTCCATGCAGAGCATTGTTGACATAGAAATTTGCAAAATACATGTGGATCTGAATGTGGCAGACCCATTGACTAAGATTCTCTCACAAGCAAAACATGATCACACCTTAGTACTCTTTGGGTGTTAATCACATAGGGATGTGAACTAGATTACTGACTCTAGTAAACCCTTTGGGTGTTGATCACATATCGATGTGAACTATGGGTGTTAATCACATGGTGATGTGAACTATTGCTGTTAAATCACATGGCGATGTGAACTAGATTATTGACTCTAGTGCAAGTGGGAGACTAAAGGAAATATGCCCTAGAGGCAATAATAAAGTTATTATTTATTTCCTTATATCATGATAAATGTTTATTATTCATGCTAGAATTGTATTAACCGGAAACATAATACATGTGTGAATAGATAGACAAACAGAGTGTCACTAGTATGCCTCTACTTGACTAGCTCGTTAATCAAAGATGGTTATGTTTCCTAACCATGAACAAAGAGTTGTTATTTGATTAACAAGGTCACATCATTAGTTGAATGATCTGATTGACATGACTCATTCCATTAGCTTAGCACCTGATCGTTTAGTATGTTGCTATTGCTTTCTTCATGACTTATACATGTTCCTATGACTATGAGATTATGCAACTCCCGTTTACCGGAGGAACACTTTGGGTGCTACCAAACGTCACAACGTAACTGGGTGATTATAAAGGAGTACTACAGGTGTCTCCAAAGGTAGATGTTGGGTTGGCGTATTTCGAGATTAGGATTGTCACTCCGATTGTCGGAGAGGTATCTCTGGGCCCTCTCGGTAATGCACATCACATAAGCCTTGCAAGCATTGCAACTAATGAGTTAGTTGCGAGATGATGTATTACAGAACGAGTAAAGAGACTTTCCGGTAACGAGATTGAACTAGGTATTGGATACCGACGATCGAATCTCGGGCAAGTAACATACCGATGACAAAGGGAACAACGTATGTTGTTATGCGGTCTGACCGATAAAGATCTTCGTAGAATATGTAGGAGCCAATATGGGCATCCAGGTCCCGCTATTGGTTATTGACCGGAGACGTGTCTCGGTGATGTCTACATTGTTCTCGAACCGTAGGGTCCGCACACTTAAGGTTTCGATGACGGTTATATTATGAGTTTATGAGTTTTGATGTACCGAAGGAATTCGGAGTCCCGGATGAGATCGGGGACATGACGAGGAGTCTCGAAATGGTCGAGACATAAAGATCGATATATTGGACGACGATATTCGGACATCAGAAAGGTTCCGAGTGATTCGGGTATTTTTTGGAGTACCGGGTAGTTACGGGAGAAGTAATGGGCCTTGATGGGCTTTAGTGGGAAGAGGAAAAAGGCTGCTGCGCCCCCCCTCCCCTTTGGTCCGAATTGGACTAGGGAAAAGGGGGCCGGCCACCTTTCCTACTCCTCCACTTCCTTCTCCCTTCCTCCCCTCTTGATGGACTCCTACTAGGACTTGGAGTCCTAGTAGGACTCCACACCTGGCGCGCCTCTCCTAGGGCTGGCCTCATCCTCCCTTGCTCCTTTATATACGGGGGCAGGGGGCACCCCATAGACACACAATTGATCATTGAGATCGTTCCTTAGCCGTGTGCGGTGCCCCCTGCCACCATATTCCACCTCGGTCATATCGTTGTAGTGCTTAGGCGAAGCCCTGCGTCGGTAGAACATCAAGATCGTCGTCACGCCGTCGTGCTGACGGAACTCTTCCTCGACGCTTTGCTGGATCGGAGCCCGAGGATCATCATCGAGCTGAACATGTGCTAAGAACTCGGAGGTGCTGGAGTAACGGTGCTTGGATCGGTCGGATCGGGAAGAAGATGTACGACTACTTCCTCTATGTTGTGTCAACGCTTCCGTTGCGATCTACAAGGGTATGTAGATCATACTCTCCTCTCGTTGCTATGCATCACCATGATCTTGCGTGTGCGTAGGAATTTTTTTGAAATTACTACTTTCCCCAACAGCTCCTCCAACAGAGGATGCGGACAGGTTGTCTGCCACCAATTCCGAGGTGGAGAGTGCCATGAACCACAGGCGTTGCCGGACAGTTCTTCGCGACGCTTGTTTCTCCCCCGAGGCATTGGATGCCTTCAATTCGGGAGATGCGTACCTCCGTGCTGCTCAAGATGGTCTAGCCAGAGCCATGGAGCAGTATGTGAAAGACATACGTGTGAGAAAATTTGATGGTCATATATATCAGTAGCCCCCGAGACTTGAAACAGTTAGAATAACTGATTTAAGGATCATGTAATATGCAGGTTCTTTCAAAGAAGAATACCCAACTGTCCCAGGAGCTAGAAGAGTGCAAAGCCCAACTTGAGGCCGCACTAGCCGCGACGGGGGAGCCCAAGGAGACCCCCTCTGGTAATATATGCTTCAAAAAAGATAAGTATTATGTGAAGTGCGGCGTGTGTGCAAATCTGACAAATGAAATTGCAGATAGCGCCGGATTAGATCCGGAGAAGCAACAACTCCTACGTCAGCTAAAGGCTGGTAAGATCGTGCTGACAAAGGTGAGGCGGGAGAAGAATGATCTCCAGGATGCCAACACCAAGCTGGGCGTTGAACTAAAAGATGTTCGTGCCCAGCTGTCGGACTCCGCTAAGGAGAATCAGCGCCTTCGACGCGGCATATTTAGTAAGTGCTTAAACGAACTTTGGAAAAAAGAGTTCGGCGAGGAAGTCGACTAACAGAGTAATGTATGTAGGTGTGTTAACAGGTCGTCCTGCAGAGGAGATGCCCAGTTCTGCGGGTGACCTTCTTCCCGAGCTCTTGCAACTGCACGAGCGAGTTCGGTGGGTGATGCAAGGCGTCGCCCAGGCCTTGTGGCCATCCATCTCCATGCCCGAAGGCCTTGGAGAGCTTGCAGAGAAGCTGAAGGGAGCGCGGCGGCGCTTCTGATTGTGGAAGATATCGGCCTGCCGTCAAGGTGCTAGGGAGGCCTGGGCTATGGTGAAGATGCGGTACACGAAGGCTGACCCGAACCACATGGCCGAGGTCGGACCTGTAGGGCCCGATGGGAAGGAGATCCCTGTAAGCTTAGTATACGGCCAAGTAGAATTGGCCGCAAAGTATTCCCAGCAGGACTGTAAATTAGACAGCCTGTTAGATGGTATTGAAGAGGAATACAATCAGTCAGAATGACTATGTAATTTAATTGACATTTTTAATGCCTTCTAGCCGGATTGTAGATCGTTTGTCATGGCCGACCTTTTCGCTTCAACCTCGGGACCCGACGGTCCGGAGTGTGTCCAAATACCCTCGTGGTTATATAAGAACCGGGGTATGCATGGAGACCAGGCGTAGGGGTCATTAGTGCTTGAACAGACAAGTGCCCAACTAGTTATGTTATATTACATGGTTAGTAAGAAACATCTTCCAGGGAGTATAGTTTCGTTAAGGGTTACTTTCCCTGGGAGGCATGCCCTAAAGTGCATGTCCATGCTGCGAAAAGAGACGCAGAAAGAAAATCGCCTGGGGGCGCATAAATGAATAAGTTAAAAGATCATCTTTAGTTCACCGACCGAATATTCCCTTAAGAACGCTAGCTTTCGGCTTCACCTAGTCTGAGGTACACATCCGGCTGACCCGGCAGTAACAATCGCAGAGGTGCTCCCTTTACCACCTAGCCGAACAATTGGGAACGTAGGGGTAAGCACAGGAGCCAGGCAACCCAGCTTGGCCAAAACTTAAGTCATATCGATGCATATAATGGTGAATAAAGGTACATGCGGAAGTGTGACAAATGTATTGGGCATGAAGCCCGTATGAATAAGCTTCTGTTTAAAGAAGCCCCCAGGTGTAATGAGCGCGGATAGCGCGTCACTTCTTGGGCCTTTAAAGGCTATAAGAAAAAAGAAGGGGAGAAGGAGAGAAATGTAAGACAGAAAATATAAAAAATGGACAGAGGAAGGAGACGAACACAGAGTCCGGCGCTAGGCATAAAATCTTCGGAGACGGGTTGCGTTCCATGGGTTCGGCTCGAGTCGGTTATCCGATGCATCTCGCAGGCGGTACGCTCCACCAGTCAGGACTTGGTCAATTATGAAGGGACCTTCCCACTTGGGCTTGAGTTTGTCCTTTTTCTTGTCCGGCAGGCGTAGAACTAATTCGCTGACGTTGTAATTTTTGGCCCATACTTCTCTGCTTTGATATCTTCGAGCCTGCTGTTAATACAATGCGGAACGGGCTTTTGCCACGTCACGCTCCTCCTCCAAGGCATCCAAATTGTCCTGCCGATCGAGCTCGGCTTCTCTTTCTTTGTACATGCGCACTCGAGGTGAGTCATGAATTATATCACAGGGCAAAACTGCCTCTGCGCCGTACACCATAAAGAATGGTGTGTATCCGATGGTGCGATTCGGCGTGGTCCGCAGCCCCCAGAGTACGGAGTCGAGCTCCTCTACCCAATGCGTATTAGATTCCTTAAGGGACCGCACTAATCTGCGTTTGATGCCGCTCATGATAAGACCATTTGCGCGTTCGACCTGTCCGTTAGTTTGTGGGTGGTAGACGGAAGCATAATCGAGCTTAATGCCCATGTTTTTGCACCAGAGTTTTACCTCATTGGCCGTAAAGTTCGTGCCGTTATTAGTGATGATGTTGTGGGGGACGCCATAATGGTGTACGACCCCAGATATAAAGTCTATCACCGGTCCGGATTCGGCCGTCTTAACAGGCTTGGCTTCTATCCATTTGGTGAACTTATCCACCATGACCAGTAAGTATTTTTTCTTGTGGGTTCCGCCTTTAAGGGGTCCAACCATGTCAAGCCCCCAGACCGCAAAGGGCCAAGTGATGGGGATAGTTTGGAGGGCGGTGGGTGGCATATGGCTTTGGTTTGCAAAAAGGTGGCAACCGACGCATCGTTGGACCAAGTCCTGAGCGTCTACCCGGGCCGTCGGCCAATGAAAGCCTGTACGGAAAGCCTTGCTTACAAGGGACCGAGCTGCAGCGTGATGACCACCGAGTCCGGCATGAATTTCAGCCAACAAGTTCCGCCCTTCCTCTTCGGAGATGCACCTTTGAAGGACTCCGGTAGTGCTCTTCTTATAAAGTTCTCCCTCATGGACTTTATAGGCTTTAGATTGCCGCACTATGCAGCGTGCCTCGTTTTGGTCCTCTGGGAGTTCCTGCCTAGTAAGGTAGGCTAGGAATGGTTCTGTCCACGGGGCGATGACAACCATTATTACGTGGGCTGAACTTGTAATTTCATTGGCAGAGCCTCCAATTATGTCAGATTGTTCGGTGTCGGGCAGTGCGGTTGGGTCCGGGCTGTTATTGCCAGGTTCCCCTTCCCATGCTACGGACGGCTTGAACAGCCTTTCCAAGAAGATGTTGGGGGGGGACTACATTGCGTTTTGCGCCGATGCGTGCCAGGACATCTGCCGCCTGATAGTTTTCCCGGGCTATATGG
Organism: Triticum urartu; assembly: GCF_056163025.1. NCBI lineage: Eukaryota > Viridiplantae > Streptophyta > Magnoliopsida > Poales > Poaceae > Triticum > Triticum urartu. The sequence continues at coordinate 45,156,329 of NC_141879.1, read as the reverse complement.
TGAAATTCAAGCCCTTCAAACCGAGCTGACATTTTTAAGACGGCGTTGCAGTAAGCTGCCATTTTTGGATCCTTGGCATCGAAGTCTCCATTTATTTGGGATATCGCGAGGTTCAAATCCCCGCGCACCTCTAGGCGTTGAATGCCCATGGATACTGCCATCCGGAGGCCATGTAACAGGGCTTCGTATTCGGCTGCATTGTTGGAGTCTGTGTACATAATCTGGAGTACATATTGAACTGTGTCTCCTGTGGGGGACGTCAAAACCACGCCAGCCCCTAGACCGGCCAACATTTTGGAGCCGTCGAAATGCATGATCCAGTTTGAATATGTGCCGTACTCTTTAGGGAGTTCGGCCTCCGTCCATTCTGCGATGAAGTCGGCCAAAACTTGCGACTTAATAGCTCGCCGTGGCTTATAAGTTATGTCGAATGGGAGGAGCTCGGTGGCCCATTTTGCAATCCGGCCCGTTGCGTTGCGGTTGTTTATAATATCGTTGAGTGGTACTTCCGAGGCTACTGTTATCGAACACTCTTGAAAGTAGTGCCGCAGCTTCCGGGATGCCATTAATATCGCGTATGCAATCTTTTGATAATGCAGGTATCGTGATTTGCATGGAGTGAGGACAGTGGACACATAGTAGACCGGCTTTTGAAGGGGGAATTCGTGTCCGTCCGTTTCTCGCTCGATGACGAGCACTGCGCTTACAACCTGATGGGTTGCTGCAATGTACAATAGCATTGGTTCGCCGATGTTTGGCGCGGCCAGGACTGGGTTTTCTGCCAATATGGCTTTTATTTCATTGAGTCCGGCCGTGGCGGCATCCGTCCACTCGAAGTGTTCGGTGCGCCGAAGGAGGCGATAGAGGGGTAGTGCCTTTTCTCCCAAGCGGGAGATGAAGCGGCTTAGAGCCGCCACGCATCCGGTTAATTTTTGTATTTGTTTGAGGTCCTTAGGGATATCCAATTGTGACAAAGCTCGGATCTTGGCTGGATTTGCTTCAATTCCTCTACCGGATACAATGAAGCCCAAGAGCTTTCCGGCGGGAACGCCGAAAACGCATTTGTCCGGGTTGAGCTTGATGTCGTATGTTCGGAGGTTATCAAATGTAAGCCTCAAGTCGGCTACTAGAGATTCAACATGTCTTGTTTTTACGACCACGTCATCCATGTATGCCTCCACTGTTTTGCCGATCTGGTTTGCCAGACATGTCTGAATCATGCGCTGATATGTTGCGCCGGCGTTTTTGAGCCCGAAGGGCATTGTGTTGAAGCAGAATGGGCCGTATGGTGTGATGAATGTCGTTGTGGCTTGGTCTGACTCTGCCATCTTGATTTGATGGTAGCCGGAGTATGCGTCGAGGAAACACAACGAATCGCGTCCTGCGGTAGCGTCGATAATTTGATCGATGCGGGGGAGGGGGAAGGGATCCTTTGGGCAAGCCTTGTTAAGGTCTTTGAAATCAACGCACAGGCGCCAGGATTTGTCCTTCTTTGGTACCATCACCAGGTTTGCTAGCCAGTACAGATGTTTTATATCTCTGATGAATCCGGCCTCCAATAGCTTGGCTAGCTCCTCTCCCATGGCCTGTCTCTTAGGTTCGGAAAAACGCCGAAGAGCTTGTTTGACAGGTTTGAATCCTTTTAGGATATTTAAGCTGTGTTCGGCCAGCCTGCGTGGGATTCCTGGCATGTCTGAAGGGTGCCAGGCGAAGATGTCCTAGTTTTCACATAGGAATTCTCGCAGTGCGGCGTCTACATCAGGGTTTAATTGTGCCCCGATAGAAGCTGTTTTATTGGGGTCCGTTGGATGCACCTGGAATTTGACTATTTCGTCCGCTGGTTTAAAGGAGGTGGACTTGGATCTCTTGTCGAGTATCACATCGTCCCTGTTCACCGTGGAGTGCAGCGCAGTCAGTTCCTCAGCCGCTAGGGCTTAGGATAGTGCCTCAAGGGCCAGTGCGGCTGTCTTATTTTCAGCGCGGAGTGCTATGTCCGGATCACTAGCGAGAGTGATGATTCCGTTCGGCCCGGGCATCTTGAGCTTCATGTACCCGTAATGGGGTATTGCTTGGAAGATTGTAAATGCTTCCCGCCCAAGCAGAGTGTGGTATCCGCTACTGAACGGGGCCACATGGAACGTGACCTCTTCAGACCTGTAATTATCCGGCGTGCCGAACACCACATCTAGTGTGATTTTTCCTGTACAACGCGCTTCTCGACTAGGTATTATTCCTCTAAAAGTTGTTCTGCTTCGCTCAATGCGGTTCCAGTCTATTTCCATTTTTTGAAGGGTTTCCTCATACATGAGGTTTAATCCGCTGCCTCCATCCATGAGTACTTTGGTGAGGCGAAAGCTGTCCACTACTGGACTGAGGACCAATGCGGCTGGTGCTCGGGCTGTTCGGAATTTAGGTTCATCACTGGCATTAAAAGTAATAGCCGTGTCACTCCATGGGTTTATTGTTGCTACTTGGTAGACTTCGGCAAGGCTGCGGAGTGTTCTTTTTCGCATATTATTTGATGCGAAAGTCTCGAAGACTGTTAGTACTGTATTGGTGTCCCTGGGGTGGCTTTCTATGGCCTCTGGAATTAGGAGATCTTTGCCAATTTTGGCCACCTGCCGGAGTATCCAACATGCTCTAAGGTTGTGAGTTGGTGTGGCGCCCTCTGTACTGTGAATTTTACAGGGTCCATTAAGCCATCCTTCCAGTACGGTTCCATGCCCTGTAGAGGGTTTTTGCTTTTTGGTGTTTAATCCGGGTGTTTGGCGATGATGCACCCTTTTATATCGGACTGGGTTTGTATTCAGAGCCGGATCGTCCCAAAATTTTATTTCGGTTTTCCAGGCGCTTTCCATCACACAGTACTTTCATACTATGGACGCCAAGTCAGCGAAGCGTGTAATATCACGGCAACTTATGGCGTTGAGGATTCCCTTGTCCGTGCAATTATTGCAGAAAATTGAGATTGCGTCTTCCTCGCGGCAGTCCTTTATCCTATTCCTAACCAGGAGGAATCTGGCCCAGTAATGATGTACTGTTTCTTTGGGCTTTTGCCTGATTTGGGATAGATCGCTTATGTTCGGGTGGGTGGGTGGAATTAGATCCGAAACCTCGCCCAATCTGAGACTCAGAGGCCAAGAAGTTTCCGAACTCAAAAGTTTGGATTCTTGGATGTTGTCCAATGAATCCAGCCCGTCGCCTGATTCTAAGTTCAGGTTTTGAGTGATATCCTCCCCTCCGCGGGTATCCGGCTTGGAGGGATCGGGAATCCGGACGTAGTTAGTCCTTAAGATAGATGAAGGGTCGCCGCACTGCCCCTCTACCACGGCAACGTGATGGGTGACTTGGGGAGAGTTGATCTCTCTTGGATCAGGTTTAGGCCCAACCTGGTCGTAATCCGTAGCGACCCGCAGGGCGGCGATGCGATCCAAGAGCTCGTTTATGGAAGAGAGATCCATTGGATCTAACTGCTCGGCGAGTTCCAAACTGACATGAAGATTGCTTTTGATGACCCAAGAGGTCATCGTCGGCGCAGAAGCCGAACAGGCGGTCATAAGAAAACCACCTAGCCGGAGAGTTTGGCCGACAGCCAAAGCTCCCTTAGCAACGGTGCCGTCTTTAAAGACGGGATGAGGCATCCTTCCTGATGGCGACGGCACAGAGGAACTCTCAATGGAAGCACCAATGTCGGTGTCAAAACCGGCGGATCTCGGGTAGGGGGTCCCGAACTGTGCGTCTAGGCGGATGGTAACAGGAGACAAGGGACACAATGTTTTACCCAGGTTCGGGCCCTCTTGATGGAGGTAAAACCCTACGTCCTGCTTGATTAATATTGATGATATGGGTAGTACAAGAGTAGATCTACCACGAGATCAAGGAGGCTAAACCCTAGAAGCTAGCCTATGGTATGATTGTTGTATGTTGTCCTACGGACTAAAGCCCTCCGATTTATATAGACACCGGAGAGGGTTAGGGTTACACAAAGTCGGTTACAATGGTAGGAGATCTAAATATCCGCATCGCCAAGCTTGCCTTCCACGCCAAGGAAAGTCCCTTCCGGACACGGGACGAAGTCTTCAATCTTGTATCTTCATAGTCCAGGCACTACTAGAAAAAGGGCTATAGATGGGATTGACACTAATGGCGCACCAGACAAGCGGTGCGCCATTAGTATATACTAATGGCGCACCACCTTCTGATACGCCATTAGAGTTGAAACTACTAATGGCGCACCTGGCCCAGGGTGCGCCATTAGTATCAAAAAAAAATTTGAACTAGTGCGCCTGTCCAAACATACTAATGGTGCACCTGTCGGAAAGTGCGCCACTAATGTTGTTTTTTTATTATATTTTTATTCCTTTTTTTGCAAAACTACTAATGGCGCACTGTTCCACCGTGCGCCATTACTAGTTTAAACTAGTAATGGCACACTGTGGGACAGTGCGCCATTAGTATGTTTTTTTTGCAAAACTACTAATGGCGCACCACCAGAAGGTGCGCCATTAGTAACCTGGAATACTAATGGCGTATTTAGAGTTGGTGCGCCATTAATAATCCCTCCCCTGCCTCGTCTCACCCGCGCCTGACCACCACCGCCCACCACTTCCCCGGCCATGGTCGCTTCCCCCGCCGAACCCGACCACCTCCCTCACCGTCCCCCCTCCGCCCGCGCCCGCGCCCTCGCCGTCCCCCTCCCCCCGCGGCCCCGCCTGCGACAGCTAGGGTTCCTAGCCGCCGCCACCGCTGCCGGCGCCCCCGCGCCCCCACGGCCCCCACCACCGCAGCTCCTCCATCGCCGACGCCTCCGCGACCTCGCCGTGGCCGCCGGCCTCCCCACGACCAACCGAGGCATCCCTTCGACGCCGCCGCCGCCGACCCCGACACCAACCCCGACCCCGACCCCTCCGGCGACCGGCCACGCCCGCCCAGGTACCTCTCCTCCTTCCTCCTTCCTCCCTCTCCACCCTTCCTCCTCCTTGTCGCCTCCAAAATTGGCCATGACCCAGTGCACTTTAATTTGTTAGAAAGATAAATATTTTGTTGGACAAAGTAGTTCAACATATGCCACACATGACATTTTTACAAATCTACATGGGCATTGTACACATTTGGTAAAATTTTGCCAATGTATGGTACACTAGTTTGGCACACATGGGCAATCATCTACACATTTAGTATAATTTTAGCATTGTTTCTCAGTTTGGCACACTACACATTATAGCAAAGATTCTCTATCTGGCACACTACACATTTTAGCATACTACACATTTTAGCACTGTTTTGGCAATGCACTGATTTGGAGTGATATCATTGGCTCATTGCTGCCTTTGTGCAATGCAGAACTGTTAAGAGTGATCTGGAGCAGGAGGGCGACGCCGAGCTCGGTTGGGGCCTCCTCGGCGACCGCTGCGGCGAGGTCTGCGCACTCAGTCTCTGAGTCCCCGCCGCGGAGAGTTGTACATACGCCAAGACCTTCTACGGTGAGCCCCTCACTCACTCAGCACCGAGTACTCTGCAATCTGGTCCTCTATCGGTAGCTTTTGTAGTAGTTCTTGCAGCGAATATGTCTTCCTGTTCAAATACAGAAGCAACACCCGGCGAATACACAAACAAAGACAATCTATATTCACAAACTGCAGTATTTCTTCCTATTCCACAACTTTGACGAGTCTGCTTGATCAACTGAATTTAAACACTTGCAGTAGTACTTTGACGAGTCTGCTTGATCAACTAAATTTAAACACTTACAGTCTTTCTACTGCTGCTTGATCAACTGGAGTACTTTGGTACTTGATCAGTAGATGTTTTGGTGTAGCAAGTGCAGCAGCTGTAGTACTCCATTTGGTACTCCATCTGGAGACTTTAACTGGATCAGATTAGGTACTCCATTTGCTGTAGTACTCTAGTTAACTAAAACTAGTGACATCACTTGAAGCAACTTAAGTCTGAATAATCAAATTCATCATACACTATTACTTGAATAAAAGATTATGTGCTTGCAGTGGAGTGCATGCGTTTTGGAGTAGCATCAATAGCTACTGTTACTTTTCCACATGAAGTACAGTACTGGAGTAGCAAGTGTACTAGTATTATTGGAGTAAAAAATTCAGTTAAGTTGTGCAGTAGTGTGCTCCTGCTTGCTCTTCTCTGAATCTTTTAAGTTAAATGAAACCTTTTTACTCCAGTAGAATTAGATGAATTTTGTCAGTACTGTGTATTTAAATGAATCTTTTGTTGTGTATTTAAATGAAAGGGGAGTATAAATACTGTTTGGTTAAAACCCAAATTCAGTATCTTGAACTACTCCAGTTGTTTAAATTTGACTTGGTGTAGTAATCCAATACTCCAAACTGTTGATGGACAGATGGCCATTAGTTGGTGTAGTACTGCTTGGAGTAGCTTGCTGTAGAGATTTGTGTATTCTGTTTACTGAATTTTGTTTCCAGTAGATGCACTATTGGAGTATTGGATTACTGCCTCTGTTTTTAATTAACAGTAATCCATGATCAGCAACAGTTTCTTTCACTAATTTTCAGTTAACAACAATCCATGATTTTTTTAGCTAAAACTATTGATGATTTTTTGTTGGGTGACCTATTAGATCTTGAATGGAAGCTCACATAAGTTGAGCTGATTTTTGTCCATATGAAAGCAGAGGACCATATGGTCTGTGGCCTTTTCATCCATATGAAAGTAGAGGCACATTGTGGTGCTAGTTTGCTGGCTTTTGTCTCTGACCGTCGTGTCGTGATGATTTTGCAGGTACCCCGAGAGGCCCTTGAGTTTGCCGGAATGTCGATTAACTTCCGTTCCGGCAAACTCGGGTACTCCATATGTCCTATTTTCAGCAAAGGTCATGCTAAAATTTTCCGTGAATTTTAGCATGACTTTGCTAAAAATAGGACATATGGGGTACTTGCGACTAATGCATGGGCCGGGTTATCTTAGTACTTAGTTAAGTAGGATCAACTGCCCCGCCATTCTTGCTGCATTAAACCATAGGTGGCAATAGAGCCAAGTGATTAGTGCCAAGTGATTAGGCCCAACCTAGGGTGCCTCGGCATCGATAAACCCTAAATGATGAAAACTTAACTTGGCTGCCCTGGATGCCTCGGTGTCGATGAGAACCTAAATGATGTACGCTTAGGCTTTTAGGGTGCCTCGGCGTCGAAGCCCTAAATGATGAAAGCTTAGGATTTTAGGGTGCCTCGGTGTCGACAAACCCTAAATGATGAGACCATGATCTTGTTCCTTGACAATAACCAACTTTTTGACCAAACTTTTTTCCTATTTAGAGCGAAACATGGCCCACAACGATGAGGCCGGTGGTTCGGGCGGCAAGCAATTCTGGGAGCTGTCCCAGGATATGTCGTCATCATCATCGGATGACGAAAGTCTCCTGGCGGAGTGCGACTGGTGCCATGACAATCGAGGTCAGTGCGACATGCCTCACCTGGATGATGATCGGCGCTTCAGCATTAAGCTCGAGGAGACCTTCGAAGTCGAAACGGTACACAACGACGACAAGTGTTATTTTCATAATTAAGCATTACTTCAACTATTTCAACGTGTAATTTTCATCTTTTTCAATTCGAGTATAGCTTATCCCATGCCATGCAAGACGCTATGTCTTGGATAGGATGGATTTTGAAGACCATGAAATTTCTGAAATAAAGAAAATTCACCTAAGGACTCATCACGATGTGGACTTTGAAGTAAATCTATATAATTCTGAGAGCGTAACCCATTTTGGTTGCAAAAATTGGGAAGCATTTTGCAAGATGTATGGTTTTGATGAGGGTATGCTTATCACCATGGATCTTGGTAATACTGACATCAACCAAGACAATATGGACATTTGGGTCCTTGTTGATACGCCTCCAGTTCTACCGCTATGTGAGTTTCTCAAACATAGTTATTAGCTAATTTATATTGTTTATTTCAAAATAGTTGACAGCTTATTTCCATTGACAACTTATTTTTATTGTTCAAAGAATGTGCGGGAGATGGTAGAAAAAACCCACTACACCGATGGCTCCGAATTAACAACTTACAAGGAGAAAAATCATCTGGTCGGATTTTGTACTGACATTGAAAATTACATTATCCACAAACAAATTCCTCAACATTATGGTAAATACGTGCCACTAGTGCATGTGTTCAACTACGGTAACTACCATGGAGATACCCTGGTAAGATTTTTACTATTACGACATTCATGCATCTTTTGCATACTTCTAAAACTAGTACATCATTGCTAACTATGAAGTTATTACTATGTTTTTCAACAGATAATCCCAGAGAATTGTGTGCCTCATATGATGTATCTGAAAGGTAGTGTTAATGTTTTGAACATACAGCCAGGTCATCCTACGAATCTCAACTGTCCATACGAGATTTCTAAAAGAAGTGGAGACATGAAAATCAAAGGATGGAAAAATGTATGGACAGTCGTAAGGAGCTTCTTGGAAGCAAAAGGAAGCGAAGCGCAAGAATTGGAGACAGGATGTTCTCCATTCTCCATAATGGAGAGTCAGGGTCTATATTGTTTTATGCTATTTTAGCTTAAATAGGGTATTTAGGTCCTGCCTAATACTGATGATCATGTGCTGATGAACAATTAAGTAGGGTTGGTTCGAAGACTATCAAGATGATGATCGTATGACTTGTTATGAATAACGAGTAGAAGTTGTATGATGATGATTAGTAGGACTTGTTAGGATTAGTATTACTTCCGACAAACTCGATACTCGCGGTCTTGAGACTTGTAATGTTTTATCTTTCTTCGGTCTTTTCAATTCGGAGACTAATATGATGAATTGTATTCGGAGACTAATATGATGAATTGTATTCAGAGACTAATCTTCTATTGTATTCGATGAATCTGTTGTTGATGTGTGCGGTCTATATTTTGTCCAATTATACATTTTGTAACCTGTGCAAAAAACAGAAAAATAAAAAATAAAAAAAACCTAATATTCATACTAATGGCGCATCACATCACAGTGCGCCATTAGTATGCCAAAGGATACTAATGGCGCATCATTAAACAGTGTGCCATTAGTATGCCGAAGTTACTAATGGCGCATCTTGTTGTCGTGCACCATTAGTATGCCAAAGCACCTGGGTATACATGGCCCCCTGGGAGGCATACTAATGGCGCACTGTTGTATATACTAATGGCGCATCTGAGGTGCACCATTAGTATACCAGATACTAATGGCGCACCAGTGGTGCGCCATTAGTAAAATATACTAATGGCGTGGCACTAATGGCGCACCACTAATGCGCCATTAATGGCCAAATTAGGTGCGCCATTAGTAGGCCTTTTCCTAGTAGTGAGGAGTCCGGCTGAAGGTATAGTCCGGCTATCCGGACACCCCCTAATCCAGGACTCCCTCAATGTTGCTATTGCTTTCTTCATGACTTATACATGTTCCTATGACTATGAGATTATGCAACTCCCGTTTGCCGGAGGAACACTTTGTGTGCTACCAAACGTCACAACGTAACTAGGTGATTATAAAGGAGCTCTACAGGTGTCTCCGAAGGTACATGTTGGGTTGGCGTATTTCAAGATTAGGATTTGTCACTCCGATTGTCGAAGAGGTATCTCTGGGCCCTCTCGGTAATGCACATCACATAAGCCTTGCAAGCATTGCAACTAATGAGTTAGTTGTGAGATGATGTATTACGGAACGAGTAAAGAGACTTGCCGGTAACGAGATTGAACTAGGTATTAAGATATCGACAATCGAATCTCGGGCAAGTAACATACCGATGACAAAGGGAACAACGTATTTTTTTATGCGGTCTGACCGATAAAGATCTTCGTAGAATATGTGGGAGCCAATATGAGCATCCAGGTTCCGCTATTGGTTATTGACTACAGACGTGTCTCGGTCATGTCTACATTGTTCTCGAACCCGTAGGGTCCGCACGCTTAACGTTACGATGACAGTTTCATTATGAGTTTATATGTTTTGATGTACCGCAGGTTGTTCGGAGTTCCGGGTGAAATTGGGATTTTACCGGAGTACCGGGGGGTTACCGGAAACCCCCCCCCCCTCGGGGGGGGGGGGTTAATGGGCCTACATGGGCCCTAAGGGAGAAGAGGAGGGCCGGCCAGGGCAGGCCGCGCGCCCCCTCCCCCCTAGTCCAAATAGGACAAGGAAGGGGGGCGGCGCCCCCCTTTCCTCTTTCCCCCTTCCCCTTTCCTTCTCCAACAAGGCAAGAGGGGGGAGTCCTACTCCCGGTGGGAGTAGGACTCCTCCAGGCGCACCCCTAGGGGTCGGCCGCACCTCCCCCCTCCCCCCTCCCTCCTTTATATACGGGGGCAAGGGGGCACCCCAAGACACACAAGTTGATCTTCGTGATCGTTCCTTAGCCATGTGCGGTGCCCCCTTCCACCATATTCCACCGTGTTCATATCGTAGCGGTGCTTAGGCGAAGCCCTGCGACGGTAGAACATCAAGATCGTCACCATGCCGTCGTGCTGACGGAACTCTTCCCCGACACTTTGCTGGATCGGAGTCCGGGGATCGTCATCGAGCTAAACGTGTGCTAGAACTCGGAGGTGCCGTAGTTTCGGTGCTTGATCGGTCGGGCCGTGAAGACGTACAACTACATCAACCGCGTTGTTATAATGCTTCCGCTTTCGGTCTACGAGGGTACATGGACAACACTCTCCCCTCTCGTTGCTATGCATCACCATGATCTTGCGTGTGCGTTGGAATTTTTTTGAAATTACTACGTTCCCTAACAGTGGCATCCGAGCCAGGTTTTATGCGTAGATGTCATATGCACGAGTAGAACACAAGTGAGTTGTGGGCGATATAAGTCATACTGCTTACCAGCATGTCATACTTTGGTTCGGCGGTATTGTAGGATGAAGCGGCCCGGACCGACATTACGCGTACGCTTACGTGAGACTTACCGACGTGCTTTGCACACAGGTGGCTGGCGGGTGTCAGTTTCTCCAACTTTAGTTGAACCGAGTGTGGCTACGCCCGATCCTTGCGAAGGTTAAAACAACACCAACTTGACAAACTATCGTTGTGGTTTTGATGCGTAGATAAGAACGGTTCTTGCTAAGCCCGTAGCAGCCACGTAAAACTTGCAATAACAAAGTAGAGGGCGTCTAACTTGTTTTTGCAGGGCATGTTGTGATGTGATATGGTCAAGACGTGATGCTATATTTTATTGTATGAGATGATCATGTTTTGTAACCGAGTTATCGGCAACTGGCAGGAGCCATATGGTTGTCGCTTTATTGTATGCAATGCAATCGCCCTGTAATGCTTTACTTTATCACTAAGCGGTAGCGATAGTCGTAGAAGCATAAGATTGGCGAGACGACAATGATGCTACGATGGAGATCAAGGTGTCGCGCCGGTGACGATGGTGATCATGATGGTGCTTCGGAGATGGAGATCACAAGCACAAGATGATGATGGCCATATCATATCACTTATATTGATTGCATGTGATGTTTATCTTTTATGCATCTTATCTTGCTTTGATTGACGGTAGCATTATAAGATGATCCCTCACTAAATTATCAAAGTATAAGTGTTCTCCCTGAGTATGCACCATTGCGAAAGTTCTTCGTGCTGAGACACCACGTGATGATCGGGTGTGATAGGCTCTGAGTTCAAATACAACGGGTGCAAAACAGTTGCACACGCGGAATACTCAGGTTAAACTTGACGAGCCTAGCATATAACAGATATGGCCTCGGAACACGGAGACCGAAAGGTCGAGCGTGAATCATATAGTAGATATGATCAACATATTGATGTTCACCGTTGAAACTACTCCATCTCACGTGATGATCGGACAAGGTGTAGTTGATATGGATCACGTGATCACTTAGAGGATTAGAGGGATGTCTATCTAAGTGGGAGTTCTTTAGTAATATGATTAATTGAACTTAAATTTATCATGAACTTAGTACCTGATAGTATCTTGCTTGTCTATGTTTGATTATAGATAGATGGCTCGTGCTGTTGTTCCATTGAATTTTAATGCGTTCCTTGAGAAAGCAAAGTTGAAAGATGATGGTAGCAATTACACGGACTGGGTCCGTAACTTGAGGATTATCCTCATTGCTGCATAGAAGAATTACGTCCTGGAAGCACCACTGGGTGCCAGGCCTGCTGTTGGAGCAACACCAGATGTTATGAACGTCTGGCAGAGCAAAGCTGATGACTACTCGATAGTTCAGTGTGTCATGCTTTACGACTTAGAACCGGGTCTTCAACGACGTTTTGAACATCATGGAGCATATGAGATGTTCCAGGAGTTGAAGTTAATATTTCAAGAAAATGCCCGGATTGAGAGATATGAAGTCTCCAATAAGTTCTACAGCTGCAAGATGGAGGAGAATAGTTCTGTCAGTGAGCATATACTCAAAATGTCTGGGTATAATAATCACTTGATTCAGCTGGGAGTTAATCTTCCGGATGATAGCGTCATTGACAGAATTCTCCAATCACTGCCACCAAGCTACAAGAGCTTTGTGATGAACTATAATATGCAAGGGATGGAAAAGACTATTCTCGAGCTCTTCGCAATGCTTAAAGCTGCGGAGGTAGAAATCAAGAAGGAGCATCAAGTGTTGATGGTCAACAAGACCACTAGTTTCAAGAAAAAGGGCAAAGGAAAGAAGAAGGGGAACTTCAAGAAGAACAGCAAGCAAGTTGCTGCTCAGGAGAAGAAACCCAAGTCTGGACCTAAGCCTGAAACTGAGTGCTTCTACTGCAAGCAGACTGGTCACTGGAAGCGGAACTGCCCCAAGTATTTGGCGGATAAGAAGGATGGCGAGGTGAACAAAGGTATATGTGATATACATGTTATTGATGTGTACCTTACTAATGCTCGCAGTAGCACCTGGGTATTTGATACTGGTTCTGTTGCTAATATTTGCGACTCGAAACAGGGACTATGGATTAAGCGAAGATTGGCAAATGACGAGGTGATGATGCGCGCGGGAAATGGTTCCAAAGTCGATGTGATCGCGGTCGGCACGCTACCTCTACATCTACCTTCGGGATTAGTTTTAGACCTAAATAATTGTTATTTGGTGCCAGCGTTGAGCATGAACAATATATCTAGATCTTGTTTGATGCGAGACGGTTATTCATTTAAATCAGAGAATAATGGTTGTTCTATTTATATGAGTAATATCTTTTATGGTCATGCACCCTTAAAGAATGGTCTATTTTTGTTGAATCTCGATAGTAGTGATACACATATTCATAATGTTGAAGCCAAAAGATGCAGAGTTGATAATGATAGTGCAACTTATTTGTGGCACTGCCGTTTAGGTCATATCGGTGTAAAGTGCATGAAGAAACTCCATACTGATGGACTTTTGGAACCACTTGATTATGAATCACTTGGTACTTGCGAACCGTGCCTCATGGGCAAGATGACTAAAACACCGTTCTCCGGTACTATGGAGAGAGCAACAGATTTATTGGAAATCATACATACAGATGTATGTGGTCCGATGAATGTTGAGGCTCGTGGCGGATATCGTTATTTTCTCACCTTCACAGATGACTTAAGGAGATATGGGTATATCTACTTAATGAAACATAAGTCTAAAACATTTGAAAAGTTCAAAGAATTTCAGAGTGAAGTTGAAAATCATCGTAACAAGAAAATAAAATTTCTACGATCTGATCGTGGAGGAGAATATTTGAGTTACGAGTTTGGTGTACATTTGAAACAATGCGGAACAGTTTCACAACTCACACCACCCGGAACACCACAATGTAATGGTGTGTCTGAACGTTGTAATCATACTTTACTGGATATGGTGCGATCTATGATGTCTCTTACTGATTTACCGCTATCGTTTTGGGGTTATGCTTTAGAGACGGCCGCATTCACGTTAAATAGGGCACCATCGAAATCCGTTGAGACAACGCCTTATGAACTGTGCTTTGGCAAGAAACCAAAGTTGTCGTTTCTGAAAGTTTGGGGCTGCGATGCTCATGTGAAAAAGCTTCAACCTGATAAGCTCGAACCCAAATCGGAGAAATGTGTCTTCATAGGATATCCAAAGGAGACTATTGGATACACTTTCTATCATAGATCCAAAGGCAAGACTTTTGTTGCTAAATTCGGAAACTTTCTAGAGAAGGAGTTTCTCTCGAAAGAAGTGGGTGGGAGGAAAGTAGAACTTGATGAGGTAACTATACCTGCTCCCTTGTTGGAAATTAGTTCATCACAGAAACGGTTTCTGTGACACCTACACCAATTAGTGAGGAAATTAATGATGATGATCATGAAACTTCAGATCAAGTTGTTACTGAACCTCGTAGGTCAACCAGAGTAAGATCCGCACCAGAGTGGTACGGTAATCCTGTTCTGGAAGTCATGCTACTAGATCATGATGAACCTACAAACTATGAAGAAGCGATGGTGAGCCCAGATTCCGCAAAATGGCTTGAAGCCATGAAATCTGAGATGGGATCCATGTATGAGAACAAAGTGTGGACTTTGGTTGACTTACCCGATGATCGGCAAGCAATTGAGAATGAATGGATCTTTAAGAAGAAGACTGACGCTGACGGTAATGTTACTGTCTACAAAGCTCGACTTGTCGCGAAAGGTTTTCGACAAGTTCAAGGGATTGACTACGATGAGACCTTCTCACCCATAGCGATGCTTAAGTCTGTCCGAATCATGTTAGCAATTGCCGCATTTTATGATTATGAAATTTGGCAGATGGATGTCAAAACTGCATTCCTGAATGGATTTCTGGAAGAAGAGTTGTATATGATGCAACCGGAAGGTTTTATCGATCCAAAGGGAGCTAACAAAGTGTGCAAGCTTTATGGACTGGTGCAAGCCTCTCGGAGTTGGAATAAACGCTTTGATAGTGTGATCAAAGCATTTGGTTTTATACAGACTTTTGGAGAAGCCTGTATTCACAAGAAAGTGAGTGGGAGCTCTGTAGCATTTCTGATATTATATGTGGATAACATATTACTGATCGAAAATGATATAGAATTTCTGGATAGCATAAAGGGATACTTGAATAAGAGTTTTTCAATGAAAGACCTCGGTGAAGCTGCTTACATATTGGGCATTAAGATCTATAGAGATAGATGAAGATGCTTAATTGGACTTCACAAAGCACATACCTTGACAAAGTTTTGAAGAAGTTCAAAATGGATCAGGCGAAGAAAGGATTCTTGCCTGTGTTACAAGGTGTGAAGTTGAGTAAGACTCAATGCCCGACCACTGCAGAAGATAGAGAGAAAATGAAAGATGTTCCCTATGCTTCAGCCATAGGCTCTATCATGTATGCAATGCTGTGTACCAGACCTGATGTGTGCCTTGTTATAAGTCTAGCAGGGAGGTACCAAAGTAATCCAGGAGTGGATCACTGGACAGCGGTCAAGAACATCCTGAAGTACCTGAAAAGGACTAAGGATATGTTTCTCGTATATGGAGGTGACAAAGAGCTCATCGTAAATGGTTACGTTGATGCAAGCTTTGACACTGATCCGGACAATTCTAAATCGCAAACTGGATACGTGTTTACATTAAATGGTGGAGCTGTCAGTTGGTGCAGTTCTAAACAAAGCGTCATGGCGGGATCTACATGTGAAGCGGAGTACATAGCTGCTTTGGAAGCAGCAAACGAAGGAGTCTGGATGAAGGAGTTCATATCCGATCTAGGTGTAATACCTAGTGCATCGGGTCCAATGAAAATCTTTTGTGACAATACTGGTGCAATTGCCTGGGCGAAGGAATCCAGATTTCACAAGAGAACCAAGCACATCAAGAGACGTTTCAATTCCATCCGGGATCTAGTCCAGGTGGGAGACATAGAGATTTGCAAGATACATACGGATCTGAATGTTGCAGACCCGTTGACTAAGCCTCTTCCACGAGCAAAACATGATCAGCACCAAGGCTCCATGGGTGTTAGAATCATTACTGTGTAATATAGATTATTGACTCTAGTGCAAGTGGGAGACTGAAGGAAATATGCCCTAGAGGCAATAATAAAGTTATTATTTATTTCCTTATATCATGATAAATGTTTATTATTCATGCTAGAATTGTATTAACTGGAAACATAATACTTGTGTGAATACATAGACAAACAGAGTGTCACTAGTATGCCTCTACTTGACTAGCTCGTTGATCAAAGATGGTTATGTTTTCTAACCATAGACATGTGTTTTCATTTGATTAACGGGATCACATCATTAGGAGAATGATGTGATTGACATGACCCATTCCATTAGCTTAGCACCCGATCGTTTAGTATGTTGCTATTGCTTTCTTCATGACTTATACATGTTCCTATGACTATGAGATTATGCAACTCCCGTTTGCCGGAGGAACACTTTATGTGCTACCAAACGTCACAACGTAACTGGGTGGTTATAAAGGAGCTCTACAGGTGTCTCTGAAGGTACATGTTGGGTTGGCGTATTTCGAGATTAGGATTTGTCACTCCGATTGTCGGAGAGGTATCTCTGGGCCCTCTCGATAATGCACATCACATAAGCCTTGCAAGCATTGCAACTAATGAGTTAGTTGTGAGATGATGTATTACGGAACGAGTAAAGAGACTTGCCGGTAACGAGATTGAACTAGGTATTAAGATACCGACGATCGAATCTCGGGCAAGTAACATACCGATGACAAAGGGAACAACGTATTTTGTTATGCGGTCTGACCGATAAAGATCTTCGTAGAATATGTGGGAGCCAATATGAGCATCCAGGTTCCGCTATTGGTTATTGACCAGAGACGTGTCTCGGTCATGTCTACATTGTTCTCGAACCCGTAGGGTCCGCACGCTTAACGTTACGATGACAGTTTCATTATGAGTTTATATGTTTTGATGTACCGAAGGTTGTTCGGAGTCCCGGATGTGATCACGGACATGACGAGGAGTCTTGAAATGGTCGAGAAATAAAGATTGATATATTGGAAGCCTATATTTGGATATCGGAATCGTTCCGGGTGAAATTGGGATTTTACCGGAGTACCGGGGGGTTATCGGAACCCCCCCCCCCCCCCCCCGGGGGGGGGGGGTTAATGGGCCTTCATGGGCCCTTAGGGAGAAGAGGAGGGCCGGCCAGTGTCGTGGTTCTAACTCTGACAGTGATGTAGGGGGGTGAGTATGGAGAGGCTAGATCTTAGCTATTGGGAAGTTGTTGCACGCAAGATTTACGAGTTCAGGCCCTTCTCGGAGGAAGTAATAGCCCTACGTCTCGGAGCCCGGAGGTCGTCGACTGGATTTACGCGTGTATGGATTACAGGGGAGCCAACCGTTGCTACTGAGGAGGTGGGTGGCTTATATAGAGTTCGCCAGCCCTCTCCTGTCCTCAGTAATGCAGGGTTTAAGGTACATTAAGGCGGGGCATTACTGGTAACGCTGGTAATAAAATGCTATAATGACCATAAAGACTACTTAACAGACGACCGTTTGCCTACGGAGTGACTTTAGGGCTTCTGGCAGTCGAGTGGTTAGCTTTATGGTCGAGTGACAGCTTATTGGTCGAGTGTCTTGAATCTGTCGAGTGGGTACCTTCGAGTCGACTGAAAGGTGACTTCTTCTGGGGATGTCCTTGGGTAGGGCTCTTTAGGACAGACCTGTGCCCCTACCCTAGGTACATAGCTTCATCATTAGCCCCCGAATGGATCGAGGTTAGAGTGGGAAAGAGTTGGGGATCTTTTCCGACTGGTTCTTTGGGGCTGCATGAGTGCCTTGTCTCGGGCCAACTGTCACGGGTGACGTCATCAACCTCTTTCAGTCGCCTTGATCCATTCCAGGCCTTTCGTCGAGTGAATACCTTCACTTGCGACATGCCGAGTGTTGGCGCGAGCGGGATCTTCTGTTTTGGCAAGTTATTCTGCAGCCCGCGGATCTCGCGGGATTCGGATTTTGGGAAGCGCGCGGGACAGGAGCAGCCGTAGTAATCGGAAGAGATAAAGCGGAAGCTCCTCGATCTCCGCGTCGCCTTTTTTGCCACGTACTGCGCGCGTGTCTGCTGCGGGATTTGACTGGATGGCCCTAGCCTACCAGTCAGCCACTCGGGAGCGGCCCCTTATAAGTTGCCGGCTTGGAGTTCCCAAACCGCGCGCTCTCTTCTCCTCCCTGCTTCCTCTCTCCTTTCGCCAGTCGTTCCGCTTCCTCCGCTCTCCTTTCGCCAGCACCGCGAGCCCGTGAGAGACCTCGCCGGCGACGATGACGAAGGGCAAGACCACTACTTTGGAGCGCGCGAAGAAGGCGGCGGCGGGGAAGGGAAAAAGGTCTGCACGGGGCGGGTCTTCCTCTCGGACCGCTCTGCCCCCGGGTTGGATCCAGGGCGACTAGATGCCGTCGGCGCTCCGGCAGGAAGATCTCGACGACATGGTCGAGGGGGGAGCCATTCCCCACGAAGCTGCGCGTCTCCCGGGGGGGAGATCGAACCTCAGCCCCGCGACGGTGAGTGTGTGCTCTTAGCCACCCACATCGACCGCGGGTTTTCTCTGCCGCCCCATCCCTTTTTCCGGAGTTTCTTGAACTTTTTCGGAGCGCAGCTCCATCACTTCACTCCCAACTCCATCGTATACCTTGCCGCTTTCATCTCCATGTGTGAGGCCTTCTTGGGTTGTCGCCCCCACTGGGGGCTCTTCAAGCACATTTTTACCTGTCGCTCTCAATCGGTCAAGAAGACCAAGTCGAGTGACGAGAGGATGCGGGTGATCCAACTGTGCGGGGGCCTGGCGATCCAGACGAGGGCAAAGAGCTGTTTTCCATCAATCACCCTCCCGGAGTCGGTCCGTGGTTGGCAGTCGACCTGGTTCTACTGCCAGGACCAGGTGACCCCAGGACAGTCGACTGGTCTTCCTCTTTTTTCCCTCGACCGAGCCAAGAAGCCTGTCTCTCTGAAGGTCGCGCCGGAGGAAAGGGCCCAAGTCAAGGTGTTGGCCGGTCGAGTGGTTGAGCTTGTCCATGAAGGTGTGACTGGTATGGACCTGCTGGAGGTCTTCCTCCAAAGGCGCATCCAACCGCTCCAGGCCCGCGACCACCCGATGTGGCTATATTCGGGCCTCGACGACACCACTCGGATCCACCCGGAGGAGGTCACCGACGAGATGCTGGAGGGGTGGATGATAAGTATTACGGGGAACAAAGACAACCCCCGAGGAGCCAGGAGGGTAATCCCACTCGACAACTCGTATGAGGTGGACCAGGTAAGTCTTTGTGCTCCCGACTGATATCTTGTCTTCTGTCTCGTTCTTCTTCGAGTTAGTTGATTGACTTTCGTCTCGTATGTTGTTTCCCAGGCGACCACCGAGATGTACTCGACGCCCAACGGGGCACAGGGGTCGACTGAGGAAGGGGAGGCAAGCGGAGGCGAGAGCGGGGACGACCAAGGCGAGTGGGAGTCCGACGGTGAGGGAGAGGGAGGCGACGACATCTTCTCCAGCGAAGGGGAGGAGGAGGAGGCTGAACCTCCCCGCCTGGAGGGGCGATCCAAGCTCACCCACGATCCGGTGCGGGAACGTGGCAAGGTGACTGCTCCCGTTGGGCAGTCGTCGAAACGCCCTCGGACCTCCTCTCCTCCGCTGACTGAGAAGGTTTCCAAGCACCCATGAGCGACGCCATCCAAGCCGCCCAAGGCTCTGCCCAAGATGAAGATAGCTGTTCCCACCATTTCCTGGTAATAATAAGACTTGCTTTCTTTTGTCAATCGTGGACGGATCCTTGGTCGATTCACTGAGCCAATTGACTGACTTTCGAGATTTGCAGCGGTGCTACTTCTGAGGTCTCCGCCAAGAACGACGACCAAGAGATGGAGGACGCCATCACCTCCAACCCTGGTACGATCGTTGATGTCCCGCTTTTGAGTCGACTGAACCTTTATTGCAACGCTGGTCGATTGAATGTTTTCCTTGCAACTCTTCCCCATGTTATCGACCTCCCGGACGATGATGACAACGAACCACTGAGAGCGAGGAGGAAGAAGAAGGCGTCGGCTGATAAGACCCCACCATCCACTCCGGCGCCTGAGACCGCAGCTCGGGATGATGGTGAACCCACTCGGGCTACCGTGACCTTCGCCATTCCTCCGGCGAGTGTGCAGCCTTCAGCGTCGACTGCGGATCCGTCTTCGCTTTTTGCTGCGTACCCCGTCCCTGAGGACCAAGCGGCTGCTGCGAAGGAGGCTGTACGCCAGACGGGGATCATGATGGAGCAAGTGAAGGTGGCTCGAGAAGCCTGTCAGGCAGCTTATGACGCAAGCTCGGCCCTTCAGAGCAACATCCAGGTTAGTCGACTTCAACACTTGGTCTGTTACGATATGTTCTTTGAAGAATCTCTTTTCCGAAGATCTTTATGTTTGTACACCCAGTGGGTGTGTCTGCCAATTCTTGGACGAGTGGGGGCACGCTAAGTGCACCCACTGGGTGTAGTCCCCAAGACTATGGTGGACCGCAGCCGGTCGACTGTAGTCTTTCTGTTCGGGCCATATCGAATGGAACGGTATCCTGTCGACTGCGGGCAGTCGACTTTCTTCCTCTCTTTTTTACAGTGGGGGCACGCCGAGTGCACCCACTGGGTGTAGTCCCCGAGACTACTGTTGAATGTTTTTGCTTCGGCTGTAGTCTTAGAAACGTCGTTATTGTCTCTTAGTTACTCGGAAGCAACTCATCTTGGACTCGACTTCGGGGGCCGGTCGGGTGGGATAGGAACCGGTGGGGGCACGCTAAGTGCACCCACTGGGTGTAGTCCCCGAGACTATGGTGGACTGCTGGCAGTCGACCGTAGTCTTAGTATTTATTGCCTTCGTTGTTTTTTACTGTAATGATAACTCCTCCCCTTCGACTTCAGAAATCTTGTGATCTTGGAGCCTGTTTGGCTGACTTGGAGAAGCAGCAAATTCAACTGAACCTTGATCTGGAGCTGGCCAGAACAGAGCTGCAGAAGGTCAGAGACGGCGCCGCAGGTAAGAAGCCTTTGTCGACTAGTTAGTTTCTAGGCTTGAGTATCCTTCTGCTATTTCCGAATCAATCATCATTTCTCTGCAGAAAAACTGAACGAAGCTCTTGCGAAGAAGGATCAGGACTTGGTTGCCGCCCGTAAGGAGGCTGATGACAAAACCGCTCTGGCCGTACAGAAGCTGGCTTCGGTCGACCAATTAGAAGGAGAGAATACCAGGTTGAAGACCGCTCTGAATGAAGCCAACAGGCAGACTTCACGTTGGAAGAAGGAGAACCTCATCCTGGGCGAGAAGATGGAAGGCATCGCTCGCAGGAGGGACGACCTGGAGAGCTACTTAAGGAGCCTCGCCAAGAAGCTGTACATCAAGCTCGAAGGTGCGCATTCAGCTCCGACTGTTTTTTGTGTCGACCCAGTCTTATGAAAATTGACCTATCCTTGGATCGTGTATGCAGAACTTTGCCAGAACTTTGAAGAGGAGAATGGGCGGATCGAAACAGGTTTGGATCCAATCAACTCTCCAGTGAAAGACGAAGCTGCCATGAATCTGCTCCGACTGGAATCTCGTGTTGACGGCGTCGTGGATTACCTGGCTCGACTGAAGGTTGCCATGTCGCGGATCGACCCGATGCTTTGGCAAGAGTCTGCGCTCCAGAACGATCTCGAGTCTCTGATGACTCGACTCAACGGAATCCCTGATCGAGTGCAGGAGTGGAAGAAGTCTTCCGCTCGGTGTGGCGCTGATGTGGCTCTGTCTCTGGTCCGTGTCCATTGCAAGGAGGCGCGGGAGGAGAAACTGGCCGCCATCCAAGTTGCCAACATGAGGAAACACAACTTCCAGGACTTCATGGAGACATTCATCGCTGCTGCTACCCGCATCGCAGACGGGATCGACTTGGATGAGTTCGTCGCCCCTGCCAGTCCTCCGCCTGAGGAATGAAAAACTTTTAAGCTCTACTTAAATTTGCCTCGGAATGCTGGGTGGATCTATAACCGTTGAACCTCTGCCTTGAATTTGCCTCGGAATGCCGAGTGGAATTGTAATAGTTAAACCCTGCCAAGCCGAGGGTTCGAATACTTTTGATCTGAGGTCTGGGACTCTTTAGGCTTTATTTGAACTTGATTCATCGTTGAATATCTTTGTGGACGATCCGTCGAGTGGAACTTGGCCTTCACTTGAAGGAGAGGGTGGTGGTCGACCCACACCCCGTTACTGCAGAGTGGGATGGAGCGCACATTGTATTTGTGGCGAAGCTCTCTAGGAGAAGGCGGCGGTCGACCTACACCCTGTTACTGCGGAGTGGGACAGAGCAC
This sequence comes from Triticum urartu, assembly GCF_056163025.1. Taxonomy (NCBI): domain Eukaryota; kingdom Viridiplantae; phylum Streptophyta; class Magnoliopsida; order Poales; family Poaceae; genus Triticum; species Triticum urartu. The sequence goes on along the minus strand of NC_141879.1, from coordinate 45,134,044 downwards.
ACATTGTATTTGTGGCGAAGCTCTCCAGGAGAAGGTGGCAGTCGACCTGCCCCTCGTCGTCCTTGAGGAATGAGATGTGTTTCATACTTAGGCGAGCACTGGGCTGCAGCTAAGCCCCTGAGTGGGAGGTTTGCTCTCACTCGGTAGGATTTTGTTAACACTTAGGCGAGTGCTTGACTGCAGCTAAGTCCCTTAGTGGGAGAACTTAGGCGAGTGCTGGACTGCAGCTAAGCCCCCGAGTGGGAGGTTTGCTCTCCACTCGATAGGATTTTTTCATACTTAGGCGAGTGCCTGACTGCAGCTAAGTCCCTTAGTGGGAGAATTTAGGCGAGTGCTGGACTGCAGCTAAGCCCCCGAGTGGGAGGTTTGCTCTCCACTCGGTAGGATTTTTCAAACATAGGCGAAATGGATTCGCGGCTAAGTCACCCACTGGGGGATTTCGTATGCAAACAGTTGTCTTTGATAAAAATGAACTACGGAAGTTTCTCTTATTACATCTTTTAGACTAAGGAACTTAAGTGTAAAAGGGGCGGAGCAGTTCCGCATTCCAGGCTCGTGGCTCGTCGATCCGGCGATCAACATTGTAGAGGTGATACGCTCCATTGTGGAGCTGTGTTTTGATTTTCGGTTTGAGTTTTTTTTTCGCCCTAGGCCGAGATGGCCGAATTTCGGCCATTTTCAAAAATTTCGGCTGAAATTTGACCAAATTTTAACTGCAATTTGACTTAAATTTGACCAAAATTTGCCAAATTTGAGCAATTTCGGCCTAAATATACTTTTCGCCCCAGGCCGAGATGGCCGAAATTCGGCCGAAATCCACTTTTTTCCGCCGAAAATCAAAACACAGTTGTGGAGGACTCTGGTGACGATGAAGGGACCTTCCCAAGTAGGAGCAAGCTTGTGTGGTTTCTGTTGATCCACTCGGAGGACTAAATCTCCTTCTTGGAAGGCTCGACTCTTCACATTCCTGGCGTGGAATCGACGCAAGTCTTGCTGATAAATGGTCGATCTGATCATGGCCATTTCCCTCTCTTCTTCTAGGAGGTCGACTGCGTCTTGTCGGGCTTGTTCTGCTTCATCTTCGGTATAAAGTTCGACTCGGGGTGCGTTGTCGAGAAGATCACTCGGCAGAACTGCTTCGGCTCCGTAAACCAGAAAGAATGGAGTTCTTCCAGTCGACCGGTTCGGGGTGGTCCTCAATCCCCACAGAACTGACGAAAGCTCGTCGACCCAAGCACCTGCCGCATGCTTGAGATCACGCATCAGTCGAGGCTTTAGTCCTTTGAGAATTAGACCATTTGCTCTCTCGGCTTGCCCATTCGACTGGGGATGGGCGACCGATGCGTAGTCGACTCGCGTGCCTTGAGAGGCGCAAAAGGCTCTGAACTGGTCTGAATCGAAGTTTGACCCACTGTCAGTGATGATGCTGTGAGGGACTCCATATCTGAATGTTAATCCTCTGACGAAACTGATAGCAGTGTTAGCATCAAGGTTCTTGATGGGCTTAGCTTCAATCCATTTGGTAAACTTGTCGACTGCCACAAGCACATGAGTGAAACCGCTCCTGCCTGTTCTCAGTGGGCCGACCATGTCTAGCCCCCAGACAGCAAAGGGCCAGACGAGTGGAATGGTCTTCAGGGCTGATGCAGGTTTGTGCGACATGTTGGAGTAGAACTGGCACCCTTCACACTTGTCGACTATCTCCTTAGCCATCTTGTTTGCTCTTGGCCAGTAAAACCCTGCTCGGTATGCTTTAGCCACAATGGTCCGAGAGGACGCATGGTGACCACAGGTTCCCGAGTGGATATCATCAAAGATTATCCGACCCTCTTCTGGTGTTATGCACTTCTGACCGATTCCAGTCGCGCTTTCTCTATACAATTGTCCCTTTATGACTGTGAAGGCTTTGGATCGGCGGACGATCTGTCGAGCCTCTTCCTCGTCCTCTGGGAGTTCTTTCCTTAGGATATATGCGATGTATGGTATCGTCCAGTCGGGGGTGATGGCCAAGACTTCCATGATCAGGTCGACCACAGCAGGAACTTCGACTTCAGTCAGATCTGTGGCACTTTTCGGCTGCGGGGCTTCTTCTGTAAAAGGATCCTCCTGGACTGACGGCGAGCGGATGTGCTCCAAAAACACATTGCTGGGAACGGTCTCTCTCTTGGAGCCTATCTTTGCCAGATCATCAGCTGCTTGATTTTTCAGTCGGGGGATGTGATGAAGCTCTAACCCCTCGAATTTCTTTTCTAGCTTTCTCACTACATTACAATAGCCAGTCATTGCCGGACTTCTGACGTCCCATTCCTTCATTACCTGATTAACCACCAAATCCGAGTCGCCATAGACCATGAGGCGACGGACGCCGAGTGAAATGGCCATGCGCAACCCGTACAAAAGAGCTTCATATTCTGCTTCATTATTGGAGGAATCGAAGTGAATCTCGAGAACATATCTGAGCTTATCTCCTCAGGGGGAGACCAAAACTACCCCAGCACTAGAACCATTCAGCATCTTGGACCCATCGAAGAACATGGTCCAATGCTCCGAGTTAACTTGAGTCGGAAGCTGCTGTTCGATCCACTCAGCGACGAAATCTACAATTGCTTGGGACTTGATAGCCTTCTTTGCTTCAAACTTGATATCTAGGGGAAGGAGTTCAATCGCCCACTTCACCACTCGACCAGTTGCATCTCTGTTATGCAGAATCTCTGACAGTGGGGCGTCGCTGACGACTGTAATGGAGTGATCAGAGAAGTAATGTGCAACCTTCTTTGTGGTCATATAAATTCCGTATACAAGCTTCTGGTAATGAGGATATCTTTGCTTTGAAGGTGTCAAAACTTCAGACACATAGTATACTGGGCGCTGAACTCTGACGGCCTTTCCTTCTTCTTCCCGCTCGACCGTAAGTACTATACTGACAACTTGTCATGTGGCTGCAATGTAAAGCAGCAAGGGCTCTTTACTGATTGGGGTAGCAAGCACCGGCTGGGTGGAGAGCAGAGCTTTGAGGTCTGCAAATGCTGTATCAGCTTCTGGAGTCCACTCGAACTTGTCAGACTTCTTCATCAGTTGGTAAAGAGGCAACGCCTTTTCACCGAGACGAGAAATGAATCGACTTAGAGCGGCCAAGCAACCTGTAAGCTTCTGGACATCGTGCACACGCACGGGGCGCTTCATCCGGAGTATGGTGCCAACTTTCTCGGGATTGGCGTCGATTCCTCGTTCGGAAATGAGAAAACCGAGTAACTTTCCACCCGGAACTCCGAATGTGCACTTTGATGGATTAAGCTTGATATCATACCTCCTGAGGTTGGCAAAGGTTTCAGCAAGGTCAGTCAGCAGGTCGGAACCTTTGCATGACTTGACCACAATATCATCCATGTATGCTTCCACGTTCCGACTGATCTGAGTGAGCAGGCACTTTTGAATCATCCTCATGAATGTGGCTCCAGCGTTCTTGAGGCCGAAGGGCATGGTGACATAACAGAAGCACCCGAAAGGAGTGATGAAAGTTGTTTTGATCTCATCGGGTCCATACAGACGGATCTGATGGTACCCAGAATAGGCGTCTAGAAAAGACAGTCGCTCACACCCCGCGGTCGAGTCGACTATTTGGTCGATGCGAGGGAGAGGAAAATGATCTTTCGGGCAGGCCCGATTGATATGTTTAAAGTCGATGCACATGCGAAGCGACTTGTCCTTCTTGGGGACCATGACAACATTGGCGAGCCATTCGGAGTGATAAATCTCTCGGATGAACTCCGCTGCTAAAAGCCGAGCCACCTCTTCGCCAATAGCTTTCCTCTTCTGGATGGCGGACCGTCAAAGATGTTCTTTCATAGGCTTGAACTTTGGGTCGATTCGTAGACGGTGCTCAGCCAGTCCCCTGGGAACTCCAGGCATGTCAGAGGGCTTCCATGCGAAGATGTCCCAGTTCTCACGGAGGAACTGGACGAGCGCTTCTTCCTATTTGGAGTCGAGCGTTGTTGAGATGTGATTCGGGGCAGCATCGGGGTCGGTCGGGTGAATGTGGACTGTCTTTGTTTCACCGGACGACCGAAAAGCTGATTCTGAAGCAGGCTTCTTGGCTCGTAACAACTCACCCGGATCTGCAGTCTTTTGGTACTCTTGCAGCTCGACCACTGCCATCTGCGCATCTGCAATCTTTGAGCCCTTCTGAAAACACTCTTCTGCCTTCTTCCGGTTGCCTGTAACAGTGATCACACCTTTGGGGCCAGGCATCTTCAATTTGAGATACACGTAACATGGTCGGGCCATGAAGCGTGCGTAAGCTGGCCTGCCCAAAATGGCATGATAGGCACTTTGGAAGTCCACAACCTCGAATGTCAACTTTTCCTTGCGGTAATTCTTGGAATCACCAAAAACCACATCAAGAGCAATCTGGCCAAGTGATTGGGCTTTCTTCCCGGGAATGACTCCGTGGAAGCTCATGTTGCTGGTACTGAGCCTGGACATCGGAATGCCCATCCCTTTCAATGTTTCAGCATACAATATGTTCAGGCCACTGCCTCCATCCATCAGGACTTTGGTCAGTCGAGTGCCTTCGACAACCGGGTCGACCACCAAAGCTTGCCTCCCAGGGGTGGCAATGTGTGTCGGGTGATCAGACTGGTCGAATGTGATGGCAGTCTGAGACCATTTCAGGTAACTGGGTGTTGCCGGGGCAACCATGTTCACCTCGCGGTTAATGACTTTCAGTCGACTTTTGCTTTCGACATCAGCAAAAATCATCAGGGTGGAATTGACTTGGGGGAATCCATCGTCACTATCTTCTTTGTCCTCAACTCTGTCTGGCTCTTTTTCTTTGTCTTTGGACTGCTTGCCCTGAAACTGCTGGATCAGGAGCCGGCACTGTCGAGTGGTATGTTTTGGGTAAATAAAATTACCCTCTTCATTCTTCTTGGTGTGGATGTGACATGGCAGATCCAACACATCATTTCCATCCTGATCCTTGACTTTTTTGGGCTTCTAGGCGCCCTTGGGTTTTCCTTTGAAGTTTCCCTGGGCCACGGCCAGGGCCTCTCCAGGGGCGGCCGGTTCAGCCTTTCGCTTTTGCTTCCGACTGGAGTTCCCTCCGGTTTCTTGGGCGACTGCCTTGTACTTGCCGCTTCGGAGTCGATCTTCGTCTTCACCGTTAGCGTACTTGGTGGCAATCTCCATCATCCGATTCAGAGACATCTCTCCAGTTCGACCGAATTTCAGATTCAATTCTCTGTACTTGACGCCTTCCTTGAAGGCGCAAACTGCTTGATGGTCTGGCACATTCTCAACCGAGTGATGCAGTGTGATCCACCTCTGGATGTAATCCCTCAGAGTTTCATTCGGCTTCTGCACACAAGACCGCAATTCCGTAAGGCCCGCGGGTCGCTTGCATGTTCCCTCGAAGGTTGTGACAAACACTCGGGAGAGGTCCTCCCAAGTGTAGATGCTGCTGGGTGCCAACTGATTTAACCACGCTCTGGCCGAGCCCTCTAACATGAGAGGCAAATGCTTCATGGCCACTTCGTCATTGCCACCGCCAATCTGTACGGCCACTCGGTAATCTTCGAGCCAAGTGTCAGGCTTGGACTCACTGGTGAACTTGCTGACTCCAGTCGCCAACCTGAAGTTGGGGGGAATCACTGCGGCTCTGATGGCTCGACTGAAACACTCTGGCCCCGAAACATGTACTCTGCTACTGCTGGCAGGTGCATCCCTGTTGTGACCTTCCCGATGAGCTCTATTCCTGTCAACCAAACCTTGAATGAGGATAGATCTCGCATCAAAGCCTGGGTCCCTGGGGTCGACTGGTATCCTCTGCCCAATACTGTGAGGGCGTCTGTCATCTCGCCGCCGAGGCGCATATGACCCACTCCTCGAGGGAGGGGTTGGCACTCGACGTTGGTCATCACGATCGGGTCGGTAGTCATACTGCTCATTCCTCCTGTACTGATCACGCCGATCACCACGTCCCTCATGCCTCGGGGGCGAGCTCGGGCTATGAGCTGACTGGACTGTTTCTGTTGCAACGGATCGACTGTGGATCCTATCTCGCGACTGAGAAACAGCCGAATTCTAATCACCCGCCGCCCGGAGCAGCGCTCTGATCTGCAACAAGCCCCTGCCGGCCTCCGATTGGGAGGGCTGAATTGATTCTGCTATACGGGCTGCGGCGGCCAAATTCTGAACTGGGGTTCGATATACCTGGGGCGGCGAGAATAGCTGACGCCGACTGGACTCGGGAGCTCGCTGACGTCGACTGGACTCAGGAGCTCGCTGACGTGCTTGCTCGTCGAGTATTCGCTAGAGATTCTCCAATCGAGTGCGCTCGGCCAAGTTAGCCAGGCGCGCGTCCTCCAAGGCCCGGGCCTCGGGGGTTTCTCCGACAATTGGAGTGTGGAGCGCGTCCATGTTCCGGCGGCGAAGTTCCTCTCGCTGTAATGACGTGAGAGGCTCGGGGAGATACTCATCGTGGGGACGCGACGGGTCGCTCCTACCCATGCCCCCGTCAGCGCGAGGGAAACCGGGCGGACTGGGTGTTCCATCGACCGCCAGGACCTCAGCCGCCGGGTCGCTGCTGTCGCACTCGGATGCGGTCTCCGCGGAGCCAGTCGAACAGGCCGTAGAGCGATTCGACGGGCTTGATTGCCGTGACTTGTGGGGCTGCCGACTGGCGGGCCACGGCATGTCTCACCCACCGCTGGAGTCTCGACCGACCAGAGCGCTTGCGCTGGTGGGAGACAGGGTGGGGAGACGACGCAGGGGCCGACCGATACTGGGTCGACGGCTGCCGCAGGAGGACGCCATGAATGTAAGCGCGGAAGTGCGTCGCACCGCGGACGGGGAGCGCGTCGATGTCGAGTGGTGCCTCCTGAAGCCAGGCGGAGTCATCGACGGTGAAGGTGAGCGCGCCGAGACGGATCTCGCGGCCCTCCACCAAAACTCCGCAGGAAACCATGATAAAAAAGGATCGGAAAAGATTGCAACTTCTCCAACTAAGCGCTAAGATTCCTGCCCCACGGTGGGCGCAACCTGTCGCGGTTCTAACTCTGACAGTGATGTGGGGGGTGAGTATGGAGAGGCTAGATCTTAGCTATTGGGAAGCTGTTACACGCAAGATTTACGAGTTCAGGCCCTTCTCGGAGGAAGTAATAGCCCTACATCTCGGAGCCCGGAGGCGGTCGACTGGATTTACGCGTGTATGGATTACAGGGGAGCCAACCGTTGCTACTGAGGAGGGGGGTGGCTTATATAGAGTTCGCCAGCCCTCTCCTGTCCTCAGTAATGCAGGGTTTAAGGTACATTAAGGCGGGGCGTTACTGGTAACACTGGTAATAAAATGCTATAATGACCATAAAGACTACTTAACAGACGACCGTTTGCCTACGGAGTGACTTTAGGGCTTCTGGCAGTCGAGTGGTTAGCTTTATGGTCGAGTGACAGCTTATTGGTCGAGTGTCTTGAATCTGTCGAGTGGGTACCTTCGAGTCGACTGAAAGGTGACTTCTTCTGGGGATGTCCTTGGGTAGGGCTCTTTAGGACAGACCCGTGCCCCTACCCTAGGTACATAGCTTCATCAGCCAGGGCAGGCCGCGCGCCCCCTCCCCCCCTAGTCCGAATAGGACAAGGAAGGGGGGGCGGCGCCCCCCTTTCCTCTTTCCCCCTTCCCCTTTCCTTCTCCAACAAGGCAAGAGGGGGGAGTCCTACTCCCGGTGGGAGTAGGACTCCTCCAGGTGCACCCCTAGGGGTCGGCCGCACCTCCCCCCTCCCTCCTTTATATACGGGGGCAAGGGGGCACCCCAAGACACACAAGTTGATCTTCGTGATTATTCCTTAGCCGTGTGTGGTGCCCCCTTCCACCATATTCCACCTCGGTCATATCGTAGCGGTGCTTAGGCGAAGCCCTGCGACGGTAGAACATCAAGATCGTCACCACGCCGTCGTGCTAACGGAACTCTTCCCCGACACTTTGCTGGATCGGAGTCCGGGGATCATCATCGAGCTGAACGTGTGCTAGAACTCGGAGGTGCCGTAGTTTTGGTGCTTGATCGGTCGGGCCGTGAAGACGTACGACTACATCAACCGCGTTGTTATAACGCTTCCGCCTTCAGTCTACGAGGGTACGTGGACAACACTCTCCCCTCTCGTTGCTATGCATCACCATGATCTTGCGTGTGCGTAGGAAATTTTTTGAAATTACTACGTTCCCCACAACACAAATCTCCTCGGATATCAGCGACATAGTTTAGGTTCCCGAAACTGATCTGGTGACCAGGGGCGTAGCTGTCGATCTGTTCGAGGTGGCCAATCAAGTTAGCACGTAGAACGAAGCCACCGAACACAAATATCTGGCCGGGGAGGAAAACTTTCCCAGAAACAGCATCATTGTTGATGATCGAACGAGCCATCGAACCTTCCGTTGATGGCACAGTGGAACTCTCAATGAAAGCACCAATGTCGGTGTCAAAACCGGCCTATCTCGGGTAGGGGGTCCCGAACTGTGCGTCTGAGGATTGAAGGTAACAGGAGACAGGGGAGACACGATGTTTACCCAGGTTCGGGCCCTCTTAATGGAGGTAAAACCCCACATCCTGCTTGATTGTATTTGATGAGTATAGGGGTTACAAGAGTTGATCTACCTCGAGATCGTAATGGCTAAACCCTAGACGTCTAGCCTATATGATTTCTGATAGCCTCTACGGACTAAAACCCTCCGGTTTATATAGACACCGGAGGGGCCTAGGGTTGTACAGAGTCGGTTTACAGAGAAAGGAAATAATACATCCGAACGCTAGGCTTGCCATCCACGCAAAGGAGAGTCCCATCCGGACACGGGGGAAGGTCTTCTGCCTTGTATCTTCACGGCCCATCAGTCCGGCTCATATCAGATAGCCCGGACACCCGAGGACCCCTTAGTTCAGGACTCCCTCAGAAACCCCTTATTAGCTGCGTGCAAACTTGCTCTCCAGCCGCATTCGAGGTGGACACCAGCAGTACAACGATGTGGGTAATGCCCCTTTAGCCGCGTGTGTCATGCACACGGCTGGTGGTATACGTTTAGTAGTGTGTGCAGCGCACACGACTATTGGGCCATATTTAGCAGGGTGCGCAGCGCACGCAACTAGTCTGTTGATAACCAACAACGTTCCCTCCCTATACACGTCGGTAGTCCATCAGACAATAGCACCATTCGATATGCTAGACATGGCTGGTGTCAGAGCTAACTTGCAGCATTCTGTTCACCCGAACATTGCTAATCTGCTATACTGTTAGTATCGTTTGCTTAATTGCTACTAGTTTGTTTTGTAGAAGGGCAAATAAAAATGCTGGCACGGTGACATTTTTTGTTAGTAGCATCTGCACATTTCATACATATAGAAATACTCATGTAACTATATAATGAATGTTATTTTGTAATACATTTTACATGAATTCAAGTTGCAACATATGCATATACACATTCAATCCACATAACACATTGATATTGTTGAATTACAAGCATATGCATTCCGCGTGCCAAATTTATAAAAGAATTACGCATTTGACAGCCACGGCTTGGTCTTGGTGCGGGGGCTTCGAAATATTGAAGTTGCAATCGACGAATCATCTGAAAAGAACAATGTGAGCATGCATAGAGAGCAAATTAACATAGCACATGCATGACAACCTATAAAAAGATTAATAGCAAAAGATGGCATCAGTTATGAACCAAATTAAGGGTTAACTTTGTTGTCCTACTTGAGTCATCATGTCTCAATACATGTCTCTATACCTGCAACAAGTACTAACATTACAGACTTAAGGGCTTAACTAATTTTAGAATGACACGAAAGTTATGGTACAACTACCCAGTCTTGTTTAGAACAACGTTTTCAACACGACCATTGTTGTTCTACAAAAGACCGTGAGTCAACTATGCATGAATGTCCTTCATTTAATGGACATGGTCGTTATGTTGTCGCTTTTGTCGATCCCACCACTCATCAAGGGGTTTGTCGGCGTCGTAGTACATCCCCTCCTTGCTGACAACATCGTTGTTAATGATGGTTGCAAGGGTGCTTGATGGATCTATATTTTACACATTTTTAGAGCTCATTTGTTGTGTGTTCACTATATTATGTCCCATTGAACCAAATATGTGTCCATTATGCATGATTACCGGGTTTTGCACTTCTCCCTTCGTGGCACCGGCGCCGACTCTACTACGGGTTACTTGACTAACTCTGTTGTGATAGAATCACCTACATGATCATCCCCGCGTGAATCTTGAACTTCTTCGAGTCGGACTGACCTCCCATTAGCCTTTCGACTGAGAAACTCTTTCTCAAGGAAAACTCCATGTTGAGCGACAAGCACTTTGCCCTCTTCACACTTGTAGAAGTAATATCCCAAGGTTTCCCTCGGATATCCCATAACTAGCACTTGTCCGACTTGGGTGTGCGCTTGTCCGACTAGAGTCACTTGACATATGCCTCACAACCCCAAATCTTAAAAAAAAAAGATAAAATGTGACTCTTCGCAGTCCATATCTCATACGGTGTCTTATCTACGGACTTTGATGGTACCCTGTTTAGTGTGAAAGCTACAGTTTATAGAGCGTATCCCCAAAATTACAAGGGTAAATCTGACTGACTCATCATTGACCGAAGCATGTCTAACGGAGTCTAATTCCTAAAGGTAAATTAAGTTGCATAGTGTCGATGGCTAATGCAGCAACTCTTATTCCAAAGGTGTATGTCAACTTCTCCTCTTGTGACATTCCTAGTTCTTCTTAGCCCCGACATCGAATTGCATATGTGAACAACTGATCCAATATCATATACCCAAGACATACTAGAATCATCAGCAAGATAAAATGTCTATAACATATCCAATAAGTGTACCTGAAGAAGAATTCACACTTCCAGTCTTCTTGCCCTTCTCGCCAAGCCACTTGTTGCGGTTCCTTTTCTAGTGATCGGGTTCCTTGCAATGAAAGCAAACGGTCCCCTTGTCTGGTCCTATCTAGGGTGTAGCGGTGCCAGTTGGAGTTGCCTCCTTCTCCTTCTCCTTTGTCTCGGCGTTTTTTGGACCGGATCTTCTTGAACTTAGTTGAGTTCCGCACCATCAACATTTGATGATGCGTGACTTTCTTGATATCCTGCTCTGCCACTTTTAGCATCACATGCAATTCAGTGAGCTTCTTCTCCATGACATGCATATGGCAGTTCGAGATGAGCATCGCTTAGCTACCTGGAAGAGAACCTAGAATTGTATCCATGGACAACTCGTCCCCAAGTGGGAAGCCTAACTGATCCAAAGTTCTCATGTACCCGATCATCTTGATCACATGCAGGCTCAGTGGATCACCCTCTTTCAGCTTACAATCCATCAAGGATTGCCAAATATTGAACCTTTCGGTCCTAGCCTGGATTTGAAACATACTCTTGAGGTTCTCGATCATATTGAAACCCTCTATATTTTTGGACAACTGCTGTAGATCAGGCTCCATACAAATCAGCATGAGATAGAGGATTTCGTTTGATTCATCAATGAGTTTCCGATGGGCGGTCCTGGTTGTGGCAGTAATATTCTCGGTAGGTTCCTCTAGAACATGTTCATTTTTATCATGCCTGAGAACAATTCTAAGATTTCTATACTAGGTGGTAAAGTTTGTTCCATTCAATTTATCTTTTTTCAAGATTGATTCAATGCAAAACTAGCTTGAGCAGGTGTTGACATTGATCTACAACAGAAATATGCAAAACACTAAGACATGTATTGATGAAGAGTAATTCACATTAACATTATAATAAGAACATTACTCCCACTAAAATCAACATCCCTCTGTTGATACTTGGCGATTCAAGATCCAAGATCAACATGTCAACTACTGAGCTTTTGCATCACTACTAGAAGACTAGATTACTCGGTTAGGAACACTTGCTAATCGTATCTCTATAAGACTCTTGTTTGTTGGGGACATCTCATCCCACACCAACTTCCATGACTCGAGGCCCAAAACTGTTTTGATAGCCACAACAAGTTAACCAATGCTTCGCTCGTAAGTGTCCAACACGAACATGGAGAATTAGTATCACCCTAGTTTTATAGTCCCGCCACTAAAAATACTTAACATGTGATGTTGCAGCAATTGGGAGACAATTTTACTTGACATTCTATGAGGGATCATCCTACTTCAAACATCACAGGCAATTTATACATGTGTGGTATGGTATTGCTCCTTAGTAACGCATGGTGATCTCCATCTCCACGTCTGCTGCCTGCCCATGATGATCTCCCATCTCCATGCATGGTTGTCCTTGTGGTGATCTTCATCTCCACACCACGACATCAACTGCCAAGTGCTGCATAAGATACTACGCTATTACAAACTAATAGTTATTGAAAGTAAATTACATCATAAGACTTCTCATGTTAACACGCAAGTCATTATAATTCAATAATGGGACAACCTATTGCTCTTGTCCACTATTCCACTTCACCTGCTTCATTTCCACGCTCCAACTCCTCCCTCATGTCCTCGCTTCAGCCAACAACATCGATGCCAACATTTCCTGTAAGAATGTTTTGTTCGACCAAATATGTCACATACTCCAGTTCACATAACTTGCAATTGTGCTGCCATTTTGCAAGACAAGGATGAGAAGCATACATGACATAGGACAAGATTCAAGATTCTTTGCAAATAATCAAGGAATAGAAACTAGAATACACTTAGACCATGCTTGGGCATCTGTAGAACACCCATCCGTTGTGGACGTTGGAGCCAGAGATGTAGTGCTTGACCGGCTACCCATAATATGGGCACTGCATAACGGGGATCAACGAGCCACGCCGGCGGTGAGCAGAGCAGGAGCAGCTCGGCGAGGACACATGTCGACGAAGAGAGGTACGCTCTTCAACGAGGGCCGGCGACGGTGACGAGCAATGGGGATTTGGCTGAATTTTGGGGGGAGGGTTGACGTAGTTAGGCAATTTTGTGTGTCAAAAAGTGGCACGAAGGTAACACGCTATTCTCTAAATATATGCAATGATCAAAGTGACTTTGTTCATTGCACAAGACATTTCACTGCAGACTAGAATTATAGATGCGCCCTTGAATTTGACCGATATGCGAGATGCGACCCGGTAAGACACGGGAAACGCCCCGTCTCCATCGCGGCTCCAGGGGACGTAGCGTAGCAGCAGGGCCAGGCGCGAGGAGCCGCCGCCGCGCCGCGCCGCCGGCCGCCCCCGCGCACGCCCGCACCTCCCGGCGCCGCCTCCTACCAGCGACTCAAGGTAGATTCCGCATCTCGGCGCCACCCCGTTTGAGGGTTTCGATTGTCCTATTTTTTTCCCCCACCCCTCACGGGCCGCGCGCTAGGGTTTGCAGGTTAGGACGGCGCCGGCATTGCGGCAAGGGTTGGCCGAGACGGAGCCCTCGCCCCTCACCTGAACTGCCCGCACGGCGAGATCAAGCGCCCCTGCCGAACTCGCTCATCGCTGGCTCTCCCTGCGCCCCCCCTTGCCTCGCCGCCTCCCACATAGGCCTCTCCCAGATCGAGGTACCGCAAATATCTCTTGCTAATCCACTTGCCCCTTGATGGGCGCCTTCCTGATTTGGTGCTAATTGTTTTCCCTTCGATTGTGCATAGTTTGTGACTACAGAAATGATATATGTGATGAGTTGACACATAGCACCAATGCGCAAATTCTGCAAGCCTGTTCCTGTTTATTTTTTGTATGGCACAGCCTGATTTTGCGTGTATTTTGTTCCTACTCGTTCCCTATGACGATTGATGAGTAGTTGAGTTCTGTAGTTTTGTATGGATCGTAACGGTGCCTACATTGTCCTGTCCACAGCTTATTTGTGATCTGTTACTGCTAGTACAGCAAAGGCTGCACGTTGTCCACTTCTTGAATGGTTTAGTTGTTGGAGACATGTGTACAATGTAGTTTCGGTGATCCTCTTCGTAGCTTATTTTGTGATCAATCTGCTAATTGTGCAAGGCAGTACAAAGGTCCTTTTTCTTGAATGTTGTAACCTGATAATCTGAGTTGTTGACATGTATATGTTGCAGTTCAATAGGTGATAACCTGATAATCTTTTTCATTTGACATGCAAACATGAATGCCGTTTATAAGTTTCCGCTGATGCCTTGATGAGCTTTAAACTTTAATGCCCTTTTGCATGATTCATGTGTTTATTGCAGTAGGGCAGTGCACTGACTTTGTGAAGGTTCCTGGAAATACTTGTTTCAAATGGCTCAGCAAGCGGATGGCATTTATGATGTGCCGGACGGGCCTCCTTTGATGACTATCAACTTGAAGCTGAGCAGCGAAAATTCCTTTTCAGAAATGCACCGCTCCTACGCAAGCCAGATGGAGCGCCTACGGAAACATCTCAAAAAGAAGTTTAAGACCCTCGTGAAGGGCAAGAGGAAGTTTCATCTCACCCCAGATGGGTTAGCTGTTTTCACGGTTGCATTTACTGATGGTGAAAGGACTGTCAGGGCGATCATTGAAGGAAGGCATATGTGGGTGAGAGGATTCGAAACTACAGATGGACAGGTGTATGAGTTCAAGGAGAAGAACCAGGGACATGAAACAAAGAAGTATATCAAAGGGTCAATTTTACTTTCCCATGGAGGAGGGTATCCCACGCTACTACGTGAAGGCCCTCCACTTGAAAACTTTCAAGTGGGCTATCCTGCTCTAAAAGATATGCTTGATCAGCTATCTCATTTTGATCCAACCAAGTCTTCTGTCAAGTCTCTGCGTGCAATGGCGGCACTGATAATACACACTGCTGAGAGCATAAAGAACAACTTCATCTGCTTAATTGTTCTGAAATCGCTCGATCCAAAGCTGGGTGCAAGGAAGCAAGAGTTGACAGATCTGGGAAATGGATACATCCGTAGCTGGGCAAAGATATCAAAACTAATCCTGAGATATCTTCACATTTCAACCAAGGTTTGGGATGTAAATGAACAGAAGAAGGTTAAAAATGAAGAGTTCTATAAAGTTCCGTGCTGGACGAATGATCCCAAGGATGTGCTCAACCATATCATATTCATAAAAAGTGATGAATATCTGGATAATGTTCTGCATGTACAAGATGGCCAAACACGAACCCTACCAGATGTGCTTCAAGCTTCTATAGGTGTGGTTGTCATGGGAGGGGTGAACCTCGCCTTAGAGTATGCAACGGATATTCCCTGTGTTGCTCAGGTGCTACTGCAAGCAACTTCGTTGTCCTCACATGTCCAGGTCATCGAAGGAGAGTTCCCCATCTACACAAAGGGACACTTAGATTTGTGTACACTGCATCTGAATTTGAAGAAAATGGAAGGACAGCAAGAGGAAGTGGTTAAGTTAACACTAACAGTGAGTGCTTTGCGACAGGCGACTGCAGATGCAAACCAAGTCCATGATGAGGGTATGTACTGTAAAATGACTAGAGAATGTGTTGAGGACAGCGAGGTACTCCCTCCCTTCTATTCTCTTTGATGTTTAAGAGTTGCGCACAGTCATTACCACATTAAATTTGTCTCTTTCTTTCTATTTATTTATTTATTTATTACTCTAAAAGCACCCGCGATTAGCGGACAGTGAAAAAGGTTGACTAAAATCTATGAAATAAACAACCTTTATGTTGAATTGTCAGCTAATACTTTTCTTAAATATAGATGAGCACCGCACAACTGGAGCTATATTCAGAAAACAGAGAATTATTCGATAAACTTGTAGACGAAAGAGTTGCGGAATCTCAAGCAGAGTACCCAACGATGGATCCAATGCTGCTGCTATGCAGTAAGAAAGAGTCGCCACTAAACTTACAAGGTAAGACTGTAAAACAATGTATTTGCATCTTGTAGTGTCAATAAAACTTATTAACTGTGCTGATTTCCATGTTCCAGACATTGGTGTTGGGCTGGTGTGCTGATACTACCATGAAAAGCAGCTGAGTTCCAGGCCATTGGTAATTCTTGGAGCCCTTGCTTTGTTGATTTGTCGCCTATGCATGTGTGTGCAGCTGCCTGCCCTTGCTTTGTTGGTTTGTCGCCTATGCATGTGTGCGCAGCTGCCTGAGTGTGGCTCTGTCTTGGTAAATTTTGTATCTGTGGCTCTGTGTGTACTTAATTTGCGGTTGCATGTGTTGCTTCACACGAACATTGGGAAGTTATGATACTTTTCTTATGGTGTTTCCCTTTTAGTTGTGATGGGTACGAGCAGAATTGAACTTGTGCCTGCCTGGAGGCGTAGTGAAAGCTGCAGTTCAGATCACCATTTTTCGGTCAACCTATACTTCTTTTGTTTGTGTATTTTTTGAATTTTCTAAAACATATGTGCCTTCTGTTAATACTGTCTGTTGCGTCCTACTATCTCATGTTGTGTGCCCTGACACCATTTCTAGTGTCATCGTCATCTGGTGCTATATTAGGAGAAAAATGGAAACAGCAACTACCTCTGCTTTTATGTTGTTGGTTGGTCTTGATGATTGTCAAACATCATATTGATAAACCAAAAGGTTGTGTTTTCAATCCCTTCTGAAGTACTGAAGATAAAAAAGTTTTGGTGGTGTTTTATTGTCTGTTGCCTACGTTACACTAGCGGAGTTAACACATATTGTTGCATGCTCCGCCAGTGTGGCCAGTTGGCCATCATGAAACTTCAAGTTGTTGGTGTGTAACTTCGAATTTGATTTCTTCTATACTGTATATGCGTGTGCTTTGTGCTGACAACTGGTCTTGTGTTTATTGAAAACTTTTTTCTGATCATCGGAAATCTAAGAATGATGGGAATTTGAAGTTCATTTTTAACGGACTTCTCCCTTTATCATGTAAACACCCTTGACCTATGTTAATTTAGTCCGGTTAGTTATGTCTCAGTTGATCAGACTGATTATGTGCATGTGATCAGTTTGTTGGCATACTCTTTTCAAGAGAAAATGGGTTTTCTACGATTGAATATCAATTTTATTGTTTACAGAGCATCATGTACACAGGCACAGAAGTAAGACTAATCTTCATATTGAAAAGGAAAAATGGATGTTATAGATGAGGCCTATCTAGCTTCTTTCATATAGCTGAAGTTTTTTTTTTCTCTTGTAGACAAATCATTTGCCGCTCTTCAATTAAGCAAGACTTTCCACTTATTTGCGTCCCTGCTTCAGTAAATTGCTAATATGCATGTAGTTTGACCATTTACTTATGTATGGGTCATGCATTACTGAATTAGGTACCGCAGCATAAGCTAGCCCATGGCATTTTAGCAAATTCATTATGTGTGATATCTGTTGAGCTTTCTATAAGCAACCATTTGCAGCCAGCAGCAAAAATGCAGTACTTCTTACAGTATGAGTTTGCAATAGAGTCTTTATGTAGCAGCAAATCTCGATTTTTTGTCCTTTGTGCTTTTGATCCTGATGGTTTTTGGCATAGCAATGTTTGTTTACCATCTTGATGCTTATTTGAATCCGTTACAAGTCGCTACTGTACTTGGATTCCCCAGAGCCCCAGATTTATGGAACCAGACTGAATTCTGGATTGGATTGTGGTGCAGAATGTACTAGCATAAGACAGCCCCACTGAGAATCATATAACCACATTCTGTTCAACTTGTTAAATGCATATTTCTTCTGTCCGTGCATTCCCTGCTCAGGGCACACATTCATTTGTGTGGCTGAGTTAGATAAACGGCCAAATATCTCTGCAGTTACCTGGTATATGGATTGATACAACTAGGTTTGTGCTCATGAAAAAATCTTCCTCTTGAGGTCTCCAGCTACTCAAGATCATTTTGATGCCTTTGCTCTTTGAACTTGAACTGTGGTCATTCTGTCAGATACTTATGAGCATGTACATTTTTCTTGGTGCAGGCAATTAGATAATGTAAGCTGAAAGAACGAGTATTCCTGAAAGATGATGAGTGCGAAGAAGTGGTCCAGGGGATTTTATTCTCTTGAGAGGATAAATTAGACAATCGTTGCATTTCTTGAATGCCTTGGAAGAACATAGGCCACTGAAAAATCTTGAGTTCTTCAGAGACATGTCTTGGAAAAGATTATGCAACTACTCTCCTGGAAATTTTCTATATGGAGGAGACGTGGAAAAATTAACTGGTGCAGTCTTGGTGACGAGAACTCAACGTTCTTGTATGTTGCTGTAAATTGCCAAGCGAGGAGAAATAAATGAGGTTGCTGGTACATAATGCATCAAGCGCTTTCATATTTAGCAAAAGTTACAAATTGCCACTGTCTCGGGAACCTGTCGGGCTCTCCCCCGCACCGACTACCAACAGTAAATGTCAGTCACCTGTGTCAGTCTCGGTGGTCTATCCGATACAGTCTCTTGGAAGGAGATTGTTAAAAGCGCTCAGGTCCTGATGGATTTACATATGATTTCTTCAAAAACAAGCTAATGTTAAAGAAAGAGGATCTGATATCCCCTCTTTAGAGAGTTCCATGCAAACAAGTTCAACCTAAGGAGGTGTTTGTTTCGGCGAAATCATATTTGCCCGTCACCTGTTTACGCCGTAAAGGAAAAACGTTGCTCGTGTTTGTTTACTCCACGACGTAAACGTATCCCTCTGTAAGCGGGTCCGGCCGCCCACCCCTCACCGGTAAGGTCGCGGTATCCTGCCCCACGAGCCCCCTCCTCCCCGCACGACCCCTTCATGCTCTTCCGCCGCCGCCTCCCCAATCTCCTTCGAGTTCGGCGCCGGCGCCTCCCCCATCCCCTTCGAGCCCCCCTTCGTCTCCCTCGCAACAACTGCCTTGCCCAACCGGTCATAGTCAACTCCTTCGCCATCAGCCATGGTTGCCTGACGAACAGGAAGAGTTTCAAATCGGAGCAGCCGGCGGCGCTTGAGATCGGATGCGGATGGCAGCGGCGCAGCGCACATGCTCGGGGACAGCCAGTGGTGCAGCGCACAAGATCCGAGCGGCTTGCAGGCTTGATTTCGGAGGCGGCCGGCGGCGTTTGAGATCTTGGCGGCAGGGGCCGAGCAAGAGCAGGCCATCTACGGGAATGATGGTGGCCGGCGGCATTTGAGATCTTGAGCGGCTGGGGCCGAGCAAGAGCAGGCCATCTACGGGGACGATGGTGGCCGGCGAGCAGCAGGAGCGGCTGGGGCCGAGCAAGAGCAGGCCATCTACGGGGACGATGGTGGCCGGCGAGCAGCAGGCGGGCCGAGCAAGAACAGGCCGACGTCAACAGATCCTTCATTGTTTTCACACCAAAGATTGAATGTTTCCTGAGACCGATTTCTTTAGTGCACAGCCTGATGAAACACAAGTCATGACAAACAGACTCCAGCTTCTGATTTGGGTCCTCATTGATATGATTCAATCATGGTTTATAAGGGCTGCTCAATTGTTGAGAACTTTGTTCTGGCTTCTGAATTAGTGCGGTCTGCAGATAAAGAGGAAACCAATGACTGCTAAAACTGGACTTTCAAAAGGCGTTTGACACAGTGCTTTGGGATTGCCTCTTCCAGCTATGCAGCACCGGAATTTCCCTACGGATTGGATCAAATGGGGTCAGTGTATGTTACAGTCAGGGCAGGCTCAGGTCCTTATCAGCGGTATGGCAGGTGAACCCATTTCCTTCCTGGAGGGGTTAGACAGCGTGATTCCCTGTGGCCCTACCTTTTTTATTCTGGCCGGCAATGTCCTTCAGAGGATGACTACCTCAGGCACCCGTTCCATAGCAGTAACGGGCTAGCGGCAATGGCCCACTTTCAGTTTACACAGTAAGCTGATGACACAGTCCTACTGCCACACGGTTCGGTTGATCAGGCTAGAAGGGTTAAGCAAATCCTGCAGGCCTTCTTGGACTTTTCTGGTCTCAGTACTAATTGTCATAAGAGCACCTTATTATTCATATCAACAGTGAGGAGGCTGCTGAAATTGCAAGTGTTTTAGAGTGCCCCATCAGCTCACTGCCTTGCACTTATCCTGGCCTCCCACTATATAAGCAAGACTCCGCAGGCCGCGACATCTTCTCCAACCAGTGATACAGAAGATTGATAAGAGACTAGCTGGATGGATGATGCCATGATGATCAATGCACTCTTTCAGCAATCCCAAGTTACTACAGA
This sequence comes from Triticum urartu, assembly GCF_056163025.1. NCBI lineage: Eukaryota > Viridiplantae > Streptophyta > Magnoliopsida > Poales > Poaceae > Triticum > Triticum urartu. The sequence goes on along the minus strand of NC_141879.1, from coordinate 45,113,950 downwards.
CGAAAACATCAGCAAGGTCAACAAATTAAGACGCTCCTTTCTCTGGTAGAACAAGAAGAGAACTCACGGCCGACAGTGTTATCACCTGGGAATATGTTATCACACCTAAAGAATCTGGGGAATTAGGATTCCGAGATCTGCTTGCTCATAGCACCGCTGTCCTCTGCAATTTGCCAGCATGCTCCTCCATGGCAACACTATCCCGTGGCATAATTGGCTCTTATCTGTCTATGGGACCTGTCTGTTCAGTCCTTTGAAGCATAGAAATGACACGGCCATCTGGGCAACCTTCAAGTCAGTACTCCTGCTGGTACAAGATGCGACTAAGTGTTGTACCATTCCCGATTTTCCCTGTCATCTTCATGTATGCGCAAGATCAGTACTGCTGGGTTAATCACAGGTCACTTCCAGCGGCTGGGAGCCTAAACTGAGACCTACTCGATCTGCTACAGGCTACAGCCTCTCCGAATTGCTGCAGATTCTGGAAAATTTTCTTGTGATTGAAGGCCGCGATGCTGGTAGTTTAGAAACTACAAACTACTTTTATTAGATGCTAACTTTCAGAAGAGTATCCTGAAGTTGCTACTTTCACCTGGCATCCCATAATATGATGACGAAAGGGTTGGTGCCAAAGATGCATGGTGCAATATTTGTCCAGGTGTTGAATCCATTGAGCATATTACGTTGAGGTGCAGATTGATGCAAAACAATTTGTCAGCATTTGAATCTTCAGCAGCCAGCTGCACGAGCCACATCTCTACTGCAATTCGTCCAGGGCCAACACCTCCAAGCATGGCCGCTCGTCTCCGCGGCCTGTGCTGCTGAACTATGGCACAGCCCTAATGAAATGGTTTTCAACAGTCAGCATTTCTCTGCATGGACATGCTGTTCCAAAGAGAAGCTGACTCTGTAGCACTTCTTCTACGGGCAGAAAATTTGGGCGCCGCACAGTTGCCTATGTTTGCCTTATTCCTTCGGTTTCTTTCTTCTTTCTTCCTTCGTTCATTTGTTGCCGTTGTCTTCGTTTCTGTTCTGTCCCCAGTTTGCTGGACTGTTTGGTCCATGCGGTCTCTGTAACACTAGGCCTTTTTGCCTCTCATGGCTGGCGATCTTGCTCTCTTCGGCGAGCTCGAGAGTGGTGATCAACGGGTGTGCGGGAGAGAAGTTCATGCATGCGTGTGGGCTGCGGCAAGGGGAATCCCTCTCCCCAATGTTGTTCGTTATTGCGATGGATGTTTTGACAGCGATTGTGGTGAAGGCTCATGACTCTCAAGTCCTAAGTAAGATGAACTGCTGCAGCCCATTGCAACGTCTATCTCTTTATGCGGACGATGTGGTGATGTTTATCAAACCCTCAAGGACAGGCATTAGATTGGTGGAGGAGGTCCTGCAGATCTTTGGTGAAGCTTCTGGACTCAAAATCAACTTTGCGAAATCCTCGGCCATTCTGATCAGGGCCGAGGAGGGATATGAAGAACTAGTAAGAAGTGCAATGCCCTGGAAGATTGACCGGTTCCCGTGCAAATACTTAGGTTTGCAGCTGAGTATCAAGCAATTAAAGAGGTCTGAATGGCAACCGATGGTGGACGCTGCAATCAAAATTTTGCCGGGCTGGCAAAGGGGAATGATCACTAGACCGGGCAGGCTCATACTGGTCAACCAAGTGATGCGTGCAAGACCCACACACCACCTGATTGTTTCGGAAGCACCTAAGTGGGCATTGGACAAGGTAGACAAGGGTTGCAGAGCCTTCTTCTGGGCGGGCTTGGAGGAAGTCAGCGCAGGCAAGTGCGTGGTATCTTGGCAGAGAGTATGCAAACCAAAATACCTTGGAGGACTAGGAGTGATGGACTTGGGCAAACACGGCCTTGCGCTTCGCTTGCGGTGGGAATGGTTAAGAAGAACAGATAGCTCACGGCCGTGGCAGGGACTCAACTTGACGCCAGATCGAAATTTACAGCAGGCGTTCAACAGTTTAGTCAAGTGGAAGCTAGGAGATGGAGCTCAGATTCTGTTCTGGAAGGACAGATGGATCAATGGTGCATGCATTGCGGAGGTGGCACCCTTGATCGTGCTCAAAGTCAAGACCCAAGTGAGGAACAGAAGAGTGGTGCAGGAGGGTTTGCTATCCCATGCTTGGACTATGGATATCACAGGTGAGATGTCCACAGATGAATTGGCACAATTCATCCGGCTATGGGAAGTGCTGATTGAGGTACATCCAATCCCGGATCAGGAGGATATGGCTGTTTGGGAGTGGTGTGTGGACCGAAAATACACAGCAGCCTCGGCATACAAAATGTTCTGTGAGGGAGGGATCCGGTTCCAGTCGTATAGAGGCATATGGAAGAGTTGGGCTCTGCTATCTTGCAAGATATTTATGTGGTTGGCAGTTCAGTACCGAGTCTGGACTTCGGATAGAAGACTCAGACATGGCCTGCAGGAGGAAACCTCACCGTGCTATTTTTGCGACCAAGAGGAAGATACGGTGGATCACTTGCTGCTGCAATGCGTGTTCGCGAGGCACGTGTGGTATCTATGCTTTGCTAAAGTTGGGGTGGAGCTGGCACTCTTACCCTCGGTGCAGTCCAGGCTGGAAGAGTGGTGGGAGACGATAAGGAAGCGGATTACCAAACCTAACAGGAAAGGTTTTGACTCCTTCGTCATGATGATCTGTTGGACACTTTGGAAGCAGCGAAATGCACGAGTATTCAGAAATGCGAATGTGAGGGATGCTCGGGGTACTATGGCAATCATCTTTCAAGAGTTGAAGTTGTGGGAATTGGCAGGAGGCTCGGGAGTGTCTACGTTTTGTGAGTAATCGACTTAGAGAGTGGGAGTGGAGTGGGTGTAGTGCATCGATGTGTGGTGCCGACCCCTTGTAACCTCTTGTAAATATTTTTCTGCCTTCTATAAAGCTAAGGTTTGCCATTGGCGTACTCTCACAAAAAAAAAAGAATATAAGGCAGAGATCTCCACCTTATTTTCAAAAGTAAAAGACAATATGAGGCAATTAGACAGTTTCATTATGCAGTTCCTTCTGAAATTTTTCTTGAGAGAGAATTTCTTCTGAAACTAGTATTACACTAATGTGGTATATTACTCCACGGAGTATGGACTACCTGTTAGCTGTTACCCGTAGCACATAGGTGGCTTTCAACACCTTCACGTTGAAATTTTTTGACTGAACCCTGTCATTCCTGGACTGAAATTACAAGCCCTTTCTTTTGCCTGTTCTTAGAGATGTGTAAAAGCTAGTATTTTGCACACTTGGTCCATACTGCACTACAAGATGAGATGAATGGCAATAAATTTCAAGGTTTCATCCTGTCAATTTGCCATGTGTGTTTGAAAAGGGAATGACATGTTACAGTTGTTTGAATTGGAGAATCATACATATCTTATGGAACTATATGTACCGCTCTTATTTTCTAGTATATGGTTGGTTGAAAATTCAATCCAATTTTTCTCATTACTGGCGATCCATTGTGTGGAAAGAAAGCATGACCGATGAAATAGCGCATGTCTATTATCTTTTTTTTTTGAAATTTTAGCATATCCCAACAATTTTTGTATTACATAATTTTGATCTATGTACTTGGGACAATGAGGTTTTACATGCTGAAAATTAACATTAATATACTTCTCCAAATTTCATAAGGAAAAAGCTAAATTTAAATTTGTTAACTATAAGGTTAACATCATGGAACTCAAAATTCCTAATTTCAAACATTACCGTTGAAGTCCTGAATTTTGAATGTTGTTAATCTAAAATTCTTCAAAACTGACAAATTCAAAAAAAATGAAAATAATAATAATTGAATTCTAAATGCTGAATTTTGTCATGATTGAAATATCGAAACATTATAGAACATTTGATTTTTGTGTTGTGAAAATTTAAAATTTTCTCTTTCAATCCTTTTCATGCATGTGCAACAACAAAAGTCCTTTCACCTTGATTGTTTAATGTAGTTGTCGCCGTAGTCCTATGACAGATTCCACCAGCTAAACTCACACTTGAAGAGTGCGGTCATCAACATGAGAACAACCAAAGCTTTTGTACATAATGAATGAAGATCTTACAATTGTCAAGAGTACATGTTACTTGCCGCTGGTCAAGGAAATTCAAATGTAATCCTCCAATATGGATGTAAATAAAAAAGGAAAGAAATTTTACTCAATAAAACTAGTTCCATTTAGAAGAACAAACCACTCTAGAGATAACGACAGGTACATGCACAACCGGTGATATCTGAATCTTCGTATCCAAAACTTTTGAGCCAACGTTAGCAAAATTTTGAGCCAGTGTTATCGGCCTCACAAGTCGCGACTCTGAATATACAAAAGGTGACCGAGGGCCAAGTTTCGGAGCAAAGACGATAATAGTTCGACCCACCACCTCGAATTCAGCAGTAAAACATGACCTCCGACACATTCTCGTGGATCTTTGGGACTTGTAGGAACTCAGGTAGTTCGTCACCTGGTGTTGTTTCCCTTATGCTTGAACCATCACCAAAATTGCCCTGGTAGCTCCGCCCCCGTGACGCAGCAAGATGCGCGTAGTACACCGGCGGAACTGCACAGTGATAATTATAAGTACGAATGAAGCTGCTTTCAAGTTTCAAAATCATGTGTTACACTAGTAGTAGGTTTTATGAGACACTAGGCAGACGTATATGCCATCCAGTCCTAAATTAAAACCTAACACACTTGTTTGTGAGGGTTGGGGCAAGCTTTCGCCCCATATCATTCTCATGTAACAAAGGCATACAACCATAATCATGGCGAGGTAGTCCATCAGCTTCAATTAGAACACTCGTGTATCCAATTAAGTTTTCGTTCAATATTCAAGTCACACGAATCATTTGTTGTTACTTAATTTTCCTTTGCTTTTCTAAGAAAAAATCCTGCCACTGTCACAGGTATCATTGGCGTATTAGCAGAGGGTGTCTGGTTAGCCCTGCAGTAGTAGTTCTTGACTGGAAACACCTAAGTAATAATTTTATAAGTAGGTCGTAACACTAAAAACTGGAAAAAGGAAACATACCACAAATACTCCAAGATTGTTAACCCACAAATCGGTGCCATGAAAAACATTATCACAGAAGCTCATAAAGCCAGTAGTATGCCATGAAACCCATGTGCATAACCTGACAATATAGATAAGCATGCATCCAATTGTTGGGTTATCAAAAAGGTTATGTCAACCCTCATTTGAGTTTCAATGACCTGAGCAGCACTATGAAAAATAATACAATTATTTCAGCGCATTATTTTTAGTCCAGTTTTCCATTAAATTACATGCCCCATCCATTATAAGGGATTTCCATTTGGCCTTTCTTGTAGGGTACCATCTCATGTGGCCTACAGCTACTAATCACACATAAATAGAGAAGAAATCATTGCAAGGAATGAACTTACCTATAGATACAGAACGTGTACAGCGAGCATAACTGCATTTGGAAAAGGTCAGAGTTAAACAAAGGTTAGAATCAAGTTGAGTACCTAAACAAACTCAATGAATAGAGATGTGAGCATACGTGTAGCACAGATTATATGTGATGGACTGGAGGGCACCAGCGGTAAAGCGGTTCTCATCGAACAGCACATGGTAGTGCGTGGGTCTGCAGCTCCCCTGAAAATGGCATTATATATTCACTTGATAGTTTATAAATATCCATCCATAAAACAAAACCATGAAGATACAACGGCACCAGATACTATATACCTCAGAAGCATGGCTAGTTAGGTAAAAATCAAACCCACAAGGGTCGCAGATTCCATAGTCGACAACGGTTCCTGCAATCTCAAAGGCATTATGTTTTCGCCGAAGAAAAATAAGGAAGTGAACACAAATGGTTAAAAAGGCAAACAACTTAGAAATTAACGGTTTGAAGAAGGTTGAACATGATGTGGTCACCAGTAGAAGATAAATACAAAAGAAGATAAATGCAGCTCAGTTTCAGTTCTGCTAAATTGATTCACCTGTAACCTTGTCTATGATCAGTTTGGCTATGCACTGCAGAATGCTGGAACCCCCAACCAAATTTAGTTTGGCTGGAAAAATTGCTGAACTGACCCAGCATGACAAAGATCACCCGTTACGTTGGCCGATTTTATTTTCATATCTATATCTATATTTTTGATTCTCAAGTCTATGCCCTTGCACAGTTTACATTCTTTTGTACCAACCGAAAATATCACTGATCCAGAGAGTACCAGAACTTTTATCAAATTACAAGCAATCAAGCAGCATCCTGAAGAAATTTAAATAAGATAAGCCAGATGCAACACTGAGTGGAGATTGGGAAACTAAAGTATAAAAACTGAACAGCACACTGACCAGGGAGGATTCCTTTGGGCTCAGGTTTCCTGATTCCTTTGGGTTCAGGTTTCCTGGTGGTCGGCAAAGGAAAGAGCCTTGTCTGGTGTCTTTTTTGGACAACCAGAAACGTAATTGGTGGAACATAATGCTCATCCAAAGAGATACATGCCTTGAAAAGGGAAACATATTATTGTGAATACAACAAGGTAATAAATTCAAAACTAGACAAATTAGGCTGAAGGTGTCACCTTTCGGATAGCATCTACTTCATGAAGCAGAACTGGGCTGAACTGGCTTTCGCTTACTCCATCTCTAAGCACAACAACGACCAGTCAAGAGGCTTGTCCAAGAGCACAAGACAACAGAAATATCATATTTTGGTAAACACACCTGTAGAAAATGATGCGTTCAGGCTTACGACGATTCTTCTGGTAGAAATTCAACAAAAGCTCCCTACAATGAACAAAAGGCACACCTCAGTTTCCACATCAATTATGTGAGGATTCAGAATGGACAAATCAAAAGCGCAGATCAAAGCATCCTTCTTTATCATGCTATCAGTTTTTACACACCCATTTGAATCTTGAGTAACCTGAAATAGATTTGTTATAATCTCCTGCTTTGGCTGTTGGGCGGAGATTACACATCTATACGTTGCAACTTCAGGCCAGTCCATCGATGCAACAACCTACAAGCATTTGTTAAATAGTGATAGTTGTGCTTTATGTATTGAACCAAAATATGCCGCTTAACATTGTATTCAAAATGCAGTGACAGTAAAACAAAAAGAATATTGTAACCAACATTAAGGTACTCACCGCCGAAACAGAAGATGAGTACACTCCTGGTGGGGGATGGCTGACATCAGCACCAAAAATAATTGTTGGAATATCTGACAAGAATGGCAATCCTTCCTGGAGAATTGCATTCCGTCCTCCGGCCTGTTGCAATGAATTTAGTAACTACCAACAATACAACATACAGTCAGACATGTGAAACAAGGGGTGTGGATACAAATATACCTTCACATTAATTTTAAGTGCAACATTTTCAAGGTATTCCACATTTACTTTTGCTTTCACATACTTTGGTAAGCAACATTGAGATACTATTCCAAGTTGTGTCTCGCAAATGCGCTTAATAGTACCTACAAAAATATGCAGCATACATCACAAGAAAAACAATTAAATCACAGAGCTTTTTACCAATAGTGATATACATACCATAGTGCCCTTTTTCTTCTGGCAAAACTACAATAAGCAATTGGAGCCGCTGGCAATTGCCCTCATCAGTGAATAGTTCCGAAATATAACTCAAAAGAGACTCCAAGGCGGATTGTATGTCCATAAAATTGCTTGATTGCTGGACTGCCAATGGCTTTCCTTCAAATACCTTAAGAGCGAAAAAAATGATCTATCTTAGTCAAATATCTGTGATAACCAGGTTGTAAAACATGTGCAAGCTGTGCAGATACACAGCCCCTCAAAATGTAGAAGCCTCACATTTTTTTAAGCACTAATGTTTAGTGTTTATAATCAAGGGACTAATTAAGCATTAAACACTAAAGTACATAAAGAACTCTCCGCTGGAAAATATTTCACGTGAAGCTAGCCACTCCTAATCTGTCAAGACCCTTCAGCCGTTGCCCTTTTCCGGTCCCCATTTCTTTTTTGTTGGTGACAATAAATTGGCGCACTTCAACTTTTCAATTACTAGCTAACTGTTCATGCATTGCTACCCCATATTCTTACTGCATGAGTTGTCTATAAGCTGTTGTGTTATCATAGTACCAAACTTTGTGGAGGTAGACTAGCATGAGAAGTCACTGAAAGAAGAACATACCATCCCAATTTTGTTACACATGTTAATCAATTCACTACAAAAATTATCCACCTCCAAAGCTGGTACTTTAGAAAAGTTCAAGCAAGCCCAGCGTTCCACCTTTCCTCCATCAATTATTTTCTGAAATAACAAAGAATCATACAGTCACCAAATATTGTCAATTGGACCAACACTATCCTGTTTTTAAAGAGAAAATTCATATATATGCCACTCCAAGACACTGCTGACAAAGTGTGTCTACAAAACATTAATAAAAGGTGCAGGAAACTAAAAACATGTATATTTGTAAATTTGACATCACCTTGTTAGCCATATTCCATTGTCCACCAATGGGCATAAAAATTTCTTCATTGCCATATTTCAACTGAAATGATGAAAAGGAAGCAAATCTTAGAACCAATAAAAATAGTAGTTAGAACATACAAGTATAGTGTGTGTATACCAAAGGGGCGGATAGAACAGATCCATAAAGCACTTTAGGAAATCCACTGGCCGAGAACTCCCCCTCTGTAAGCTCTTCAACATCAAAATTACCTCTCGCAGCCTGTGGAGAAAATCTCAGTAACAATAAGAGCAGCTCAAAATAAGATGCATATACAAGCTAAAATAGCACAGATGCCAGCAAATACAAATTTACACAAGCATATTAACATTGGTGGCTTTTTGGCCCAAAAATCAGAGCAACGATACACAAGAACTAGCAAGAAAAATTCTCCGGCGCATAGCTTGGGGCAGTTTTCTCCTTATTTCTATGGACTTCTATTACCACTCAAAGTTGTTTAATCTAATTTGGACGCTTATCTAGCTCTTTTCAATACCGGTGCATATCTGCATGTTCAGAGTTGAGATCCAACTAATCCATATCTGTCCATCACCTTTAAACTTTAAACGACTTCAACTTGAATACAACAAGTTACCAGACTCATGCAAACCTCCGTCCCAAAATAAGTGTCTCAACTTTAGTATAACTTTGTACTAACTTATTTTGAGACGGAGTCACGGAGGAGTACATGATAAGCTTGTTCACTATGTCACCAGAGATACAAATAACAGATTGCTTGCCGTTGACTAAGGTAGGGTCTAGCGGTGAGGAATGGCAGTGATTCAGTTGGGGTGGAAATATTTTGTACCGCAGTCTGACTGTTTGATCGTTTTTAATCTGGTTGAATGCATGGGTGGCCACTCACATATTTCAGTGTAACACGATGAAGAGTCTCCTTACGCTTTTAATTTCATGCACGCTGGATAGTTTTTGCTGAATATTTGTTTCTGTACGGATTGCCTATGTAGTAGGAATTGGACCATCGAATAAGGGAAGATACAAGTCTAATTGAAGTGTAGCGTGTTCTGAAATAGCAGGTCTACCGTACCTAATACAGGAAAGGTACACTAATTTTAATTCAAAGTGGACCATAGACGAAAAAAAACGTGAAGCAAAATGTTAGCATAGATGTTTCAGCTCAAATAGCATCACAAACTACGGGCCTGATTAATTTCCAAATCATTCTCAAACCCAAGTTGTCTTGGTGCTAATAATCTGTTATGAGGCTAACCAGTGGCGGAGCTACTAGCAAAAAGCTGGGCGGGCCAGGTTGCTAAACATGGCCCTAAACTTGAATCGCTGCATGCTCACTCGTCTTGTGTGTCTGTGGCCTGAGCAGTAGGCTTAGGTATAAATATTTTTTTGGAAAAGCTGGGCGGGCCACGGCCTTGTTTGGCCCTAACGTAGCTCCGCCGGTGAGGCTAACCACAATAACTAGTCTCCTGAAAATGGGGTTGCCCTTTCTGTTCTACAAGAAAGGCAAACATTGATGGACAAGTCAGGTGCAGCAATTTCCATCATGTTCCCTTTCAGTGTTGCTTTCGGTTGAATAGCAGGCATATTTAATACTATGTTAAACCTCATTTTATACTACAGGGCGAAATAGCCATTTGCTGCTAGCTTTCACTATAAATCACATTGATCATATGTGTTGCCAAGATGCCCATCAAGCAAATCAGCATCGCAATGCTTCTCACCTTGCAAAGCATGCAATGTCGTAGGCATCAGTGATAATAGCAAGTGCAATCAGCGACTTGATAAAGCACTTTGGGAAATATATGTACTTGTGCTACTGAAGCATCAATTGTTCAATCTATAAGCTCATCCTGGTAACACCCAGTACATGCATCGCAACTTGGTTCGCAAACATACACGCGACACCTCTTATGTGTCAATGCCACTGCCTAATGCATGGACCATGATGGAAAGCAACTGACCATTACATTATCTAGAGAGCAAGATTAACTCTTAGCAAACAACTGTGATTATAAAACATACCTTTAATATTCCGTTCAGCCTATTCTGAGGACGTTTGCAGGTTATTTTCAGCAACTTCGCTGCTTGTGTGGTACTAAGCTTTTGCCGGTATCTCTGCCCTTGCACAAGCTTGCAAACCTAGAAGTAAATTATGCATCAGAAGCTAAATCGTCATGGCAGATGTTGAGTTCAGTAAATTTCTACCTCCATGGGTAAATAAATCTGACGGCCAGAGACACCGCACTGCAGACTTGGCCAGTGAATATATTCCAATTTGCAATTATACCGACTCTGATAATAATCAACAACGGTGGTCATGATACCATCATCATCTACAGAAAACCTAAAAATAGAAAAAGGCACAAGATCATGTCATGTATGGAGAACTTATAAATAGGAAGTACGAGCTTGTTTTAGCTGATTTATTTGATGTGTGAGATAAGAAAAATGTACATGAGCTCTTTCACAGGGACAACACTAAGCCCTTTAATTCTGTACTTCATAGTTCTATCAGTATGATGGATAGTTTCAACTTGGACCCCTTTCAAAGCTCTTTCTATCTGCATATAGTGACCAAGTCATTACAAATTAAAATTCAAAAGCACTATTTATCTAATATTTGAATACCAACATAAATATTTATTTCTTTACTCAAGATTAATACCTTTGCATACTCTTTATGAGAGAAAGCCCGGTTGAAGTCAGTTCGGCCCAAAAATTCACCCACAAACTTGACCATGGAAATTGATTTATAAAAAGGTGCTACAGTTGTATCTGAATAGCAAAAACACATCCAAATCATTTTTTAGATAAATCATTAAAAATTAAGATCATACACAAGATTACAAATAGAAAACTGAATCCTAGGTCGTTTAGGAATAGGCTATTATGAAGTAAATCATTCAAATAAAGCACTGGAAAATTTGTTGGGTACGTAGTGTGTGTGAGTGGCCCAAGCATAAAAGCATCAAGAAGGAGAAGTGAATGAATCTAGATGATTGTACAAAATTCGCCACTGCATCATTGCAATCTGTGATGATCCTAATAGAATGGAAGGCGACAGAGCAAGATCCAAAGTGGCATGAGGCAATGTTTCCCCCGGTACAAAGGGAAATGGGTAATATACTACTCCCTCCGTCCCACAATATAAGACGTTTTTGCAAGTTGTTTTAGCTTGCAAAAACATCTTATATTGTGGGACGGAGGGAGTATAAAGCAAAATCTAGAAGGGCAGGTGCAGTGTTACACTGTGAGGTTCATGGTAAGGGGTTATAGCCAAATGTATGGGATTGAAAAGGATGGGATATTTGAATCTGTTACAAAGATGAGTACAGTAAGATCAACGATTTCTTATTGAGCTTGTTACAAGATCAAAATAAGAGATATCTATCACCTATCTTGAGGGGTGGGGGAGTTGGGTTGTGTGCGTGGATGATCCAAGTGGCCCATGTGCAACAAAGTATATCTATGTTTAGCATGCATCAAGAAAAAAGTGAATAAATCTAAAAACTTCCACCAAATTTGTCACATTGTAGGAAAGAGTTTGACTAATTTAGAACATAACATAAGTCTTCATAGAGTACCTATGGTCAAATCAAGACCATAATGTGACAAGCAAACTCCCTTGTAGCACCCCTGCCAAAGCTCGAGTCCCTCTTTAGTGTCTATTATAGGACCAAACTTAGTTGAAAACATTGCCCTTGGAGCATTGAGACAGCTGCAGTACGAATAAGTCACAAACAAATGAAAGCAAAAAAAAATCTCTATCATAGTCATAGCCATACCCCATGATGCATTGACTTGATCATTACAAAGAACAATGCGCCACTTTTTATTTATCATTTTGAATTTTGAGTTCTCTTTGATCTACGGTTTCTTCCATATTTAGGATGTTTGTAGCTTCGGTGGAATCCTACCCATTTCACATAAATTTCTTCTATCAAGACACTTGCTGGAATTTGATCTTGCACTCTCTACTTTAGGTGTTCAAAGTTGAGTAGAAACATAATACCGCAACTTAAGATGGTGAATTCTTACCTTGAAGATAATGCTCTCACGACAACATTAATTGCATGTAAAATATCCTGAGAAACATAACTTTGTTCTCCATTGTAATAGTCCTTCAACTCTTGCATTTTCAGTGACTTAGCCAAATGAATTGTGACACTATAACTAACACTCCTGTAAATTAAATCATGAAAGATATAGCTAGCAACTGAACAAAAAAAAGGAAATACGACATAGAAGTTATGTCAAAAGTTAATGTGCGGACCTCGACGCATCCTCACTAGCACCTTCATTCAGTTCGATGACATACTCTTTTTCATACTCAGATGGGAAAAGAGTGATTGTGTAGATATGCATGCCATCAAAAGCAATCACTTTATTTCCAAGACTCGTTTTCGTGAGTTCTTCTACTAATGCTCCTTTAATAGCTTTTGATTTTGTCTCGGGAGTCACAGAAAACTAAAACATCATTAGAATACGGATAGAAGATGTGCGCATTTCCGAAAGTAAAGACAGAATTGCCGAATTAACTCACCTTGTACATATTGATAATTGTTTCTGGGCAAAAATATGTGATGTAGCGATTCACTAGCACAACCACTTTACTTCCTATCAAGCAAAAGCCTGGGCGTTCCGCTCGTTTGATCATGTTGCTGCTAAATAAAGAGAAATTCAGATACACATCAATTAGGTGTTCGGTGTTCCATTATTTGGTAAGCTGAGATATAGTATTGCATAAAAGAATTAAATCAACAAGACAATGACTTGCAATGTCCTCCTAATAACTAAAATGTAAACATGGCTATTAAAGAATGTCCATTTATTCGTAAGAAAGTATGTAGGATGCTGAAACATTAGGATTTAAAATTAACATTCTACTGGATACATAGACACAGTTTCTTCTATTTCGTCTAATCTACTTCTTTAGGAAAGAAATGATAATGGAATCAATAGCAGAGAACTTGCAAGTTAGAAAAAGAAAATTCACGCTGATGAATACCATAATACTAACTTACTCATTCATGATGGAGCCCTACAGATGAATTTGTTCCCTTCCTGCGGGCCTAAGATAGGTTAAGCAATTGTATTTTCCAAATAGTTGACTATTTCTGCATACAAACAAAAATAATTAAAAAAGCCTTGGTCAATCTGAAAACATACAGCTAGAAGTAAAGCCATGTGACAAGTACAAGCATTTATTATTTAGTATAAATCAATTTACATGCATTCACATGAGCGAAAGCATCGTTGAACATGGCTGGCCAGAATATGAGCACCCTCACTAACATCACCTGCTTTGTTAATTCTCATACATTGGTATGAGCATCATCATAAACAAATTTCATCATGATTGCCAAACAAAATTATACAGATAGACCATCTACTGTTGTCCAGCAAAAGTTGTAAACAATGTACTCCTACGACCATTCTCAATAAACACGTTCTCCGATAAAAAACTTAATAAACTAGAAAATATTAATTTCATATCTACTTTCAGGACCAACTTGGAGACAAATACATGTCACAAGAGCAGAAAAATAATCCTCACAATCAAAACAGAAATTACAACCTACAGCTAGAGCTTTTGGTTTCGCAATCTTGCATTATGAATGATGAAAGCACCAGGTTATGTAAAATGTGCCAGTGTTAAACCATCAGCTGTCAATAACAGTTCCCTTATTAGCACAGTTAAGAGAAACCAGGTCCTGTGTAGAGACTTTCTACACTTTTTTGGTCAGTTGGTCATGCCAATGGCACCTGCCAAAAAGAATCATGGTGGAGCCATTTTGTAGAAATGGAAAAATATTTAAACGTAGGGATTCTTTCTAATTCTACCACTTTGCTCAACAAATGGGGTTGCTGATTGACAATAATAGTACTAGTATTTAGTACACACTGCTGCAGAACCTGAAAGTTGTCCTTTTGCATAGTTACTCAATATATGGATGAGATGTATTTCTTTGCCAGGGTCATGAATGCGTCTAAATAAAACAGCTATTCATAAGGAGATACAAACATGTACGTGTTCCAGTCTTTAACAAATATATGCTTAAACAAAATTTTGTTGGGAGTTCGGACTCCTACTGAAGATTCAGTCTTTCTGTCCTAATTCTTCTAGTATATCATTAACTTGCGCTTTTATGTTTTGCAATCATCTGGCTTATTTCAGCAAGTGTTCATGTCATGCTTGACTAGGCAAGTGGAAACTAACTATCTCTCCACGCCTTCCAACAACAAAGGCTTGGACTTTGAAATACCAATGAAACAGCACATCGGAGTTCGTTTCAGAAACAAGATAACTGAGCAGAGCCCGAGGCATTGTCCACACTCCACAGACCAAACACAACGACAGAAAAAACAAAGCATTCATGAGAGAACTGTAGATGTAGTACATCAGTTCCCTGCCGCAACGCGTATTTCCCATGATATCGTAACTCCTGCACCTGAGATCCGCACATAATTAACAAAAGGAAGGAGAAAAAGGCAACCTTTTGTCAACCTCCGGAGGACGGAGGGGGTGGCCGCCGGTGGAGCCGGGGCAGGGACGGAGGAGGTGGGGGCGGGTGCGGGTGGTGCAGGGCCGGAGGAGGCGGCTGGAGGCTTGGAGCTCGGGCCGGAGGAGGTGGAGGCGGGAGGCCGGTGGAGCTCGGGAGGAGGGGGCAGAGGGGCGCGGGGGTGGGCGATGCTGGCGGAGATGCACCGGGTGTGGAGCGGGAGGTCGATCACGGCCAGAGAGGGGCGGTGGAGGCCGGAGCTTGTCGGGGAGAGGGGCGGCCGCTAGCCGGGAGAGGGGAGAGGCGCGGTGGCCGTGGCAGAGGAGGAGGGGGCAGTTCAGCGGGAAGGCTATATCTCGCTTATAGCGAGCATACCTTCCGTCTCGCTAAAGCTTCCCCCGACGTCTTAAACTGGGCTGGCCTGTTTCGATTGTTCTTTTTTTCGATCGCTGGCTAGGTCGATCGCTCGCCGTAGCTTCCTGTTTGATCAGCTTTCCGCCAAGTCCCAGTCGATTTTTTATTCGTGAGATCTTACACCAAGATCCGTGCAATTTAGTTTTAGATTTTCTTTTTCCTCTTTACATGTTATATTATTTGACTAAGACTTGGTAAAATCTCGGTCGACTAAGACCTTGCCACACCCTTATTTGATTTTGTTTTTTTAATTGCTGATGTGTTCGTTCGTCGGTCGCTCGTTACTGCATAAGTTCAGGTTACTTTGGTTTTCATATTTCGTAATTATACTTGTTTTTTGTTTTCTCTTTCGTTTTATTTTGATTTCTCTTTTGTTTCTTTCAAGGTTTCCATCGGGGATCTTTTTTCTTTGTTATTTGCTTCTTTCTTGGTTTTTAATTGTTTTCTTTTATTTTTCTTTGTATCTTTATCGATTTTCACTGTTCTCCATTCTTCTGCACTTGTTTCTTCGGTTTGCCTTTTCGTTTCTTTTATCCTGTGGTTTCTTTTTGGTTTTTATTGTTTTTCATTTTTCTTTATTTCTTTTGATTTTCATTCTATATTTTTTTATAAGTCAAGAACATTTTTCAATACACATTTAGCATTTATTAAATAAAAGTTTAACATTATTATAATGCATGGTTGGCATATGTCCATACACATTTTTAACATTTAAATGTTTTATTAATATTTTTAATACAAAATTACATTTTTTTAATACATGGTTAACATTTTATTATACACATTTTAACTATTTCAAATGTTCGACTAATATTTTGCACAAACAAGATTAATATTTTTTAATACATGGTCAACATTATTTCTGTACAAATAAATGCTTGATTAAAAATTTCAACTACTTTTTAAACTTTTTTAAAATTCTTGATTAAATTTTTCTAAATACATGATCAACTTTTTCCACACACATTGTATATTGTATACATAAGAAACATTTTTTATACACATTTAACATTTTTCAAATACTAGATTAACATTTTTTAATACTTGGCCAACATTCCTTCTATGCACATTTTAAACATTTTCCAAATGCTTTATTAACATTTTTTAAATACAAGATTGATATTTTTTTAATACGTGGTCATCATTTTTTCTATACACATTTTAAATTTTTGTAAATTGTTGATAAATATTTTTCAAATACAAGTTTGATATTTTTAATACATGGTCAACATTTTTTCAATACACATTTAACATTACTCAAATGCTTGATTAATATTTGAAACATTAATCAATGTTTCTGCAGGAAATATTTGAAACATTTAATATTTCATACAGTGTAAATGCTTGATTACAAATATTTCATACAGTGTAAATGCTTGATTACAAGTTTGGCATTTTTTAATACAGTGTAATACTAAAAGCCATTTCGCTATACTCCTTTTTAAGTGAGCTTCTGCGGGAAGCTGCCCTCCCCCTCAACGTTTTTCATTGTGAAGGAAGTCTGGTGAAAATAAGTTAGGGCATGTTCTTTTGGGGCTTTTAGTAGCTTCCTTTGAAAATAAGCATGAAGCCTACAAGGACTCGTTTTGGAGTATAAGGAGGGATTATGTTCATATCCCTCACGACAACGGTCCATATCAATAGTAGGGGATCTCCTGTACGGCACACAACGCCCTGCTAGAAGTGAGCGCGCACCCCCCTCCCCCCCTCCCTCCGCGCACTTCTAGACCGGCCCATGTGCGGGCCGGGACGCTACCTGTTTTCTTTCTTTTTTTCTTTTTTCAATAATTCCAGGAGGGGGGTGACGCTACGCGTTCGCGGTAGAAATTCAAAAAGGATCTGCCACCTTACTGACCATTGGATTGACACATTAATGATCATCTGATCTACCAACGTAACGTAAGCAGCCACCCTTTGCAACAAGGGTGGTGTTTATGCAACAGTCTGCTTGCTGCAATTACTCGAGCGTGTATTTTTTTATTTTTTGCAACATATATCTTATTGTAGAATTTTTTGCAATAGAGATCTTGTTGCAGAAATTTTAAAGATCACCCGTGGCTATGTTTTTTTTCTGCAAAAGAGATCTTGCTTCATAATTTTTTCGCAACAAAGATCTTGTTGCAGAATTTTGAAGATTTCTGCATATGGTCCCTCTTTGCAACAAGAGCTTTGTTTCAGAAACACGCTAACTATTGCAACAAGAGCTTTGTTTCAGAAACACGCTGACTATTACAACAAGAGCTTTATTCAGAAACATGCTCCGCCGAAACCGTTGTTCACCGCGAGCTTCGCCGGATGGTGGTGAGCGAGGATCGGCGCCGCCCGTCCCCACCTTTGCGCCGCCGCCGGCAAGCACTGTCCTCCGGCCAAAGTCATCTCGCCACCATCCGCCTCTTCCTCATGTTTTTCTTCATCTCTCTTTATCTCTCGCCGCAGGAGCGCCGTTCGCCGGTGTCGTCGCGGTCCTTGCTATGAAGCTCGCCGTCAACCCTGCCAGACCTCACCGAGGCGAGCTCCCGCCGCTCCCAGGAGTCCCCACCTCATGTCTGCGGGTCATCCTCGTCGGATCCAGCGAGACTCGATTGGAATCCTTGACGTCGTCGCGCTCCTAGCCGCACGAGTCTCCACCGCAGCGGCTCCCGGACATCCCTGCCTCCTGCCTGCGCGCCATCCTCATCGGATCCGGCGAGATTCCTCGCCGCCATCGCCCTCCCGACCGCACGAGTCACCGCCGTTGCAAAAAGTTAGGCAGTTGCAAAACTCTCTTTTCGAAACAAAGGCTCAGTTGCATAAACACATGAACACAGGGGTGCTCTCGTCCATCTGATCAACAGAGGATCTGACGAACACGAGCTGGTGGACGTGCCTGCGCGATCAACCGGCTGAAGGTAAGCTTTTCCCTCGGGAATATAAAAAAAGTTGCTAATTTTAATAAAACTATCATGATTTCAAAACAAATATTCATGATTACAAAATATGCTTTGGAATTCAAAAAAATCTTCACGAATTTGTAAAAAAATTCACAAAACTCAAAAATGTTCATATTTTTTTTTAAAATCACGATCCAAAAAATGTTCGCTAATTCAAACAATGTTCACGAATTTAGAAAAAATGTTCATGATTCAAAAAATATTCGCTACTTCAAAAATTGTTAACGAATTTGGAAAAGATGTTCATGATTCAAAAAAATGTTCGCTAATTCTAAAAATGTTCATGAATTTGAGAAACAAATCATGATTTTGAAAAAATAGTCTTTAATTTTAAAATATTCATGAGTTGATAAACATGTTCATGACTTAAGAGAAAGTTCACAAATTTCTAAAAGATGTTCACAAATTTAAGAAAATGTCCACGATTCCGGAATTTTTTTTGTGAGTTTCAAAAGATGTGCACAGTTTCAAAAAAATGTTCATGATTTAAGAGTAACGAATTATTAAAAATAAAAGTACAATTTTGGAAAAAATGTTCATCATTCCAAAAAAATACGATTTTAAAAACAAATCGCGAATTAATAGATTTTCGTAAATCAAAAAACAAGATTAAAAATGAAAACATAAAAGTAAAGAAAAAATAAAAGGAAATGAAAAAAAAACCTGAATGAGAAAAAAGGAAAACCCGGTTCAGGGAAGGTTCTAGAACCTTCCCAAAACCGGTTGGGGGTGAAACCCCAGAATGGGCCGGCCCATAGAAACAACAGTGAGCGGGGGGGTTACGCGCTACCTCGCTCGTCGGCGCGGTACGCGCTATATAGGAACCTGCCAATTGTACCAATCTCAATCTAGCACCGGCCTCAAGAAGCAATAGTTTCACACATTCCAAAAAGTGGCTACAAATTTAGAAACTTCACCCACGATGAATAGCTTGGCTCTCAGAAGACCAACAGATCAAAATCATCAAACATCGAAAGCTCAACCAGTTTAGCCTTATTTGGAAATCTCCAACTTAACATGTTTTTTAACCCCTAAAGAAATTTGATTTTCATTAATATTCCCAGACTTAACCCTAATAATATAATGGCCATACGGCTGGCATGCTCAACAGCCAACACATCTTTGGAGTTTTGAACCAGCAGCACTCCCAAACCTCTAGCAAAATAGGCAACATACTTTTGGACATGCTTCATTTGTTTGAGCTAAGCACAGTCATCAATGATGTGAGAGTCCCTACCACAAATCATGCAATGACCTAAACTTACACTTAGGGCTGGAATCCGAGCCGAGTCAAGCCAGCTCGGCTCGACTTGCTAGAGCTCGTTTCATTAACGAGCTAGCTCGACTCGACTTGTTATTATAACGAGCTCAAATTTAAGATTGGCTCGACTCATATAACTCACGAGCTGGCTCGTTTAGCTTGTTAAGCTCGTTAAAGATATGAACATAAAGCCCTTAAATATTATAAAAATGAGTATGTATATATTAAACATATATATCACTAACAATAGTAATTTCCTTGTAACGCATGAGTCTTCTAGGCGGTTGGGCCTTCAATGGCTAGGCCTTGTGTTGTGCGCCTAGGACATAGGGTGCTGAGTGGCTGATCTTTTTTTGTATTGAGAGTGGCTGATCTTTTGTACCGAGCCTAACGAGTTACACGAGTACTCGTGAGATTGGCTCGTTTAACTTGGTCTATAAACGATCTTAAACTAAAGCTTGGCTCAATTCGTTATTTTTCGAGTTCGAGTCGATTCGAGCCGAGTCACGAGCTACTCGTTTAGCTCATGAGCTTCGAGCTTTTTTTTCAGCCCTACTTACACTCCTTTGTTGTATGTCTAGAATCTTTGCATTTATTGCATGGTTACCTGTTAGAATTACTAATTCCGTGACCATCATGCCCAGATCTACCACTAAACCTACCAGAATCAAAGTCATCTCTCCGAGAACTACCACCACGAACAACATTTCCCATAAAATTGTTCAGATTCCCAAATCTACCACCAGCCACACTATCAACAGAACTTGTCCCCTTGTCAAGATCACATCTTTGGAGTTTTGAACCAGCAAGCTCCAGGATCTGACCTCCAAAGTGCGAAGAGTTTGGTTTGATAGCTGGGGGCAATTGATGACTGCTCTAAGAAAGTTGAGCAAGCAAACCACTATTGTTATTGCGCCGGATCCGAAGCCAATATGCTCTGAAACTATTCTAAAATACTAGAGCTCGCCCTCTCATTCTGTTGAGAACAACCAACCTCTAGTTTACTTTTCTGCACTTGTGAACCTTGACCACCAGCATTGAGCACTTGTCCTCTATACTCATGGTAACCTTGATCAGCAGCGATGCTCCGCTACTGGATTAGCACTCCTCGTCGTCGGACGCGACCGATGGCTACCCATCATTGTCGCATCTGGCCAAGCACGATCACCCACGAATGCTCCGTCGTCGGATTTGGCTAGGTACTACCACCCACGAGATGTCATCGCCAGATCAGCTCACCCTGGGATGCCCCTGCCGCCGTGACATTCTATGCGGTCGGCTCTGGTCGCCGTTGCCCCGCACCTTGTTGGAAAAAAATTGCAACAAGAAGCTTGTTGCAAAAAACTATAACAAGACCTGTGTTTAAAAAAACTACAACTTGATCTATGTTGTAAAATTTTCAGCAACATGACACGTGTTGTAAAAATTTATTGCAACACGACATGTGTTGCAATGCTAGAAGATAGCACTCAGTTGCTCGATCCACCAGATCCGGCGGCTCGAGAGGTGGCGGATCTTCTAAAAAGATTCGACGGTCGACGCGTAGCAGCCGCATCATCTGTGTTGCAAAAGTTCCATCTGCAACAACACATGTGTTGGAAAAAGTAAAGGAGTAAAAAAATTCTGCAACAAGACTTGTGTTGCAAAAGGAAACTTGCAACACGACCTCTATTGCAAAAGTGAGGATGACACTCGGCCACAAGATTACTCCAGATCTGACGGCTCGCAACCCGGCGGATCTTTTAAAAAGATTCGTTGACCGACGTGTAGCAGCCACAACATCATCTGTGTTACAAAAGTTCTGTCTGCAACAACACCTATGTTGCAAAAAAGTAAATACGTAAAAAATTCTGCAAAAAGACTTGTGTTGCAAAAGGAAACTTGCAACACGACCTCTATTGCAAAAGTGAGGACAACCCTCAGCCATAAGATTACTCTAGATCTGACAGCTCGCAACCCATAAGATCTTTTAAAAGATCCGCCGGCCGACGCGTAGCAACGCAACATCATCTGTGTTGCAAAAGTTCCATCTGCAACAACACCTATGTTCTAAAAAAGTAAAAACGTAAAAAAATTATGCAGCAAGATTTGTGTTGCAAAAGGAAACTTACAACACGACATCTATTGCAAAAGTGAGGACAACGCTCAACCACATGCAACACGTAGCGCGTTACAACAAAGATGTAGTGGCCAGCAAGATAAGGGAGAATAGTGCAGTGCACGGGCCACACATGCAACACACGTCACGCGCTGGAGGCGGTGGACGTCCCGTGCTGGATCAGTAGGCTTTTCCCGGAAAATAACCCAGTCTTGTTGCTCTGCTTTTTCCTCTATTCTAGCCAGAGTCCCCATTACGTCGAGCAGCTTCAGAGCGAGCTGAATCAATGGAGTTGGTCAACCACGTGCCCCGCACCTCGACCCCCAAGGAACTCCCCATTCGAGCTAATGCTCCACCTCAACAGTTGCTGGGCCTGGAGCGTGGCGCCCCATGCCAGACCCGCCGCACCTCACCAGCCGACGCCATGCCGCCAGGAGGAAGTGGGCATCTCGGGATACTTCGTCACTGAGACACTGATGCGCACGTCTGGGCCTCCTTGGGTGGCGAAGGCACCTTCTTATTCGACGCAGCGCTCCGCCGGTGGTGCAAAGAGGGCGCATGGGAGCTGCCGATAACGGGTTGGGGCCTGGGACACCTTGGTCCCGGACTTCTAGGGTGGCGGCCGGCGGTGGCGGCTTTTGCTCCGTGGGGCTCCACTTCTGAGCCGTCGACATGGACGCCAACCCACCAGCGATCGTCAGTTCCTGATTGGAGGCCTGTCTCACCCAGCTGGTGTGGTGCGCCGGACAATACACACTCCACGACACCACCCGACTGGCCGACCTTGGAGGCGGCAGGTTTTGCATCTCCATGTCCATGGACACGGTGGTCTTCACTGGATACTTCGAGCAGAAGTATACCCTCTTCAGCAACATGGATAGGCTACCATGCCAAGCCGTATCCTTCATTGTTAGAAATATGTTGTGGGGACCTTCTTATACCGCGTTTCCAAAGAGTCCGCCTCTTATACAGTTATAAGATTCCTAGTCTTTAAACTAGTTTCCGGATAGATTCCAGATCAAACTACCAACCACGATATAATTTGTCTGTTAGTGGATCCTATCCGTTGAGTCCCTGAAGCATGCGCCTGTGAGCAACGCGTCATAATAGAGTATAAATTCCTCTAATTATGTAGATCAACATTAGGGCCGTAATCTAATTACACGATCTAGCTTCTTCCAATTATCAGCGTACCCGGGTAGTCTTTCCAATATATAAAGCATATTGTATTCCACCGATAATTGACCGGCTTCCTTAAGCATGCAACACTTAAGTACATTCCAGCAAGAGTAATTCCATGCACAAAACACATGTATAATTCCATATGAGGTATTCCGAATATTAATGATAATAAGTATTTGAATATAGTTGCAGGACACATAATCCTAACATCTCCCACTTGTCTAAAACGATCATTCAAAAAATTCGTAAACCCATAGCTTGAACATGTTTACCAAATACCACCTGACTAAGTGACTTAATCAAGGGATCAGCAACCATATCAGTACTAGGTAGAAACTCTAAAGAAACAGACTTAAGTCTATTAATTACATCACGTATATAGTGATACCTTCCCTCAATATGTTTGATCTTGCTGTGGAACTTGGGATATCTGGAAACCTTTATTGCAGCCTGATTATCACAATACACCACCACTGGTTTGCTAGCACTCTCAACAATCTTCAAAGTCCATAGAAATTCCTTCAGCCACACCGCCTCCTTCACAGCTTCCGACGCAGCAATATACTCCGCCTCCATGGAAGATAATGCCACTGAATCTTGCTTCTTACTACTCCAAGATATAGCGCCACCAGCTAATGTAAATAGATACCCAGACGTAGACTTCCGGTCATCCAGATCACCCTGCCAATCAGCATCAGTATAGCCCTGCAACTGTAGATCCGTTTGGTTAAAATAGAGTGAATAATCCAGTGTTCCTTGAACATAACGAAGAGCATGTTTAATTTGATTCCAATGCCCAATTCCTGGATTCATTTGATATCTACTCAACACTCCAACAGTATAGCACAAATCAGGGCGTGTGAATAACATGGCATACATCAAATATCCCAAGGCAGAAGCATATGGAGTCTTCTCCATTCTCTTCTTTTCCTCAGGAGTTTTAGGACACATACCCTCACTGAGTTTAATTCCTACAGCCATGGGCACTAAAGCAGGCTTGCAGTTTTCCATAGAGAAACGTTTAAGAACAGATTTTAAATAATTCCTTTGAGACAAACCCAAAGTACCTTTATTCCGATCTCTAAGTATTTCCACTCCTAGAACATAGGAAGCGTTTCCCATATCTTTCATTTCAAATGTAGAAGATAACCAAGTTTTAACTTCTACCAATATTTCCTTACTACTAGAAGCAATAAGTATATCATCAACATAAAGTGACAAGAGTGTAAAATTTCCTCCCACTATTTTAAAATAAATGCAATGATCTCCTTCCATCATAGAAAACCCATATGATGTGATAGCATCATTAAACAAAATATTCCATTGTCGTGAAGGTTGCCTAAGACCATAAATAGATCTATTTAGCTTACACACCTTTCCCTGATTTTCCTTTTCAACAAAACCATCAGGTTGAGACATATAAATCTCTTCTTTCAAATGACCATTCAAGAAGGCGGTTTTAACATCCATTTGATGAAGTTCCAGATCAAAGTAAGCAGTCAACGCAGCAATAATACGAATAGAAGTAAATTTGGCTACAGGGGAAAAAGTTTCCACAAACTCAACGCCTTCCCTTTGTGTGTACCCTTTAGCAACCAACCTAGCTTTGTATTTTTCAACATTTCCAGAAGCATTCAGTTTCCTTTTAAAAATCCACTTTGATCCAATTGCCTTCCGGTCATTAGGTAGATCAACTAATTCCCAAACTTTATTCTTTTCCATGGAGTTTAGTTCCTCATGCATGGCGTCCAACCATAACTTTGATTCTGAACAAGACATGGCATGTTTAAAAGATTTTGGTTCTTCCTCTAAACTAGAAGTTTTAGAGTATACTTCCCCCATAAATACATAATAATCATCAAGGTATGATGGGGCTGCTACATTCCTCCCACTTCTCCTAGGTAAACTAGTTATGGGAGTCTCAACATTTACATTGCCATCAGCTTGGTTTTCCTGATTGTTAGAATCAGTTTCAACACTTGTATCTAACGGGTTTGTCAATAATTCCACTCTCGCACGTTTTGCACGGCGAGGTGTATCTTGATCTAGAAAAATGGCATCTCTACTTTCAATTAACTTCTTCCTCTCTGGATCATAAAATCTATATCCATTTGAACCAGAAGCATATCCAATAAATATTCCTGGAAAACTCTTAGGTTCCAGTTTTGTTCTTAGTTGACTAGGTACTCTAATCTGTGCATTGCATCCCCACACTGCTAAGTTCAACAATGTAGGTTTCCTCCCTTTCCATAATTCATAAGGAGTAGAACTAACATATTTAGAAGGTGAATGATTAAGCAAGTAAACAACAGTATGAAGAGCCTCTCCCCAAAATGATAAAGGAAGATCTGAATATGCCATCATAGACCTAACCATGTCCATTAAAGTTCTATTCCTCCTTTCAGCTACGCCATTTTGTTCAGGAGTATATGGTAAGGTATAATGGTGAATAATTCCATTTTCCTTGCAAAAATCATCTAATATTCCTGATGTGTATTCACCACCACGATCAGTTCTAAGCACCTTGATCTTTTTGTTCAACTGATTTTCTACCTCGGCTTTAAATAACTTGAACATGTCAAAACCTTCCGACTTATGCTTAATTAAGTAAACATAGCCGTATCTAGAGAAATCATCTATAAAAGTAATGAAATAGACCTTCTGCCCAAATGTAGGTACAGACATCTCACCACAAATATCTGAATGAACAATAGCAAGTGGTTCAGTAGACCTTGACGCTTTAGGAAAAGGCACCCTGGTCATTTTTCCTACAACACATGCCTCACAAATGCCGTAGTCTTCCCACTTGAAGTTTAAAATTCCAGAACTAATTAGCCTTTTAATTCTGTTCTTTGAGATATGACCCAAACGAAGATGCCAGAGATATGATTCTGAACAATTATTGCTTCCATCTATATTCCTCACTACCGAGTTCTGTTCAGTGACCATACAGTCCATCCTATCGATGTCCATAAAATCCTCAATATAGTAGAGACCATCAAATCTATTTCCTGATTGAACTAAATTTCCATTCATCAGTATTTTAACTTTTCCATCTCCAAATAAGACCTTAAAACCTATAGATTCCAGTCTAGAAACAGAGATTAAATTCTTTCTCATGCTAGGGGAATAGACTGTGTCTTTCAAAATTAATTTTCCTCCACTGGGGAGTTTGAGTGTATAATCACCTATGCCCAAGATATCAGCTTTTGCAGTTGTTCCTAGATAAATAAATCTAGTTCCTTTCGGTATGGGTTTTAAAGAGGTGAAACCAGCACTATTCCTTGCAATATGCGAAGTGGAACCAGAGTCTACTACCTAATGATCTGAAGCTGAAGTAGTAAACAATGATTCAGAACAAACAAATAGATTGTACGTACCATCAGGAGAAGAGTTATCCTTCTTTTTGCCCTGATGCTGCTTCTTAGACTTGTCATCTTGTTTATAAGGCTTCTTATTCTTGCACTCAGTTCTAAAATTCCCATACTCTCCACAACCATGACATCTAAATTTCCTCTTATCAAAACTAGAGTTTGGACCTCTTCCATTATGATCTTCCCAGTTTCTCTTCCTGTTGATTTTGTCCCTCAAATCACCTCCTTGATTCTTCTTCTGCCAATGCCTCCTATCTTCACCAAGGTGTAACTCCTGATGATGTGAGTGTCTCTCTTTCCCTTGTGAAGTTTTCCTATCTTCTTCCATGAGCAAATGATGCCTCAAATTGCGCATGTTCAGTAATCTTTCAGAGTGGCAGAATGATATTTTAAATTGTTCCCAAGTGTGCGGAAGTGAGTTCAGAGCCACCATTACTTGCACCTCCTCAGAAAAGGGATAGCCAGCATTTTTCAATTCCTCATTCAGCACGCACAACTTGTTTAAGTGCTCATTGACAGAAGTAGTATCTGCCATCTTAGACGTCAAGAATCTGTTCAGCAAACTAAGCACTTTGATTAAAGAAACTTCACCAAAATCCTCTTCCAGCCTTCTCATAATTCTGTATGCAGCAACCTCTGTTTCATATTCACCTGCCAACGAATCAGACATGGAACCAAGAATAAAAATCCTAGCCTTCTTATTGTCCTTATTCCACTCCTTGAGTTCTTCTGCATAACTATCCTTTTCCTCATCCGAAGCGTCATCAGCAGGTTTGTTAGGCTCAGCGGTCGAAATCACATACTCAATATTCTCAGCTGTAAGCAGAAACATCATCTTCCTTTTCCACACAATGTAATTTGTGCCATCTAATTTGTAGTTCCTGAGCAACTCAGCAAAAACACTATTGGAGGCCATCTTTCCACAAGGTTTAGTACAGAATAAATTCCTTTGGCAGTGTTGAATCGGAGCAGCAGTAGCAGGTGACAGCCCAGACAATTTCCAAGCAACCGTTGAGGACTAGCTTGTGTACCTTGCAAGGGGCCGGTGTGCTGCAGCGGACGGCGACGACGGCCGACAGCAGTGGGGACTGCTGCAGGACGTGGGCTTGGCGGCCAGCTTCCGGTGGAGGGCGGCTGAAGATCGGGCCGCCGGCGGAGTCGGCGACTTCGGGGCGGCGGCTGTCAGCGCGTTCCTGGCGTAGGAGAGCGTCGTGGCGAGGCGGGAGTGCAGCAACGCGAGACGGGAGTGGCGCGGCGAGGCCAGAGTGCGGCGGCGCAAGACGGGAGCGGCGGCAGAGCGAGGCAAGGGAATCGATCTGGAGCGATTTGTGTGCGGCGGGCGTCACGGAGCGAAAACCAGATCAATCTAATTCCAAGTTGGACTTGTACTAGTTGACCACGACCAGTACGCAGCGGATTTGTTTTCCGGATCGAATCGAGTCGTACGACTAATGTCGTTAACCCTAATCGGCTCAGATGCCAATGTTAGAAATATGTTGTGGTCTACCCCCTATTCCTCCACGCTTTTCCGTGGTGCCGCTCACAATCGCATATCCGAGGCTAGGGGGTAGGGACCTTGTTATACCATGTTTCCAAAGAGTCCGCCTCTTATACAGTTATAAGATTCCTAGTCTTTAAACTAGTTTCCGAATAGAGTCCAGATCAAACTACCAATCACGATATAATTTGTCTGTTAGTGGATCCTATCCATTGAGTCCCTGAAGCACGCACCTGTGAGCAACGCGTCATAATAGAGTATAAATTCCTCTAATTATGTAGATCAACATTAGGGCCGTAATCTAATTACACGATCTAGCTTCTTCCAATTATCAGCGTACCCGGGTAGTCTTTCCAATATATAAAGCATATTGTATTCCACCGATAATTGACTGGCTTCCTTAAGCATGCAACACTTAAGTACATTCCAGCAAGAGTAATTCCATGCACAAAACACATGTATAATTCCATATGAGGTATTCCGAATATTAATGATAATAAGTATTTGAATATAGTTGCAGGACACATAATCCTAACATTCATGGCCGTGGAGGTCACCTCGAAACTGCACTTGGTTCAGCGCAAGTTTGACTGCTACTTCATGCCACGAGGCTGGAGCTTAGCACTAGTGTTAGAGTTGTGTCGAATATTATTGTACAAGATAGGTTATAGTTGGACTTCGTTTTGGATCTCTCGGGGACAGAAGGTTGCGGCGGTGGAATTAGGTTTTCGTGGTGCTCCTGGATGTTTGGGGGGTACGTGGATATTTATAGGAGGAAGAAGTAGGTCGGTGGAGCAACGAGGGGCCCACGAGGGTGGAGGGTGTGTCCAGGGCGGGTAGGCGCGCCCCCCTACCTCGTGGCCTCCTTGATTGTTTCTTGACGCCCACTCCAAGTCTCCTGGATCACGTTTGTTGAGAAAATCACATTCCCAAAGGTTTCATTGCATTTGGACTCCGTTTGATATTCCTTTTCGGCAAAACTCTAAAATAGGCAAAAAACAGCAATTTGGGTTGGGCCTCCGGTTAGTAGGTTAGTCCCAAAAATGATATAGAAGTGTAAAATAAAGCCCATTAACATCCAAAATAGATAATATAATAGCATGAAGCAATCAAAAATTATAGATACGTTGGAGACGTATCAAGCATCCCCAAGCTTAATTCCTGCTCGTCCTCGAGTAGGTAAATGATAAAAAAAGAATTTTTGATGTGGAATGCTTTCTAACATATTTCTCAATTTAATTTTTCTTTATTGTGGCATGAATGTTCAGATCCGAAAGATTCAAGATAAAAGTTTAATATTGACATAAAAATAATAATACTTCAAGTATACTAACTAAGCAATCATGTCTTCTCAAAATAACATGGCCAAAGAGAGTTATCCCTACAAAATCATATAGTCTGGGTATGCTCTATCTTCACCACACAAAATATTTAAATCATGCACAACCCCGATGACAAGCCAAGCAATTGTTTCATACTTTTGATGTTCTCAAACTTTTTCAATCTTCACGCAATACATGAGCGTGAGCCATGGATATAGCACTATGGTGGAATATAATGGTGGTTGTTGAGAAGACAAAAAGGAGAAGATAGTCCCACATCAACTAGGCGTATCAACGGGCTATGGAGATGCCCATTAATATATATCAATGTGAGTGAGTAGGGATTGCCATGCAACGGATGCACTAGAGCTATAAGTGTATGAAAGCTCAACAAAAGAACTAAGTGGGTGTGCATCCAACTTGCTTGCTCATGAAGACCTAGGGCATTTTGAGGAAGCCCATCATTGGAATATACAAGCCAAGTTCTATAATGAAAAATTCCCACTAGTATATGAAAGTGATATCATAGGAGACTCTCTATCATGAAGATCATGGTGCTACTTTGAAGCACAAGTGTGGAAAAAGGATAGTAGCATTGTCCCTTCTCTCTTTTTCTCTCATTTTTTGGGGCCTTCTCCCTTTTTTATGGCCTTTCTCCCTTTTTTTATTTTTGTCCGGAGTCTCACCCCGACTTGTGGGGGAATCATAGTCTCCATCACCCTTTCCTCACTTGGGACAATGCTCTAATAATGATGATCATCACACTTTATTTACTTACAACTCAAGAATTACAACTCGATACTTAGAACAAAATATGACTCTATGTGAATGCCTCCGGCGGTGTACCGGGATGTGCAATGATGCATGAGTGACATGTATGAAGAATTATGAACGGTGGCTTTGCCACAAATACGATGTCAACTACATGATCATGCAAGCAATATGACAATGATGAAGCATGTCATAATAACAGAACGGTGGAAAGTTGCATGGCAATATATCTTGTAATGGCTATGGAAATGCCATAATAGGTTGGTATGGTGGCTGTTTTGAGGAAGGTATATGGGGGTGTATGATACCGGCGAAAAGTGCGCGGTATTAGAGAGGCTAGCAATGGTGGAAAAAATGAGAGTGCGTATAATCCATGGACTCAACATTAGTCATAAAGAACTCATATACTTGTTGCAAAAATCAAGAAGTTATCAAATCAAAGTATTACGTGCATGCTCCTAGGAGGATAGATTGGTAGGAAAAGACCATCGCTCGTCCCCGACCGCCACTCATAAGGAAGACAATCAATAAATAAATCATGCTTCGACTTCATCACATAACGGTTCACCATACGTGCATGCTACGGGAATCACAAACTTTAACACAAGTATTTCTCAAATTCACAACTACTCAACTAGCATGACTCTAATATCACCATCTCCATATCTCAAAACAATTATCAAGTATCAAACTTCTCATAGTATTCAATGCACTTCTATGAAAGTTTTTATATTATTCCTAAAAGCAAATTTCCATGTTGTTCTAAAGGACTCTCAAAATAATATAAGTGAAGCATGAGAGATCAATTATTTCTATAAAATTAAACCACCGCCGTGCTCTAAAAGGTATAAGTGAAGCACAAGAGCAAAAACTATATGGCTCAAAAGATAGTGAAGCACATAGAGTATTCTAATAAATTTCAAATCATGTGAGTCTCTTTCAAAAGGTGTGTATAGCAAGGATGATTGTGGTAAACTAAAAAGCAAAGACTCAAATCATACAAGACGCTCCAAACAAAACACATATCATGTGGTGAATAAAAATATAGCTCCAAGTAAAGTTACCGATAGACGAAGACGAAAGAGGGGATGCCTTCTGGGGCATCCCCAAGCTTAGGTTTTTTTGTGTCCTTGAATTTTACCTTGGGGTGCCATGAGCATCCCTGTCGGTGTCAAAACCGGCGGATCTCGGGTAGGGGGTCCCGAACTGTGCGTCTAGGCCGGATGGTAACAGGAGGCAGGGGACACGATGTTGTACCGAGGTTCGGGCCCTCTTGATGGAGGTAATGTTGGGGAACGTAGTAATTTCAAAAAAATTCCTACGGACACGCAAGATCATGGTGATGCATAGCAACGAGAGGGGAAAGTGTTGTCTACGTACCCTCGTAGACTGCAAGGGAAGTGTTGACGCAACGTAGAGGAAGTAGTCATACGTCTTCCCGATCCGACCGATCCAAGCACCGTTACTCCGGCACCCCCGAGTTCTTAGCACACGTACAGCTCGATGACGCTCCTCGGGCTCCGATCCAGCAAAGCTTCGGGGATGAGTTCCGTCAGCACAACGGCGTGGTGACGATGATGATGTTCTACCGACGCAGGGCTTCGCCTAAGCACTACAACGATATGATCGAGGTGGAATATGGTGGCAGGGGGCACCGCACACGGCTAAGGAACGATCACGTGGATCAACTTGTGTGTCCTAGGGTGCCCCCTTGCCCCCGTATATAAAGGAGCAAGGGGGAGGCTGGCCGGCCCTATGGGGCGCGCCAAGGGGAGGGGGAGTCCTCCTCCTAGTGGGAGTAGGACTCCCCTTTCCTAGTCCAACTAGGAGACTTGAGGGGGAAGGAAAGAGAGGGAGAGGGAGAGGGAAAGGGGGGCCGCGCCCCCTCCTAGTCCCATTTGGACTCCCCATGAGGGGGGAGCGCCACCTCTTGGGCTGCTGCCCTCTCTCTCTCCCCTCAGGCCCAATAAGGCCCATTACTTCCCCGGGGGGGTTCCGGTAACCCCTCCAGCACTCCGGTTTTATCCGAAATCACCCGGAACACTTCCGGTGTCCGAATATAGCCGTCCAATATATCAATCTTTATGTCTCGACCATTTCGAGACTCCTCGTCATGTCCGTGATCACATCCGGGACTCTGAACTAACTTCGGTACATCAAAATGCATAAACTCATAATAACTGTCATCGTAACGTTAAGCGTGCGGACCCTATGGTTCGAGAACAACGTAGACATGACCGAGACATGTCTCCGGTCAATAACCAATAGCGGGACCTGGATGCCCATATTGGCTCCTACATATTCTACGAAGATCTTTATCGGTCAGACCGCATAACAACATATGTTGTTCCCTTTGTCATCGGTATGTTACTTGCCCGAGATTCGATCGTCGGTATCCAATATCTAGTTCAATCTCGTTACCGGCAAGTCTCTTTACTCGTTCTGTAATACATCATCTCGCAACTAACTCATTAGTTGCATTGCTTGCAAGGCTTAAGTGATGTGCATTACCGAGAGGGCCCAGAGATACCTCTCCGACGATCGGAGTGACAAATCCTATTCTCGAAATACGTCAACCCAACATGTACCTTTGGAGACACCTATAGAGCACCTTTATAATCACCCAGTTACGTCGTGACGTTTGGTAGCACACAAAGTGTTCCTCCGGCACACGGGAGTTACATAATCTCATAGTCATAGGAACATGTATAAGTCATGAAGAAAGCAATAGCAATATACTAAATGATCGGGTGCTAAGCTAATGGAATGGGTCATGTCAATCAGATCATTCAACTAATGATGTGATCCCGTTAATCAAATAACAACTCTTTGTCCATGGTTAGGAAACATAACCATCTTTGATTAACGAGCTAGTCAAGTAGAGGCATACTAGTGACACTCTGTTTGTCTATGTATTCACACATGTATTATGTTTCCGGTTAATACAATTCTAGCATGAATAATAAACATTTATCATGATATAAGGAAATAAATAATAACTTTATTATTGCCTCTAGGGCATATTTCCTTCAGGTAAAACCCTACGTCCTGCTTGATTAATATTGATGATATGGGTAGTACAAGAGTAGATCTACCACGAGATCGGAGAGGCTAAACCCTAGAAGCTAGCCTATGGTATGATTGTATGTTGTGGTTGTTGTCCTACGGACTAAAACCCTTCGGTTTATATAGACACCGGAGAGGGTTAGGGTTACACAAGGTCGGTTACAAAGGAGGAGATATCCATATCCGTGTTGCCTAGCTTGCCTTCCACGCCAAGTAGAGTCCCATCCGGACACGAGACGAAGTCTTCAATCTTGTATCTTTATAGTCTAACAGTCCGACCAAAGAATATAGTCCGGCTGTCCGGAGACCCCCTAATCCAGGACTCCCTCAGTAGCCCCCAAACCATGCTTCAATGACGATGAGTCCAGCGCGCAGTATTGTCTTCGGCATTGCAAGGCGGGTTCCTCTCCAAATTTCGTGTACCTATCGAAATAGTGTCCGGTCTCTTGTGAATATTGCACTCCTTGGCTTCCATGCCCAATAATGGCCACTTTCCACGTGTCGAGCGAATGTGAAGAGCCAGGGTGTTTTCACATTTACCCCCTAGCTGTGTGAATGAGCTGCCTATTAAAAAGACGAGGATTCAGATCCAAATCACACCATCCTCCCTTGGCGAGCCTTCATCGGAGCGCACCCGACAGAGATCCATTCCATCATGGCTAGCTGACGCAGCTCCTCCTCTTGCCCCCCTAGCTCCAAGCCTGGAGATTGGGAGAGATGTTCCGTCCCGCACAACAAATTAGTGATGCTTCAGTCCAAGGGATTTCTTCCCCCAGCGTGCATGGTCCCGGTTCAAGCCGGGCTCGCCACCTATAATGGCGGAGAGCAAGTAGAGAGCCTACCCAATCCCTCCAAGGGAGAGCGGGTATGCCTTGTCCCTTATTTGGTAAGAGGGCTCGGATTCCCAATTCATCCGTTTCTCCGGGGGCTCCTGGAGTTCTACGGCCTCTAGTTGCACAACCTTACGCCTGCCTCCATGCTGCATATCGCGGTATTCGTAGCCCTTTGCGAGTTGTTTTTGGGCTGTGAGGCTCATTTCGCTCTATGGAAGAAGTTGTTCTGCCTTGTGCCCCGTTCTCAGAAGGGGTCAATATATCAAGTGGGCGGAGCCGAAGTGTGGCGTGTTGCCGGGACCGGATACCTGTCCGGAACCCCAAAGAAGACGTCTGAAGACTGGCCTTCAGAATGGTTTTATATAGAAGACGCCCCCCTCCCGGATCCTATTCGGATCGGCCTTCCTGAGTTCGACAACGCCCCTTTGAAGAAGCGCCGGAGCTGGCGTCCACGGAGCTCCCTGGAGGAAGATGACAGGGACGTTCTTTACCTGATGAGCCGGATAAGTTTTTTAGCTCGATCCGGATTGACCATGATCGAGGTCATGGCCATATGTATCATGCGGGGGTGCAGCCGCTTTAGTATAGAGGCCACCCCATGTGGGATTTCAACGGGGAGGATGACGCCACCCGCTACGGCCGTAAAGGGACGGGATCGGTTGCTGATCTAATAAAGATCCTATCCACTTTGTATAAGGGAGAAGAGGAGGAATTCCTTCGTGTCCACCCGCAGGGCGGATTTTCTATGTACAATCCTCTGAGCTAGGTAAGCGGAGACTTTTTCTCGCCCATCCGTTTCATATTTCCGCAGTTAAGTATTCATTCTAGCGATTTCTACGCAGGAACTGCGCCAGGCTGTAAGGGAGATAAACAACCCCCCTCCACAACCCGAGGACCCTGGACGGTCCCTCGACCCGGCATCCCAAGAGGATCCGGACATATCTGTGGAGCTGATCGATGGGGTGTTTTACCAATCGAGCAATGATAATGCTTTGGTGGCCATCACGGCCGATTACCCTGGGCTAGTTCCAGCCTCACAGGTGACTAAGACTGAAGTCCCAGCACCTCAAAAAGGATCCGTCCTTGCGTGTTTTTGATCGCCGTATAACAGCCGTGTTTTGCAGGGGAGGTCCTCGAGGCAGAAGGCCGAGCCTACGGCGACTGGACAACAAGGGGCCGCGAGGCCAGGCAGGCTGAAAAGACCCGCAGTCCGGATTGAGACACCGGCGCAGCGGTACGGCGCGCCGTCTTTATTGCATGACATTATTCTCAGAGGCATATTTACGCCCATGCCTTCCTTTCAGGAAAAAGAGCGCTCGCCGGACTATACCCGGAGAGGCTACCAATCGCGCCTCCACAAGCCATGCTGCAAGGCCGGATTCGGAGGCGAGACCGAATACGAGGCATGCGCCGGGTGCTCCTTCGACAGAGGATGCGGATAAACTGTCCGCCACCCATTCCGAGGTGGAAAGTGCCATGAACCACAGGCGTCGCCGGACTGTTCTTCGTGACGCTTGTTTCTCCCAAGAGGCATTGGATGCCTTCAACTCGGGAGACGCGCACCTCCGTGCCGCTCAAAATGGTCTAGTCAGAGCCACAGAGCAGTATGTAAAAGACATACGGGTGAGAAAATTGGTGAGTATATATATCAGTAGCCCCTGAGACTTGAAATAGTTAAGATAACTGATTTAAGGGTCATTTGTTATGCAGGTTCTTACAGAAAAGAACACTCAACTGTCCCAGGAGCTGGAAGAGTGCAAAGCCCAACTTCAAGCCGCACTGGCCGCAGCAGGGGAGCCCAAAGAGACCCCCTCTGGTAACATATTCTTCAAATGATAAGTATCATATAGAATGCGGTGTGTATGCAGATCTGACGATAAAATTGCAGATGACACTGGAGTAAATCCGGATAAGCAACAGCTCCAACGCCAGCTGAAGGCCGGTGAGAACGTGCTTACGAGGGTGAGGCAGGAGAAAAATGATCTCCAAGATGCCAACACCAAGCTGGGCGTGGAACTACAAGATGTTCGCGCCCAACTGTCGGACTCTGTTAAGGAAAATCGGCGGCTTCGACGCGGCATATTTAGTAAGTGCTTGAAAGAACTTTCAAAAAGAGTTCGGCGAGGAAGCTGGCTGACAGAGTTATGTCTGTAGGTATGCTAACAGGTCGTCCTGCCGAGGAAATGCCCGGTTCAACGGGTGACCTTCTTCCCGAGCTCTCACAGCGGCACGAATGAGTTCGGCAGGTGATGCAAGGCGTCGCCCAGGCGTTGTGGCCATCCGTCTCCTAACCCGAAGGCCTTGGAGAGCTTGCAGAAAAGCTAAAGGGAGCATGGTGGCGCTTCCGATTATGGAAGATATCGGCCTGCCGTCAGGGCGCCAGGGAAGCTTGGGCAATGGTGAAGACACGGTACACGAAGGCTGACCCGAACCACATGGCCGAAATCGGACCTGTGGGGCTCGATGGGAAGGATATCCCTGTGAGCTTAGTGTACGGTCAAGTAGAATTGGCCGCAAAGTATTCCCAATAGGACTGTAGACTAGACAGCCTTTTGGATGGTATTGAAGAGGAATTCAACCAGTCAAATTGACTATGTAATTTTAAAGTGACATGTATAATGCCTTCTAGCCGGATTGTAGATCGTTTGTCGTGGCGGACCTTTTCGCTTCGACCTCGGGACCCGACGGTCCGAAGTGTATCTGAATACCCTCTCGGTTATGTAAGAACCGGGGCATGCGTGGAGACCAGGCGTAGGGGTCATTAGTGCTTTATCAGACAAGTGCCCAACTAGTTATGTTATATTACATGGGTAGTAAGAAAGATCTTCCAGGGAGAATAGTTCCATTAAGGGTTCCTTTCCCTGGGTAAGCATGCCCTAAAGTGCATGTCTGGACTGCGACAAGAAGCGCAGAAAAAGCATCCGGGGGCAAATATGGACAATAAATAAAAGTCATCTTTTTTTCATTGACTGAATATTCCCTTAAGAGCGCTAGCTTTTGGTTTCACCCAGTCTGAGGTACACGTCCGGCTGACCCGACGGTATCAATCGCAGAGGTGCTCCCCTTATGCCCTAGCCGAATTAACGGGAACGTAGGGCATAAATACAAGAGCCAAGCAACCCAGCTTGTCCAAAACTTAAGTCATATCAATGCATATAATGGTGAAAAAAAGGTACATGCGGAAGTATAACACATGTGTTGGGCGTGAGGCCCAGGTAAATAATTTAAGCTTCTGTGAAAGAAGCCCCCAGGTATGAAGAGTGCGGCTAGCGCATCTGTAATGTATGAGTCAGGCACAAGGTGACCCTTGAAGGCCAAGAGAAATAAAAGAAAGAAAGGGAAACAAGACAGATGATGCAGATGCAGAAAATGGACAAAGGGAGGGGACTAACATAGAGTCCAATGCTAGGCGTAGAATCTTCGAAGCCTGGCTGCATTCCATGGGTTCGGCTCGAGTCGACTAGTCAACGCATCCTGCAGTCGGTACGCTCCACCGGTCAGAACTTGGTCGATAATGAAGGGACCTTCCCATTTGGGCTCAAGCTTGTTCTTTTTCTTATCCGACAGTCGTAGAACTAGTTCGCCAACGTTATAAGTTTTGGCCTGTACTTCTCTGTTTTGGTATCTGCGAGCCTGTTGCTGGTAAAATGCGGAACGGGCTTTGGCTACGTCGCGTTCTTCCTCCAAGGTGTCCAGACTGTCCTGCCGATCGAGCTCGGCTTCTCTTTCTTCGTACATGCGCACTCGAGGTGAGTCATGAATTATGTCATAGGGCAGGACTGCCTCTGCACCGTACACCATAAAAAATGGTGTATATCCGGTACTACGATTCGGCGTGGTCCGCAGCCCCCAGAGTACAGAGTCGAGCTCCTCTACCCAGTGCGTGTCAGACTCCGTTAAGGAGCGCACTAATCTGGGTTTAATGCCACTCATTATAAGACCATTTGCTCGTTCGACTTGACCGTTGGTTTGTGGGTGATAGACTGAAGCATAATCGAGCTTGATGCCCATTTTGCTGCACCAGAGTTTTACCTCGTCAGCCGTGAAGTTCGTGCCGTTATCAGTGATGATGCTGTGGGGGATGCCGTAACGGTGTACAACCCCGGATATGAAATCTATCACCGGTCCGGATTCGGCTGTTTTAACCGGTTTAGCCTCTATCCATTTGGTGAATTTATCCACCATGACCAATAAGTATTTTTGCTTGTGGGTTCCCCTTTAAGGGGTCCAACCATGTCAAGCCCCAAGACCGCGAAGGGCCATGTAATGGGGATTGTTTGGAGGGCGGTGGGTGGCATGTGGCTTTGATTTGCAAAGAGCTGGCAACCGGCGCAACGTTGGACCAAGTCCTGTGCATCTGCCCGGGCCGTTGGCCAATAGAATCCTGTACGGAAGGCCTTGCTTACTAGAGCCCGGGCTGTGGCGTGATGACCGCCGAGTCCGGCGTGAATTTCTGCCAAAAGGTTCCGCCCTTCCTGTTCGGAGATGCACCTTTGAAGGACTCCGGTAGCACTTTTTTTGTACAATTCTCCCTCATGGACCCTGTAGGCCTTGGATCGCCGCACTATGCAGCGTGCCTCATTGTGGTCCTCCGGAAGTTCCTGTCTAGTTAGGTAGGCCAGGAATGGCTCTGTCCACGGGGCAATAATGGCCATTATTTCATGGGCTGAATGTGTTATTTCGGTGGCGTAGCCTCCGATTGTGTCAGAGAGTTCGGTATCGGGTATTTTGGCCGGGTCCGGACTGTTGTTACCGGTGTCCCCTTCCCATGCTACGGATGGCTTGAAGAGGCTTTCCAGAAATATGTTGGGAGGGACCGCGTCGCGTTTTTGCGCCGATGCGGGTGAGGATATCCGCCGCCTAATTGTTTTCCCGAGCCACATGGTGAAATTCGAGCCCCTCGAACCGAGCTGACATTTGTAGGACGGCATTGTGATAAGCTGCCATTTTTGGATCCTTGGCATCAAAGTCTCCATTTATTTGGGATATCGTGAGGTTCGAATCCCCGCGCACCTCTAGGCGTTGAATGCCCATGGATACTGCCATCCGGAGACCATGTAGAAGGGCCTCATATTCGGCTGCGTTGTTGGAGTCCATATACATTATCTGTAGTACGTATTGAATGGTATCTCCTGTTGGGGACGTCAAAACGACGCCAGCCCCCAGACCAGCCAACATTTTGGAGCCGTCGAAGTGCATGATCCAGTTTGAATATGTGCCATACTCTTTAGGGAGTTCGGCTTCCGTCCACTCAGCGACGAAGTCAGACAAAACTTGCGACTTAATAGCTTGGCGTGGCTTGTAAGTTATGTCGAACGAGAGGAGCTCAATGGCCCATTTGGCAATCTGGCCCATCGCGTCACGGTTGTTTATAATATCGTTAAGTGGTACTTCCAAGGCTACCATTATCGAACACTCTTGAAAGTAGTGTCGCAGCTTCCGGGATGCCATAAATACCGCGTACGCTATCTTTTGATAATGTGGGTACCGTGATTTGCATGGAGTAAGGACAGTGGACACATAGTAAACCAGTCTATTTCCATCTTTTGAAGAGTTTCCTCATAGATGAGGTTTAATCCGTTGCCGCCGTCCATGAGTACCTTGGTGAGTCGAAAGCCGTCCACGATTGGACTGAGGACCAGTGCGGCTGGTGCTCGGGCTGTTCGGAATTTAGGTTCGTCACTGGCATTGAAGGTAATAGCCGTGTCACTTCAAGGATTTATTTCTGCTACGTGGCAGATTTCGGCCATGCTGCGGAGTGTTCGCTTGCGTCTATTTTTTGACGCGAAGGTCTCAAAGAACGTTAACACCGTATTGTTTTCCACAGGATGGTGCTCTATAGTATTTGGGAGGAGTAGATCCTCACCACTTTTGGCCACCTGCCGGAGTATCCAACATGCTCTAAGGCTGTGCGTTGGTATTGCATCCGCTGTACTATGAATTTTGCAGGGTCCGTTGAGCCATCCCTCCAGTATGGTTCCTTGCCCCATAGAGGGCTTTTGCTTTTTGGTAGTTAACCCAGGTGTATTGTGATAATGCACCCTTTTATTTCGGACTGGGTTTGTATTCGGGGCCGGATTATCCCAAAATTTTATTTCGGTTTTCCAGGCGCTTTACGTCGCATAGTACTTTCGTACTATGGACACCAAGTCGGCAAAGCATGTAATTTCGCGACGACTTATGGCGTTGAGGATTCCCTTGTCCATGCAATTATTGCAGAAGAATGCAATTGCGTCTTCCTCGCGGCAGTCCTTTATCCTGTTCATGACCAGGAGGAATCTGGCCCAGTAATGGTGTACTGTTTCTTCGGGCTCTTGCCTAATTTGGGATTGATCGCGTATGTTTGGGTGGGTGGGTGGAATTGAATCCGAATCCTCACCCAATCTGAGACTCAGGGGCCAAGGAGTTTCCGGACTCAGAAGTTTGGATTCTTAGATGTTTTCCGATAAATCTAGCCCGCTGCCCGATTCTAGTTTCAGGCCTTGAGTGACGTCCTCCCCTCCGCGGGTATCCGGCTTGGAGGGATCGGGAATCTGGACATAGCTAGTCCTTAAGATAGATGAAGGGTTGCCGCATTGTTCCTCCACCACTTCAACGTGATGGGTGACCTGGGGAGAGTTGATCTCTCTCAGATCGGGTTTAGGCCCAATCTGATCGTAGTCTGTAGCGACTCCCAGGGCGGCGATGCGATCCAAGAGCTCGTTCAGGGAAGAGAGATTCATTGGATCTAACTGCTCGACGAGTTCCGAGTTGACGTGAAGATTGCTTTCGATGACCCGAGAAGTCATCGTTGGCGTGGCGGCCGAACAGGCGGTCATAAGAAAACCACCTAGCCGGAGAGTTTGGCCGATAGCCAAAGCTCCCTCAGCAACAGTGCCGTCTTTAAAGATGGGATGAGACATCCTTCCTGATGGCGATGGCACAGCGGAACTCTCAATGAAAGCACCAATATCGGTGTCAAAACCGGCGGATCTCGGGTAAGGGGTCCCGAACTGTGAGTCTAGGCCGGATGGTAACAGGAGGTAGGGGACACGATGTTTTACCCAGGTTCGGGCCCTCTTGATGGAGGTAAAACCCTACGTCCTGCTTGATTAATATTGATGATATGGGTAGTACAAGAGTAGATCTACCATGAGATCAGAGAGGCTAAACCCTAGAAGCTAGCCTATGGTATGATTGTATGTTGTGGTTGTTGTCCTACGGACTAAAACCCTTCGGTTTATATAGACACCGGAGAGAGTTAGGGTTACACAAGGTCGGTTACAAAGGAGGAGATATCCATATCCGTGTTGCATAGCTTGCCTTCCACGCCAAGTAGAGTCCCATCCGGACACGAGACGAAGTCTTCAATCTTGTATCTTTATAGTCTAACAGTCCGGCCAAAGAATATAATCCGGCTGTCCGGAGACCCCCTAATCCAGGACTCCCTCAATCCCCAATCTTAGGCTCTTGCCACTCCTTGTTCCATAATCCATCAGATCTTTACCCAAAACTTGAAAACTCCACAACACAAAACTTAAATAGAAAATCTCATGAGCTCCGTTAGTGAAAGAAAACAAAACACCACTTCAAGGTACTGTAATGAACTCATTATTGATTTTTATTGGTGTTAAACCTACTGTCTTACAACTTCTCTATGGTTTATAACCTCTTTTACTAGCCATAGATACATCAAAATAAGCAAACAACACACGAAAAACAGAATCTGTCAAAAACAGAACAGTCTGTAGTAATCTGTAGCTAACGCAAACTTATGGAACCCCAAAAATTCTAAAATAAATTTCTGGACGTGATTAATTTATCTATTAATCATCTTCAAAAATAATTAACTAAATATAACTCTCCAAATAAAAATGGCAGGAATTCTCGTGAGCGCGAAAGTTTCTGTTTTTTACAGCAAGATCAAAAAGACTTTCCCCAAGTCTTCCCAACGGTTCTACTTGGCACAAACACTAATTAAACACAAAAAACACAACCAAAACAGAGGCTACATAAATTATTTATTACTAAACAGGAGCAAAAAGCAAGTAATAAAAATAAAATTGGGTTGCCTCCCAACAAGCGCTATCGTTTAACGCCCCTAGCTAGGCATAAAAGCAAGGATAGATCTAGGTATTGCCATCTTTGGTAGGCAATCCATAAGTAGCTCTCATAATAGATTCATATGTTAATTTAATTTTCTTTCTAGGGAAGTGGTCCATGCATTTCCTTAATGGAAATTGGAATGTAATATTCCCTTCCTTCATATCAATAATTGCACCAATCGTTCTAAGGAAAGGTCTACCAAGAATAATAGGACATGAAAGATTGCAATCTATATCAAGAACAATGAAATCTATGGGCACATAGTTCCTATTGCAACAATAAGAACATAATTAATTCTTCCCATAGGTTTCTTAATACTGGAATCCGCAAGGTGCAAGTTTAAAGAACAATCATCAAATTCACGGAATCCTAGCAAATCACATAAAGTTTTCAGAATCGTGGAAACACTAGCACCCAAATCACACAAAGCATAGCATTCATGATCTTTAACTTTAATTTTAATAGTAGGTTCCCACTCATCACAAACTTTTCTAGGGATAGAAACTTCCAACTCAAGTTTTTCTTCATAAGATTGCATCAAAGCATCAACAATATGTTTAGTAAAAGCTTTATTTTGACTATAAGCATGAGGATAATTTAGCACGGATTGCAACAAGGAAATACAATCTATCAAAGAGCAATTATCATAATTA
Source organism: Triticum urartu (assembly GCF_056163025.1). Taxonomy (NCBI): domain Eukaryota; kingdom Viridiplantae; phylum Streptophyta; class Magnoliopsida; order Poales; family Poaceae; genus Triticum; species Triticum urartu. The sequence goes on along the minus strand of NC_141879.1, from coordinate 45,071,495 downwards.
AATTCCTTGAAATCCAAAATAGTGGGTTCATTGATATCTAAAGTTTTGACCTCTTCAATCCCACTTTTACCAATTTTTGCATCAAGATCTAAAAACTCCGAATTTTTGGAACGCCTTCTAGGTAAAGGTGGCCCATCTTCAGTCCCATCATTATCAAGATTCATATTGCAAAACAAAGATTTAATAGGATACACATCAATAACTTTTAGATCTTCATCTTTATTTTCATAGAAACTAGAAGAACACGCTTTCACAAAGCAATCTTTCTTAGCATGTGCTACGTCTCGAGCTAGCGTTGGTTTTCCCTGAAGAGGAGGGGGTGATGCAGCACAATAGCGTAAGTATTTCCCTCAGTTTTTGAGAACCAAGGTATCAATCCAGTAGGAGGTCACGCGCAAGTCCCTCGTACCTGCACAAAACGGTAGCAACTCGCAACCAACGCTTAGGGGTTGTCAATCCCTTCACGGTCACTTATGAGAGTGAGATCTGATAGAGATAATATTTTTGGTATTTTTGGTATAAAGATGCAAAGTAAAAAGTAAAAGCAAAACAAGTAAAATAAATTAATGGAGATTGATATGATGAGAATAGACCCGGGGGCCATAGGTTTCAGTAGTGGCTTCTCTCAAGAGCATAGATATTCTACGGTGGGTGAACAAATTACTGTTGAGAGCATAGTTATGAGGTTATCTAGGTATGATCATGTATATAGGCATCACGTCCGTGACAAGTAGACCGACTCCTGCCTGCATCTACTACTATTACTCCACTCATCGACCGCTATCCAGCATGCATCTAGAGTATTTAGTTAAAAACAGAGTAACGCCTTAAGCAAGATGACATGATGTAGAGGAATAAATTCATGCAATATGATAAATACCCCATCTTGTTATCCTCGATGGCAACAATACAATACGTGCCTTGCAACTCTTTCTGTCACTGAGTACGGACACCACAAGATTGAACCCAAAGCTAAGCACTTCTCCCATTGCAAGAACTACCAATCTAGTTGGCCAAACCAAACGGATAATTCGAAGAGACTTGCAAAGATAGCTCAATCATACATAAAATAATTCAGAGAAGATTCAAATATTATTCATAGATAAGTTGGATCATAAACCCACAATTCATCGGTCTCAACAAACACACCGCAAAAAGAAGATTACATCGAATAGATCTCCACGAGAGAGGGAGAGAACATTGTATTGAGATCCAAAAAGAGAGAAGAAGCCATCTAGCTACTAGCTATGGACCCGAAGGTCTGAATTAAACTACTCACACTTCATCGGAAGGGCTATGGTGTTGATGTAGAAGCCCTCCGTGATGGATGCCCTCTCCGGCGGAGCTCCGGAACAGGCCCCAAGATGGGATCTCGTGGATACAGGAAGTTGCGGCGGTGGAATTAGGTTTTTTGGCTCCTTCTTTGGTCTAATGGGGGTACGTAGGTATATATAGGAGGAAGGAGCACGTCGGTGGAGTTCCGAGGGGCCCACGAGGCAAGGGGGCGCGCCCTCCACCCTCGTGACCTCCCCGGAAACTTCTTGGAGTAGGGTCCAAGTCTCCTGGATCACGTTCGGTGCGAAGATCATGTTCCCGAAGGTTTCATTCCGTTTGGACTCCGTTTGATATTCTGTTTCCTCGAAATACTGAAATAGGCAAAAACAGCAATTCTGGGCTGGGCCTCCGGTTAATAGGTTAGTCCCAAAAATAATATAAAAGTGGAAAATAAAGCCCAATATAGTCCAAAACATTAGATAAAGTAGCATGGAGCAATCAAAAATTATAGATATGTTGGAGACGTATCAGGCATCCCCAAGCTTAATTCCTGCTCGTCCTCGAGTAGGTAAATGATAAAAAGAGAATTTTTGATGCGGAGTGATACTTTGGCATAATTTCAATGTAAATCTTCTTAATCATGGTATGAATATTCAGATCCAAAAGGTTCAAGACAAAAGTTCATATTGACATAAAAATGATAATACTTCAAGCATACTAATCAAACAATTATGTCATCTCAAAATAACATGGCCAAAGGAAGTTCACCCCTACAAAATCATATAGTTAGGCTATGCTTCATTTTCATCACACAAAGATGTTCCCAACTTCTATACCCCCGATGACAAGCCAAGCAATTGTTTCATACTCAAATAATCTCAAACTTTTTCAACCTTCATGCAATACATGAGCGCGAGCCATGGACATAGCACTATGGGTGGTATAGAATATGATGATGGGGATTGTGTGGAGAAGACAAAAAAAGGAGAAAGTCTCACATCAACGAGGCTAATCAATGAGCTATGGAGATGACCATCAATTGATGTTAATGCAAGGAGTAGGGATTGCCATGCAACGGATGCACTAGAGCTAAGAATGCTCAACAAAAGAAAACTAGTGGGTGTGCATCCAACTTGCTTGCTCATGAGGACCTAGGGCATTTTGAGGAAGCCCATCGTTGGAATATACAAGCCAAGTTCTATAATGAAAAATTCCCACTAGTATGAACAAGACAACTTATGAGACTCACTATATGAAAATCATGGTGCTACCTTGAAGCACAATATATGAGACTCACTACATGAAGAACAAGGTGCTACTTTGAAGCACAAGTGTGGAAAAAGAGATAGTAGCATTGCCCTTTTTATTTTCTCTCTTTTTTTGGGCCTTTCTTTTTTTTTCTTTTTGGCCTTTCTCTCTTTTTTTTGATTGGGCAATGCTCTAATAATGATGATCATCACACTTCTATTGATTACAATATAATGATTACAACTCGATACTAGAACAAGATATGACTCTATATGAATGCCTCCGGCGGTGTACCGGGATGGTGCAATGAATCAAGAGTGACATGTATGAAAAATAATGCATGGTGGCTTTGCCACAAATACGATGTCAACACAAGATCATGCAATGGCAATATGACAAAAGTAAAGCATGTCATGATGATGATGATGATGGAAGTTGCATGGCAATATATCTCGGAATGGCTATGGAAATGCCATGATAGGTAGGTATGGTGGCTGTTTTGAGGAAGATATAGGGAGGTTTATGTGTGAAAGAGCGTATCATATCACGGGGTATGGATGCACTGGCGAAGTTTGCACCAACTCTCAATGTGAGAAAGGGCAATGCACGGTACCGAAGAGGCTAGCAAATGGCGGAAAGGTAAAAGTGCGTATAATCCATGGACTCAACATTAGTCAAAAGAACTCATATACTTATTGCAAAAATTTAGAAGTCATCAAAAATCAAGTACTACGCGCATGCTCCTAGGGGGATAGATTGGTAGGAAAAGACCATCGCTCGTCCCCGACCGCCACTCATAAGGATGCACAAGCCAGGTACACTTCATGCTTCAAATTTGTTACACAACTCTAACCATACATGCATGCTACGGGACTTGCTAACTTCAACACAAGTATTTCTCAAATTCACAACTACTCAACTAGCACGACTATGATATTATCACCTCCATATCTCAAAACAATTATCAAGCATCAAACTTATCTTAGTATTCAACCCACTAAAAAGAAAGTTTCACATATCTTGAATACCAAGTATATTAACATTAAGCAAATTACCATGCTATTAACGACTCTCAAAATAATCTAAGTGAAGCATGAGAGATCAAGTTTCTTTAAAACAAACCACCACCGTGGTCTAAAAGATCTAAGTGAAGCACTAGAGCAAAAATTATCACGCTCAAAAGGATATAAGTGAAGCACATAGAGTAAACTATCAAGCTCAAAAGATATAAGTGAAGCACATAGAGTATTCTAACAAATTTCAATTCATACATGGCTCTCTCAAAAAGTGTGTAAAGCAAGGATGATTGTGGTAGACTAACAAGCAAAGACACAAATAATACAAGACGCTCCAAGCAAAACACATATCATGTGGTGAATAAAAATATAGCCCCAAGTAAATTACCGATGGAAGTGGACGAAAGAGGGGATGCCTTCCGGGGCATCCCCAAGCTTTGAATTTTTGGTGTCCTTGGATTATCTTGGGGGTGCCATGGGCATCCCCAAGCTTAGGCTCTTGCCACTCCTTGTTCCATAATCCATCAAAAGAATTCACCCAAAACTTGAAAACTTCACAACACAAAACTCAATAGAAATCTCGTGAGCTCCGTTAGAGAAAGAAAACAAAAGACTACTTTAAGGTACTGTAGTGAACTTGTTATTTATTTGTATTGGTGTTAAACCTACTGTATTACAACTTCTCTATGGTTTATAAACTATTTTACTAGCCATAGATTCATCAAAATAAGCAAACAACACACGCAAAACAAAATCTGTCAAAAACAGAACAGTCTGTAGTAATCTATTACTAACGCAAACTTCTGGAACCCAAAAAATTCTACCAAAATTAGACGACCTGGGAAATTTGTTTATTGATTAGCAGCAATTGGAATCACTATTTTATCACGTTCTGGTGATTTTTGACAATTCGGGCACTGAGCGCAAAGATTCTGGAAATTACAGCAAGATCAAATAACTATCTTCCAAGAAGATCTAATAGGTTTAACTTGGCACAAACACTAATTAAAAGATAAAACCACATATAAACAGAATCTAGATGGATTATTTATTCCTAAACAGAACCAAAAACAAAAAACACAAAATAAAATCGGGTTGCCTCCCAACAAGCGCTATCGTTTAACGCCCCTAGCTAGGCATAAAAGTAAGGATAGATCTAGGTATTGCCATCTTTGGTAGGCAATCCATAAGTGGCTCTCATGATAGATTCATATGGTAATTTTATTTTCTTTCTAGGAGAGTGTTCCATGCCCTTCTTTAAGGGAAATTGGAATTTAATATTCCCTTCCTTCATATCAATAATTGCACCAATCGTTCTAAGGAAAGGCCTACCAAGAATAATAGGACATGAAGGATTGCAATCTATATCAAGAACGATAAAATCTACGGGCACATAATTCCTATTTGCAACAATAATAACATCATTAATTCTTCCCATAGGCTTTTTAATAGTGGAATCCGCAAGATGCAAGTTTAGAGAGCAATCATCAAAGTCACGGAAATCTAGCAAATCACACAAAGCTTTGGGGATAGTAGAGACACTAGCACCCAAATCACACAAAGCATGAAAATCATAATTTTTAATTTTAATCTTAATTTTAGGTTCCCACTCATCATGGAGTTTTCTAGGGATAGAAACTTTCAACTCAAGCTTTTCTTCATAAGATTGCATTAAGGCGTCAACAATGTGTTCGGTAAAGGCCTTATTTCGACTATAAGCATGAGGAGAATTTAACACGGATTGCAACAAGGAAATAAAATCAATTAAATAGCAATTTTCATAGTTAAATTCCTTGAGATCCAAAATAGTGGGTTTAGCAATATCTAGATTTTTATTTCTTTGAATCCCTTTTTTTATCAATTTCATCATCAGGATCTAAAAACTCAGAATTCTTAGAACGCCTTCTAGGTAAGGGAAGATCATAATTAGATTCATCAAGATTCACATTGCAAAACAACGATTTAATAGGGGACACATCAATAACTTTTAGATCTTCATCTTGGTTCTCATAGTTATTCGGTTTAGCGGCCATCTTATTGACTAAGGTGGCTTGCATATCCGAAATTTCAGCGGTCATTTTTTCAAGATGAGCAATTTGGGCTCTTACACCATCAAATTCTTTGGACATATCATCGAGCTCTTTATTCATATAACTCATAACACTCTTTTGTTCCTTAAGCTCATTTCTAAAGAAATTATTATGCTCAAATTGCAAGACCATAAACTTCCTGACATTGTTTTCGATATCTTCTAGCCTTTTAAGGTGAAGATCACCAAAATTAGGTAAGGCCATCGTGACGAACAAGCAAACTAACACACGAGCAAACAAAAGGCAAAGGGAAAGAGAGGCGAATAAAACGGCAAGGGTGAAGTGGGGAAGAGGAAAACGAGAGGCAAATGGCAAATAATGTAATGCGAGAGATAGAGATTGTGATGGGTACTTGGTATGTTGACTTTTGCGTAGGCTTCCCCGGCAACGGCGCCAGAAATGGCTTGTTGACGGGAGAGTAAATCTTGACTTGACTTGGCGTAGGCCTCCCCGGCAACGGCGCCAGAAATCCTTCTTGCTACGTCTCGAGCTAGCGTTGGTTTTCCCCGAAGAGGAGGGGGTGATGCAGCACAGTAGCGTAAGTATTTCCCTCAGTTTTTGAGAACCAAGGTATCAATCCAGTAGGAGGTCACGCGCAAGTCCCTCGTACCTACACAAAACGGTAGCAACTCGCAACCAACACTTAGGGGTTGTCAATCCCTTCACGGTCACTTACGAGAGTGAGATCTGATAGAGATAAATTTTTTGGTATTTTTGGTATAAAGATGCAAAGTAAAAAGTAAAAGAAAAAAAGTAAAATAAAGTAATGGAGATTGATATGATGAGAATAGACCCGGGGGCCATAGGTTTCACTAGTGGCTTCTCTCAAGAGCATAGATATTCTACGGTGGGTGAACAAATTATTATTGAGCAATTAATAGAATTGAGCATAGTTATGAGATTATCTAGGTATGATCATGTATATAGGCATCACGTCCATGACAAGTAGACCGACTCCTGCCTGCATCTACTACTATTACTCCACTCATCGACCGCTATCCAGCATGCATCTAGAGTATTAAGTTAAAAACAAAGTAACGCCTTAAGCAAGATGACATGATGTAGAGGAATAAATTCATGCAATATGATAAATACCCCATCTTGTTATCCTCGATGGCAACAATACAATACGTGCCTTGCAACTCTTTCTGTCACTGAGTAAGGACACCACAAGATTGAACCCAAAGCTAAGCACTTCTCCCATTGCAAGAATTACCAATCTAGTTGGCCAAACCAAATGGATAATTCGAAGAAACTTGCAAAGATAACTCAATCATACATAAAAGAATTCAGAGAAGATTCAAATATTATTCATAGATAAGTTGGATCATAAACCCACAATTCATCGGTCTCAACAAACACACCGCAAAAAGAAGATTACATCGAATAGATCTCCACGAGAGAGGGGGAGAACATTGTATTGAGATCCAAAAAGAGAGAAGAAGCCATCTAGCTACTAGCTATGGACCTGAAGGTCTGAAGTAAACTACTCACACTTCATCGGAAGGGCTATGGTGTTGATGTAGAAGCCCTCCGTGATGGATGCCCTCTCCGGCGGAGCTCCGGAACAGGCCCCAAGATGGGATCTCGTGGATACAGGAAGTTGCGGCGGTGGAATTAGGTTTTTTGGCTCCTTCTTTGGTCTAATGGGGGTACGTAGGTATATATAGGAGGAAGGAGCACGTCGGTGGAGCTCCGAGGGGCCCACGAGGCAGGGGGGCGCGCCCAGGGGGGGCGCCCTCCACCCTCGTGACCTCCCCGGAAACTTCTTGGAGTAGGGTCCAAGTCTCCTGGATCACGTTCGGTGCGAAGATCACGTTCCCGAAGGTTTCATTCCGTTTGGACTCCGTTTGATATTCTGTTTCCTCGAAATACTGAAATAGGCAAAAAACAGCAATTTTGGGTTGGGCCTCCGGTTAATAGGTTAGTCCCAAAAATAATATAAAAGTGGAAAATAAAGCCAAATATAGTCCAAAACAGTAGATAAAGTAGCATGGAGCAATAAAAAATTATAGATACGTTGGAGACGTATCAGCATGCATCCTAGCGGTTCTTTCTTTGCACTCATCAATGGAAATTCTCATGGCTTTGAGAGACTCATTGATATCAAGCTTAGGTGGAATAGATCTAAGTTTCAAAGAATCAACATCAAGATAAATTCTATCAACGTTCCTAGCCAATTCATCAACCTTAAGCAATTTTTCTTTAAGCAAAGCATTGAAATTCTTTTGCGAATTCATAAACTCCTTAACACTAGTCTCAAATTTAGAGGGCATCTTATTAAAATTTCCATAAGAATTGTTGTAGGAATTGCCATAATTATTAGAGGAATTACTACACTAGTAGAAAAAGGGTCAAATGTGAGACACATTAGTCCCGGTTTGTAACAGAACCGGCACTAATGTGTCCATTAGTGCCGGTTCCAACGGCTAGGCGGGAGGAGATCTTTAGTACCGGTTCGTGGCGAACCTTTAGCACCGGTTCATGCCACGAATCGGTACTAATGAGAGTGGTGGCAGGATGTTGTTAGAGTGGGGCCCCTCCAGCACCTTTAGTACCGGTTCGTGCCACGAACCGGTACTAAAGGTCGTCCTATATAAACCCTTCATCCACCAGCACTCTGTTCTTCCCCCTTTCCCCTCTCCCTCTCCTCTGTTCTTTCCTTCTTCCTCTCGAGTTCATCACAAAATTTGCCCCAAATTTGTCAAGATTTACAGCCCCCCATCCATTCAAATGATCACAAAGGTTAGCAACTTTGTCCTTTCATCTCTCATTGCTAGATTAGCTCTTGCATTGGTTTATATAGTGATTAATTGTGGGTTTTAGTAATTTGGGAGGAATTATATGTGGTAGTATTTGATTTACATGCAAATTGAGGTCAAAATAACACTTAGTTTGCATATGTAGGTGTGGTTTACTTAGTGCCTTCTAAATCTCCGTCATAACCATCGTCGATCGCCCGCACCATCCCGTCGCCGGCACCACCTTGTGGTGAGCCTCTTGTTCATGAAATTTTATATAAAAAATTGATGTTTGTGTGATTTGGATATATAGTTACTCGTATAATTATCTTACCTGTATGTTGTTTGTTATACATAGTGCCATGGTTTTGATATCCGTCCCCGTTGGCCCTCGTCCTTGTTATGATTCGGATGTGGTATATTCTCTTTTAAAACTATATGTTGCATTTCGTGTTTATGAAAAATTATGCCCATCAAGCTGACATAGATATTTGTATGTAGGAGGTAATTGAACCGGAAATTCCAACCGACCCTATTATCAAGAGGTTAAATTTAGTTGAAAGAGAAAACGAGGATTTGAAAGAAAAATTGAAAATAATTGAGGGGTAGAAGATGGAATTGGAGTTGCATGTTGCCGATGTCGTCGATGATCACAAGATTAAGATGGAGAAAATGCGCTTGAAGATTAGAAAGATTAGAAAATATGCCATTCATAGTGAGGCTTGGTATCATTATGCTGTTGGATTAATTGTTACCTTAGTTGCGATCTTGATCGCATTTGTTGTTGCATTTAAATTCTTTAGCTAGAGAGTTATTTGTTTGTTGCATTTAAGTGTTGTATGAACTTTATGTATTGTATTAATTTGGTGTTTTCGGTGCTGTGTATTGAAGATGAGCCGGCAATGGATGTACGATGACCGATGCTCTCCCGAGTTCATTAATGGCATGCATACTTTTCTGCTTGAGGCTGAGGCAAACAAGCGGGGCGGATGGTTTTATGCCTTGTCCATGTGCTGGCTGTAAGAATGGTCATAATTACTCTACGTCAAGAACCATTCACGTCCACCTGTTTGAGTCCGGTTTCATGCCCTACTATAATGTTTGGACCAAGCACGGAGAAAGAGGGGTTATGATGGAAGACAATGAAGAAGAAGAGGACGACGACAGCTATCCTGGCCATGGGTTCCCTCAATACGATGATACAACAATGAGGGAAGAAGCTGAGTCGGTAATGCGGGAAGAAGCTGAGCCAGTAATGCGGGAAGAAGCTGAAGAAGAGGCATCGGATGAGCCCGTTGATGATCTAGGTCGGGCCATTGCCGATGCAAAGAGAAACTGCGCAAGTGATTTGGAGAAGAAGTTGCAGCGCATGTTAGAGGATCACAAAAAATTGTTGTACCCGAATTGCATAGGTGACAAGAAAAATCTGGGCACCACACTGGAATTGCTGCAATGGAAGGAAGAGAATGGTGTATCTGACAAGGGATTTGGAAAGTTGCCGGTAATGATAAAGAATATGCTTCCAAAGGACAACAAATTGCCCGAGAGTACGTACGAAGCAAAGAAGGCTGTCTGCCCTCTAGGGTTAGAGGTGCAGAAGATACATGCATGCCCTAATGATTGCATCCTCTACCGCGGTGAGTACGAGGATTTGAACGCTTGCCCGGTATGCGGTGCATTGCGCTATAAGATCAACCGCGATGACCCTGGTGATGTCGAGGGCGAGCGCCCCAAGAAGAAGATTCCTGCCAAGGTGATGTGGTATGCTCCTATAATACCACGTTTGAAATGTTTGTTCCAAAACAAAGAGCATGCCAAGGCGATGCGATGGCACAGAGAAGACCGTAAGAAAGATGGAAAGTTGAGAGTACCCGCTGACGGGTCGCAGTGGAGAAAAATCGAAAGAAAGTACGGGAAGGAGTTTGCAGATGACGCAAGGAACGTATGGTTTGGTCTAAGCGCAGATGGCATTAATCCTTTTGGGGAGCAGAGCAGCAACCATATCACCTGGCCTGTGACTCTATGTTTGTATAACCTTCCTCCTTGGTTGTGCATAAAGCGAAAGTTCATTATGATGCCAGTGCTCATCCAAGGCCCTAAGCAACCCGGCAACGACATTGATGTGTACCTAAGGCCATTAGTTGAAGAACTCTTACAACTGTGGAATGGAACAGGTGTACGTGCGTGGGATGAGCACATGAGGAAAGAATTTGACCTAAAGGCGTTGCTGTTCGTGACCATGAATGATTGGCCTGCTCTCAGTAACCTTTCAGGACAGACAAATAAGGGATACCGCGCATGCATGCACTGTTTGGATGATACCGACAATATATATTTGGCTAATTGTAAGAAGAATGTGTACCTGGGACATCGTCGATTTTTTCCGAGAAGGCATCCCGTAAGAAAGAAAGGCAAGCATTTCAAAGGTGAGGCGGATCACCGGACGAAGCCTCGCCACCGTACGGGTGCTGGTGTACATGATATGGTCAAGGATTTGAAGGTGGTCTTTGAAAAGGGTCCTGGTGGACAACCTGTTCCGAATGACGGTCACGGACGCGCACCCATGTGGAAGAAGAAATCTATATTTTGGGACCTACCCTATTGGAAAGACCTAGAGAGGGTTACGGCAAGGTTGAAAGTTGGCATGGTATCATAATTTCACCCACATAGTATGTGCAAAAAAGTAGAGAGGGTTACGACAAAAACTGGATGCACTTCGTGTACAAAATGGACAATCTCTTTCAAACTATCAGGGTTTCGGACGAAAACTCATCTGTTACAAAGGCATTTCATTTTTTAAATAACCTAAGCATTATCAAATTGAATATAATGATAAAACACACTAAGTATAAATCGAACTATATTTATCATCCAAGTCAAGAATGAATTAGCGGACCATGATTAAAACTGTGGATATTTGCATAGAAATTACAATATAATTAGTTGGAAATTGAAACTGTCAAAAGTGTAATCTAGAGTTCATGTATCCAGTCCATTAATCAATATGACAAGGCAGTATAAGCTAGGTCCGAATTCTGATTCCTAAGCTTAACAGTGCCAAAGTACCTATCATTTTGCAGAATTATATGAGTTGTATTAATGGCAAAAAAGTAGTCCATGAATACAACAAAAGTAGTTGAATTGAAAGTGAAGCACAGAGCACCACCTAATATTCATAGGAGCTGTTCTTGTCTTGTCAAAAATGTTTCCACTTCAGCTAAAGGAGCACAGGGGCTAGGATCCTTGAGAAATAAACATCACAAAAAATTGTTATTCCAGTTTGAAAGAACAAGTGCAGACTCCACAAATCCCCACCATAAGTAATAACAAGGTAAAGGGAACAACGGCTATTGCCTTCACTAACTGAACTTATATAAACATACATCATGAGCTATCCTTCTTGGAAGAATGATCAGAAGCAGACGAGGATGCGGAGCTCGCCCATGCCCTATCTTTTGACTCGCTTAACACAAGTACAACATGCCGCATCAACAATCTCTCACACAGCGACAGGTAACTACATAGCAGAGCAATTTCCAAGAACTCAATGATCGACAGCGGCTTTATCTTCCAAATCCAGATTAGTGTCGAGGATCCCTGGGCCCAGAGAATTGTCCCTGATGTAATTTTTTGCCGATGTTACGATATCACCTCCCAGTTATATTTGTTGCACATGTGCACTACCTATTAGCACCTCCAACCACACAACGCCATATCTGTATGCCAGATTTCTCAGTGACCATCATGGTGTACGCATATTCTGATCAAATGAGAAGAACGGGATCAGCACTTTGTACATCAGCAAACCAGTAAAAACTCTGAATAAATGACAGTAAGGCAGGGCGGATTCATTGGAGCCGAGAGTAAGGCAGCGCAAATCCATTAAACCATTAAAACTTAGAGGAGTGGGAGTGAGTTATTATATATCTAGTCACAAGATGCATTACACATATAGATAACATCTACTGTGTTTAAATATCCACACAATGACCAGACAACTATTTTAAAGAAATGTGTCACTTTTAGTCAACAGAAGACGACAGGGATAAGCCCTGTCGAGACTCCGAGAGACTAATGAGGGATGTCGCCAGTCCTCGAATCTTTACCCATCCCAACCTTCATTGTGTACCCAGTTGAATTATATAAGATTCGTTTTCTTATCTAAGGGGTCTGTCTGAGTTCTGATATATTACCTTAAACTCTATCTAATTGTGCCCACAATATCAGCATATAGTTCTTAAGAAATAAGCCGAGAAGAATTTCATTAGCATAAAGTAACCAAGGGTGTTGTAGGAATTGTCCAAAGGTAAGGAAGTATCCCTTTGACCAACCTTTTGCTAAGATACCGAACTTGATTACGTATACTGGAATTTAAGTCACTTTGAGTAATAGGTGCAACACAACCTGTTTAAACATTATCTTGATTAATAATTGCAAAAGTATTTACAGTATAGGAGACCAAACTTGGCTAAGTGACAGAATGCTATCAACTTTCTGTCAGATACTTCCGTTGATGTGTTGTGTGTATGGTTCCAACACCTACAGAATTATATATGTGTTTGATGGAATGATTCCATTCTAGACCTATCTCTGAAATTAGTATGTGATATCTCTGAAAGTAGTATGTTGCTGCTTCTAGCAACAGTGGTAGAGTGCACATTCATGGAATACATCTGGCGTAGGAGCAAAGACATGAGGATAACTATAGAATGAATACATGGAGATAACAAAAAGAGTAGAAAAAAGGGTACAACAATAAGCTGCATATTGAGATCTACTCCTACCAAAAAAATGCCAGTCAAAGATTTCATTAAAAAAAAATAGCACAAACAACTCCTAGGAAGCTCTAACTAAGTAGTACATATGATTTTACACGATTGAGATCCCCTTACACTATTACTTTTGGCAGTACTAACTTCCTGGTTCACTTCTAACATTTTGGCCAGTGAAATATGATTTTCCACATTTTCACCATCTTGTGCTTCATCAATGGTAGCTACATAGAGATGAGGTGTTAATGAAAACCATCTATATGTCAAGGAAGCAAGCGAACAACATTTAATATAATCAGGCACACCTTGGATAGTTAGATATATCGACTCTGTCTGACAAACTTTGTGCTTCATTGTAAAGATCATGCCTCTGTTCATCCAAATGGTTGTCGCCACCTGCCTGGTCTGCCAGATAAGAATGCCTGATATCATTAAAAATTATTAATTTATGGATAAGGATAGAATATAATAGCTATGAGAAAGAAATCTCTAGAAATAAATAATTAATGCCACGAATAGGGATGTTAATAATTATTGTGAAACTGTTAGTATCAAGACTTGTACAACAGAGCTACATATCTCGCACCCTGATTGCAATAAAGGATAATTCAAGAGATGTGTCAAATCAATTTAGGACAACTAATGGAATAGGAGCTAGGTGGAAACTGAAAATATTCTGGGTGAGCATATATACTATACCTGCAGATGTCTCTGCCATGTGGGAACGTTCTTGTAGTTTAACCGGGAGGTGACATCGAACATGATGATTGATGATTTGCACAGGCCATGGATGCTGAAAAACAGTAGGAAATAGTAAGAATCCACTCTGTCAATGTGCACAAGCCAAAAAAAAGGTAGCAACACAATTTTCTTTTAAAACGACAGCACAAGATATGAACCATTGCTTTGCTGAAAATGACAAACTCTCAACAATTAACAAGAGACCCTATAGTCTTACTTAACAGTCCTAGTACCAACCCAAATACAACTATAAATTACTAATGATCCATGCAAAACTAAAAGTCGAAAAACTGCAGGTTTGATAGTTCTGTACTGAATGCACAGGACATAGTGTTGAACTTCACAATGGTAAAGCGCAAGGACAACGAGGTTTCCAGTAAAATCTAACAAGCACATAAGATCAAGAAATGCTTAGAAGCCATCAACATGCTCCATGTGTCCACCACAAAGTACAGTAACATGGTGCTAAGCTAGACACTCCATGTCGAAGGTTAAACCTGGTCAGAATCTCTACAGCCAAAAGCAGACGAATCTAAAGCAACCATCCAAATACAGCGATCAGGTGAGCTTTTACACAATCCTCAAACCCACGATGGCACTTCCAATCAAGAGCACTACCAGGATTCTATTCTACACTAATCATCCATGGATGGAAAACGACAGCTAATTCAGATAGTTGCGAGTCATAGAGGAATGAATGGATGATGGACTCACCATCGGGCTGTAGTGTGACGGCTCCTCAATAGCCGGCGCTGGCGTAAGGTCGGATCTGACGAGTCACGCGAGGAAAATGGCACCCTCCGCCGGTGCTCTGCATCGACCCCAACACCTGTGTGACCCGTACCAACGGCATCGCCTCCCGTCTACTGACGACTTGCATCTCCACTCCCACCTCATCCCCGTCCTCTGCGGGCTTCAGATCAACGCAGACGGCATCGTGGGGTGGGGGCAGCGCGACCTAGTGTTTGTCCTTGTGGGCGAGGGCGGGGAGCTGAGGGAGGTTGCGCCAGTTTGTGGATGCGCTAGAGGCGCCGACGGTGGCGGCATCTAGATTATCAAAACACAAGTCCTCATAGAATCCTATAGATGGATGAACCCAAAGAAGCTGCTTACCTCCAACTTTAACCAGATCAGGCGATGGCGAAGACAGCACGGACTGCTCAACCTCCTCGTCCTTCTCTTCGACGCCACACGACGAGGTAGGACGATGGCAGCATGGACTGCTGGACCTCCTTGTCGCTCTCTCCGGCGCCGCGCACCGAGGGGAGAGGACTACAATGGCTCCCGCACGAATTGACTCGGTGGGGAAGCGGGTCTCGGAAGGGGCCCTTCCTCCGGTGGCATGCACGACAGAGCCGGAGGATCTTGGATGGGAGGTGGCGGCGGCGGCGGCGGAAGAGAGGTAGCGTGGGAGAGAGGGGCGGAAGTTTATTTCCTTTTCTCTTTTCTCTTGCTATTTTCATCGAGGAAAGGTTTCACGGGAGGGAGGAGGTGTTACTTGAGGAAGTGTTTGCCTTCCTCTTTCTTAGCGACGAAGCGAGGTGGGGGTGGGAAGGAAGCTTCCTGTGAGACGCGAACCAGAGGCCAGCGCGAAGCTCGATCCCGATTGGCCGCCCCGAACAGTGCGCCTCGATGATGTGGCTATCACGAGTGGGTGCACATTGCGCGACTGTTAAAGGGTTGTATTGGTACTGTGTATCTTCATGCCTATATTTCTCATGTGTCTTGTCGTTCGTGCAATCACCCCTCGTCTCTCTCTCCGTCATTGTCCCTCCCATCGCACTTCGTTGTACCTCCCGTCCCTCTCAGTTTCCACCCCTCCTCTCTCTTAGGGTGCCGTCTCTTCTCCACCCTCCTAAACATGCCCCTTTTCTTTGGTGTGTGGGTTGGAGACGACTTAATTTTACCCCAAAATCATCAAAAAAATGATGTCGAGAGGCATACAGAGTGGGTTGGAGTTTCTCTGTGTCCAAGAAGTGTGTGAGCTCCGGTTGAGATGAATGAAGTAAGCAACCACCCATTGAAATGCTAATGCCACTACACTCAACACGAGTATAACCACAATCCTCTTAGTTACAATGCATTTCTCTAGCATGGTATACGGCGTAACAAAATAATAGCTTGATTTCACCGAAATGCTTTTGTGTAGTAGATAAACAATCATCTCTGAACTATCTCACAAAATACGACCGAGAAAGGCCAGAGACCGCTAGTCTACAAGAGTAGGTGAGTAATGTTCATTTGGGTCGACGGCAACCATGATTAATCATCTTTCCAATCTACCATAGTACACTAGTATTGATGTACAATTTCACATTTTAAACTCATGGTACCACCATTGAGACATTTATATCAACAAAAATATACGAACATGCATGCACCTTACCGACGATGATATGCCCCTTCAACTCCCACCATCACTAGACGCCTTTAAAATATATCCCTCCCCCCCCCCCCCCCCCCCATACACGTGCGTGCTCACTCTCAAGGCTATTTTAGTTGTGTGTGCTCCACATCATTTTGATCCATTGGTCTATCAAAGTTCAGATCGATTCGACCCCTCTCTAGTTTTGCCGAGTGCATGCATTGTTTGCCAGAGTTTGGAGTGGTTTGGCTTGGTTTTCTCTTGTTGCTACGAAGGTCCCAATTGAGCATGTGAGAAATGTGTTGTACAGTCTAAACATATTGGATTAGCTAGAATTAGACTTGAGATTAAATTGGGAATTGGAGGCATCCGGAAAGTTCTATGAAGATGACTATAAGGAGTTGCTAAAAGATTAGAAGAGGTTGGCTTCCTTCTTCATAGGTGGTGCACTGCAATCTCAGAACTCAGTCTCGCATCGTGGTGGTTGCATCGCTGCCAAGAGGATCGCCTCGCTTTCCTTTAGAAAGGGCATCACGAGCGGCACTGCCGGCATCCTCGCCTCGTGGCACTCTGAGGACTGCTACAAATGGAGAGACGTCAAGTGCAGCAACCACACTGGCCATTTCGTTGTGCTTTGCCTCGGCACTCCAAACCCGGACGTGTACGAGGATCCATTTGACAGTAACAGTCTGTTCGGCGAAGTAAGACCTTCCTTTCCCGTGGATCAGCGGCTCTGCCTGCTCATGCAAAAACTCTACTTTGCACTACTATTTTCTTCAATCCTTAATGAATCAACACGCAAAGCTCTTGCATGTTCCAGAAAAGAACGTGTTGTTGCTCTGTTATGGCCTGAGTCCCCATTACGTCGAGCAGCTTCATTACGAGTTGAATCCATGAAAACCGGTGAGAAAGAGAGCTGGAGGCGGCCAACACCGCGCCCCGCGCCTCGAAGTTCCTCACCAGCCCACGCTGTGGCCCAGGAGGAAGTGGGGCATCTCGGGATACTTACAGGGGCGCACGTCTGGGCCTAATTCAGTGGTGAAGGTACCTTCTCCTTCGATGCGGCGCGCCGCTGATGGCGCGGAGAGGGCGCATGGGAGTTGCCCGTAACGGGCTGGGGCGCTGAGCGATCTTGGTCCCGGATTTCTAGGACGGCGGCCCGCGGTGGTGGCTTCCGCTCCCAGTGGCTCCACTTCTGCGCTGTCGACATGGACGCTAACCCACAGGCGATCGTAAATTCCTGGCTGGAGGTGTGTCTCACCCAGCTGGCACGGTGCACCGGACACTACACGCTCCACGGCACCGCCCGGCTGGCCTACCTTGGCAGCGGTACGTTTTGCATCTATATGTCCATGGTGGTCTTCACCGGATACTTTGGTCAGAAATATACCCTCGTCGGCAACATGGAAAGCCCATTCATTCCCTTCTCCACATGGTATCAGATGCTGGATATCTCTCCCGTCTCTAGACCTCTTCCGCTGCACTTCCTCCTCCCCAACTGCCTCCCGTCGCCATGTCGACTCCACCACCTCCCCCACCTCCCCGTCCCGGCCACAGCTCTCCGCGCACGCCGGCCGCGCCGGTGACCAGCCAGCCACCCAACCCGACCCTCCTCACCCCGTCTGTCTTCAACCGCGGGGCTCTCTTCGTCCCAGATGCCGGCGCCTCCACCTCCACGGCCCCCCTGCTCTCTCTCCTCTAGCAGGCGTTTTCATCAACCAGCACGTCCCGATCGTGCTCTTGCTGAATCCTCCCAACTTCTCCCATTGGCGCACCCTCTTCGAGGTAATGTTCCAGAAGCACGCCGTCGGAGACCACATCACCGGGCCGCCGCATCCAGGCGATCCGACCTGGCTCCAGGACGATGCACACATCGTCTTTTGGCTGTACAACCGCGTCAGTGTGGAGGTGTTCGGCCTCATCCACCAGCGCGGCGCCACGGCCGCCGCCGTCTGGGCCGCCATCTGCAACCTCTTCCTGGAGGAACGCCGAGCATCAGGTGGTGCTTCTCTCCACCGAGTTCAGGCGCATCGAGCAAGGGGGCTCTTCCATCATCTCCTTCTTCGCGCGTCTCAAGGACTACACCGACCGTCTCGCCGAGCTCGGCGCCGCCGTCGACGACCGCGACCAAGTACTCAATATGATCCGCGGGCTTCACCCCCGGTTCAGGTACGCCGTGCCCATCCTAACCATGCAGACTTCCCATCGCTTCTTCGCTGCCGCGCCTTTCTTCTTCTTGAGGAGAGTCGCCTGGCCGCCGACAGCACCACCACCGAGACCGCTCTCCATGCCGCTCGGGCCCCCTCCAACCCCAACACGGGGGGCACGCAGGCGCTGGGCAGGGCGGTGGCACCAACCGCAACGGCGGCGGCGGCGGGCGTCGTGGACTCGGGCGGGGCACACCAACTCCGGCGGGGCAACGACCCCTCGCCCCACTGCTCCTGCCCCTGCACCCTGGACAGGCATGGTGCATGCATGGCCCATGCCTTGGTGGCCCCACACTCCGGGCTCCGGCATCCTCGGTCCCATGCCCGGCGGGGCTTCACCATTCGCCGGCTCGGCTACACACCACGCGACTGCGCTCGGCATCCCCAACTCTGCTCCACCAACTGTTTGGTACCCTGCAGTACCTCCCCACCCGCTCTACAACGCGCCACCGGCGCACCCGCCTCCGACTACGACTCCGGCTTGGGACCAGAGCGCTCTCATAGCGGCGCTCAACAACATGACGATGCAGCAGCAGCCGTCTCCACCGAGCACCGACTGGTACTTGGACACCGGCGCCTCCTCGCACATGGCTTCGCCGTCAGGTATACTCTCATCTGCTACCCCTTGTTACACCCACCGCATAGTGGTCGGCGACGGCTCCTCGCTTGCAGTAACGCACACCGGTCACACCACCATTCCCACCTCCATCTCCCCTCTCCACCTCAACAACATCCTAGTTTTCCCCCATCTCATCAGAAATCTACTGTCCGTCAAAGCCCTAGCCCGTGATAATCCGGTTAATGTAGAATTTGATGATCTTGGCTTATCTCTTAAGGATCAAAGAACGAGGAAGGTGATCCTCCGATGTAATGATGATGGCGACGAGCTCTACCCCATGCCGTACACGCCACCGACCCGCCCTCACCACGCTCTCGCCGCGATCTCGCGTGACCTGTGGCACCAACGCCTCGGTCACCCTGCTGTCGACGCCCTCGACCGCACCTTGCATCCCTCTGCCATCGACCAAGCTACCACCATCGTCGGCGTGTGCCAGGCGTGTCAGCTCGGCAAAAGCACTAGGCTTCCCTTTAGTTCGTCATCGCATATATCTTTCTTTCCCTTTCAGCTTGTACACAGTGATGTTTGGACGTCCCCTGTACCTAGTAACTCTGGCTATCAATATTACCTACTGTTGCTCGATGATTACAGTCACTTTGCGTGGACGTTCCCCCTTCGCCACAAATCCGACGTCCTCCCCACCATACGCAACTTCATCACATTTGCCAAGCACCACTTTAACCTGCCCGTTCTCACGATCCAAACGGACAACGACAAGGAGTTCGACAATACTGCCTCCCGTACACTCTTCGCCTCGCTCGGGATCAAGCTCCGCATGTCATGCCCGTACACGTCCCCCCAAAACGGACGCGCCGAGCGTGCGCTGCGCACCCTGAATGACATAGCTCGTGCCCTACTCACCCACGCACACATGCTGTTTTCCTACTGGGCTGAAGCCCTACAAACCTCCACCTTCCTCCTCAATAGGCGACCCTGCCGGCCTCGCCACGACCAGACCCCTTTCTTCCTCCTTTATGGAGCTCACCCAGACTACACGGCCATGCGAGTTTTCGGGTGCCTCTGTTTCCCGAACCTCACAGCTACCATAGCCCATAAACTCGCGCCGCGATCAGCGCCTTGCATCTTCTTAGGCTACGCCCTCGATCACAAGGGGTACAGATGCCTCAACCCAGCCACCGGTCGCGTTGTTATCTCACGTCACGTCGTCTTCGACGAGCAACACTTCCCCTTCCATGATCAGGCTCGTGCATCGCTCGCCGACCCACCGCCCTCCCTGGAAGATGAAGTTCATCTCCCCGTCGTTCCCCATCGACCCCGTACTCCACGGAACGCACAACCCAGTACTCCACTCGCTCCTGCTCCCGTAGTAGCACCAGGCTCGCCATCGACACCCACTGCCGTCGTGCCCAAAACCCCGGCCTTCGAACCCACAACCCTAGACGCCGAACCGATCACACCTACACCTGTTCGGCCTACCACCAGCCCGTCTCCCTCCCCGTCCACGTCGCCACGTCCTCGACGCCGCACCGCGCCCATTCCCACCCACACCATGACCACACGCGCTCAGGCTGGCACCTTCAAGCCTAACCCTAAATACGCTGACGGTCTTTCCGCTACTGCAACCAACACCACCATCTCACCTATCCCTCGATCGGTGCGTGCTGCTTTGCAATATCCGTGTTGGTTGGCTGCTATGCAGGTGGAGTACAGGGCGCTGATGGCGAACGGAACCTGGTGGCTCGTCCCATGCCCTCCCGGCGCCAACGTCGTCACCGGCAAGTGGCTTTTCGCCACAAACTCAAGGCGGACAGCTCCCTCGAGCGGTACAAGGCGCGGTGGGTTGTGCGCGGGTTCTCTCAGCGGCCCGGCGTCGACTTTGATGAGAAGTTATCCCCCGTCGTCAAGGCGGCCACGATCTGTGTTGTCCTCACCATTGCTGCTACGCGCGATTGGCCTGTC
Source organism: Triticum urartu (assembly GCF_056163025.1). Taxonomy (NCBI): domain Eukaryota; kingdom Viridiplantae; phylum Streptophyta; class Magnoliopsida; order Poales; family Poaceae; genus Triticum; species Triticum urartu. The sequence continues at coordinate 45,050,501 of NC_141879.1, read as the reverse complement.
CATCAAATGGACGTCAACAACGCCTTCCTGCACGGGCATCTTACCGAGCGTGTCTACTGTCAACAACCAGCAGGCTTCATCGACGCCGATTGCCCCGAGCACGTGTGCCTCCTCGACAAGTCGCTCTACGGCCTCAAGCAGGCCCCGCGGGCGTGGTTCGCCCGGTTCGCGACGTACGCGCAACAGCTCGGCTTCGTCAGCTCGCGTGTGGACACCTCACCGTTCGTCCTGCAGAGGAGCGCCGGCACCGCCTACCTCCTATTGTACGTCGACGACATTGTGCTCACGGCGTCATCCACGTCCCTGCTCCAGCACCTCCAACGGCAGCTCTCCAGCGAGTTCTCTATGAAAGATCTCGGCCCGCTCCACTACTTCCTCGGCATCGCCGTCACCCGCACGGCAAACGGATTCTTCCTGTCCCAGCACAAGTATGCCGAAGAACTCCTGGAATGAGCCAACATGACGAACTGCAAGCCGGTGGCCACACCAGTCGACACGCACGCCAAGCTCTCGGCGCTTGCGGGTGCGCCCGTCTCGGATCCGACCGAGTATCGCAGCATCGTGGGTGCGCTCCAGTACATGTCCATGACACGCCCGGACATTGCCTACGCAGTCCAGCAATGCTGCTTGGTGATGCATGATCCGCGTGCACCACACCTTGCTCTAGCCAAGCGTGTGCTCCGCTACCTCCGCAGCACCAGCACGCACGGACTTCATCTTCATCGCGCTTCATCGCTCGACCTCGTCGCCTATTCAGACGCGGACTGGGCCGGCTGCCCCGACACGCGTCGATCGACGTCCGGCTACGCCGTCTACCTCGGCGACTCCCTTGTCTCCTGGTCGTCCAAGCGCCAAGCCACTGTCTCCCGTTTGAGTGCGGAGGCCGAATACCGTATCGTCGCCAACGTAGTTGCAGAATGTTGCTGGCTCCGCCAACTTCTCGCCGAGCTCTCCGCCCCGCTGCCGAAAGCCAGCATGGTCTTCTGCGACAACATCTCGTCGGTGTACATGGCTGCCAATCCAGTACATCACCGACGCACGAAGCACATCGAGCTCGATATACACTTCGTGCGCGAGCAAGTGGCGCTCGGCAAGCTTCGTGTCCTCCATGTTCCGACCAAGCAGCAGTTCGCGGACGTGCTCACCAAGGGTCTTCCGACAGCAGCTTTTCAGGATTTTCGTTCCAGTTTGTGCATCCGGCCCCCGGATGCTTCAACTGCGGCGGGGTGTTAGTTGTATTGGTCAAACCCCTGACCCAGCTCTCCTAGCACGTCCTCGTGCATGATCCCACGATCACCAGCACGATCTCATCGGCGCACTGCGCCCCCCTCTGTACATGTAAACCTATATATACATGCGATCATACGCAGGCACCACCCAAGGTGGAAAGCCCATTCATTCCCTTCTCCACACCGTCTCCTTCATGGCCGCTGAGGTCTCCCCGGAACTGCAGTTGCTTCAGCCAAGGTTGACTGCTTCTTCATGCCACGAGGTTGGAGCTCGGCACTAGGCTATGTAACGGGGCCGCCGCCGCGGGCCGTTAATGCCCAGGCTCCCGGCCGGGCTACCTTGAGGCAGCAGCAGGCGCCGAGAGATGCACCGGCCCCTGCTGCAGCGAACCAGGCTGCCGGTCGCGGCCGGGATGGCGCCCCTAGTCGCGACGGCTACGACGGTGGCGGTCGGGATTTTCGGTGGAGATGGCTACCGCTACAACCGGTACGGGCAGTGGGGCGATGACGGTTACGATGTCTACGGCGAAGGACAGCATCGTGGTGGTTCGTCGTCTTCAGGCGGTGACCGTGGTTAGGGTTGGTACATCGTCTTCAGACAGGATCATGTGTTAAAAAGCTCTAGATTTTTATTTGCACAGCCCTCATTTCCAAGTATTTTGCTATGAAAATTTGTATACATGTGTGTTATGCCTTCATGTGTATTTGTAATATTGTTTCCGAATTTTTTGAAATATAAAAGTATGACTTTTGATGAAATTTGAATTTGAATTTGGAGGCCTACATGGAGTCCAAGCTCCAAAAGGAATTTTTGATTATTCAGGCACTATCAATGATTGGCTCTTAGTAAGGTTTTGTAGGCAAAATGCTGAGGTGAGATATCAATTAAAGACGAGAGATGTGAGAGCTATATGTTGGTGAAGATACGACTCTTAACACATAAATTAAATTCTCTGACCTTTTTTTGTGGATAATTAAATTCTCTGATCTGGTGTGACTTCTCTCTCTATTTATCTCTCATTCGCTTCTCTCTACAAACAAACTACAAATTTTAGGTGCAAACATGATTCCTGAATGAATTAAATATAATAGAACCTATATATGCAACACATAAGTGGCTGTAATTTCAACACTTAGGATGATGTAGCGAACCAACCTGTGGTTAGAGAAACAGTGGTATCCTTAGGATTTCTGGCAATGCGCTTTCAGTGGGAGGAGATTTTCCCATCGACGACGAGACGCTTACGGTGACTTCGTAAATCTCAAGATGATATGCCGGCTCAATCTCTCAAAGATGCTCATAGAAATATGATATGCGCATGTACATTCATAGGATGAGTATATGCGCGTATGTATAAGCACTTGCGTCTGTACTGTATTAAAAAACACTTAGAATGATGTGTTCAGAACTATCGCTTGGGCATGCCCTTATAATAGTGTACTACAAAAAAAGAGTAGTGCGCTGGAGTCTGTAACAAGAATTCCGATGAACGCTACCAATGTGACACACACAGCAGTACGAGCAACTCCAATGTGCTGACCCAAATAGACGGCATTTTTGTCTGTTTGGGTCCGCCACCCGTTCGATGTTCGTCCTGATTGAAATTTGGGTTGGTAGTGTGCCCAATGCGCCGATCCGTATATGCTGGCATGACCAGCTGACCGCCCTTTTTCAACAAATTCAAACACAATTCCACGTTGGATCACAAGCAAATATATAGTCCACAACCAAATAAATAGCATAGTTTCACCCGCATAATTTTATTACAGACCGAATAAAAATAAAATAGTCTCACATAGTTTTGGAAGCCGAATAAAAAAGATACATCTATTGGTTGCCAAGATGAGCCCACATATGCTCAATCAAATCATTTGGCAGTTGCACGTGAGTTTTCCAATCACGCATGTGATGATAAAATTGGGTGAACTGTTCAAACATTGTCGCTCCTTCATGCTCAGGCACAACATTCTCATCCTGAAACTGAAACCCTTGATCGTAGAGATGTTCCCGGCGCTCATATTCTACGATCATATTGTGCATGATCACACAAGCAGTGATCACCTCCCACAGTTTTTTCGTGCTCCAAGTATTAGTAGGATACCGAACGATGCCCCATCGAGATTGCAAAACACCAAACGCACGCTCGACGTCCTTCCTAGCACTCTCTTGCTCTTGGACAAATATTTTCATCTTCTCTCCGACAGGGTTGGGGATTGTCTTCACAATATCCACTGAGGATAGATACCATCACCCAGATAGTATCTTTTTTTGTAGTTGTGGCCGTTGATGGTAAAGTTAACTGGTAGGCTGTTGCCTTCGGCAAGCCTAGCAAACACCGGCGAGCATTGAAGCACGTTGATATCATTGTGTGATCCGTCCATGCCAAAGAAATATTGCCAGATCTTGAGATGCCACGACCTCAAGTATGATAGTTCAAGCCCTGACATGGCCCTTATACTGCCCTTGCCAAGCAGAAGGGCAGTTCTTCCACTCCCAGTGCATGCAGTCTATGCTACCAAGCATCCCTGGAAAGCCCCTGTTGGCATTCATCGTGAACAAGCAGGCTGTATCTTGAGGAGTCGGCTCTCTCAAGTACTCAGGGCCAAACACAACAATGACAGCCTTGCAGAACTTGTACAGGGAGTCTAGGCATGTAGACTCGCTCATACGAACGTACTCGTCAGTGAGATCACCAGGCACTCCGTATGCAAGCATTCGGATGGCTGCAGTGCATTTCTCATAATAGGAGAATGTTGGAAAACGTAGCATGCAATTTCAAAAAAATTCCTATGTTGACGCAAAATCTATCTAGGATATGCATAGCAACGAGAGGGGGAGAGTGTGTCCATGCACCCTCGTAGACCGAAAGCAGAAGCGTTTGACAACGCGGTTGATGTAGTCAAACTTCTTCTCGTTCCGACCGATCAAACACCGAACGTACAACACCTCCGAGTTCTGCACATGTTCAGCTCGATGACGTCCCTCGAACTCTTGATCCAGCAAAGTGTCGAGGGAGAGTTCCGTTAGCACGATGACGTGCTGACAGTGATGGTCAAGTGATCCGCGCAGGACTTCGCCTAAGCACTACGTGAACATGACCGGAGGCGTAAACTGTGGAGGGGGCGCCGCACACGGCTAACAATTGTTGGTGTGTGTTCTAGCGGTGCCTCCCAACATATATATAGGTTGGAGGGGAGGAGAGGCAGCCAAGGGGGCACCCCAAGTAGGAGGAAGCCTACTTGGGCGCCTCCCAATTCGGCCTCCCCCTTACCATATCCACCGGAGGGGGGAGGAGGGAGGAGGGAAGGAACGGGGAGGCCGAATCCCTCCCCTTCCTTTCTCTCTTCTCCTCTTTCCCTCCCCTCCTATTTCGGCCTACATGGGGCGCACCAGCCCCTTAGGGGTTGGTATGTACCCTTCTTGGCCCATTAGGCCCATGTAGTTGCCGAGGGGGTGCCCGGAACCCCTTCCGGTGACCCGATATGTACCCGGTACCCCCAGAACACTTCCGGTGTCCGAATATCATCATCATATATATGAATATTTACCTCTCAACCATTTTGAGACTCCTCTTCATGCCCGTGAACTCATACGGGACTCCGAACAATATTTGGTCACCAAATCACATAACTCATATAATACAAAATCGTCATCGAACGTTAAGCGTGCGGACCCTACGGGTTCGAGAACTATGTAGACATGACTGAGACACCTCTCCGGTCAATAACCAACAACGGACATGGATGCTCATATTGGCTGCTACATATTCTATGAAGATCTGTTATCGGTCAAACCGTTATGACAACATACGTTATTCCCTTTGTCTATCGGTATGTTACTTGCCCAAGATTCGATCGTCGATATCTTCAGACCTAGTTCAATCTCGTTACCGGCAAGTCTCTTTACTCGTTCCGTAATACATCATCCGACAACTAACTCATTAGTCACTTTGCTTGCTAGGCTTCTTATGATGTGCATTACCGAGAGGGCCCAAAGATACCTCTCCGATAGTCGGAGTGACAAATCCTAATCTTGATCTATGCCAACTGAACAAACACCTTCGGAGACACCTGTAGAGCATCTTTATAATCACCCAGTTACGTTGTGACGTTTGATAGCTGATACGTCCATTTTGCATCATGTTTCCTTACTGTTATTTATGATGTTTTTATGCATAATAATGCTTTTTGAATTCTAATGCCTTTTCTCTCATAATTTACAAGGTACACACAAAGAGGGAGAATTCTGGCAGCTGGAATCTGGACATGGAAAAGCTATGTCAGGCCACCTATTCTGCACAACTTCAAAAAAAGCTGAAACTTCACAGAGATTTTGTATCAAATATATGGTGAATATTGGAGCAAATAACTACCAGAGGGGGCCCACCAGGTGGGCACAACCCACCTGGGCGCGCCAGGGAGCCCAGGCGCGCACTGGTGGGTTGTGCACACCCAGGCCCACCTCCGGTGCCCATCTTCGGGTATATAGGTCATTTTGACCTAGAAAAAATAAGAGGAGGACTTTCGGAACAGAGCGCCGCCGTCTCGAGGCGGAACTTGGGCAGGAGCACTTTTGCCCTCCGGCGGAGTGATTCCGCCGGGGGAACTTCCCTCCCGGAGGGGAAAGTCATCGTCATCATCATCACCAACAACTCTCCCATCTTGGGGAGGGCAATCTCCATCAACATCTTCAACAACAACATCTCATCTCAAACCCTAGTTCATCTCTTGTGTTCAATCTTGTTACCGGAACTATAGATTGGTGCTTGTGGGTGACTAGTAGTGTTGATTACATCTTGTAGTTGATGACTATATGGTTTATTTGGTGGAATATTATACGTTCAAAACCAATATGCTATTTAATACCCCTCTGACTTGAGCATGATTATCATTTGTGATTAGTTACTTTTGTTCTTGAGGTCATGGGAGAAATCATGTTGCAAATAATCATGTGAATTTGATATGTGTTTGATATTTTGATAGTATGTATGTTGTGATTCCCTTAGTGGTGTCATGTGAACGTCGACTACATGACACTTCACTATATTTGGGCCTAAGGGAATGCATTATGGAGTAGCAATTAGATGATGGGTTGCATGAGTGATATAAGCTTAAACTAGGGACACGGTGTTTTGTCTATGTATCCACACATGTATCAAGTTTCCGGTTAATACAATTCTAGCATGAATAATAAACATTTATCATAATATAAGGAAATATAAAATAACAACTTTATTATTGCCTCTAGGGCATATTTCCTTCAGTCTCCCACTTGCACTAGAGTCAATAATCTAGTTCACATCGCCTTGTGATTTAACACCAATAGTTCACATCTTTATTCGATTAACACCCATAGTTCACATCGCCATGTGACTAACACCCAAAGGGTTTACTAGAGTCAATAATCTAGTTCACATCGCCATGTGATTAACACCCAAAGAGTACTAAGGTGTGATCGTGTTTTGCTTAAGTTTAGTCAATGGGTCTGCTATATTCAGATCTGTATGAATTTTGCAAATTTCTATGTCTATAATGCTCTGTATGGAGCTACTCTAGCTAATTGCTCTCACTTTCAATATGTATCCAGATTGAGACTTGGAGTAATCCAGATCAGTGTCAAAGCTTCTATCGACGTAACCCTTTATGACGAACTCTTTGTCACCTCCATAACCAATAAACATTTCCTTAGTCCTCTTTAGGTACCTCAGGATAATTTTGACCGCTGTCCAGTGATCTACTCCTAGATCACTATTGCACCCCCTAGCCAAACTCATGGCAAGATACACAACAGGTTTGGTATAGAGCATGGCATACTTTATAGAACCTATGGCTGAGGCATAGGGAATGACTTTCATTCTCTCTTTATCTTTTGCCGTGGTCGGGTTTTCAGTCTTTACTCAACTTCACACCTTACAATACAGGCAAGAACTCCTTCTTTGACTGATCCATTTTGAACTCAAATCTTGTCAACGTATGTACTCATTGAAATTCTTATCAAGCGTCTTGATCTATCTCTATAGATCTTGATGCCCAATATGTAAGCAGCTTCACCGAGGTTTTTCATTGAAAAAATCTTATTCAAATATCCTTTTATGCTATCCAGAAATTCTACATCATCTCCACTCAACAATATGTCATCCACATATAATATCAGAAATGCGACAGAGCTCCCACTCACTTTCTTGTAAATACATGCTTCACCATAAGACTGTATAAAACCATATGCTTTGATCACCTTATCAAAGCATATATTCCAACTCTGAGATGCTTGCACCAGTCCATAGATGGATCGCTGGTGTTTGCACACTTTGTTGTCACCTTTAGGATCGGCAAAACTTTTTGGTTGCATCATATACAACTCTTTTTTAAGAAATCCATTAAGGAATGCAGTTTTGACATCCATTTGCCAGATTTCATAAAATGCGGCAATTGCTAACATGATTCAGACAGACTTAAGCATCGCTACGAGTGAGAAAATCTCATCATAGTTAACAGCTTGAACTTGTCGAAAACATTTTGCGACAAGTCAAGCTTTGTAGATAGTAACACTACCATCAGTGTCCGTCTTCCTCTTGAAGATCCATTTATTCTCAATTGCTTGCCGGTCATTGGGCAAGTCCACCAAACTCCACACTTTGTTCTCATACATGGATCCTATCTCAGATTTCATGGCCTCAAGACATCTGTCGGAATCAGGGCTCATCATAGCTTCTTCAAAGTTCATAGGTTCGCCATGGTCTAATAGCATGACTTCCAGGACATGATTACCGTACCACTCTGGTGCGGAACGTACTCTGTTTGACCTACGAGGTCCAGTAGTAACTTGATCTGAAGTTTCATGATCATCATCATTAGCTTCCTCTCTAGTTGGTGTAGGCATCACGGGAACGGATTTATCTGATGTGCTACTTTCCAATTCGAGAGAAGGTAAAATTACCTCTTCAAGTTCTACTTTCCTCCCACTCACTTCTTTCGAGAGAAACTCCTTCTCTAGAAAGGTCCCATTCTCGGCAATAAAGATCTTGACTTCGGATCTGTGGTAGAACGTGTACCCAATTGTTTCCTTAGGGTATCCTATGAAGACGCACTTCTCCGATTTGGGTTCAAGCTTATTAGTTGAAGCCTTTTGACATAAGTGTCGCAACCACAAACTTTAAGAAACGACGACTTAGGTTTCTTGCCAAAGTTCATACGGTGTCGTCTCAACGAATTTATACGGTGCCCTATTTAATATGAATGCAGCTGTCTCTAATGCATAACCCCAAAACGATAGTGTTAAATCGGCAAGAGACATCATAGATCGCACCATATCTAATAAAGTATGGTTACGACGTTCAGACACACCATTACGCTGTGGTGTTCCAGGTGGCGTGAGGGTTGAAACTATTCCACATTGTTTTAAATGAAGGACAAACTCGTAACTCAAATATTCGCCTCCGCGATCAGATCATAGAAACTTTATTTTCTTGTTACGATGATTCTCCACTTCACTCTGAAATTCCTTGAACTTTCAAATATTGCAGACTTTTGTTTCATTAAGTAGATATACACATATGTGCTCAAATCATCTGTGAAGGTCAGAAAATAACGATACCCGCCGCGTGCCTCAACACTCATCGGACCGCATACATCGGTGTGTATTATTTCCAATAAGTCATTGGCTCGCTCCATTGTTCTGGAGAACGGAGTTTTAGTCATCTTGCCCATGAGGCATGGTTTGCAGGTATCAAATGATTCATAATCAAGTGATTCCAAAAATCCATCCGTATAGAGTTTCTTCATGCGCTTTACACCAATATGACCTAAACGGCGGTGCCACAAATATGTTGCACTATCATTATCAACTTTGCATCTTTTGGCATCAATATTATGAATATGTGTATCACTACGATCGAGATTCAATAAACCATTTAAAGGAAATATGCCCTAGAGGCAATAATAAAGTTATTATTTATTTCCTTATATCATGATAAATGTTTATTATTCATGCTAGAATTGTATTAACGGGAAACATAATACATGTGTGAATACATAGACAAACATAGTGTCACTAGTATGCCTCTACTTGACTAGCTCATTGATCGAAGATGGTTAAGTTTCCTAGCCATAGACATGAGTTGTCATTTGATTAACGGGATCACATCATTAGGAGAGTGATGTGATTGACTTGACCCATTTTGTTAGCTTAGCACTTGATCGTTTAGTTTGTGGCTATTGCTTTCTTCATGACTTATACATGTTCCTATGACTATGAGATTATGCAACTCCCGTTTATCGGAGGAACACTTTGTGTGCTACTAAACGTCACAACGTAACTGGGTGATTATAAAGGTGCTCTACAGGTGTCTCCGAAGGTACTTGCTGGGTTGGCGTATTTCGAGATTAGGATTTGTCACTCCGATTGTCGGAGAGGTATCTCTGGGCCCTCTCGGTAATGCACATCACATAAGCCTTGCAAGCATTGCAACTAATAAGTTAGCTGCGGGATGATGTATTACGGAACGAGTAAAGAGACTTGCCGGTAATGAGATTGAACTAGGTATTGAGATACCGACGATCAAATCTCGGGCAAGTAACATACCGATGACAAAGGGAACAACGTATGTTGTTATGCGGTCTGACCGATAAAAGATCTTCGTAGAATATGTAGGAGCCAATATGATCATCCAGGTTCCGCTATTGGTTATTGACCGGAGACGTGTCTCGGTTATGTCTACATTATTCTCGAACCCGTAGGGTCCGCACGCTTAACGTTACGATGACAGTTTCATTATGAGTTTATATATTTTGATGTACCGAAGGTTCTTCAGAGTCCCGGATATGATCACGGACATGACGAGGAGTCTCGAAATGGTCGAGACATAAAGATCGATATATTGGACGGCTATATTCGGACATCGGAAGTGTTTCGGGTGATTTCGGAGATAACCGGAGTGCCGGAAGGGTCACCGGAACCCCCCAGGGAAGTATTGGGCCTTAGTGGGCCTAAGGGGAGAGAGAGGGTAGCAGCCCAGGAGGTGGCGCGCCCCCTCCCATGGGGAGTCCGAATTGGACTAGGGGAGGGGCGCGGCCCCTCTTTCCCTCTCCCTCTCCCTCTCCATCTCTTTCCTTCCCCCTTCTCTCTTCCTAGTTGGACTAGGAAAGGCGAGTCCTACTCCTACTAGGAGGAGGACTCCCCCCTCCTTGGCGCGCCCCAAGGGCCGGCCGGCCTCTCCCCCTTGCTCCTTTATATACAGGGGCAGGGGGCACCTCTAGACACACAAGTTGATCTTCGTGATCGTTCTCTTAGCCGTGTGCGGTGCCCCCCTCCACCATAATCCTCGATAATATTGTAGCGGTGCTTAGGCGAAGCCCTGCGACGGTAGAACATCAAGATCGTCACCATGCCGTCGTTCTGACGAAACTCTTCCCCGACACTTTGCTGGATCGGAGTCCGGGGATCGTCATCGAGCTGAACGTGTGCTAGAACTCGGAGGTGCCGTAGTTTCGGTGCTTGATCGGTCGGGCCGTGAAGACGTATGACTAGATCGACCACGTTGTGCTAACGCTTCCGCTTCCGGTCTACGAGGGTACGTAGACAACACTCTCCCCTCTCGTTGCTATGCATCACCATGATCTTGCGTGTGCGTAGGAATTTTTTTGAAATTACTACGTTACCCAAAAGTGGCATCCGAGCCTAGGTTTTATGCGTTGATGTTATGCACGAGTAGAACACAAGTGAGTTGTGGGCGATATAAGTCATACTGCTTACCAGCATGTCATACTTTGGTTCGGCGGTATTGTTGGATGAAGCGGCCCGGACCGACATTACGCATACGCTTACGCGAGACTGCTTCTACCGACGTGCTTTGCACACAGGTGGCTGGCGGGTGTCAGTTTCTCCAACTTTAGTTGAACCGAGTGTGGCTACGCCCGGTCCTTGCGAAGGTTAAAACAACACCAACTTGACAAACTATCGTTGTGGTTTTTAATGCGTAAGTAGAGGACGTCTAACTTGTTTTTGCAGGGCATGTTGTGATGTGATATGGTCAAGACATGATGCTAAATTTTATTGTATGATATGATCATGTTTTGTAACCGAGTTATCGGCAACTGGCAGGAGCCATATGGTTGTCGCTTTATTGTATGCAATGCAATTGCGCTGTAATGCTTTACTTTATCACTAAGCGGTAGCGATAGTCGTGGAAGCATAAGTTTTGGCGAGGCGACAACGATGCTACGATGGTGATCAAGGTGTTGCGCCGGTGACGATGGTGATCATGACAGTGCTTCGAAGATAGAGATCTCAAGCACAAGATGATGATGGCCATATCATATCACTTATATTGATTGCATGTGATGTTTATCTTTTATGCATCTTATCTTTCTTTGATTGACAGTAGCATTATAAGATGATCCCTCACTAAATTATCAAAGTATAAGTGTTCTCCCTGAGTATGCACCGTTGCGAAAGTTCTTTGTGCTGAGACACCACGTGATGATCGGGTGTGATAGGCTCTAAGTTCAAATACAATGGGTGCAAAACAGTTGCACACGCGGAATACTCAGGTTTAACTTGACGAGCCTAGCATATAACAGATATGGCCTCGGAACACGGAGACCGAAAGGTCGAGCGTGAATCATATAGTAGATATGATCAACATATTGATGTTCACCATTGATATTACTCCATCTCACGTGATGATCGGACATGGTTTAGTTGATTTGGATCACGTGATCACTTAGAGGATTAGAGGGATATCTTTCTAAGTGGGAGTTCTTAAGTAATATGATTAATTGAACTTAAATTTATCATGAACTTAGTACCTGATAGTATCTTGCTTGTCTATGTTTGATTGTAGATAGATGGCTCGTGCTGTTGTTTCGTTGAATTTTAATGCGTTCCTTGAGAAAGCAAAGTTGAAAGATGATGGTAGCAATTACACGGACTGGGTCCGTAACTTGAGGATTATCCTCATTGCTGCACAGAAGAATTATGTCCTGGAAGCACCGCTAAGTGCCAAGCCTGCTGCAGGAGCAACACCAGATTTTATGAATGTCTGGCAGAGCAAAGCCGATGACTACTCGATAGTTCAGTGTGCCATGCTTTACGGCTTAGAACTGGGTCTTCAACGACGTTTTGAACGTCATGGAGCATATGAGATGTTCCAGGAGTTGAAGTTAATATTTCAAGCAAATGCCCGGATTGAGAGACATGAAGTCTCCAATAAGTTCTATAGTTGCAAGATGGAGGAGAATAGTTCTGTCAGTGAACATATACTCAAAATGTCTGGGTATCATAATCACTTGACTCAACTGGGGGTTAATCTTCCTGTTGATAGTGTCATTGACAGAGTTCTTCAATCACTGCCACCAAGCTACAAAAGCTTCGTGATGAACTATAATATGCAAGGTATGAATAAGACTATTCCTGAGATCTTCGCAATGCTAAAAGCCGCGGAGGTAGAAATCAAGAAGGAGCATCAAGTGTTGATGGTCAATAGGACCACCAGTTTCAAGAAAAAGGGCAAAGGGAAGAAGAAAGGGAATTTCAAGAAGAACAGCAAACAAGTTGCTGCTCAGGAGAAGAAACCCAAGTCTGGACCTAAGTCTGAAACTGAGTGCTTCTACTGCAAGCAGACTGGTCACTGGAAGCGGAACTGCCCCAAGTATTTGACGAATCAGAAGGATGGCGAAGTGAACAAAGGTATATGTGATATACATGTAATTGATGTGTACCTTACTAATGCTCGCAGTAGCACCTGGGTATTTGATACTGGTTCTGTTGCTAACATTTGCAACTCAAAACAGGGGCTACGGATCAAGTGAAGATTGGCTAAGGACGAGGTGACGATGCGCGTGGGAAATGGTTCCAAAGTCGATGTGATCGCGGTCGGCACGCTACCTCTACATCTACCTTCGGGATTAGTATTAGACGTAAATAATTGTTATTTGGTGCCAGCGTTGAGCATGAACATTATATCTGAATCTTGTTTGATGCGAGACGGTTATTCATTTAAATCAGAGAATAATGGTTGTTCTATTTATATGAGTAATATCTTTTATGGTCATGCACCCTTGAAGAGTGGTCTATTTTTGATGAATCTCGATAGTAGTGATACACATATTCATAATGTTGAAATCAAAAGATGCAGAGTTGATAATGATAGTGCAACTTATTTGTGGCACTGCCGTTTAGGTTATATCGGTGTAAAGCGCATGAAGAAACTCCATACTAATGGACTTTTGGAACCACTTGATTATGAATCACTTGGTACTTGCGAACCGTGCCTCATGGGTAAGATGACTAAAACGCCGTTCTCCGGTACTATGGAGAGAGCAACGTATTTGTTGGAAATCATACATACAGATGTATGTGGTCCAATGAATGTTGAGGCTTGTGGCAGATATCGTTATTTTCTCACCTTCACAGATGATTTAAGCAGATATGGGTATATCTACTTAATGAAACATAAGTCTGAAACATTTGAGAAGTTTAAAGAATTTCAGAGTGAAGTTGAAAATCATCGTAACAAGAAAATAAAGTTTCTACGATCTGATCATGGAGGAGAATATTTGAGTTACGAGTTTGGTCTACATTTGAAACAATGCGGAATAGTTTCGCAACTCACGCCACCCGGAACACCACAGCTTAATGGTGTGTCCGAACGTCGTAATCATACTTTATTAGATATGGTGCGATCTATGATGTCTCTTACTGATTTACCGTTATCGTTTTGGGGTTATGCTTTAGAGACGGCTGCATTCACGTTAAATAGGACACCATCGAAATCCGTTGAGACGACGCCTTATGAACTGTGGTTTGGCAAGAAACCAAAGTTGTCGTTTCTAAAAGTTTGGGGCTGCGATGCTTATGTGAAAAAGCTTCAACCTGATAAGCTCGAACCCAAATCGGAGAAATGTGTCTTCATAGGATACCCAAAGGAGACTGTTGGGTACACCTTCTATCACAGATCCGAAGGCAAGACTTTTGTTGCTAAATTCGGAGTTTTTCTAGAGAAGGAGTTTCTCTCGAAAGAAGTGAGTGGGAGAAAAGTAGAACTTGATGAGGTAACTATACTTGCTCCATTATTGGAAAGTAGTACATCACAGAAACCAGTTTCTGTGACACTTACACCAATTAGTGAGGAAGCTAATGATAATGATCATGAAACTTCAGATCAAGTTACTACCGAACCTCGTAGATCAACTAGAGTAAGATCCGCACCAGAGTGGTATGGTAATTCTGTTCTGGAAGTCATGCTACTAGATCATGATGAATCTATGAACTATGAAGAATCGATGGTGAGCCCAGATTCTGCAAAATGGCTAGAAGCCATGAAATCTGAGATGGGATCCATGTATGAGAACAAAGTGTGGACTTTGGTTGACTTGCCCGTTGATCGGCAAGCAATTGAGAATAAATGGATCTTCAAGAAGAAGACTGACGCTGACGGTAATGTTACTGTCTATAAAGCTCGACTTGTTGCAAAAGGTTTTCGACAAGTTCAAGGGATTGACTATGATGAGACCTTCTCACCCGCAGCGATGCTTAAGTCTGTCCGAATCATGTTAGCAATTGCTGCATTTTATGATTATGAAATTTGGCAAATGGATGTCAAAACTGCACTCCTGAATGGATTTCTGGAAGAAGAGTTGTATATGATGCAACCAGAAGGTTTTATTGATCCAAAGGGAGTTATCAAAGTGTGCAAGCTCCAGCGATCCATTTATGGACTGGTGCAAGCCTCTCGGAGTTGGAATAAACTCTTTGATAGTGTGATCAAAGCATTTGGTTTTATACAGACTTTTGGAGAAGCCTGTATTTACAAGAAAGTGAGTGGGAGCTTTATAGCATTTCTGATATTATATGTGGATGACATATTATTGATTGGAAATAATATAGAATTTCTGGATAGCATAAAGGGATACTTGAATAAGAGTTTTTCAATGAAAGACCTCGGTGAAGGTGCTTACATATTGGGCATTAAGATCTATAGAGATAGATCAAGACGCTTAATTGGACTTTCACAAAGCACATACCTTGACAAGGTTTTGAAGAAGTTCAAAATGGATCAAGCAAAGAAAGGGTTCTTGCCTATGTTACAAGGTGTGAAGTTGAGTAAGACTCAATGTCCGACCACCGCAAAAGATAGAGAGAAAATGAAAGATGTTCCCTATGCTTCAGCCATAGGCTCTATCATGTATGCAATGCTATGTACCAGACCTGATGTGTGCCTTGCTATAAGTCTAGGAGTGGATCACTGGACAGCGGTCAAGAACATCCTGAAATACCTGAAAAGGACTAAGGATATGTTTCTCGTATATGGAGGTGACAAAGAGCTCATCGTAAAGGTTACGTTGATGCAAGCTTTGACACTGTCCGGACGATTCTAAATCGCAAACCGGATACATATTTTTTACTAAACGGAGGAGCTGTCAGTTGGTGCAGTTCAAAACAAAGCATCGTGGCAGGATCTACATGTGAAGCAGAGTACATAGCTGCTTCGGAAGCAGTAAATGAAGGAGTCTGGATGAAGGAGTTCATATCCGATCTAGGTGTCATACCTAGTGCATCGGGTCCAATGAAAATCTTTTGTGACAATACTGGTGCAATTGCCTTGGCAAAGGAATCCAGATTTCACAAAGAGAACCAAGCACATCAAGAGACGCTTCAATTCCATTCGGGATTTAGTCCAAGTGGGAGACATAGAAATTTGCAAGATACATACGGATCTGAATGTTGCAGACCCGCTGACTAAGCCTCTTCCACGAGCAAAACATGATCAGCACCAAGGCTCCATGGGTGTTAGAATCATTACTATGTAATCTAGATTATTGACTCTAGTGCAAGTGGGACACTGAGGGAAATATGCCCTAGAGGCAATAATAAAGTTATTATTTATTTCCTTATATCATGATAAATGTTTATTATTCATGCTAGATTGTATTAACCGGAAACATAATACATGTGTGAATACATAGACAAACATAGTGTCACTAGTATGCCTTTAATTGACTAGCTCGTTGATCGAAGATGGTTAAGTTTCCTAGCCATAGACATGAGTTGTCATTTGATTGACGAGATCACATCATTAGGAGAATGATGTGATTGACTTCACCCATTTCGTTAGCTTAGCACTTGATCGTTTAGTTTGTTGCTATTGCTTTCTTCATGACTTATACATGTTCCTATGACTATGAGATTATGCAACTCCCGTTTACCGGAGGAACACTTTGTGTGCTACCAAACGTCACAACGTAACTGGGTGATTATAAAGGTGCTCTACAGGTGCCTCCGAAGGTACTTGTTGGGTTGGCGTATTTCGAGATTAGGATTTGTCACTCCGATTGTTGGAGAGGTATCTGTGGGCCCTCTCATTAATGCACATCACATAAGCCTTGCAAGCATTGCAACTAATAAGTTAGCTGCGGGATGATATATTACGGAACGAGTAAAGAGACTTGCCGGTAACGAGATTGAACTAGGTATTGAGATACCGACGATCAAATCTCGGGCAAGTAACATACCGATGACAAAGGGAACAACGTATGTTGTTATGCAGTCTGACCGATAAAAGATCTTCGTAGAATATGTAGGAGCCAATATGAGCATCCAGGTTCTGCTATTGGTTATTGACCGGAGACGCGTCTCGGTCATGTCTACATTATTCTCGAACCCGTAGGGTCCGCACGCTTAACGTTACGATGACAGTTTCATTATGAGTTTATATATTTTGATGTACCGAAGGTTGTTCGGAGTCCCGGATATGATCACGGACATGACGAGGAGTCTCGAAATGGTCGAGACATAAACATCGATATATTGGACGGCTATATTCGGACACCGAAAGTGTTTCGGGTGATTTCGGAGATAACCGGAGTGCCGGAAGGGTTACCGGAACCCCCCGGGGAAGTGTTGGGCCTTAGTGGGCCTGAGGGGAGAGAGAGGGCAGCAGCCTAGGAGGTGGCGCGCCCCCTCCCATGGGGAGTCCGAATTGGACTAGGGGAGGGGGGCGCGGCCCCTCTTTCGCTCTCCCTCTCCCTGTCTTTCCTTCCCCCTTCTCTCTTCCTAGTTGGACTAGGAAAGGGGAGTCCTACTCCTACTAGGAGGAGGACTCCCCCCTCCTTGGCGCGCCCCAAGGGCCGGCCGGCCTCTCCCCCTTGCTCCTTTATATACAGGGGCAGGGGGCACCTCTAGACACACAAGTTAATCTTCATGATTGTTCTCTTAGCCGTGTGCGGTGCCCCCCTCCACCATAATCCTCGATAATATTGTAGCGGTGCTTAGGCGAAGCCATGGACGGTAGAACATCAAGATCGTCACCACGCCGTCGTGCTGACGAAACTATTCCCCGACACTTTGCTGGATCGGAGTCCGAGGATCGTCATCGAGCTGAACGTGTGCTAGAATTCGGAGGTGCCGTAGTTTCGGTGCTTGATCGGTCGGGCCGTGAAGACGTACGACTACATCAACCGCGTTGTGCTAACGCTTCTGCTTCGAGTCTACGAGGGTACGTAGACAACACTCTCCCCTCTTGTTGCTATGCATCACCATGATCTTGCGTGTGCGTAGGAATTTTTTTGAAATTACTACGTTCCCCAACACCATTTACATTGGGTGTATGACCATAGAAGGTTTTATTCATGTAAACAGAACAACAATTATTTTCTGACTTAAATGAATAACCGTATCGTAATAAACATGATCCAATCAAATTCATGCTCAACAGAAACACCAAATAACATTTATTTAGGTCCAACACTAATCCTGAAGGTAGAGGGAGTGTGCGATGGTGATCATATCAACCTTGGAATCACTTCCAACACTCATTGTCACCTCGCCCTTAACTAGTCTCTGTTCATTTTGCAACTCCTGTTTTGAGTTACTAATCTTAGAAACTGAACCGGTATTAAATACCATGGGGCTACTATGAAAACTAGTAAAGTACACATCAATAACATGTATATTAAATATATTTTTGTTCACTTTTCCATCCTTCTTATCCGCCAAGTATTTGGGGTAGTTCCGCTCCCAGTGACCATTCCCTTTGCAGTAGAAGCACCCAGTTTCAGGCTTAGGTCTAGCTTAGGGCTTCTTCACGGGAGTGGCAACTTGGTTTTCATTCTTCTTGAAGTTCCCTTTCTTTTCCTTTGCCCTTTTTCTTAATACTAGTGGTCTTGTTAACCATCAACACTTGATGCACTTTCTTGATTTCTACCTTAGCCGATTTCAGCATCGTGAAGAGCTCGGGAATTTTTTTCGTTATCCCTTGCACATTATAGTTCATCACGAAGTTCTAGTAGCTTGGTGACACTAGTGCAGAACCGGGCAATAGCACCGTTTCGTAAGGCCCTTTAGTGCCGGTTTGGTAACCGGCGCTAAAATGTAGGCACTAAAGGCCCCCCCCCCTTTAGTACCGGTTCAGCACGAACCGGTGCTAAAGGGCAACCACGTGGCACAAGCCAGCTTCAGGGGCAGGGAGCCCTTTAGTACCGGTTGGTGTCACCAACCGGTATTAAAATGTTGGGGGGGGTGGGTTTATGATTTATTTTTCATTAATTTTGTGTTTTCCATTTAATTATTTTTCGTTTTCTGGTATTTTACAATACTACATATTGTACACGTTATGCATATATATAAATAGAATTTCTAGTAGAACCGGTCATAATATATATATATATCATCGAATGTCTCACAACCACCATTAATTAATTCACACATATATACACATGTATATATATATATATATATACAATTTTTCCTAATTGGTGCCTTCGGAGCCAGTGGCATTAGCCTAGCTAAGTGGTGCCTTCTGAGCACGATAACAATTGGAAGTGGTTCATGGGGGCGGTAGCGGGTAATAGTATTCTCCTTTGGGATCTATGACATGGTCGAGCAAAAATCCCGCTATTTCCTCTTGAATTGCTTCTATGCGGTCCTGTGCTAGGAGCTTGTCCCGCACCTCTTTGAACTGTTAAGAAGGAGATCAATATGCATGTGTATTAGTTGTGTGACTAGATATCGATAATGGTGTAAAAAATGTGAATAGTGTTCTGAAAATCGATATTGTACCCACTCCTGTCTTTGAGATTTGCTCCTTTCGGACGCCATCATGTGAATGTTCTCGCAAACGTAGTATGCACATAGATCATTCCCCGGCGCCTGCTTCAGGGCCTTTACGAGAATGGAATTTGATCAGATAATAATTAATCAAGCATGATAATTAAAGAGATGGCAGCTAGCTAGTACTACTTAATTACTTACCTTGGGTCGATACCATTTCAGACTTTGTTTCCATGGGCCTGGAGTGACCCTGATGAACTTTGCCCAAGCCCTGCCCACCGACAAAGAAAATGAATAAATGGATTATTAAATAGTTGTTATCAGGAAATGACGAACTAATTAAATAGGCCAAGATATAGTTAATAATGATTGAAATTACCTGTTGACTATCCCCTTCACGATGGTGTAGTCACTTGCTTTCTTAAGTAGTGAGTCTAGTACTTCAACTGTTCCTTCATCAACTTTAATGATTAACAAGATCTAGTGAAATCTGCATGCACACACGTTTGCATGTCTTAATTAAGAGGGCATATGTAAGCAAAAACATGTAGCTATAGCTAGCAGGGAAAAACAGAATTTGTAGTGCAAGACAGTGTGACTCACTGGAAGTTGTAAGGAAGTAGTATATCTTCATTGTATTTGAGTTCCTTGAAGAACTGTAGCATGGTTTCCTCTACACTTTTTCGTGATATGGATCTATTTTCCATGTGTATTCATTAATGGTATTTGGGTCAACGAACCCAATGCCATAGCGTCCACCTTTTTTCATTTCATAAATCTTCATCCTGCATAATACCACAGAAAAGCATATAGTGAGGATAATTATAGGTAATGATTGATCAAAATGATCACTACAACTAGCTTGAGACTTAAATTACAGAAAGAAATCACTTACAGACAATAGCAACTGACAATAGATTTGTCGAGTGCGTCTTTATTGTATAGCTGAAATAGTTCTGAATACTCAACGGTCACAACTTTCTCATGGTAGTAATGCTCCTTGTTGACATTCACCATGAGGTACTCTCGATTGGAAATCTTGGTAATGTCCATGTACCATTGATGCAATTCATACATTCTCGTTGGGAGCTTATTGACCTCCTCTGGCTCGACCAAAGGTTGGCCCCGGGCATATTTCCGTTTTATTTCCTCCTCTCTAGTCGGAGACATGGGCTCGATATCGAGGAGTTGTCCAACAGTGATCCCGATCGATTCAGCCTGCGCAATATGCTCCTCGGTTATTACCACATCGTCCACCCCGGGAACGTTAACGGTTTGCTCACAATAATATTGGGCGCGCCTACTCTCATGTGTTGTTGGCACAACAAGCGGGGGGATTGATTGCACCGCCTGTTCTCCCAGCTGGGGAACGGTTTTACCGCTCCTTTTGCCAGCTGATTTGCTCGAGCTCGAGCTCGCCTCTTTCTGTAGACGTGCTCGATTTAACTTCCTGAGGTGGCGCTCATAGTCTGTGTCAACAGGCTTGGGAGCTGGCGGTCTAGCAATACGAATGAAGTGGTCAATCTTTTCCACAGGCACTTTCTCCCTTGGCGGCGGTGGCGGTTTCGGTGCAAAATGGGCTTCCACCTCGACCTTCGATATGGCTACGTTTTCCTCCTCGGACTTGTCATAAGGCCTCTGCGGAAGAGGCGCGAGGCTTGGACCATATTGAAATCGCTTGCCTTCGCCTATACCTGCAGCACTACCTTGACTTGTACCGCTACGCACCATAGCTGAGGTGGCTCTCTTTCGTGATTGCTGAGCCGGCGAAGACGGCTGACGCGGCAGAGTTGGAGGAGGAGGAGTGGCCTGAAGCCGTGCCGGACTTGGAGGAGGAGTGGCCTGAAGCTGTGCCGGACTTGGAGGAGGAGTGGCCTGACGCTTTGCCAGACTTGGAGGAGTGGCCTGAAGCTGTGCCGCACTTGGAGGAGGAGTGGCCTGACGCGTTGGTGGACTTGGAGGAGCGGGAGTCTGCTGACTCGGTGGCGGACTGCGACGAGGAGTCGGATGACGCGGTGTCGGTGGCCTTCGAAAGATGATGCAATCCTTTCTCCATAGGATGATACGATGGTTGGCCTCTCCTAGTGTGTGCTTATTGTGACCTCCAGGAATGTCAAGCTCTAGCCCCGAATATTGGTCCATCACCTCATCAACCAAGACACGAGCATAGCCCGCTGGAATCGGGTTGCAATGGAAGGTTGCCTCGGGGGGATTTGTAAAAGCAAGGGCGTCCGCCACCTTCATGGATATGTTCTTCATTTTGAAGTGTAGCTCGCAGTTAGTGTTCTCCATGATGTCATCCACTGGGTAGCTATCCAGCAATGCGTCGCCCGGGGCGGAACCCAAGCTGCTTCTCGGCATGGATGGGACGGTGCTATCCATTGGTGGATCATCCGCTAGCTGCTGAGACCCCCTTTGCTGGCTAAGTGAGTCGATCTGCTCCTGCTGCCGCTGGAATTTGATTGCCAAGTCCGCGTGCACTGATTCTAGGCCTTGAAGGCGTTCATAGTCTAGCTTCCTCTGCCCCTCCTCCATCTTCCTCTTCTTCTCCTCCGCAATCTTCTTTCTCGCACGGGTTCTGTAGTCGGTGTTCCAGTCCGAAAACCCCTCATACCACGGAATAGCGCCCATGCCTCGTGTTCTTCCCGGGTGTTCAGGATTTCCCAGGGCATGCGTAAGCTCGCCGTTCTCTCTGTTGGGCTCGAACAACCCGGATCGAGCCTCTTCTATTGCAACAAGTAGCTTATCTTCGGCTCCGTCCAGACATGCCTTCTTCGAAACTTTGCCTGTCTTCGGGTCCAACTCCCCCCATGCGCATAGAACCAAGTCCTGCACCTGGGGGGCCAGCTCAATGTTTCTGGAGTGACACCTTCATCCAGCATCTCTTTCTCAGACTTATCCCACTTAGGCATTCCCACCGCATAGCCACCTGGCCCCAGCTTATGGAACTTATCCTTTTTTGCGGCATTGCCCTTGTTTATTCTCGACCGTTCCTTAGATAATTCCGAATCTTTGAATTTCATGAAATCGTCCCAATGAGCACTTTGGTTCTCTAGTGTTCCCTCGAATACTGGAGTCTTCCTTCCTCCGTTGACGTACTTGGCCCATTCACGAATCTTGTGGTTCTTCAATGCAACCGCCATCTTCCTAAGAGCAGCGTCCTTGACTTTCTCCACATCTGCATCTGTGAAATGATCTGGTAGGGTGAAATGTTCCATGAGCGTTTCCCAAAGCAAATGTTTTTGTATGTCTTCGACAAAAGTAACTCCTGGACGTGGCATTGCTGGCTCTCTCCATTCTTGAAGGGAGATCGGGATTTGGTCCTTCACAAGAACTCCGCACTGACGAACGAACTTGTCCGCAATCTTCTTAGGCGCAAATGGTCCGCCATTAGGTTTGATTGCCTCGATATTGTACTTTATGCCCTCCTTCAACTTTTTGTTCGGGCCTCGTTTTGTCCTGTTGCCTGAAGATTTGCTCGATCTGGATGGCTGAAAGAAGAAAGATCGATTCGTTAATATATCTTCAAGTCATTTAAAACATGTGATGATCACCAGATGCCTGCTTATATAAATATATATACCTCGCCGGTCTTTGTTGTTTCAAGATCAACATTTTATTTGTCATGTTCATAGTTCATGACTTCATCAATTCGGTCGTCGCGATCGAATATCATATCACCCTCCCCGGTGTTGTTTACATATTCGGAGCCGTCATAATCTTCTTCATTCTGATCATCATCTGGCCCGCGAGGATTGCGTATGATATTGAACAGGGCCTCTTCCCCTCTCTGCCGGTATTGTCCGCCATAGGTTTTTTTTTAACTAATCCAAAAGAAATATATTAAAATTACAATGCATGGATGCAATCAATTGTAAGGAAAAATTGAATCAATCATAGTACATAATAAGCATCATCGAATATAATCTCGAATACGTCGTCTCGAATAATAGATATAATCTTGAATACATCATCTCGAATAATAGATATAATCTCGAATACATCGTCGGATCATGCGGCGCGGGCGGTGGACACCCAAAGAGAAGGAACCCTCATAGGATCATAGCTGAAGTGAGATCCCTGAAGAAACTGCCAGGTATTGGAGAACCTGCCGCCCTCTAACGCAACCATGTAGTGATGGACGTGCTCGTCCTCCTCCCTGACACGGCGACGTACCACCTCCGGCAGGGCCGGCTCCCTCGCACCGAAACTGGCCCACGCAAACGCCACCAAACGAGATCAGGGTCGACGACCGGGGCCGGGTTCCTCATCAAGCGGCGCGCCCCTCCAGGCAGCACCTCCCAGTGCCAGCCCGGCGGAGCCCAGTCCCGGACATGGGTCAGCCGGACGTCGTCGCGGACGGGTCGACGGCGAGGATGCGGGTCGGGCATCGTCGAGAACAAATACTAGCTATATGCCCGCAAAACGTAACATTTTTTTAATGATTGGATTTTGATAACTAAAATTTCTAACATTTCTATATAACTAACATTCCTATAACATTTCTAACAATGCTATATAACTAACATTTCTATAACATTTCTAATATTTCTATAACTAAAAAACAGAAAAAAAAATTATAACATTTATATATATAACTAACATTTGTATAACATTTATAATATTTCTATAATTAAAAAATAGAAAAGTTTCTAACTTTTTTATAACTAAAAAACAGAAAAATTTCTAACAATTCTAACTTTTCTATAACATTTCTAACAATGCAATATAACTAACTATTTCTATAACTAAAAAAGAAAAATTTCTAACATTTTTACAACTATTTCTATAACTAAAAAACTAAAAAAATGTATGTGTGTGTGTGCTCACCGGCGAGGCGAGAGGCGACGGGGGGCGGCGACGGGGACGGCGATGGGCGCGGCGACGAGGGGGACAGGGACGGGGCGGCGAAGACGGGGACGGGGCGGCGATGACGGGGACGGGGACGACGCGGGACGGGACGGGATGGCGCGGCGGTGACGACGGGGACGGGGACGACGGGGCGGCGACGACGGGGACGGGGCAGCGACGGGGACGGTGACGAGGGATATGGAGACGGGGGCGGCGGGCGACGGGGCAGAGGAGAAGAAGCAGATGAGAAACTAAAATTTTTGAAGTGTTTAGTTATATAGGATGGACCTTTAGTACCGGTTGGAGCCACCAACCGGTACTAAAGGCCTGTTTTGGCCAGGCCAAGCGGCGGGAACCGCACACCCTTTAGTACCGGGTGATGGCTCCAACCGGTACTAAAGGGGGGGGGCTTTAGTACCGGTTGGAGCCACCACCCGGTACTAAAGGGGGTGTGCTGGCAAGGTGCTGTGCGGCAAGTTTAGTCCCACCTCGCTAGCCGAGGGGCGTCCGCACTGGTTTATAACCCCCCGTGCGGTAGCTCTCTCCAGCTCCTCTCCAAAGCAGGCCTACTGGGCCTACATGTTCTGTGCTGCCCTGTGGGCCTACTGGGCCTTTGCGGGCCTGCATCCTGGCCCAACAACAGGTTGGGTTTCTAGTCGTATGCAGGCTGCTCTGGCCCAGTAGGCGGGCTTTTTTATTTTTTTGCTTTATTTATTTTTGAGTTGTTTTTTGTGTATTTAGAGTTTCTTTGTGAATATTTTTGCTTTAGGTACAAAAAATTACAAACTTTCTGTTAGTGCTCGTAGTTTTCAAATTTGAATAGTTTAAATTTTGAATTATTTGAAATTAGTGTGAATCACTAGTTTGTGAATAACTTAACTTTAAAAATTAGTAAAGGCATGAAAGAATTTGTTTGCACATAAAATTTCTTCGCGTTTCAAATGCCAAAACACATAACTACCCTAACTATTACAGAGATTCCCTCCTGGGTGTGAAACACAGAAGAAAGTGATGATAGTGAAGCCGATCACATCCCAAATCTTTGGGTGTGAAACTTTTTTCTTCGCGTGTGTCCCTTTGCGCCGTAACCATGGAAAATCTTCATCATTTAATGGGATGCTCGGGTCAATATTCACTGTGAATGGAGCAATTTCATCAAACTTTTCATATTCTTCTGACATGTCTGTCTTGTCATCCACTCCCACGATGTTTCTCTTCCCAGAAAGAACTATGTGCCACTTTGGCTCATCATACGATGCATTCGCTTCCTTATCTTTTCTTTTTCTTGGCTTGGTAGACATGTCCTTCACATAGAAAACCTGTGCCACATCATTGGCTAGGACGAATGGTTCGTCTGCATACGCAAGATTGTTGAGATCCACTGTTGTCATTCCGTACTGCGGGTCTTCCGTTACCCCGCCTCGTGTCATATTGACCCATTTGCACCGAAACAAAGGGACCTTCAAACCACGTCGATAGTCAAGTTCCCATATGTCCTGTATATAACCATAATATGTTTCCTTTCCTGTCTTGGTTTCTGCATCAAAGCGGACACCACTGTTTTGGTTGGTGCTCTTCTTATCTTGGGCGATCGTGTAAAATGTATTACCATTTATCTCGTACCCTTTGAAAGTCATTATATTCGAAGATGGTAACTGGGACAGCAAGTACATGTCATCTTCAATAGAGGTGTCATGCATGGTACGTGTCTGCAACCAGCTGGCGAAACTCCTGGTTTGTTCACGTGTAATCCAGTCATAAGACCGCTCCGGGTGTTTGGAGCGTAGCAAATTCTTGTGTTGATCGATATACGGAGCCACCAAGGCGGAATTCTGTAGAACTGTGTAGTGTGCTTCAGTGAGAGAATGTCCGTCCATACATATAATTTGTTCCCCTCCTAGTGTGCCTTTTCCATCCAGTCTGCCCTTATGCCACGATTCAGGAACACCAATCGGCTTAAGGTCAGGAACAAAGTCAATACAAAACTCAATGACCTCCTCATTTTCATGGCCCTTGGAGATGCTTCCTTCTGGCCTAGCACGGTTATGAACATATTTCTTTAAGACTCCCATGAACCTCTCAAAGGGGAACATATTGTGTAGAAATACAGGACCCAAAACGTTAATCTCTTCGCATAGGTGAACTAGGACGTGCGTCATGATGTTGAAGAAGGATGGTGGGAACACCAACTCGAAACTAACAAGACATTGCACCAAATCATTCTCTAACCTTGGTATGATTTCTGGATCGATTACCTTCTGAGAGATTGCATTGAGAAATGCACATAGCTTCATAATGGCTAATCGAACGTTTTCTGGTAGAAGCCCCCTCAATGCAACCGGAAGCAGTTGCGTCATAATCACGTGGCAGTCATGAGACTTTAGGTTCTGGAACTTTTTCTCTGTCATGTTTATTATTCCCTTTATATTCGACGAGAAGCCAGACGGTACCTTGATACTAAGCAGGCATTCAAAGAAGATTTCCTTCTCTTCTTTGGTAAGAGCGTAGCTTGCATGACCCTGATGTATGCCGTCTTTTCCGTGCATACGTTGCTGGTCCTCCCGTGCCTCAGGTGTATATTTTGTCTTCCCATACACGCCCAAGAAGCCAAGCAGGGTCACACAAAGATTCTTCGTCACGTGCATCACGTCGATTGCGTAGCGGACCTCTAGGTCTTTCCAATAGGGCAGGTCCCAGAATATAGATTTCTTCTTCCACATGGGTGCGCGTCCGTCAGCGTCATTCAGAACAGGTTGTCCACCAGGACCCTTTCCAAAGACCACCTTCAAATCCTTGACCATATCATGTACATCAGCACCAGTATGGTGGCGAGGCTTCGTCCGGTGATCCGCCTCACCTTTGAAATGCTTGCCTTTCTTTCTTACGGGATGCCTGCTCGGAAGAAATTGACGATGTCCCAGGTACACATTCTTCTTACAATTAGCCAAATATATGCTGTCGGTATCGTCCAAACAGTGCGTGCATGCGCGGTATCCCTTGTTTGTCTGTCCTGAAAGGTTACTGAGAGCAGGCCAATCATTGATGGTCACGAACAGCAACGCCTTTAGGTCAAATTCTTCCCCCATGTGCTCATCCCACGCACGTACACCTGTTCCATTCCACAGTTGTAAGAGTTCTTCAACTAATGGCCTTAGGCATACATCAATGTCGTTGCCGGGTTGCTTAGGGCCTTGGATGAGCACTGGCATCATAATGAACTTCCGCTTCATGCATAACCAAGGAGGAAGGTTATACAAACATAGAGTTACAGGCCAGGTGCTAAGGTTGCTGCTCTGCTACCCAAAAGGATTAATGCCATCTGCGCTTAGACCAAACCATACGTTCCTTGCGTCATCTGCAAACTCCTTACCGTACTTTCTTTCAATTTTTCTCCACTGCGACCCGTTAGCGGGTACTCTCAACTTTCCGTCTTTCTTACAGTCTTCTCTGTGCCATCGCATCGCCTTGGCATGCTCTTTGTTTTGGAACAAACGTTTCAACCGTGGTATTATAGGAGCATACCACATCACCTTGGCAGGAATCTTCTTCCTGGGGCGCTCGCCCTCGACATCACCAGGGTCATCGCGGCTGATCTTATAGCGCAATGCACTGCATACCGGGCAAGCATTCAAATCCTAGTACTCACCGCGGTAGAGGCTGCAATCATTAGGGCATGCATGTATCTTCTGCACCTCTAACCCTAGAGGGCAGACAGCCTTCTTTGCTTCGTACGTACTCTCGGGCAATTCGTTGTCCTTTGGAAGCATATCCTTTATCAGTACCAGCAACTTTCCAAATCCCTTGTTAGATACACCATTCTCTGCCTTCCATTGCAGCAATTCTAGTGTGGTGCCCAGCTTTTTCTTGTCACCTACACAATTCGGGTACAACAATTTTTTGTGATCCTCTAACATGTGCTGCAACTTCTTCTTCTCCAAATCACTTGCGCAGTTTCTCTTTGCATCGGCAATGGCCCGACCTAGATCATCAACGGGCTCATCCGATGCCTCTTCTTCAGCTTCTTCCTGCATTGCCAACTCAGCTTCTTCCCGCATTACCGGCTCAACTTCTTCCCTCATTGTTGTATCATCGTATTCAGGGAACCCATGGCCAGGATAGCTGTCGTGGTCCTCTTCTTCTTCATTGTCTTCCATCATAACTCTTCTTTCTCCATGCTTGGTCCAAACATTATAGTGGGGCATGAAACCGGACTCAAACAGGTGGACGTGAATGGTTCTTGACGTAGAGTAATTGCGACCATTCTTACAGCCAGCACATGGACAATGCATAAAACCATCCGCTCGCTTGTTTGCCTCAACCGCAAGCAGAAAAGTACGCACGCCATTAATGAACTCGGCAGAGCATCGGTCATCGTACATCCATTGCCGGCTCATCTTCAATACACAGCACCGAAAACATCAAATTAATACAATACATAAAGTTCATACATAAAAATCATACAACACTTAAATGCAAAAAACAAATAACTCTCTAGCTAAAGAATTTAAATGCAACAACAAATGCGATCAAGATCGCAACTAAGGTAACAATTGATCCAACAGCATAATGATACCAAGCCTCACTATGAATGGCATATTTTCTAATCTTTCTAATCTTCAAGCGCATTTTCTCCATCTTAATCTTGTGATCATCGACGACATCGGCAACATGAAACTCCAATTCCATCTTCTCCCCCTCAATTCTTTTCCATTTTTCCTTCAAATCCTCGTTTTCTCTTTCAACTAAATTTAACCTCTCGACAATAGGGTCGGTTGGAATTTCCGGTTCAACTACCTCCTACATACAAATATCTATGTCAACTTGATGGGCATAATTTGTCATAAACACGAAATGCAATGAATAGTTTTAAAAGAGAATATACCACATCCGAATCATAACCCGGACGAGGGCCGACGGGGACGGATATCAAAACCATGGCACTATGCATAACAAACAATGTATGGCTAAGATAATTATACGAGTAAATATATATCCAAATCACACAAACATCATTTTTTATATAAAACTTCATGAACAAGAGGCTCACCACAAGGTGGTGCCGGTGACGGGACGTTGCGAGCGATCGACGGTGGTTACGACGGAGATTTAGAAGGTACTAAGTAAACCACACCTACATATGCAAAACTAAGTGTTATTTTTGACCTCAGATTGCATATAAATCAAATACTAGCACATATATATATATATATATATATATATATATATATATAATTCCTCCCAAATTACTAAACTCAAAAATCAATCACTATATAAAGCATTGCACGAGCTAATCTAGCAATGAGAGATGAAAGGAAAAAGTTGCTAACCTTTGTGATCATTTGAATGGATGGGGGCCTTCAAATCTTGGGCAAAATGTGTGATGAGCTTGAGAGGAAGAGGGAAAAGAACAGAGAGGAGAGGGGAAAGGGGAAGAACAGAGCGAGCTCGGGTGGACGAAGGGTCTATGTAGGACGACCTTTAGTACCGGTTCGTGATACGACCCGGTACTAAAGGTGCTGGAGGGGCCCCGGACTGACAACATCCTGCCACCACTCACTTTAGTACCGGTTCATGGCACGAACCGGTGCTAAAGGTTTGCCACGAACCGGTACTAATGAGAGAGGCCCGGCTAGCCGTTGGAACTGACACTAATGCACACATTAGTGCCGGCTCAAATTCAAACCGGCACTAATGTGCTTCACGTTTCACCCTTTTTCTACTAGTGTGATAGTGACTAGAGAACTCTCTCAATCACTATCTTATCTGGAAGATTAACTCCCACTTGATTCAAGTGATTGTAGTACCCAGACATTCATCCGGGATGTTTTAAAGTCCCGGTTCTAAGCCGTAAAGCATGTGCTTAGAATGTCTGGGTAGTATAATCGCTTGAATTAAGTGGGAGTTAATCTTCCAAATAAGATAGTGATTGACAGAGTTCTCTAGTCACTATCACCAAGTTACTAGAACTTCGTGATGAACTATAATATGCAAGGGATGACGAAAAATGATTCCCAAGCTCTTCGTGATGCTGAAATCGGCGAAGCACTACTGGAATCAGCTAGTTTGCCATCTGCCAGTTCTTTGCCGTCCGCTAGCGGACGGCAAAGAAGCTCTTTGCCATCAGCTTCCAAAAAGCAGACGACAAAGAACTGGCTGATGGCAAAGACCAAATTTGCCATCAGCCAGTTCTTTGCCGTCTGCTAGCGGACGGCAAAGATTCTTTGCCGTCGGCTAGCGGACGGCAAAGAGGGAGGGGCCCCACTGACGAGCTGCAAAAAAAACCTAACGGCCCCCCTCTTTGCCGTCCGCTAGCGGACGGCAAAGAGCAAGAAGGCGGACGGCAAAGGGTGGCGGACGGCAAAGAGGGAGGGCCCCACGTAACGTTAACGGCCGCGCCCCACACCCCCCTGTCTCTCTCTTTCTCTCCCACCTCTCGCCACCGCCCCGTCGCACCACCCCGCCGCCGCCCCAGCGCCCCCCGCCCCGTCGCACCACCCCGCTGCCGCCCCAGCGCCCCCCGCCCCGGCGCCCCCCCGCCCCGTCGCCCCCGCCGCCCTGCCGTCTGGGCGCCGCCACGCCCCGCCGCCCCGGCACCTCCGCGCCCCGCCGCCCCGGCCGGGCCCGGCGCCGCCGCCCCAGGCCGCCCCGCCCCCCTCCTCCGCCGCCCCAGGCCGCACCGCCCCCCTCCTCCACCCAGGTGAGTCTCTACTTCCTTTTTTTTTCCTTTTTTCTGTTTTTTTAGTTTTAGGTTTATGTTTAGTTTAGATTTAGTTTTAGTTTTAGGATTAGTTTTAGGTTTATAGGTTTAGTTTTAGTTTAGTTTTAGGTTTAGATTTAGTTTTTTCCTTTTTCTGTTTTTTTAGTTTTTGGTTTAGGTTTAGTTTAGTTTTAGGAAAGAAGAAGAAGAGAAAAAGAGGAGAGGAGAAGAAGAAGAGGAGGAGGAGGAGAAGAAAAAAGAAGAAGAGGAAGAAGAAGAAGAAGAAGAAAGAGGAGAGGAGGAGGAGAAGAAGAAGAGGAAAAAGGAAAGGAGGAGGAAGAAGAAGAAGAAGAAGAAGAAGGAAAAAAGGAAGAAAAGGAAGAAGAGGAAGAAGGAGAAAAGGAAAAAAAACCTGACCCGACACGGTACCCAGACCCCGACACGACACCCTGACCCCGAGACCCCGACCCCGAGACCCCGACCCCGACACCTCGACCCCGACCCCGACCCCGACCCCGACACCCCGACCGCTACACCCCGACCCCCCAAGCCTGACCCGACACCCCGACTCCGACCCCGAGACCCCGACCCCCCGAGCCTGACCCGACACCCCGACCCCGAGCCTGACCCGACACCCTGACCCCGACACCACACCCCGACCCTGAAACAACGCCCCGACACCGACACGGCACTACCCCGACATCGACACGACACCCCGACCCCCCGACCCCGAAACAGCACCCCGACCCCGACACGGCACCCCGACACCGACAGGACACCCCGACCAATGACACCTCCCGAAAAGGTGTTCTTTGGCCTTCCAGAGGCCGACGGGGTCATATATTTGTGAATTATTAGTTAGGTCATATGTTTTTCGATTTTGGTATGAAAAACATCATATATAATTGTGCTGATCGTGTAGTTTTAAATGTGCAGTTGTTTCATCGCTGCGAGGTTTGGTGTTCGACGACCTCGCCATGCGTTTGACGAGCTCTGCCCCTTGTTCGTGGGTGAGCACAAATGACAAGTCCTCCTCCCCCATTAATTATTTGATCTATTCCGATGAAACTTGATAGCTAGCTATATATGTGTCTTGAATCATCAGTATGCGTAACCAATATGTGTCTCCCATTCGAAAGCGTCATAGTTATAAATATGCATGCATTTGCATATTTATAACCTTGATTATTTCGAATTGTCCAACGCTATCCATGGACAGCCCGAGTATGTGTAGATTGGGTTCGTTTTCCCATATGCTTTGCTCCGGATCCGACGCATATATTTCGTCAGTGCCTCCCCTGTTGTTCTCCGGGTACACATCCTCTCTGTTTATTGCAGAGACGTGTATCAGGAGAACAGCGGGGAGGTGCTGCCGAAATTTTGTGTCGGATCCGGAGCATAGCATGGGAAAATGAACCCAATCTACACATACACGGGTGGGATTAGGACCTATCATTACCTATTAGAGTGTAGGTTGCATGGACGTAATAAAATTGACAAAGTAGATCAACTGATGAATATATACATGGTGAATTACATATATAATTGTTGTGTGCCAAGTAGCTCTGAAAGTCAAGATGAGTGACCGTGCGTGGATGTATACCGGTCACACTGGTCAGAACAAATGGAGCGCTGAATGGTTCAAAAAAACTAAGGGGTTTGTGCAAGCCGCATTTGCAAATGGCCAAAAGAAAACCTGGTGCCCCTGTTTCCGGTGCGGCAATTGGGAAAAGAAGACAGAGGCTGAAATGGGCAAACACCTGCAGAAGAGTGGTTTTACGCCTGATTATACGGTGTGGACATTTCATGGTGAGTCTGCCCAACGTGACCGAGCTGAGGTGGATCGTCGTCGCACCGACGAGCATGGTACCAGGATGGAAAACATGGTGCAAGGCTATGATGATGCTCGGGATTCGGACGAGGAGATGGAGGAATCTGCAAAGGCCTTCAATGAAATGTTGGAGTCTTCGAAACGTCCGCTCCACGAGCACACTGAGCTTTGTCAGTTGGATGCCATCTCACAAGTAATGGCTCTGAAGGCTCAGTTCAACTTGGGCAGAGAATGCTATGACGCAATTATGACAGTATTTGGACGCTTTCTACTCAAAGGCCATGTAATGCCTGCAAACCTGTACCAGTCGGACAAAATCCTCCGTGCACTGAAGATGCCCTATGAGAAGATACATGCCTGTGAGAAAGGATGTGCCTTATTTAGGCTTGACTATGCGGACTTGAACTATTGTCCCATTTGCAAGTCTTCCAGGTATATTGTGGTAGACAACGGTATGGGTGAGAAGACACAAACCAAAATCCCCGTTAGTGTTCTTCGGTATATGCCAATCGTACCAAGACTTCAACGTCTTTTCATGGTCGAAGAGATGGCCAGACAGATGACATGGCACAAAACAGGCAAAAGAACCGAACTAGATGCAGATGGGAATCTGATGATGGTACACACATCGGATGGTGTTGCGTGGAAAAAGTTTGATGAATTACATGCTGACAAAGCGGCAGATCCGAGGCATCCTCGAGTCGGCATCAGCACGGATGGGTTCAGTGTGTTTGGTATGAAGGCAGCCCAATACAGTTGTTGGCCTGTATTTGTCTTTCCACTCAATCTCCCCCCGGACAGATTATGCAAAGAAAGAACATTTTCCTGACGGTGATAATTCCAGGACCCAACTATCCGGGCAAAAATATGAATGTGTACATGCAGCCGCTTAAGGACGAATTGCAAGAAGCCTGGGATAATGGGTTCAAGACATACGACGCCTTTAGCAAACGGAACTTCATAATGCGTGTCTGGTACATGTACTCGACGCATGACTTGCCGGCGTATGCGCTATTCGTTGGCTGGTGTGTGCATGGAAGGTTCCCATGCCCCACATGCAAGGGAGCTCTTGAGTTTCGTTGGCTTCAGGCCGGTCGCAAGTTTTCTTGCTTCGACATGCATAGACCGTTCCTGGATCCTCGCCATAAGTTCAGGAAAGACAAGAAGAACTTCATCAGGGGTAGAGTTGTCAAAAACTCTGCACCACCTGCATTGACAGGCCAACAGACCCTGGATCAGTTAAACGCTCTCGAGCCAGATCCACAACGTCCAGGGTACTTCAAGGGGTATAATACTAAGCACGCGTGGACTCACAAAACATGCTTATGGGATCTGCCTTACTTCAAAGACCTCCTTTGCCCACACAACATCGACGTGATGCACACTGAGAAGAATATCGCCGAGGCACTTTTTGGTACATTGTTCGGCATAGATGGGAAGTCAAAGGATAATACTAAGGCTAGAATCGATCTGGAGGCGCTATGTGATAGGCCGTTACAAAACATGAAAGAACCGAAAGGAAAGCAGAACTGGACGAAGCCAAAGGCATGATTCAATCTTGGAAGGCCAACTATGAGGGAAATTCTCTTGTGGGTGCAACAGCAGTTGATGTTCCCCGATGGGTATGCAGCAAATCTAAAGAGGGGAGCGAATCTTGATAAACTGAAGATATTTGGTCTCAAGAGTCATGATTGGCACATATGGATTGAGCAGGTAATGCCGGTGATGTTGCGTGGCTTCATCCCTGAGGATGAATGGCTAGTACTGGCAGAACTCAGCTATTTCTTCCGTGTTCTTTGTGCGAAAGAACTATCGCCTGGCGTGCTAGAAGAAATGGAAGAGTTGGCGCCGGAGTTGATCTGCAAGTTAGAGAAGATCTTTCCACCGGGCTTCTTTAATCCAATGCAGCATTTGATTTTGCATCTCCCGACCGAGGCAAGATTGGGGGGGCCCGTGCAAAATCGTTGGTGCTACCCAACTGAGAGGATGCAGAAGACGCTTCGAGAAAAATATAAAAATAAACGTAGAATTGAAGCATCGATGGCTGAGGCATTCATCACAAAGGAGGCGGCAAACTTCGTAACAGCACACTACGAAGCCAAAAATCGTCATTTGCATAATCCGAAGCCTCGGTACAATGCTGACGAGCCTAAAAAGGGTGGATCCAACCTCAACCTATTCAAAGGGAATCTCGCACCAGCTAGTGTTTCACATCCAGTATCTTTGGATAACGAAGAATGGCGGACCACTTTGTTGTATATCTTCAACAACCTGATAGAAGCGCGGCCGTACATCGAGTAAGTTCTCGGTACATTGTTTCGCAACTTCTATTTCCTTTGAACTACTCTTATTCCTGGATATGTCATACAGTCGATACGTCGCCATATTCTCGTATGGAGCGGAGATCCAAAAGGATTCCGTCGAAGAGTATGAGCTTCTCGCAAAGCAAGGAGGTGGCTATCCCGGTTTCATGTCTTGGTTCAAACAAACAGTAATTTCTATTATACAATTTCATTTCATTCGCTAATTTGTGCATAATGCAACAATCCTTTCATATTAAACTTGTAGGCTAATTCAGAGTCTATGGACGCCGAATTGAGACAAGTCGCTAATGGTTTTGACTATAAGGTCCGTTCATTTGACAAGTACGGCATCAACGAGTATCGCTTTCGTACCTATGGCAAAGAGCTATCTATGGCCGACCGAAAGTCTACAAATTGTTGTGTATCTGCTATTGGCGAAGGAGGTACCGAGTATTATGGGAGAGTT
Organism: Triticum urartu; assembly: GCF_056163025.1. Lineage (NCBI taxonomy): Eukaryota > Viridiplantae > Streptophyta > Magnoliopsida > Poales > Poaceae > Triticum > Triticum urartu. The sequence goes on along the minus strand of NC_141879.1, from coordinate 45,015,078 downwards.
GAAGCAATTTATGAACTTCTGTTCTATGGTGAAAACCCACCGAATGTCGTAGTCTTCAAATGTTATTGGTTTCAGCCG